>NC_049206.1:9256725-9971725 GCF_013347855.1 Anguilla anguilla | reverse complement strand
CTGCAAGGCCCTTTAACCTACCTCCCTCAAGTCAAAATCAAGCTCCATAATTACAGTGCAAAAATATAATTAAAAGATGTAGAAATATATAAGAAATGTTTTTTTAAATATTACATATTACATAAATATTGCATACATACGCACGCACACACACACACACACACATGCATACATACGGGCACACACACACATATGTACACACACACACGCACGCACATGCATACATACACACACACGCAAACATACACACACACACACACACACACTCACATGCATATATACACACACACACGCACACACACCCATACACACACACACACACACACAAGCTTCACCTTCCAGGGTCATTATGGCAGTGTTTATAAAAAAGGATGCACCGCAAGCTTTATTCATCACATCACAGTCCCATTAAAAACCATTTAAAGGCCTGTCACTTTGAGAGCACAATGTGACCAAGCGCACAAAAGAAAAATTATTAATATAGCATCAAAAAGAAAAAAAGGTTAAGAGATGTCTAAGCTCCCCCGTGACCTTACGCAAGCTGACTACCTGCAGGAAGACCCTCCACCGCTGAACAATCATTTCGCTGCAAACCTGTTATCTCAGTTAATTACCAAATCAGAGTGCAGTTATATATTTCTGTAATTAGGCTCTTAAAATATGATTAACATGTCTCAATTACGGCAGTGATAATTTGCATAATTTATAAGGACTCCTAATTGCGCGTGAGTTCAGATTTTAGGCTGGGTAATAACAGAACACAAAATGCATTATGCTACTACTGAAGCATGTCTGTTTGACTGCCAATATATGGATTTGTAATTATCTCACAAACAGGGGGAAAGCCTTCCTGACACTCAAAGAAAAAGCGATGTGCTCATTTTTGAATTTTTTTCCTGCCTTTTTTTTCTGCGTTCACCTTCACTTTGTAATTTTACACGCAGAATGAAAACCACCGCCGATCCAAGCTGACAGAGAAAAGCTCCGAAGGGGTAGCCGCTGCATGCTGCTTGCGACACGGAGGAAGCAGGCTCGACAGCACGAAGTTCAACTCGCACTGCTACCGAGAGGCCGTCCAGCTTCTAAGGCTCTGGAGAAATTAGGACAGACACGTGGCTCCGTAAAACTGCACGTTTTTATGGCAGGATTAGCTTTCATTAAACATGCCAACACTACATAAACGAGCTGCTCCGCGGTGAAAACTAGCGTAGCCCTCTTTTGGCTGTACCGCTTTTCAACTATTGAGCAGACCATATAAATTCATTAACAAGGAAGTACAACTGTCGCTTTGGCAACTGTCAAAACACCGATGCCTCATCAGAGATTCCACGCAATAATTCATTTATGACGCTAGAAAATTAATCAAAACAGCCCCTAAATACATGTTTTGTTTTAGCCTAAATTATAGCTAACCGACTTAATTTTATACTGCCGGCTTGCAAAATGCTAATTAAGACCATGAGATTATTATTATTATAAATTTGGGTACGTTAAAATGGGAAAAGAAACATTAAGCAATGGGAATTTGTGAAATATTCTTCATTTGGTAATGGCATCAAGCCAGCTAGCTGACTGAATAAAGACAGCTACTGACATCCAAAGGGCCAGTCCCATATAGAGGAATGACAGTTTTGAATAGTTTCATAAGGTCAATGTAACTGCCTACATTTATCTTAGCTGCTCCTGATCTGAAGAAAACCAGCGAGTAGCCTACACACAGAGCATCAATGGTTTGTCTGCTATGTCATAATCTAGTAGATACAGATTCATTTTTGTAGAGATAGCCATCAGTACAAAGTCTGGGTCCATCAAAAAAAAAACTGTTTCGGCAGCATTTTGCATATTTTTTTAAGCCAACACGCAGACCGACAGACTTATTATTCCCAGCCTTAAAAGGAAAGTATTTGGATAACAGACCGGTGTTTGGCAGCGATGCAGTCATAAGTATATTCCGTGGCGAACTCTTCATCAAAAATGAACCGACTGAATTCCATTTGGCCGTGACTCTCAGCCTTACGTTCATTTCAAAGCGCCGAAGTGCTGCGGTGGACAGTTACAAATCAAAACACGTCACTTTTCTGTCTCCTTCCTCACCTCATCGTCATTCACTCAGTCCCTGGACAAACCCATTAAAGAACCAATGCAGCGTTTTAATTAACTTACAGTATATATGTCAGCAGCATTTAGAACTGCGGTAACTATCCTGTGGTCTCTAAACTGGCTGACATACAGATGTTTGTTTGAGAAGGTCTATAAGAGGACAGCATAAGACCTATAATAAGAGGTTAATAAGGCGTTCTTGTCTTTAAAAAATACTATGTATGAAGTAGTATCTACCTTGTGATAATTATGATTTTAAAATGCATTCCGTTCTGTAGATCAAATTAAGTAGTACACTCAACAAGCCCACTAAATATCCATTATTCTCTTTTTTACACCAGAAAAAAATCTTTATTATTCTATACTTGAAATTAAAATTTAAAATACTTTTATTTAAAATTATATTGAGCTCACTTCACCAGCATCAACCACTGTTCTGCCGACCTCAATACACCATTTCACTCAAGAAAAAAAAAACATGGTATCACACTACAACTCAAATGAGGAAATGGACCATCTCCCCAATGTGGAACCTGATACTCCAGACACAGGCAGCAGGGAAAAAAAGGCATATTAAGCTGTGGTTTTCCACAAAAAAGAAGCCATTAATGTGTAATTACTCTGCTCCACCACACTAAAAATCGTTAAATATGTACAGACCACTGTAAGACATTTTTAAAAAGCTTTTTTGTCATCTTTTCATCCAGACTAGAGAGAAGAGTTCTTTTCATTATTTTTCCTAAGAATGAAAAAATGTGCCTTGAATTTTTTTTTTTTTTTTTTTTATTCTGGAAAGGAATTCTGTCTTTGAAGTATTATAAGACAGTGTCTCTGTATGTAGTGAAGTCTAAACAAATAACTAGCCTACTGGAACCAAATAATAGGCAAATTAATAACATAAACTTAACATGAAAAATATCACAGTGGAATAGGCCTCCTCCCTCCAAATGCAAAAGTTGTAAAATCATAAGAGCTGAGGTCACCCAGAACCAAATGATATATTGCTGCTAATTGTACTTTGACTCCAGATGGCTTGAATTTTGAGCTCCAAGCCCCTGTGCACATCTTCCCCAAAAAAAGTCTTGAAAATCAGCAGGGAAAAATACCAAGTCCTTCCTCCAGTGTTCCGCCCCCCCCCCGCCCCCCCTCCCCCTTCATCCAGTTTTTTTCCCCCCTTCATCCGTTTTTCATGAAGCCAATTACTGTGACACTCACCAACTATAAATAGTTGTATTAATAGAGGAGGAAATCAAAAGCTTGCACCTCCCCCCCCTCCCCAACCGGCGCCATTGTTCGAGTACTGAATATGAAAACAATGCATAATGGCTCCGTCCTTTGAAAGGCAATGCTAATTAAAAAGGCTCTCTCCTTAGACTCCACAGCAGCATTGTCAAACTGCAGCTAATTGTTCTCGGGAATAAAGAAGGGATTAATCAGGACGCTCCTGACATCAGCAACAACAATAACCGCCAAAAATGAACAGAAACTACTTTCTCAAAAAGTCTCCCTCCAAGTTCTCAAAATGGAGGAATACATGATTTCCAATTTTACAACTACACAATATATTTATTATGGTTTACAGAACGCGTTCATAAACTTCTGTGGAAAAAAACACAGTAACTCTTTAAATACTGTAATATTCCACAATACACTGGCCATGGGGGTGGACAGCGAATGGCCGATGGGAAAAAAATATTCTGAGTAAAAATAAACCTTTATTTTAGCAAACTTTTTTGGTAAATCTCAGCTTCTGTGTTCAAAGGAGACACGGCCGTACAGTTTGTCACCGGGGGGATTTGTGAAACAGGAACTGTGGCTATGACAAACAAGGGCACATTCAAAGGGATTTGCCTGAAGACAGAATTAGCTCAGCAGGTACACACATATGAAAGAGACCATTGTTAAGTACCTGGGCTGCTTCAGCTGTAGTCTTGACTGAGTCATGGAAAACAGGTGAGATGGGTCAGCATTTAAAATTTCTCAGATTTTTCAGCTTCCCGTAAAAAAAAGGCACAAGGATGTTTTTGAACAGAACTCTGGGATACTGAGGTACTCGAACCATAAGCCCAGAATCTCACTGTTTTGGGGGGAAGGCTGGAGAAAGAACCAGGCTTGAGCATCTGGCAGGGTAATTCAGTTTTAATCCTGGTTAAATTCCCTTCCTCCCATCAGCAAAGAGCTCCGAGGGTATTTCCCGAAGAAATGATCGATATTTCACCTCATTATTTTCAGTTCAATTCATCTCAATTGGAGCTAGAAATTCATGCGAAGTTCCACGAGAAGCAAAGGTGCGCCTTTTGATCCCCTGCTCAGCACCTCGGTGATGCCGGATGTGTTTATGTTCACCTGTGATGTACTTCCATGAATGCCCAAACACACACAAAGTCACCAACTACGCTTACTGGCAAAGCATCCCATGTGCTAAATGCTTCTGAAGGACAGGCCTCTGTAGTCTTCTAACAGCAGGACACAGATCTACGGCACAATACATTTAAAAGCAACAGAAAGCCCTTCCAAGTTCCGAATCACCTCCCATTAAAAACAAAGACTTCCTTCAAAGGACACACACCGGTTCTGTAGACAGGGCTGGATCCAGCTTTGTCTGCAGCTTTGTCTTACAATTAAAATGCAAGAAAGTTAAATTCACATTGATTTGTAACCGGAAGGAGAGGCAGTTAAGGAAAGCAAGGCCTTTAGGATCGTCCACAGCTTCAGCACGTGCCCTCAGTTTCGGACACCAACACCTGGTGACTCCAGCACACGCGTCCCTCCGCCAAAACGCTGGTGAAGTTCTCTCTAGAACCCACACCACAGAAATCTGAGATGCGCAACTTCTGAAATTTACCGCTGCCATCCCGCCCCCCCCCCCCCCTTTAAATTCAGTAAGATTTAAAACGGTGACGCAAAGTTGGAGTGCTCCCTTCGTCATGTTTGTTCTATATAAATAATCCAAGCAGCGCCGTGGGACAGGAGGTCACGGAGGTTGCCAGGCCCAATCTCTTGGGGGGGGGGGGGGGGGTGATTAGTCAGAGTATATTTTTGGACAGTCTGGCTCCACCCCAGCTCATGTCCACAAGGCTTCATAACATTACCCAGGCAGGGAGCAGCAGTGCCAACAAGTGGAGAAAGTCACAATACACTGCCCCTAGTCCCTAATGGCAGTTAACTATGGCTAGTCAAACAATAAAAACTTCAAAACTCAGGCCTATGTAATTTTCCAAACCAATGTTATTAGTCCATTTTAAAAGCTGTTCACGATTTTCAACTCAAAAAAGCAGTGTCATAATTTTACAAATCATTAAATCCATACAGTTGCATAGTGAATGTCACATGGTGAACCGTAAGTCTGAATACTGAAGGCCTCTTCACAAGCAGGACAATGTTCTTTTTTAGTGTTCGATTCCAGTAAATCTCGACAACTTCCATGAAGTGGACATGAACTTAAGAAAGTAAAAATGGGAAACCATTCTCTTCATAAAACCGGGCCTTGAGACAAGGCTGCCTGAGTGGGGATGGAGGGAGAGAGAGTGTACAGGCCTGAAACCCGACACCCACATATGTAAAAATGTGCTGTCTGGCTTCTCTTACCCACTCAGCTAACCTGTGCATGCCAACGTTCCCAACTCCGAGGGGTCCAGAAAGACATGCATACTGTACACACACAGTGCACTGTACACACATACCACACAGACACGCAAACACGCAAAGATACACACACACACACACACACACACACAGTCTGCATTCACACATACAGACGCACACCCACAAGTCACACACAAAAAACATACAAAGAACGCAAACGCACACCTAGGTAAAATAAATAAGCCTGACTCCTGGTGGAATTCTGCACTCCTTTCAGCCGGAAAACATCAGAACATGTTTGGAATGAAACTGCGCAGTAAGACGTGGTGGGGGGGGGGGGGGGGGGGGGGAGGGGGGTGCCGTGTCTGGAGAAGACAAAAACAGAGCCTTGGCTTAAATAAAGTGTTCCTTCCTCCTCCTTTCCGCGGGGCTGATATACGCCGGCGTGCTTGTTTATACTGCGCCATGCTCCAGTCCGCATCACTCCGCCTGTCTCAGTAAAAATACACAGAGCGGGTCAGGAGTTCAGGGCCTGGTTTGCTTGGGGTTGGCATTCTCCGCTGCCCGAGCTGTCAGCTGCTCCAGAGGAGAGCCGGGGCGACGCGGGGGGGCAAGGGGGGGGGGCTGGGGGGGGGGCGCTGGGATTGGGCAGCCAAAGGGGTCGCCGGTCAACGCGCCATGTCCCGCCAGCTCGTCGACAACGAGGGGGCCCGCCAAGCCGGAAGAGAAAACGGACCACGACCTGCCACCTTCCACCCCCACATCCACCGCCCCCCCCCCCCCCCCAACCTTCACCCCAAAAGTGCTCTTCTCAGAATCCGACCGGCGCTCCGCACGCACACCGAAAGACGTTCGGCTTTTTCGCGCGGTGACATTTCGACTTGGATTACCGAGATTCTTCACGCGGCTTCTCAGAACTCAGCCAGCGAGCGAAAAGGTTCACGCTACGCGAGCTTCGCAAGTCATCTTCCGTCTGTTGTTAGCGGCTCAGCATTTATCCGCTTTGAATAAACTCCCCGCCACAAACGCATCGTCTCCCTCAACATCACTGTAGTGGAAATATCAAAGCAATCCATCAAATTATAAGCCTGCAGCATCAAAAACAAAATAATGATCAATGTCGAGGCATTTCCAGGCTATACGTTTCCCCTTCCACGCAACAGCTTTATAGTATACAGTCTCAAAACATTATATATTCAAAGGAGTCCTTTCTAAAAGCGGCACTTTTTTCCTCTTTAGTTGCAGAAATGATTTTATGAGATTGTGAGAAAGAGTGAAAGCGGAAGCAGGCAGGGATTGGTCTGCCACACTCCTCAGCTGGTCTGGTGACACTGGGAGGTCATGATGTAGCAAACTTGTGGAGCCCTTTCAGTCACATAGAACAGCTACCCCCTACCCCCCCTCCCCCAAAAGTCCCCCCAAGCCCCCCCTCGCCCCCCCCCACCCCGAACATGCGGGCTGCAGATTTAATGGCCGTTCCTTTGCAAGCCGCCAGGGACCCGGCCGCAACAATGTAAAACTGGGGAGAGTGGCTGAGTCTTTAAAAAATATAAAAAGAACTGACAAAAATCGCTGTTCCCATTTCACACTGTGCTCAGCACATTTCCAGTAAATGTCAGCGGCAACTTTGAGTCATTTTCTCTCTCTCTCTCTCTCTCTCTTTCTCCCTTTCTCTCTTTCTCTCTCGGTTTGGAGAATAACTTCTTCAGCATCGCCTGTACAGTGTAAAAATGTAGCCCTTAAATTATGAAGAGGGATTGAAACCCGGCACGACGCAGATATGAATTCCGAAATAATATAATGCGGCACTTGCAGGTAAATATTAACATTGCGTTTTGTACAGAACTGACTGATATTTTCAGTCACGCGTCAGCGTACAGCACGTAGCTGCAACTGTCATTCAAAGGGTAATGATGAAGGAAGTATTAAAGAATAACGAGGGATCTTCAGAAAATATAATAAACCCTGAGAAAGTGTATTAAAGTATTAAACCGGCCTTGAGCCTTGTAAAGGTCACCCTCTTCATACTTGGCTTGTCCAACCAAACATTTTCCGTGGGTTTTACTTTCAACACCCTAATAAATCTTTCCGTGTAAATGAATAAAATTTCAACTCCAACCAATACATGTAAATGTAAAACGATAAAAGTACAGTGAACTGGCACTCATTTTTCAGAGAATACCCTCGGTGCACTTTAAGTGGGCTTTGAACCTACATCAGACAGCTTACCAAGCCTAAAATAATACATGAAATGTGTCTTTGAGACACTGAAGATTACACACAAAAACGGAGCGATACATGCATTTGAAATCCCCAGAGCAAATCTTTGAGGTGCCCAAAAATAGCAATAAATATGCGGCAGTGTTTTTTCATAAATATTTCTTATTCAAAAACAAAACACGCAGCAGATGAGAAATCTGGGCTTAGCGCTGACAATAAACTGAAACTGAAATGAAGGCAGGGAAACATTTCTCTCACTTAAACATGGAGACGACTGGAGAATTTGACCATTTTCAACCACAGTGGTCAGAGGCCAAGAAAAATAAGGACACCGCCTCCTTCCACAGTAAACTTGTCTTGACTTTTCAGTAATTTTGGCAGCCGGCCAAGCGATGCAAGTCATAGTTTAACAAAAGAGACTTTTTTTTTTTTTAAACCAAGCTGTGGAAGCGTAAGGTTTGGTTATAAGAACAAAACAGTATTTTCTTATTAAGTTACATTGTGAAAAACAGTTTTAATATAACTCTCAGGCCTCTTCCACGCACTGAATTGCTGTTTTATTTCTAGATTCATGGATTAAGAGTGGAAGGCACATTTAATAAAAAATATTTAAAAAGACAAAATCAAAGGACTGACACATAGCTTGTCAAGCACATCTCAATTTAACAACCAGAAATGTATTTCTGCAAAAGTAAAGTTTGGATACAACTTTCAGTTCACTTATAGTAATTGAATCGCCATTTTATTTATAAATTCATGAGTTATAAGTAGAAGAAGCATCTATAGAAAAGAGATCCATTTAAGAGCCAACTGATTCCATTTGCGTAACTAACTACCTAGCTAATCCACCTTTATTAACTAGTATTTTATCTATTTATATAATATTGCTAGATATTGAAGTGTATATATAATGTAGTTTTTTAGCATGATAGCTAGCTGTATAACGCACACCTCTTTCTTTATCCTGTAATCACCACTTTTAATACAGTTTATTTAAGAATGAAATGCATTATTCGATCACAGTTTGACAGCTAGAACATCACAGGACTACACAGAACTGGTTGTACTCTCAACATTTTGATAGTAAGATGACATCTTTGGCTTTAACACCAGGAACGGTAAATCACAAAGCACTGTGGCATATAGACGTGGTTCTTCTAATGATCTAAATCATTCAAAACAACTGCCTTCAACAAAAGCTGGGCTACAGTTGCCTTGCAAGACAAAACCTGGATGGGGGTCTCAACTCTAAAGTGAAAGAGAGTGCCCCACAGGGCTTTTATCTCTACAAGCCAAGTGCAAGGATGCCCCCCACCCCCCCACACCAGCCAGAATGCAAACCCATGTAGTGGCGGAGCTAAATAAACATAATAACCACAAACTAATTCAAAACTCCCCTACACATTGTCCACCTCTTTTTCTTAGGATGATGAACAAAACAGAATACCCCTATACTCACAGCCCCCAGTTACTTTTTTATTTCATTTATTTATTTATAAAAAAATTTTAAAGACTAAACAAAATGGAACCTCAACCCCCCCCCCCCCCCCCCCCCCCCCCCCAATACTCATAGCCCCCCCGATCGCTGGTTGCCAACAGAGGGAGAGAAGCCAGGGTGAACCGTCAGGAAAAGGTCCAAATCACTTTGTTCTTCGTCCAGATACGAACTCTGGATGAACCCAGGGAGAAGCCGGGGAGAGCAACACCAGGCATAACTCATACGCTCCTCCAAGAACCGCGCAAAACAACAGAAAGAGAGGAGAAACTCCACAGGCGCGAAGGCCCCCTGCTCTCCTGAGACAGTAGTCGATTCACGGCTCAAGAAGGAGGGGGTTAAGGGGGCGGCGGTGGGGGAAAGGGGGGGGGGGGGGGGGCGGCGGTGGGGAAGGGGGGGGGGGGGGGCGGCGGTGGGGGTGTTCAATAAAACGCCATGCTAATACAGCAGCTTTTAGCGGTGGGCCCAGAGCCAGTTGCCTCGGAGCAACGAAATGAATGAATCTCAGCAAATTACGCTTTGGGGCTAATTAGGGAGAAGATATTATCTCCGTTACTTAGCCTCCATTCGCTTTCATTTCATGTGGCGGTTAGCGATCATGAAATTCACAGGAGATACCGCATCGGGCCCAGGCCTTAAAGTTGCCATGATTCTTACCATGTTAAAACAGCTATCTATTTTAAAATATAATATCATTTGCACCGCTGTGTTTGAACAACAGGGTATACAGGGAGCACAAACATGGTACTTTGGAAACAAAATTTGCCAAATTTTTATGTAATACCAACATGCAGCCTCTACCACGCACACATACACACACATACATGCAAGCGCACACACACACACACACACACACACACACACACACAGAAACATGCACATAACCCCCATTCATAACATACACGTAAGCTACAGCCCAAGAATACACACAGTGCTCCAGCCAGGTTCCATTTAATAACATAGTCAAACAGCGCTGTGAACAAAAGGTCAAGTTTCCACTGGTTTACAAGGGATGAGAATACAGAGCACACAGCTCCAGGCAACGGAGGAAAGAGCGGCCCCGAGGAGCTCGCCAGCGCGCCGCGAGGAGCGCGGACTAACCCAGGAGGGGCTCAAAAGGTAAATTTCAGGCATCCCTCGGCCTTCCGCTTCCGCGTCCCGATCGACAAATGTCACCGTGTCCCGCCGAAACCCGCCACGCCGGCGGAAAAAGAAGCAGGCCGCAAAGCAAACGGCGGCCGACCCTCCGAAAATACCAAAGCGCCTCAGAGCGGCTCGGCAATAACGGGGTTCCGTCGTTCCCCCCGAAGGGAACGGCCGATTCGGGAATCGTGCACCGCACGGACCTAACCGCAAATAACGAGCCCCGTCAACGTTTTTTTTTTTTTTTTTTTTTTGGCGCATCAGCCACAGCTGCATCCCCACCACCGTCTATTTGCACAGAATTTATTTCAGTTCACCTCTGTCAAGGATAACACCTCTGTTGCCATCATATTTTTCCTCCGCGCAGCATTAGAAAAAGACAGCGATAGATATCCATATTTGCTGCATTACAATGGAGACGTCGAGGGCAGCGATGCACCGGCAGCATGATCTACGTTCTGCTTCTTTTTTTTTTCCCCCCAAGTGAAGACCTCCACCGCAAAGAACGAAAAAGGCAGAAAGCACTGCCTCGATGCAAAATGAAAGATGTGCTTGTTTTGGATTTCAGGTTAGAAGCGCAGAGGTGCTAAAGCCCCGTCAGTAGGATGTCAACAGTGTACTTCACTTTTTCCCTGATACACCGTGACATTTCTGTCCTGTGTCGTCAACAACGTCAGCCACGCGGTCTTTAGAGCTGCATGTAGCCTAAATAATAGCCAAAGCACTTAAAAGTTTCACAGTCTGCAGTAATCGAATCTTCTGTTAAAAAATTACGGAATTTAATAAACATGTAATACCGCCCCCCCACCTCCCACCCCCCCCCCCCCCCCCCTTAAAGCAACCAATATAAAAACATATCTAATCATGACAGTAGATATTTATAACCATAGATATTAATACGTTTTAAATTATGAGCCAAATTTTGGAAATTAGTATCTTGATCATAAAAAGAAAAAGAAAAAAAAATTCAAAACAATGCAAAAATTATTTCACATTTCAAATCACAAGACAACACTGGAAATGTTTATGGAACAAAATATGGTCAACATTCTTGTTAAAATGATGAATGTGCTTAAAAGAAACAAAAGACAAATGGCTTAATGAATAATAAATACAAGCTGTTTGTTTACCTGTTTTTTCTTTAATTTCGCATAAGACGTTGAAGAGAGCTGGCTTCATTCTATGGCAATTCAGTGCGTGTTTCCTAAAATACAACAGGTATCCACACTTAACGGACTTTAAAATACAATATTTGAAATGACAGCATATCTGAGTTTTCATAGTCAAGGTAAGAATGTCAGCAGTGGCAGCCATAATATATACAATGGAAGGCACTAGCATTTTTACAGTATATCAAATATTTGCACATACTCCAATAATGAATTGCAGTACATGCATTATTTTTATGGGACGTGTCACAGCAAAGTTTAAAATCAAAATATGACTTCACAGCAAACTTGCTTACCCAAATGATGTAAGGAAAGAATAAGTAATAAGACATAAAATAAAACACAATAATAATAAGAAGAATTCTGTAGAAGTGGCCATTGCCAAAAAAAACTCTGTGGTGTTGTGCATCCATTTTTGACAACAACACTTGTAAATTACATTGACCAAAGAATTATTAGGTACAGTAATTTTGAGGTAACACACACAAACACGAATACACACACACACACACACACACACACACACACACACAACATCTGAATATGAGAAGAACCTAAGACTACAGAACACGTTTATTTAGATTCTAATATTTTTATCATTACTTTTTTTTTTTTTTTCTAGGTTAAGTCCTGCATTATGGCATGGTTTGTTATGATGGGCTTTTATATTATTCATCGTTAGTAAATATAGCATGTCTACGTCTTTTCCGTTTTAAATATAAATAGTCCATGTTCAGTCCTACTCTAACAAAACAAGAGCAAGTATAATGCCTATATTTAACCTTCATTGGTTAGCATTTTGTAGTAGTAGTAGTATTTTTTTTCTAAATCAAACATAAACGAAAGCTACACAAAAATAAACAAACACTTTAATTTTAAAACAGGTTTCAGATTAAAAAACAAAACAAATATAGAGTGTGTGTTTTGTCGTGGCCAAATAACTTAAGGCATTTTTAGTGTGCTCAGTTTATTTTAAGAGTACATTGACTGCGTTATCTGTAAACAATGTACGAGGCCAACTGCGCACGTGTTACAACATAAAACTAATACCCGATCTCTTTTCTTGATTTACTGCAATAAATGGCAATACAATATAGTGGTGTTAAATTAATTCAAAAATACTATGGCGTTCGATAAAACCGCGATATACCGTTTACGTTAATATTTTTTTCACAAGGCAAAAAGGTCTCGTATCTATTTTTGATACATTGTTACTATACCTACGTTCCTAAATCGCTGACAGTACTGTTTACAACTCGGTCACTAAGTAAATGTATTCCTTTTTCCATATGAATCGTCAGCCCAGCGCAATATGGTTTATTTAAACTAAATATCAATGGGACGTAAATGAATAATCCCCGCAGCTACACGCACCCGTTATATGTAGCGCGCAATGTGTAATCTCATTTGTAGCTAAATGTGAAATGACAGGAAACTGAGAAGATAAGTAGCCTACCTCGCAGGAAAACAGCAACAAAACTGTCATATGGCTACGAACCATTCCTATCTACCAGTGTTTCTAAAAGTTTGTCCAGTTTTTCGAAATTATTTGAAATATTTGTCAATATTGTTTTAAAACGTAGCCATCTAGCTACTTATTGGTGTTTAGTGCAGTTGGAGGGGGAGCGAGTGGCGGGCGACTGTGGGACTAAGGGGTGGGTATAAATTGATCCTAGCTGGTAAACGTTGGCTAATTGTTTTAGGGTCCATAATTATCCAGTAGTAATTGCTCATTTCAGCATTCACTGAGAAATGTCACTTAAGAAATGTAGCTAGCTGGCTATGACAAACATGGAGTAGCGACACGGCATCTCTCGAATGGGCGCTTACCTGGCCTGCGCTTCGTCCAGACTTTGGTCAGTTATGGTCATGATTTGCTGTAAAATGTCTCCAATGTCCTGTTTTCTTCCGTCTCCGTCAGTCCCTCCAGTTCCATCCTGCATATGCTGAGAAAGGCCGGGGTGTCCGGCCATGCCCACTCCGTGAGAGTGCATCAACCGCGGTTGTTCGTCCATCTCAGCCTTCTTCTTTGCCTCACTCCCGCTTGACAACCACGCTTCTCTCTCGGGCTAAAGGAATATCCCGAGAAATTCCTTTGGATCTCAGTCCGTCTCTCTCCCTCTCTCGCTCCCTCTGTGCTCTCCTTGGACCAGAGAGGGAAAGGAGTAGAGGCAACAAAAAAACCTGGTCTTGCTGTCTCCCAGCTGGTCTGAGTGAAATCTGATCTGAACTGCTGCTGTTGCTTTTAGCCACTCCTGCTCTGCAAAGAAAAATTCAGGTTCAACTTTAAATATGAGTGCTAATCCCGAGTAACAACGATGGCTGAAGCTTGTGGAAAACGTGGACTTTTTCCTTCGAAGGCTCTTACGCGTCTGCAGCAGGTTTTTGAATATCCTCTGCACAGGTTTGATTGCCTTGGTACTATCCGCCGCTTTTGTTTAGCCCAGGACTGGCAACTGACACATAGCGAGAGTATGGAGACCAAACCCCGCCCGCGAGACATGATTGGAGAAGGAAACGGTGTAACCCCGCCTCGCCGCGCTGATCATGAAACGTCAATCATCATACAGGGAAGGTGGGACGCTGTAATAAGTTTAAAGATGTGGTGTTAGCTCTGGGACAGGTCGGGGTGGCAACATCGTGATGGATTGAACCTGAACTTGAAATAAATAACGGTCCTTGACACAAGAGGTCTGCTCTTGTCACCCACTCTGACCAGAGAAAGACCCCCATTTTCTCTAAAGCTGTTCGTTTAATTATCTAGACGGTTGCCAAGAAATAGATTTATCCTTGTGTTTTATAAAAATGTGATCAAAACAATCGACTTTCCCCTCCATATAGTGAACATTATTATATAGTCAAATCAATCAATTTTAGATTAATGAAAGATTAATCGAAGTATTTTCTCAGATTGTATGAAACAAATTTAATTACCACATTTTTTATATAGAAACAGCACTTAATATTTGAAAATGTACTTAAACTATTGTTTAATGACTTTTCTGTGTTCTTGTCTTTCTTGTTATTCATTCTAAAGTGCATTCCTTTTGAAGGCGTCCTGAAAGGTTGTACTTTAGGGGGATGTTCTGGGGTCCCCCTTATGTGTGTCACTGACCTGGCAAGTGAGCGTATGTCGTTGGACCTTGTCTGGCCCAGCTGAACACTAACCCCCCCCCCCCAACAGCCACTCAGTCCGGTGAAAAGAGACTGGGAGACCGGGACCACCATGTCCTTAACAGATGGGTACAAGGCCAGCCCCACTACAACCACCCTGCACCCCACCCCCCTTTTTTCTTTGCAAAAAATAAAAAAAGAGAACAAGTGTCACGTTCCTCCCGTGTCATCTGATTTAGTTTATTCTTGCCCATTAAAAAATTATAATTGGAGTGTTTTGCACAGGTCCGGTCGAGAGAGACAGATTTTATGACCACATGATTATCAGAAGCGTAATTGCTCTCCCTTTACTCCCAGCTCTCTTTACGCGCCCGCATACAGAGATAAATGATCTCGCTGCAAACGGTTTTGCGTCATTGAGCCAGGGAACAGAGACGGTCAAAACTCCAAACGCTTCAATAACCGTAAAGCCAGCAACAGCTTATTAATTATTCAGTGTAATTTATTTTGCCATTCTACTGTAATGGACAAAGGAGTATTCTTTTAAATAACATCATACTGTACTTGCCATATAAAGGATGGATTAACCACGTAGTAATGGCCACTATAATGTATTAAGTTAAAGGGCTGCTTAGAATCCAGGCTCTTAACGTTTTCATATTGAAAAGGAACACATGAAAAACTAGACAGTTTAACACATTTTACACAGCGGTTTTAATACTACATTTTAGGTAAATTAAATGTGTCAAAGTAGATTAGATTAATTTGGTTATTAGTATTATTCCTGGGAAATTTGTGGCAAATATTAAATCCCCACGTTGATCACTGAAGGGGACAATCATTTTACAACCATCCACTTGTTTCTCAGCCAATAATATGAAGCAAAAAAAGGCTATTACCTAGTCTGCGGCCCAGTACTGTGATGTCAAAGCTAATAGAGGATGGCGCATGCACAATCAATGTCATCTAAAGAGCGGACGCATTGCCTAGAAGAAAGAGCTCTCAGCCAAAGTGCGCAGTAAGGCAATCATCACTGATGTCAGCAAGAATCAACTGAAATCTTCACTTTGATGTCCGTGCACTGTGTTGGAAGCACAAATGTTTGTGTGATTTAAGGTTTACACAGTTGTGTATGTTTTTTATAATGAGGATGCTTAATTTGGCCTGCATTTGCCTTTGGTACTGTTCTGGTGTGGGGCAGAGGCGTGGGTGGAGGGAATGGGGGGTTTGAGGAAAATGGTTTTTACTTCTTAAAAAAAAGAGATTTTCATGTTTGGTAACAATATTTGTTTCTGTGAAAGATTTCCATTACCATCAGTGCTCCTGTAAGGGCAAAGCCAACTCATAAGTGCATATTGAGGTGACAAAGTAGCAAAATACATTGGATGTGAAAATATCCCTTTTGACAGTATATAAATCAAACCTTCCTTGCCATTTCATATCAACAACGTTTTCGTGAGGCGATGTATTTTCCACAACTGTTCTATTCTAACCAAGAATTGGCGTTTTGTCCTGTGTGTGTCCTGTCCACTTATCTGATAAATTGTTGAATGCATCTTGTTGGACTGAAACCGTCAATGTATCATGTAACAATGCTGTTCCTTTAAATCCAAAAGGAGAGAGCAACAGCTGCCTCTGCAGCAGTCAATACCAATTGCCACAAACAAATCGATACTCTCTGATGACTTTGTAGAGTGAGAAAGAAAATGCCCCCGATTTGAAGTCTGGAGAAGATTGCTCGAAATGACCAAATGGCCTCTTCTCCCAGGAAAAAAAATAGGAAGCAAATAACAACCGTTTTCTTGGTTATGTTGGCCAGCAGGTGTAAATTGAACACAATGTGGGGCTGGGTTAATTTGATACAGCACAACATCTCCCCCCCACCACCCCCTCCTCCCCTTCCCTGCTGCGATCCATCCGATGCAGTTATGGTTATTCGAGGAGGTTTCAAACAGCCTTGTCAGATGTAGCACCTCTGTGGAAGGAGCAATCCGGCCCCGCCCTCCACGTCTCCCTATAGCATATATGATTGGATGACGAGTGACAGAAGGAACCGCCTACCTCACTCTGGGTTCTTTTGCTGCCCCTCTCCCTCATAACATGGCATTTATTTAAAGGGATAAAATGCTTTTATTTCAATATCAATTTAATGCATTACATCAGCGTTGTAAGATAAGGAGTCCTTACATTCTAACCTGGTATCTTGTAATATTTCATTTACAACAGACAACGATTATATTTCATTATGTACCTTTTATATTTACAATGTATATTTACGCTGTAGTCCAATTTAACAAATAGTTATTATTGCAGTTTATTCATCAAAAGCCTACATTTATAACACAGTGTGGTAAGGTCTTGTTTTAAAATAGATTGTTGTGTTATTAGATCAGATAGGCTATGAATCGAGGCAAACCACATGCACCGTCTCATCAAGGATGAAGTTTTGCTGGAATTATAAGTCAACAATTATAAGTGAACAGTTTCGCTATGACAGCCACACGAGCAATGTACAGGCTATTACTCCCCTTCTAAAGCCAGTGTAATAAATGTATATATTCTGTCCAGCACCGTAGGTCCTTTTTAGAGCCAGCTCTGAGCAGATCCGAGCTGACAGTGTTGCAGTCAGCAGTGCATCAGTGGACATAACTTGGTGCCGAAGACAGGACTCCATCTTTGCTGCCTCAGGTCATTTCTCATAATGGACTGAATGCGAATGGATTTGCGCTCACCCCCCCCCATACCCCCCCCCCCCACCCCCTTGATTTGACAGAACACTTTACTGCAGCGTGTGCCCACAGCGTGCTGCCACTCTTTCTGCTTTGCTTTGCTTTGGTTTTTTTTTGGGGGGGGGGGGTTGGGAGGGCTTGTTTTATTTAGTTCTCTCTCGTGTGGGTGTGGCAGCGCAATATAAACGGGACAGGGGGTGAAAGTGAGTGGCTCTTCTGCGGGTTCCACGCGGCTGTTCCGCTGGTTCCATGCGGCTCTTCTGCTGGTTCCGCGCGGCTCTTCCGCTGGTTCCACGCGGCTGTTCCGCTGGTTCCATACGGCTGTTCCGCGGGTTCTGCCCGGCTCCCGTGGCTGAAACACTAGCTCCGCCGGGCCGGTGAAACGCAGCATGCGAGCCGGGTCAAATGATGCATGGGGGCCTGTGGCCTGCACAATGAGGACAGCAGGGAAGCAACCACAGAGCATTCCTGGCACTTATTCAGTTTGACTGCTCTTTAATAACACTGGAGGATATAGCATGGGCTCCCTTTCATACGGGGAAACATCTTGGGATGTATGCTATCACTGAATTTTATTTATTTTTTCTTTTTAGAATATTTCAGTTTTCTGAATTAATTCAATGAGTGTAATCGGACTGGGGCTGTTGCCGTGCGCACTGTCTTGGTTGTTATGGGGTTTAGCAGGCCATGTTGTTCGGATGTCCAAGCCGCCTGCTGAAAACAGGTTTGAAAATGACCGCAATTACTGATATTATCATCCATGTAGCCATTACTGTGATGACTGGTTATAAGATTATTAGCATTGTTGCATTTTCCTTCCCAACGGCTAGAAAAAAAAAGATCAACACAGGCTGACAAGCTGACATTCATCGTTCATTTCTGTAAACTCCCCCCCCCCCCCCCCAAAAATCTCCAGACTCCCCTCCATTGACTAACATTTTCATGTAGGGTGCTTCAGAAATTTAGTCTGTTTTTTTTTTGTTAGTTATGCAGCAATGTGTCCCTATGGAGGAGCTTGTATTAAAAGGAAGGGACATAAAAGTGGGTTGTTTTGTTCTTCTGACACCACTGTTGATGTGTCTGAGTACAAACAGCCCAGTTACTCATCCGACCCTTTTTATTGCAAATGCAAGACCCCATTGTGCCCGGATTCATGTGAATGCCCACTATGACCAGAGTCACTGGAATACCCACTGTGCCCACATTCATGAGATCACCCAGCGAGGCCAGATTCATTGGAATATCCATTGTGCCTGGATGGACCGGAACACCCACTGTGTATTCCCAGAGTCATTAGAATGCCCATTGTGTATTCCCAGTCAGCGGAATGCCCGCTGGAACTGGAGCTGGAATGGGGGCGATTAGAACAACTGTGGCCTTCCACATTACCCTCGCTCCCATCAGGAACCACAACTGAAAAAGCCAATTATAGATTATGTTATGGCAAGTCTATCAGGCCTGCCGTTGGTTGAGCCCCGTGGTCAATTTAATGATTAAAATCTCAGTGGTCGTTAACACTTCCTGGAAACCCATGTACCGCCACTGACTTTGCCTGCCCAGACACATTAGAAATAGATTTCCAGAGGCCCAATCACAGCAGAGCTCCACAACCCGGCCAATCCAGTGAGACCAGGAGCAGTGTCAGGGTATAATTATATCATTATATGAACGGCTCTGCGGAGCAGTGACTGCAGGGCGTGTGAAGTTTCGCTTCCCTCTGGACTGGAGGTTTTCAGATTTTTGTATGCTAGGTAGAATATTGTTTGCGCACAGCGCTTCACCACTATGCCAATATAACCCTGTAAAACTGAGCAAGTATTTTGAATGTTCAGAAATAATTCACTTTGAATAAGTGAGTCTTCTAACGCATATTAGTCATTTCCACGTTTCTGACCAGTAAAACATGGTTGATATGAAATGAACAGTCACTTATTTTATGGAACTCTGTGTTGATTATTTTCAAGCATAATATTTTGCAAACAAGAATTTTGAATTTTTATTACAGTTGTTAAATCATAAAGGGAACATTTCTCAGCAGAATGGCTGGCTCTCACAGATGCTACAAAAACAGTGCACTGAACAGGCCTTGCTTTTGGTCCAGTTAAATAAAATATCTTAATGTAACTGTAAAAAAAGATTAAAGCAACCCACCACAAACCACCACTAGCACTGGACAAGGGTTGTATTTCTCTGGGATGCACTAATGTATTATATTATTACTGTGAAATAAAATTAAATTCAGCACCGAAGTGATGAACAGAAATGACTAAACAAGGCTGCCTCCAAATTATTTTCAAATCATTTAAAAACGAAAAGTTATTTTGAAATATTCACAAAATGAAAAATAGAAGAAAAAACAGTGTACAAGGTATTTTGTTTTAAACAAAATAAAATCAAAAGTAACACCCATGGAGTAATGCTAAGAGAGTGAATATGGAGGCACTCTTGTAAAAACATGCAGAGCAGGTCCTCCGTATTTGTCTGGGACCTTGACAGATAGGTTGTTTTTCTCATTAACACCAGGATTGATGTTTCAACAGTATCGATACTCCCCAGCACAGTCACACTAACCAATACAGGATTTACACTGCTGGAAGAAAGCACTCCTCCTCCCCGTGCGCCTTTGGTTAAACTGATCAATGCTTTTCTCATTTGGCCTCAAACAGGGGGGGGACCAGGGAGGTCATAAAAGAATTGGTCTGGTTCAGTGGATCATAATGCTGGGCTTTCCATCTGGAGCGACACGTCAAAGGGAGCCCATTCCCCACCACAAACTAAAAATTAAGAAAACGTACCGAATCATCTACTCGTGTTTCAAAATGAGCACAATTAGAGGTTCATGCTAACTCACACATCTTTCACATCTTTTGTGATGCATTTCTATTTTTCAAAGAACTGTTAATTTTAACAGATTTTTTATTTCTCTGTTAGTTCAAAAACATGACTACATACAGATTTTCAAGAACTCTCTACAGCCAGTGATTTTAAGGTTTAAATTTTAGTGGGACAGTAGATAGAATATCCAGCTGACAAAGATATTTATATCACCGATCGGGGAGGTTCAATCTAAGAAAAACAAAAATGTTAAAATGCTAACTTTAAAGTAAATATGAATCTTTATTATGGCTTCTTTGGGAAAACAAAATATAAAAAAGTCTGTAGTCTTATAGAGACCTTTGAATTAGACAGTAGTATATAACAATATCATAGGCTAAAACATCACATTTTTCACGCCCCATGTTGTGGTACTGCTTTCTAATATAGTTTCCAATATTTCATAACAGGTGTGTATGGCCTAGAAAGTGATGATAAGAATCAACTCCAGCAACACCAGACCTCTCTATCATACAATCTGTCCTCCAGGTCTTTATTTGTTTCTGTTTGTTTGTGTTTGTTTGTGTTTGTGTTCGTGTCTGTAGCCGCACCCATTTGGTCCCCATGGCGGCAGTGATTAGGCAAACTCAATCAATTGATGATTCGATAGAATGAGTGATGGATGCATCTGTCCCCCGCTGAAACATGTTCACAGCTCATGTCAGGAAGAGAAAAGAGGGGGGGAAAAAGAAAAGAGAGGTGTGACCTGTGGAGGGCCAGTCAGGTAGAACCTCAATCAGGTGTCTATACCAGTCACCTGAGAAGATGGTGACTAAAACTCTTCTGAATGACACCACATTATGACACCACTGCACCAAATGACACCATACCTGACATAACCCAGCCAATCCACAGAAGGGAAGAAGTAACATGAAAAAATTTGGACTGAGTTGAAACTGAATGCTATTGTTTTGCTGTTTAAATGTATGTCATTTTGCCCTATCTGTATTACTAAAAAAAAAAAAAAAAAAAGGCCAATAAAATTAGATAGTCAAATAAATCCCAGAGCGTACCATAATTTGCAGGCTTATAAATATTAAATAATTGCTTTCATATATGAAAAGAATCCTGCTGCCAGCATTTTGCAAATTTTTCAATACAAATCAGCAATTTAATATGGCCGGAGGAAGCAAGCGGTGCAAACCACACATGCAGCTGTACTCCAGCCTATATTGTCTTTATTCGTGTAGGAAACAGATTACACTTTCAGCCCTGTTGATGTTCCAGATTGTTCCCAATTCCTGTGTAATCGGTTCAAACGGTGGGAAAACAGGGGGGCCATTGTTTAGGAGCCTGTGTGGATTTTTGTTTTGGGGGGGGGGAATTTCTGAGAACCTTCTAAAGGCAACATTTTTCAGAAACAAGAACAAGTCAAAAGGATCATGGGTAATTGAAAGCCAAGGGTCAAATTGTTTAATCTCCTTACTTGTTAATAATAGTCACTCAATGGCATTCAAGCATGCACAGGGCTTTCATAGTATAATAGAGCCATTATGCTGGGGGTCTGGAGCGCTTGGTCTGGCGACACAGTTAAGCATACATTTCTAGCCCATTCCCAGAAAGCTGCTGCATGAAATGGGGTGTGTGTTTTGGGAGTATATATACAAAGAAAGTAAAGCACATGGCAATCCTGATCCTAGTTTACAGTTTGCAGAGGAAATTCTGCTCTATGTAAGTGTCATGTTCCATTTCCGATTACTCGCTGTGCTTCTACAGCTGAGCCCCCGTGTTACGTTTGTAAATATGCAAAAGTAATTGTAAACTTATTTAAAAAAAACAGAAACTAATATCCCAGAATACAGGAGCCAGAATATGAAATAGCACGCATTTTTGTGAAACGGCAGAGTAGACTTGGATCTTGGAAAAGAACCTGGTTCAGATGGAAGTTATTACGAGTTATCACAAGTACCATTTTTGCTGTCAGTGTGAAATAAATGCACCAATTCCTGTGGGATAACTTGAGTTCCTTCAAGTTTTAATCTGCATTCCATTACTAATACAATTTACATTATTCCTTTAGAGGCTTTGAAAGTTTAAACTTCTTTTATGAACTATGTGACTACATGAATAGGAGATTTAATCGTGTTCACATAGTACCTACAGTTTCACTCGATTCGTCAACCGTGATTGGCTCCAGTGTTTAGGCTGAGGAATTTTGCGGAGTACTTCAAACGGCCATGACAAAATTTTGCTCTCTCTCTTTCTCTCCTGTTATTTTTTTTTTATATTTTTGCCTCTGGCAGTGTTCCACTCTTGAAAAAGAAGCAGAAGATGAAAAGGTGGAGCTCCAGCATAGAGGAGGCACGAGGAGGCTTAGCGCTGTCAGAGAGAGAGAGAGCGAGAGAGAGAGGGGCAGAGCGAGAGGGAGAGAGAGAGAGAGAGAGAGGGGGAAAAGAGGGAGAGAGAGAGCATTGGGTCAATTTCCTTTCAATTCAGTCAAACGTGCATTGTTTGGTACAGATTTCAGAAGAATGCTTTGAGCCAGGATATACAATATTGAACATGTTTGGCCACTTTCAGAATACGAGTCAAAAACAAAATCATAGGTCTGATATCACCCATCATGCGAATTGGATGAAATGCACTCTCAGATAAGGACATGAAAGTATCAAGAGCAATTTCAGCAATGGTGCCAGAGAGAATAGAGAATACAGCATTCCTGCTGTACACTATACTGACGTTGAGACCGATGGAAGCAGCTCCCCGTTTCCTTTTTTGGCACTTTTTGGACCCTTTGGATCAGCACAGCACATTCTCTCCCTTTCCGCTTAAAATGAACGTCCAGCGATGCCGCCACGAGCGGCCTGTCACATCAATCACAGCCCTGTTTATTGGTACCGCTAATTATGTTTCCGTGACAGCTCTCCGTTTTCCGCACAACAGGGCCAACGTTCTGAGGAGGAACAGCTCGGAGGAAATCCACGGCGGCCCAAAATGCCACACGCGGGAAATGGATGAACAACGGCCACTATTCGGTTAACGAATGCCTTTCAGCGTTACTGATTGCAAGAAAGCTGGGATTTTTATTCAGTATTAGGCCCTTTGTTCTACAATGCCAACACCCTCTGTCTGAAATAATTTGACTGCATTAGCATGTCCATGCAAGGGCGTCTCTCAAAAGTTACTGACTACAGAATTTTGGTTTCCTCAGAGCCAATCAGAGCCTTCTGTGTCATAGCAAGCTCTACCCAGGAAGCATAAAATATTGCAGAGCTGCAGGCAGTGACATCAAAGGTTTCACCCAAGTGAACACCTCTCCCCAAAGACCATGTGCTCTACCAAACACTCATAAAGCACGGTCCAAGAGTACACTATCCCCTACATCACACTACTCAGATACTCAGATATAACCTATTACAATAAGGCATACATTTCTCACCATGAATTCAGCGAACAGTCACAAGATGCAGCATTTGCATTTTAATTTCAGGAGTGTTTTTGTTTTCTCAGTACATTCTCTAGCTGAAGGCAACAAAGTTATTTCCTTGCATTTCCTGGGATATGGCTCTGAGGCTCCTGGTTTCAATGAGTTTACAAGGAACAACAGACTCTTCTCATCCAATCAGAGCAGGAGCTCGGGGGCAAGAACACGTTATCCCATTGGCTCCCCCAGGGGGAGTTCAAACAGGCCACAGACTGGGTTCAGAATGAATGTCTCCCAGCAGAATAATATGGCCTAAAATTTAGACCCGGTGTTAACCCCTTGACAGACAATCTTACATACCCCTACATAACAGCTTCTGAGGGAAAAAAAGATGACACAAATCTTCTAGTCTCAGCCGTCGGAGAAGAAACGGACAGGGAAAATGGATTTTGGTCTCTAAAAGCCTACATTCCTGCCAGGAAAGACGGCTGAAAATTGTGTTGTGGTACATTACTAGCCGAACAGCAGATGATTCCAAATGCGCTTGCATAGTTATTTAGTTAGTCAGTCAATCAGTCAGTCAGTCAGTCAGTCAAATGTTTTCATTTGCTATATCAAACTGCATCAAACGAAAACATCTACATTATATTCATGCTCTGTATCTTTTGGTCTGTTTTTGTAAAATATACATGATTAATCTCTCCGTTCCAGGAAGGTGCTCCTAATAAGTGCATTAACCACTTCTGAGAAATACTGGAAAACATCTGTAAAAGCAACGCCATACAATATTAAACAAAACGAAACATTTCAAGGGTCGCACATTAGCGTTTCATTTGACCACGTTCAAACCGCGAACGATCAGCCGCTCTTGTCCGAAGCGCGAGTCCGGGAGGTTTGTCCGTCCGGCCCGCGCGTGTCACAGTGACACTAAGCAGCCGGGGCCGACGCGGCCCGCGGCCCGTAGCCCGAAACTTGCGTCGAATTCGACCGGCCCAGGCAGCGCGGTCAGAATTAAGCTTTAATCAAAACCCAAGACGGATCGGGAGGCAGCGCGTTTGACTCAGCATTTCATTGCCCCCGCGATCCATTGACCCCCCGTGGCCGTGCGCAGACAAATTGAGGAATGTTCGTTTTAATGCCTATTCAATATATACAGCATCTAACTGGAGATGGGCTAAGCAATCAACCACCGATCCATTAGAGGGAGATGTTTTTCCAGGCCGACGTGTTGCAGTGGCTTAGCCCGCCTTGGCTCCAATTCAAGGTTAACCTTTTAGAGGCAGCTGATTGTTGTGAGAAGGTTAAACAACACATTAACATGCATTAAAACGTTAAATTATGGCTCCATTTGCTATATGAAAGAAAACAGCCCTGTAAAAAAAAAAAAAAAATGGGGCTTTTAAAATTATGAAGGAAATTGATGAAGTAAATGGGAGCGTGGGCACTTGTTCAGGGGGGGAAGATGCGGGAGAGATGGAGAGAAGATGTGTTTAAAATGGGAGGATGTGGACCACACACACACACACACACACACACTTCTTTAATACTGATGTTAATGAACACGCAAGGACAGTCGGACGGAATACGACTTTCATAACAAACGGCCTCAAGCCTCCAGTTCATATTATCATAGCTGTTTCCAATAAATAACAAATGTTCAAAGTTATGATGGTGTGAGCATAAAATGCAATGGTGTAATTTACACTTTAACTGGTCCCTTTAAGGCTTATTAAGTACATTACAAAATTGTCCTTTTGGCCTTACAACGCACATTTTCTTCCTTTTTTAAGATATCGTGTCTAGTAATAGGATAGTAAATTGCTAATGGATAGTATTACTGGAATGTATTTTCCTTGTTAGTGTAAGGAATGTAAAAGAAACTACATTACACATAAGAGGTTAAGACAAGACAATATTACCTGGAAAAGAAACAGCTTTATGCCCCCAGACAGGCACACTCACACACTCACACAGATACACGCATGCTTACACACAAGCATACAAAGACCCACACACACATACAGCTTCTTCAACTGTCTATAAAGGTCTATGTAAATCAGTCACTGATAAATTATAACATTTGCTATTTGTTATAATCTTTAATGTGACAAACTTGTTTCTATTGCTTTTGATAGTGACTTCATAGATCAGCAGAAGTAAGTCAGAAATCCTGGGATGGAATTCTGGATTCCTAAAATAATAGCCGCGCCTCGTTCCCTCCTCCACCAACACTGACTGAACAGCAACAAACACCACTGCCATTCGCTCAACACTCAAGTAAATGCTCCTTTACCGTCTTCTTTCACCAGCCGCCATCTTGGAAAAGAGTGGATGACTCATTAACTGATCAATTGCGTTCCCATGGCAGCCAGGGGTCGAAAAACCCAGCCCGCCTTAAATCTCACAGGTCGCCGTCATCTCACGTCCGCGACCGGCCGCGCTCACCTCGAACGTGACACATTCCGTCCAGCCCCCCCACCAAGCCCCTGATTGGCAGCTTTTGATGACCTCACACGCCGTCGCTTTATTAAGGTGGGAGCGCGGTGGTACGAGTTGTGAAGCTCGGCAGTGGAGGGGAGACAACGACCACCCCCCCCCCCCCCCCCCCCCCCCAACCCCCCCCCCGCCCACCCCACCACTGCCCCCAATTCGGTGATCAGCCCAGCCTCCGCAGAAAAGGCCCCTGGGCCAGTCTGGGGGCCGCGTGACCGCGGCGCGGAGGGGAACCTGGCTGGCAGAGAGAGCGGTGGCAGCGAGGCGAGGGTGGCGCGGCGGGGGAGGGAGGGGGGGGGGGGCTGTCACAACACATTTCACTCAGGGCCCCCGGGGTAGCAGGTGAGGAGAGCGAAATGTCAGAGGACGCGGCTGGAGAACAACAACTCATCCCCCCCCCCATCCCCTCATCCCCCCCCCTGCTCACGCGGCCGCGACGAGCAAGGGGGGGGGGGGGGGGGGCTCGTACGTAACAGTAAATCCCCCGCTCCGTTCCTCCACACCACGAGCAAAACAACACAGGGATGCGTGTACCTGAGGTGCCTGCATATATCCTGCAAGTAAAAAAAACATGAAAGACACCTACAGACAAAGGTGATAAAGAACTCCAGAGGAGAAACCTCTTGCCATGATGGAATTTACTGAAGGAATGAGCACCAAGAAATACATAATAATAATACTGATTATTATTATTGTTATTATTATTATTATTATTATTATTATTATTATTATGTTTCCAGTGCCAGTGTTCTCTCCATCACTGCATAATGATATCACAATACTGGGCACCTTGCCATCCTCCCCAGTAAAATAAAATAAACACATTGTTTACTGTAAATTTGTTTGCAAATAAAAATGTATCCGGTCATGTTGCCAAGCCAATAGTTGTGTCTACGTAATTTTGTCTAGAGTTGCATTAATGAGGTAGATCATAAAGATAGCTTTCACACGCAGTCTCTATGTTTCACCACAGTAATGCCCAGTAGTGGCCAGAAAGGTGATTTTGAGCCATCAGAACACTAACAGTTCATTGTGTACATATAAAACAAATGACTTTGGACTCGGAGAAGTATCAGCTTCCTGGAATGAAAAACGGGGATTCGATCAGGCATCTCCGTGCTTTGTTGACGAACCACAAAATGTCAGTTCACACCCCATTTCGAGGCAGCGACAGCGGTGGCATTACATCAATAAAAGCCAGACTAACGCCACAAAGCTACATTACATATGCATGCCTTCACAGCGTCTCTCTTCCATATTCTCTCTTTTCTGCAGTCGTTCATTCGCTCTCATTCACCCACCGCGAGCATCAGCACTACTGATTTTTTTTCACCCCCTCTCACTCCCCTTTATCCCCATGGAACATGGGAAATAATTTCCCCTGCGATTGGGGTAGTCCATCTATGCACAATTTGCCGCGTTGGTTTACACGTGAAGATGGTGGCGGCCTGTGAAAATGACCTCTCGCCGGTAGACCTTATGGGTATTGGCGAAGGGAAGAGGATTTTCTGTCTGGCGCCTTCGCCGGGGAAGCATTTTCAGTGTCACAGCTCCAGAGTGACAGTCCTGCCCGTGAGCCAACTGGAGACATTCAGGCAAGGATATATTTATTTATATTTATTTATTTATTTTTTTTTATTGAGACTGAAATATGTGACTGATGCAGGAATCTGGGGCCCCGGTAGCTGTTGCTAGCATTTTACAGGGGTAATTTGCATTAATAAAGAGGCTGTTCCTTGTCGGGCGTGCGTTTCATCCGCCTTAAAAATCCCAGGACGATCCCTCTCGGAAGAGCGCCGGGAGAATCCGACTGTCAGGGACGACAAGACAAATGAATCCCGGTGTCAGCGGCGTGTGGTTCAACGATGACAGATTGAGAAGAAGTGTCCCTCTGTCGACAGGCATGCTTCATTTTCAAATTAATAAATCTGAATAAAATATTTTCCCCTTCATTATGAGTGGTGCCTGTTTGACAGCTCTGAGGAGGAGGTGCGTGGGGGGGGGGGGGGGGGGGGGGCGGGGGTGGAAGGGGGTGGAGGGGGGGGGGGGGGGATGCTGCCGAGAACAGCTTGCTCCAATTCCACCTGGGCTTTTCGGCGGGTTTGCCGCTGCCGTTCTCCCCTGCCGGATCCACCTGCACATGCACCGCCGAGCCCAACACCCCCCCCCCCCCCCCCGACGGCACAAGCGAACGCCGCCGAGCCGCGTGGCTAGGCTAGAGGCGGCGGCTGCCTTCGCTTCCCTCGCCCGTACGCCGGTCCACCTCTTCAGACGAAAGAGGAAAAAACAAATCAACATCACCTCCAGGAGGAGCCCGGAGTGCTCTATCCACCTTGACCAAGGGTCAGAAACGATCGCAAACGAGCCGGTCAACGAACCATTATTCAAAACAATCATACGTTTGTTTACCGCATAAACAGTTATCAGAGAGGCAGTTGTAGTTTCAATTTGAAGGCTTCATTCATGCTCGCTACCGTATTCATAGACTCACCCCCTCCCACTCCCCCAACCCCTCCTCCCCAAACCCCTCCTCCCCTGCTCAAAGTCTCTCACAATTTTATATCCACCCGGCTGACATATATGGGATGGCTGTCTTTATGTTGCACCACAACAGCTCCGAAATAAACCTGACAGATATGTCTTGTAAAATCAGAGACAATTAAGGGCATTTCTCATAAAAGGCTCAGCCGTCTGGAGTGTCATTATGTGAAATGGCACACATTCCCATAGACAGGGATTCGCTGTTGCAACAGAACAGATTAGTTAGCAAAATATATGAGTGGTTTAGCGCTGGCTGACATTACTCACTGCCAGAGAGAAATTCAGACAGTCAGCCTGACACGGATCTACTGACTGAATCAACACACGTTCTAGGAAATGCTTTTTTTATTTCATTTCCAATTTTCCATTGGTTAACCTGGTTAAGCTAGTCTGTTACCCTTGCAGGTCTTACCAGTGGTGGTAACTGATGTTAATAAAAAATAAATTAATAAAAGTACCTTTTGGACATGTTATGGACAAATAAAATCTGATGATGATTTGCGAAGATGGTATAGATGACAGCTGGCAGGTTTATTTTTAAATAACAAACCGATTTGACATATTTCTCCTTTTAGAATTTTCTCAAAGCGCTTTCTTATTTAAGGCAGTGCTCTCCAGAAAATATGAGGAAAGCTTCCCAACTGAATTTCGCAAATTCTTCATCCTGAATACTTTGGAAACTCACGCCACAAATCCATCCCGCGCGTGAAGGCTTGGCGCTTTTATGCAGACGATAGGCGCTCGTAAGAAAATGTAGCCATCCAGCAGAACCACGGCGGTAAGAGGACGATGATGTATGAGAACATCTGGCACGGGGAGCCGTGGCGGGATGAAAGACGGAGCCACGCGTCTGGACGGGGCCGAGTGTGTATTTCCCCCGGCAACGCACGCGCGCGAGGACGCTCACCTGGCCGCAGGTGCATGCTGGGAGTTCTGACTGGGACACAGCGGAGGCCGGTGTGGGAGAGGGAGAGAGAGAGAGAGAGAGCAGGAGAAGAGTCAATGTCTAAAGACACACACACACACACACACACACACACACACACACACACATGCACACATATGCGCGCGTGCGCACGCACACACACATTCATTGTCCCACATTGACAGGGGCCCAACAATTATCCATGTCAATGAACTTGATTATACCAGCACCTCATCAATACTGACTCAATAGAATATATTGAAGGGCCAAATCCATTTAGACTGCAATTATTGGAAGGAGGGAATGAAGAACGAAAAAAAAGAAAAAAGGAAGGAAGGAGCGGGGGAGGTCTTGCTGTCCAGTGAATTTAGCATGCTCACAGGCTACATGCATGAATATGCATCAGAAATGAGAATAGCGTGCCCTTTGAGCTGGGGGCTGTCTGTTTGTTTGCTTGGAGCAGTCCCAGTACAAGCCCATTCACATTAAATCAGGCTACACACAACACAAGAGGATGGATATAGAAAACTCTGTGTCCTCTAGTAATGTGACGCAGTCAGTCCTTCTCTGGTCAAATGTTTTTTTTTTCTTTTTTTGTTGACATGGCTGAAAGGGGACAGGAAAAGCTATGATTAGGTGTCAAGCTAGGACAAAAAAAAATCTTTCAAACAGAGCTTTTGTACATTTTACCATGGCTTACATTACTCATAAAAATGAGCAAATTATGGTTCTTAATGACAGTTAATACAGTGGAGTCACAGAGGTTCAGATCGGTAGATTTGATTAATTGTCATAGGCTAACTAACTGCACTTAACCTGTGGTTACATGGTCTATTGGCACATATTTATATGATGAAGTGTGTAATTTAAGGCAATATAGTTCTATATGAAGCACACAGAGACAGAACTAAGGCTTCTAATACTTTAATATTCAGAGCTATAAAAAGATTAAAGACTTTTTTTTTTAAAACCCAGAGATGTGTTAAGCATATTTTCCTGTTAATTTCTTTCCTGATTCGTGGATCTAATTACAAAGGGATTTTGAGATTTGACCGATTAATTTACACTGCTTAACAAATGCAAAACAATCTCTTCCATCAGCCGCGCATTAGCTGAGGTGTTACTCCATGTTGACGCGCCTTAAATATTTGAACACAAAGCGTGTTTTTTCAACAGGCATATGACAGTATACGTCGGTAGAAAGATCAAGAATAAAGCCTTCTCTGTTAACAGAACTCCATCCCAAAGGGGGGGCACTGCTTTGTCAACAAATGCTAATTAATAATACAACACAGGTACCTGCCATAATAGCATAAAATGACACCATTCCACCAAACAGAAATTCTGATTAGGTTCCTTGTAGCCTTCGAAATTAATAAGGGAGGAATTTTAATTGCGCGCACTTAATTTGCGGTGAAAAGCCACGGACTTGATTGCCTATCAGGAATGGTTACCACGCAAAACAATATCTGTGCATATCTTAAGCCCTCTGGGTTTACCACAGCATAGTGAACAGATGAAGATTTCTTTGTGTGCAAGGCTGAATTTTTCTATGACGGCTAGAAATAGCATCAGCGAAAATCTTTATAGATATTTTTCAAGAAAAATCAAACACATTTTATATTTTGTCATTCAAAGCAATGTTTGATATTTGTATCAGCAAATTCAATTTGGTGATTTAATAAAAATTCTGTTCATGGGAAACTGCAATATTGCTGAATAATCAGTACGACAATGAAATAATTCTATTGGCAGGTCAATGCCACATTTTTATTTATGTATTTTTTTCTTAACATCGCTGTCTGGCATTAATTACAACATAATAATGCTATCTATTTTATCAAGTTTTGGGCTTCAGAGTGAAAGGTTGGTATCAGAATATTTCTGCTGAGAATTCATGTACTTTTTATTGCTTTTTTATATGCTTGTCATCACACAGGAAGTTCCCTGACCAAAAATAATATGATTTTTGATTTTTGTGTGATTTGAGAGGGCTGTCAGTTTCCCTGTGTTCCCTTTATGTAGCGATTAGATGAAGTATAAATAAGTTTGTGTTTAACTGCAGTTTAAAAAAACAGACATCAGTTGTAGCAGAGGAACACAAATATGAGTACACAATTTTTGAGCAGGACAAAGACATGAATTGAATCAACATCTGTCCTTTATTTTTATTTAATTAATAAATGATATCATTCATTTTTTAATTCGCAGTTTTTTTGGGTTAATTTTAGTGATTGAAGAACTCACTAGAATGAAACACTTTCCACTGCGAGTCAAAAAAAGACAAATGTTGATTGAATCCAGGTAAAAGCTAAGGACTAATGTTGATTAAATCCAGGCCAAAGTCCTCCATAGAATCCTGACCCGATGACCTCAGCCTGCTTTATACATCATCTGGACGAACAGAGACTGAAGGAAAACTCAACTGCTTGGTAACTGAGGCCAGGCTGGTGGTTTGGGAGTCCAGTCCCTGTGATTGGGCGAGAACACGAGTTCCGTGTCAGGGCGGCGTGGCTGAGCGGAGAGGGAAACGCCGACTCGGAGTTTGTGAGGCTCATGGGGGGCGACAGGAAGGGACGAGGCCCTCGCTCCTGGTGCAAAGGGTTAAAAATAACCCCTTCTGGTCCACTGGGGTGGGGGGGGGGGTCTGGGGGTAGAAAGATGGAGGGCCAGCTATGAAGAGGGGAGCAGGACAAATGTCAGTCCTTGTGTCACCACTCCTAATGGGATATGGCAACTAATGTAGACCAGACGACAGAATATTTCACGCAGGGTCAGGGGGCCAAAAAGGCTTTTAAAACACTCAAGAACGGCGAAGGCAAAGCCGGAGCACGGCCGGCCCATCAAATATTGATGAAACATCGGAGAATGTAAGGGGTACAGTTTCAATTTACAGATTAAAATGCAAGTTCACATTCGCTCTTTGCACCCGCGAACCATTGATTCTGCTCTGTGCAGTCAGCAGAGAGCCGGGGGGTGGGGTATGGGGGGGGGGGGGGGGGGGGGCATTGTGTTGTGTGCTCCACCAGCACCAAAATGGCTGAGCAGCACAGAAATGAATACATGGTTCTGTAACTAACACCCTACAGGGTATTCATGTACGTTTACATCAATTCATTTAGTAGACACCACTGTCCAATGTGCCCTCACAGACACAATGGCAAATAACACCGTGTAAACAACTAGGGTATCTGTAAGCGCTAGAACATAGTAGGCAGCAACAGCATACTGTCGATATTTAGAGCAAAGCTTATCAAACTCGACCACTACAGAATTCATAAATTTATTCCTTTGTCAGTTTATTTGTTCAGTTGTTTGAGCGAATGAAATTCACCCAGAAATCCCTTCAGCTTCAATGCCCACTGAGGACCTGTGTGATCTGAGAATGCGTAGCGACCCCACAAGCTGACGTGATTGGCCCAGGGAACGGGAACGCAGCCCGCCTGCACGAACCAGGGAAGCGCGAGAGCAGGAGGGGAGGTCCCCCCGCCCCCCCCAAGCCCCCACCCCCCGCAGAGAAAGAGTTAAAGCGCAGAGACGTACCTCAGCCCTGACCCCGCACACTCCAAGGTATCCCCTGTGCAGAATTCTTATTCAACTCCAAACTGACAAAGTGTTTTTAATCTTTTCTTTCCTTCTCTCCTGGAGATTGGGAAACAAAAATCAATACGCGCTGGCAGACGATCTAGCAGGCGGTGAATTACAGGGCCGGGCCCGGGCCCGGCGAGCGGCAGCCTTGAGCGGGGGGGGGGGGGGCCTTGGGAGCGCCATTTCCAGACGGGAGGTCAGCGGTTCAGCCCGGGACCACAGACTGAGGAGCAGGGTATTTACTGCCGCCGCCGCGTAATGAAAAATAACTTCCAGCCCCGCGAGCCGTGAGGCCGGGGAACCCGCCTCCCCGCCTCCCTCTCCCGTTAGGCCTCTCCGTTTGTTCCCCGGTGGTAGGGCCGGTCCAGCGGCGCGAGCTGAGAGGCCAGGGAACCCGCCTCCCTCTCCCGTTAGGCCTCACCGTTCCTCCCCCGGTGGTAGGGCCGGTCCAGCAGCGCGAGCCATGAGGCCGGGGAACCCGCCTCCCTGCCTCCCCGCCTCCCCGCCTCCCTCTCTCCGGTTAGGCCGCTCCGGTTTTTCTCCCCCGGTGGTAGGGCTGCTCCGGCGCCCGAGCCGCCAATCGGAAAGTGCGCGGGTCGGTGAATCAGAACGCGCTGGCCTGTCGATGTGTGTCAGTCACGGCCTACACTCTAATCCCGGGTTTGGTGGCAGAAGCCTAAAGGAACTCAGTCGACTTTGGTAACTTGACCGCTTGGGCGGCATCTCTTTCATTCAAGATTATTTTTCAGTGCTTGGTATGAAAACAGTGACATACTTAATTGTGTTAAAGCACCATAATATTTTAAAAAACAATACAGGGGTGCATTCTGCAGACATATTTCCAAGAACAGGGAAGCATGCCCCATATAAGACAACCCAAAGTCCTTTTGGGGATAAATGATTACGACTAATAAAATAAGTTATAATAGATTGGAATGATTCTGTATTTTTAATGTATGTCTTAAAATGTGTTTTTGTACATCTGAACAACTTGCGCATTGGGTTATGGATTATTTGTTATGAATAAAATAGAATGATCATACCAAATCAAAGTTATTTAAAGTGATGTTATTTATTGTCATTGATCAGGATGAGAAGAGATGGAACAAATTAGGAGGTCAATTAACATTTTTCTCATCAAAATGACAAGAATACATGGGCTGGAAGGCCTGTTCCCATCATGAAAAATTGTTGGTCTTCTTGTAAACTAGTTTGATAGACCCTGTGATGGCCCGTTGCTTAAGTGGGAAAGGAGGTTTTTAATCTTACATTCAAAACTCTAAAAACAACATGCTCACTCAAGAAACAAACCTATTTTCTAAAAATGGTGTGTACAAAACCAGGCAGTGACATTACACCTGATTTGGACAGGTCACACAATCCTTTTCATCACAGCTGTTCTCTGATATCTGATTTGATTCATAGTAAACACCACCAAATCCTCAAAGCTGTTTTAGTATTACCAGCCACATTCAAAGTGATTCTTAGCAAGAGGGTAATTGCAATATACAACGCAGGGAGGAGATAGTGTCTTGCCAAATCATTTTCTTTAATGAGAAGGAGCTGCATTGTGACTGGCCTTAATAAACCTGGCTCCCTAATTAGAACAGTGGTTTTCCGTTTAAAACGCAGATGCACTTTAAAAAAAATATTTTTTAAAATGCAAAGACCACCAATTCAATGGGAGGATAACGTGTAGCCTGAAACATTAAGCAATTGTGTACTGACCATCAGACTGAAATCCTTGACCCCCATCTTTCTCAAAATGGCAAAATATCGCATAGAAGGGGAAAAGAAAGACAGAGAGAACAGAATGACACCCCGTACAACCCAGTATTTTATTTTTCCCAGCAAGAGTCTAAGAGTTTAATTGGTGTTTGGGGACCAACTCATGATAATAAATTTATCAGCACTTTTGTTATTTATGCCATTTGTCGATGGTGACAAAACACCGTGGACAGCAAGTGACAACATAGATAAAGCTACAGTATTCTTCAGACTTCCTGGGGGTTTTTTTTATGTTATTTCAGCTTTAGTGTATGTTTTCGATTGGCCTGGACAGTTTTTGTGTGTGATGAAGGACATTTTAGATATCTGATCCTTTGGAGTTGCTTGAAGTGTTTCTCGCTTTTGATCAGAAATCCCCAAATGCCCCATATCTGCCAGTGTAAAAGGAAAGCATCCTTCATCGCACACACAAACTGTTTGGCCCAACTGACAACATACACTAAATCTGAAATAATATAAAAAAACAAGGGAAATAAACGATCCTGTTAAAGGCTTCGGTTGTTGTTAAGGTTGAGACTTATTGCAGGGAGCGGACGAAGGTGTGGTTGGGGACAGCTCTTGCTAAAATGTAGCCGTGCCCCCTGTTGCACCCTTTTCAAAGGCGAGGAGCTCCCCTGCTTCCTGTAAACTACACACAATTAAAATACTATTTAGAACGACATCGCAAATTGCCGTTCATATCCGGTAAAATATGAAATTGAAGCAATTTGCATTCTTAAACACTAAGCCGCAGTTCTCACCTCCCAAAGTGTTCACGAGATAATTTTCAGAAATGGAGATGAAACACATATTTTATCATTGCAAACTTGAATAGACAAAAATAGATTATCTTACTATTTTAGAAATGTATCTCATTATGTCTGAATTTATTCAGTGTTTCTTTTTTTTTTGCCAAACATACGCTAATGAACTGTACTGTCTAATGATCTCAAATTCTTTTTCCTGCAGATATGAGCAGAACTTCAATAGCAATTTGTCAATAAGCAGCAGACCTCCAAAATGCAGCTCTGAATCGCGAAATTACACCTCCTGTAGAAATGAGTCCCTCATTTAGGTAAACAAGCATTCGACGCTGTCGCACAATGTCAGATTACTCAATTATCACAACGCTCGACAGCTGGCTGCCACACAATTAGGAGTGTGACGATGATAATGATGATGATGATGAACAGAATCCATAATCGTTTTTTAAATAAGCTGGAACGTTCTCACCCAAGGCCTCCTTACCAGCCCACTCCTACAACTTAAGTACAACAGTATATTTGTCTATTTTAAAGAAGTTCAGCCAATAGGACAAGTAGTTTTAAACTTGGCAACCCTAGGAAACCTAATACACTGTTACGCTGACATCAGAGGTATGAATATTGCCACCAATGCCCATTCGATTCAGCGAACAAATCAGCATCTAAGTGACAACTGGACACCATCCAATTGGATGATACATAATTTAAAAAATGTCACAAGATTGCCAAGTCCAACCTCCTAGACTATCTATTTCACACAATGAATTTCTCAAACATACGCATTAGTTCATAATGCATACTGGCAAATTTTAAAGATAGCCCACAAAGGGATTTTGATAACTATACTTCCATACAATGCAAGGTACATATAGTAGGTACTGCTCCAATGTGTTCGATAAAGCAATTTGAAAGCATCAATACAATAACCATGCACCCTTGAAACAATCCAATAGAGGCTATGGACAAACACCTCTGCCCATTAAACATGGTTAATTGCAGGGAAAGCAGGAGACTTTGCTGGCCTCCCCCAAATGGGTTATTAGGTGTCAATGAAATGGCACCAATTGAAAAATATCAGGGTAAGATCAGACTTTTATAGAACAATTAGAACATTCTATACTTATTTCATTAAAAAAAAAAAAGAAAAAAAGAAATAAGCCTATCAGCAGCTGAGAAATTGTTTGGGAATCAGACATGGAAGCAAAGTAAGAAGGAAAAAATTGACTTAAAAAAAGGTATTTGCATTCACAAGCAACCGGCCTTTTTCACCCTTTTCCAGGAGTCGGGTCAGAGGAAAACGGCTTGTTCCTTCGGGCCGAGGAGACGTGAATGTCAAGCTCCCAGACAGAGGAGGAGAGGCCCACGTGCCGGCCGGCCCCATGCAGCTGCCAGGGCATCGCCGCGGAATTCATTGCGGCCTCTAATTTCATCCACAAAGGCACTAATTGAAACTTTCTCGCAATGTTTTGCCGCTTGATTTGACACTGGCTTTTCCCCCCTGTCACAAAATCGATGGGCCTGCCTGTCTCTGGTCTAACCGGAAAGGCTCCTCTTTTAATGCGGTGCTCGGAAGATCAATGGGGTTAAGTGATCTGTTTGTTATGCCGGGCTAGCCTGTTGCAGCAGCGAGCCTGAGGTAGGAATCTTGGCCGCTGCATTTGCCGCCCCTTTGACGTCATTGGTCGGTGATGGAACAGGGGGGAGGGGACAGGCATCACGATTGGTTAGCCTCCGCCACACTGATAAAACCAGCGTGTGCCTCGGCTCTGGCACTCACAAGCAAAAGAGTAGGCCAGAAATTTGAAATTTTTGAACAACATGTCAAAGCGTAGTACTGACCACGGCAAATAAACCTACAAAACACACAGCCAGGAGGGAACACCATAGTGCCAGTTCAGTAAAACAACACTGGACAGAAACACATTTCATAAATAAGACTGGCTTACATAAAATAGACCTGTTGTGGGGAGTACCACTTTACCACAGATAGGAATAGGTGTTGAGTGTTCGTGGATTCAATGTACATTTTGTACATTCTTTACCTATTGACCCAAATGTTCATCACTCCACAATTACAATTAAGGTAGACCTGAAATTTATATTGAAAATGAATAAAGGTGAAATTATAGAAACATGGTGGCTGGGGGGTGAGGGTGGGTTTGGGTGGGGTGGGATATGGGTGGGGGGGGGGGAACGTGTTGGGGACATGAAATTAACACGGGGAGCCCTGAAAGTGAAGCGGGACTAAAATGGACCCGATACCCAGACTTAATGCACTTAGGCAAATAAAGAACGCCGGAGCCATTTGGGTAAGTAGAGGAGTAATTACACGTGAAGATGATTTAGAGGGAGCCCTGTCAATGATGGCGAAAGCCAGGACCTCTTAGGGGGAAATGAAAATGGTTTTTCGTAATGGCGAAGGCGACGGCACGCCCCCCCTCCCCTTTGACTGGGCGGGGACCATTACGGCTTGTCGAAACAGAGAAGAAAGAGCGGGAAACTATGAGGGTTTACGGCGATTACGGCGGGCGATAGCAAACGGAACGCTAGCCGCCAGGCCGCTAGGGCGCTGTGGAAAAGAACGAGCTCAGTGTTGAGATTTACGAGCTCGCGTTTTTCGTTTTTTTCAGCATAGCACGGAATAAATCACACGCATTAATTACGATGTTAAATCATTTTAATTGCGACGGATCACACGGCAAAGTCATGACAGCATGACTGGGGTTGGGGCGTGGCCCACCTTCTGCGTTTTTGACCCAGGGGGTGGGGGGGGGGGGGGGGGGGGGGCACCGGACAAGGTGATAGCCTCTTTATCGTTGAACAAGCAGCGCACCACCCTCCCCTTGAAAAGCGGCTTTTATTTACGAAAATGAAAGAAGGACAAAGAGGAAACTTAATCGTCCCCTAGAAATGGGAAGCAGCAGCCTCGGTGATATTTCTTATCTTCATGCGGCTGAATCAGATAAGCTCTTTCCGTACTGCAATCCCCTCCAGCAGAGCGAGCGTTTTTTTGAAATATATCTCTCATCTATTTTATGTATTTAGCTATTTATTTTTAAATGTACTGCCGAAGAAAAAAACTCGGTACGCACATGGCAGTGCAGATTCGGGCCGTCTGGATAGGTCCCCGCCCGCCCATACCCGGTCCATCCTGCCGCCTCCAGCACTAACCCGCTACCGCAGACACACGTAACGCAAAACACAGGCAGTGCGTCAGACGAACGCGCGGGTGACAGACGAGCAGCTGCTCTCTCGTTCGCGTTCGCGACGCGCTGCAGCAGGTACCTCACGCGTAAAAATTATTAAAGGGTTTCGGGACTGCGTGTCGGGGGCATCGGAGGAGGAATTTAAAACAGTACGTTTACATACATTACATGGTTCAGGCGGGGAGAAGAATGAACTACAGTACGGCACAAATACATTTACATATTTATTTTCCCTGCTTTTTCTGATTGGCTCGATTTTCTTTTGATCCCGCGGAACCTGGGGCTGCGCTCTGAATCACATTCTGGGTTGCGCTCTAAATCACCGGCTGTGATTTGGGGGTGGGGGGGGGGGTGGCGTTCTAAACAGTTGGAGCGTATTTCACCGGTCCCTCTCTTTCCCCCCAGCCACTTTTTTATTGGCCCCGGCGCACGCGTGACACGTACGAAAATAAAACGATGTGAACCCTGGGCGTCCCACTGCAGGCTTTTGTGTCTCATTTGCATTTGCATATTAGAGTGTTTTTTTTTCTGGAAATGAGCTATTGAAATTAATTCAGGATTAATTGGCGCCTTTATCTCATTAGGACGATCTAATTTGGGGATGATGAAATTGTTTAGACTCCCGTTTGCATAATTGGATTGCCGTGAATTGCTGTCATTATTGGCTCCTTTTTAGCGTCATCTGTGGGCCCCTCTCCCCGCCGCGGCCTCGTAAAGACCAATCATGTGTCCCCGCACTGTTTGGTTAACCCCTGGAACGAACCCCGCGCTCCGAGCGGAGCATGTGGCTAACAGCGCAAAGGTGATTAGCTCCCATATTAAACCGTTAGCACGTCCCCCTCAACTGCCTCTCTGCTCTCTCTCCTAATTGTGGCTCGGGCACTCCAATGTGACAACTTGCCCCCTGTTTGGAAGAACCTGCGGTGAACCCCCCAACCGCCCCCCCCCCCCCCCCCCCTCTGGACAGCACACATTTGGCTTTGTTTTAAACCCTGGGGTGTTTAAATTGTTTAATTGGAGCTGATAGCATCAAGTCCCCAATTAGCATCTGGCTGATGGCAGGCAAATACTGCAAGAGGTCAGTTCCTGAGACACACACGAAGTACATAAAACTATGCTTATTTAGCCATAGCTACACCCTCCCATGTTTACGGACACTCTGATCCACCATAACAGATCACATCTGGGTGGACATGCAGCCCATCCCGCAATGGACAGCAAACCATTAAATACTCAAAACACAAAGTTATAGGGTAGTAGCCATTAATTTCTTAAAACAGGTTGTTTCGATCCTGGATGCTGATTGGCTGAGACCACGTTCTATAGTGAATAATACGATAAATACGATGAAGTAACAGTTGATAAATTGGCCGGTTTGTAAACAGTATCACTCCGTGCACAAACCTTTACTTACAGACCTCTCTTTTTTGGGACTGTCGGAGGTGAAGTGAGGGGAGGTGAAGGGGTGTTTCAGTTCAACACCTGGGCGGGGGTGGTGGGGGATGGGGGGATCGGTATATTGTCAGAACAGTCTGCTCCCGTGGCTGTAAAGTCACTTTGAGATGTGTTTCATCATTGGCCCACATAAGCCTGCCATAAGCCTGTTCTCCAACCTGCGGGCACGATAGCTTCAGACTTCTTAAATCTCCCATCTGATTTGCCTTCCAAACATCTACAATAGTACTTACCTGACTCATTTTCAATATTTGATCACAAGCGAGATCAAATGCCGAGCAGATGACCGGAATGTACCAAGGGGCTTCATTAAAAGAGTCTGAGGATGGAAGGGTTAGAGTCTTTGAAGCTAAATCCTTGTCAAGGTTAGTATTTTAAATGTATTTAAGGGACACCAGGGGCTGTTTCCCGAGGAAATAATCAATACTTTTCCGTACAATTATTATTTCATGTGAAGCTACATCTAATTGGGGCTTCGGATCAATGTTCAGTTTTATGGTTTATTCAATAAGTATTTAAAAATAAACCCCAGGGAAAGGGTTTAGTTTGACATACTGCGCCTTCACCAAGTCGGTGCTGGAATTACAAAGTTATTCCTGAGTGAGTGACGTGTTGTTAAATCCACTTAATAAGAGGAAAAGTCTGGAGCATAAATACCCTTATAATCATCAGTGCCAAACCCTTCACCTTTAGTACAGTACAATACAACTCCTGTGTGTTTTTTTTAGGTAATTTATGTATTGGTGATTGGATAGTTATATCTTAATGTATACAGTGTGCTTGTTGACGTTGTCACTAATTCATTGTCCAATCGATGCCCATTAAATGTGCATTCATAAATGTATGAACAATGTACTAGTAGACTGTATGATGTAAGAAAATGAATTATATTTGTGTACCTATTAATATCATTTTTGTTGATTTATGTAGCTCACTGAAGGGATCTCACTTAAATTATGGGACGCTTGTCATCCACCATCACATTTACGGTACTGTACCATAGGGACAGGCAGGGTAGTCGTCTCAGAATCACCCCACCTCACCAAGTAAAAATTGGACAGTGGGTTACACACCAGCTCTGAATTCAACCGCAAGGTTTAGGGGTAAAAAGAGATTTCAAATGAAGCATTCATACTGGCCAGTGTTTTTGTATTCTTCCTGAGCCGCCCAAAGCAACTTTCGACAAAACTAAGGAAAAGGCATTGCAAATGCATGGTTGAAACTTCTTAGCTTTCACTAGAGCATACCTCTGCTGAATATACCGACAGAATCGACAAACAGGCATGGCGTCTGACTGCCAACAAGATTCACCATTTTCAGGAAGAGTACCAAGAATGAATAATAAATTTTTAAAAAAACACCTCCTAGGTTCAGTGTCAAATGATAAATGCATCCACCCCATTCATGTTTCCCCTTTGGATTTCCCATGATCCTCTGCACTTTGGACTCCTCCACTGCAGTATTCCTGCGCGGCGGTTGGGGAGATACCACTGAGCATCAATTATAGCCGCGTGTCAGCACCCACAACTCGCCTCTGCTTCCAACACCTGTGTAGCTATGGAAACGAGTTAACAAGGTCCACCGTGCCCCGGGTGAGAGATGGGAGTTTCTGTTTCATGACCGGGAGGAAATACGAGAGACTAGGAAGAGAGAAGAGAGAATGCAGTGAACAACACTGGAAGAGAAAGAGAAAAATGTGCAAAGATCAATTTTGAGGGGGGACAAACTTCACCCAAGTCAGTGAGTTCTCTAAAGGGACTCATAGAGTTTAACGGGCAAACGATTATTTCATCCACAGTAAATGTTAAGGATAGAAAATTGAACGATACTAAATCCTGACCGTGCTTCTCTGACGCTGGCCAGCTCGAACCAGCCCGTGAAAGCCATACCTTCATTGTTTTTGCAATACAATAACATCATAATCTATTCTCCTGTAATACAGATCCTAATCTGATTATTCTGACAGGCGGCCTCTTCAGCAAACGCTGGACGGCAAATGTGAAATTTATGGTGCTAATACCTAGAATGTGCAAGTCAATGCAGTGCATCCCTAAAGGAGCTATTTAAGACATGAGGACAGTGATTCATCTGGTCAGATATGCAAGAGACACCCATCAATACAAATGCACTGTATTAAAGGGGCCCCATCTCCTCCTTCTGTTCCCTTGTGCACACTGAAATGTCTGGCTTCTTCCCTCATAACCAGAGTGACAGGATATTTTAAAACTGTGGGAGTTCAAGGACTATATATATATATATATATATATATATGTTTTTTTTTACATGAAAGGGAAATAGCATAAAGCCTGTAATAACAAAAGAGGTTAGTGTGCCAGAGCAGAATTTAAAACACCATTCTCAACAGAAAAATTTGGAACTTCACCTGGTAGCTAAGGTTTCTGAGCTGGTCCTGCAGCATTTTGAAATCCGAATGCGCTCGCAAAAACGGTCTCACGGAAAAAGCTTGCGGATTTTTTGAATATAACATGGACGCCCCCCCCCCCGTCGCAGCGCAGAATGAGTGGCAGGCGGCTATTTTGGCTCTGAAATTCGGCAATAATGGCTCATCTGCGATGCAAATGAGACGGCAGAGAGCCGTTCCGCCTCGCGCCCGTGTTCGGGGGCCTCGCATGAAATATGTATCGCCTTTCCAGCACTTTCCCCCCCCCCCCCGCCCGTTTCCACAAACCGGGCTGTTTCTATGATTTGCATAGTTATTTAAGTATTCATGATTTGGCGGGGGATAATGCGCGGCGTTTAGGCCACTTCCAGCACTCGGCTGACTGCGAGCGAAGGCACTCTCGAGAGCGGGAAACATTAGAAGCCATCAAGCTGACAGACAAATCATTCTTACATGTAAACATAAATATGAGAGTGTGTTTTGAAGTCTTGCAATATCTGTTGCTAGGCTACATTGCATTGTGAAGTGTCTGCCTCTCCTCATTTAGCTCGAGGGATTACAGAGATACCGCAAAAATGATTCCTTTTATTTCCCTCGCATTGTGGTGGTTAACCCTGCTTTTCACCGCTGCAGACGCCTCTTATCTTGTTTTTTTTGTTTTTTTTTTTAATAATTGAGTTTAGGTTTCACAGACACACACACATCCGCATTGAAAAAATGTTGACGTATATGTATGTTCAAATGATCTGAACTACCTTTCATTGTCTTATATAATCACCTTCAATAATCAAACGTCACTCTGTTCATCTATAAGGAGGCAATCAAACAGAAAGCATTGTTCTAGGGGTTCTCTACAGGGCTTTCTTTAATGGCTGATTCCACTGCAGATTCTGAAGAAATCGCAGGCACAAACTTATAAATTAAGTTCACATTACGCAACGCGAAACTATTAATTTTGCGCCACGCTATTTCACATAGCAATCTGCGCTGCCAATATTTCCGCTTCTCTGCGAGTAATTGATCAATACCGAAAATAAAATCGGCCTATTATAAATCCTCTGGGCCTTTCTTTATCAACATAACAATTCACCGTTTGACAAGTATTGAATGTGAAGCGTATCATTTTTCTTATACTCAGTAATTGCCTCTGCTGGCTAGCACAATGTGCGGCCTGCGAGGGCCAAGCGCAGTTTGTATCCCACTCAGTCTCCCAGCAGTCAGGCCCTTAGCTACGTCAGCCACACAAAACTGTGGGAGAGAACAGCGCTCACCAGAGGTAACCAATAAAACTGAACGTCGGTTAATTTTGTGATGGCATTTTTTCACCAAAGAGCTGGTGTAAGATCAATCCATCCATCCATTATGTATACCCGCTTATCCTGGGCATGGTCGCGGGGGGGTGGTGCTGGAGCCTATCCCAGCATGCATTGGGTGAAAGGCCCAGGCCGGATTCTAAGTGCTACTCGCTGCACCACCCCTGGTAAAAGATGCCAAAATGAAACAGTGAAGACAAGGGCTCCTGTGACACCACAAAACTGATTTCTAGCCATAAAGTGGGCCTAGGAACAGACAGCACTAGGTGGTAAACTGCTGAGGACATTGAACTCTTAACCAGAGGGCTTTTGGGTTTGAACACAAATAAAAACAGAGCCATAATGTAAAATGGCTAGGGCATGGTACCCTGGCCCAATGTTGCAGGTTTCATTTGAAGTGCTAACCCATTTAGCATGGAACTGCATGTTACAGATGATAATTCAAAGCTACTCTGTCTTCCTGAATGTGTGATCCTTTACCATTCACTAGTACTGGGCAAGAGGAACTGATGCAGCAAATATATTTATGCAAGTGGTCCACAGAAATTCAAAGTCCTTACCTTTCAGAAGAGTGAGCGTGGGTGTTGTGGGGGAGGGGCTTGTAAGAAGAATGTACTGTAAGAAAGTACTGTAGAACAGCCTTTGAAGTGCTTCTCCTTTGCACACCCACATACACACACACACGCACCCTCATACGCATGAAGAATGTAAAAAGTACTGTAGAACAGCCTTTGAAATATTTCTCCTCTGCAGACCCACACACACACCCTTACGCACACACAACCCCCGCACACAGACACACACAGACACACACACACACAAGCATACACACACACACGCACACACACACACTAGCCACAGCCTCTTTCATCTGCTCCTCATCCTTTCATCTTTGCCCTCTCATGCTGCTGCTGGCTCCAGGGATGCCCCCTCTGTCCAACACCCTCTCCCTCGCTCGCTCGCTCCCTCTCTCGCTCGCTGGCCGAGCTTTAATGTCCTCTCACTGCAAGATCAAGAACTCGCTCTTTATTATCTTTTCCTGCTGTTCTTGCCTTGAGTAAATGAACACAGCAGGATAACCCAAAAAAAAAAAATCACACTTCAGAGTAAGAGAAAAGCTATCGGTTCAAAATTAAAGAACACCTTCATACAGTTAAAGTGCTGCTTATGTTACCAAATCCTTTTCATACAGTTGAAAGATGAAATTCAAACTTTTTCAGTTGGTAAAGAAAATGTATAATAACAGTCAAAGGCCTCAGCTGCTCTTTTGACTAAACAGATTCAGCACTTAACCCCTCTTGGGTTCCCAAGATTCCACTTAGACACTGTTAACTTGAACTGTAAACCATATGGAAATGTGATAAAGAGAAAAGCTTTCATTTCTTTTATAAGAAAACAGCTTAGCCACTTACAACACATTTCAGGTGATGCCTCACAAACATGGTTCTCTGTTCAGATTTGCATCAAGCAAATGATTATTCACATCCAGTGGATTTTCTCTGAAGGAAATCTCTATCAAGCTACAGTCCTGCTGTACGGGGTTTAGCACACGTATATTACACATTTTAAAAGGAGGCTTCTCCCAGACAACAAAGGCCAGTTTTATTTCCTCGGCTTCTGGTTGCCAAGTTTCCAAGGCTACCAGGACGATGCCTCAGAGCGTCCTACCGAGATGCCACGGTCTCCAGGGCACCAATCACTGAAGGTGCCGGGCACCACGGCGCTTCCCATGAGGCACTGCTTCTCATTGTTCTCTCCGTGTGTGTTTCCCTCTGCGCGAGGGCACCCGTGGATGTGCCCAGTGCAGAGATGGTGAAATATGGCGTAATGTGTGTGCTCAAACGTATCATCACCCCCCGTGCCTTTTTTCCCTCCCTATGTGCTGTGACCTCCAACTTAATTTCCTATTACACTGAATATAGCCCATTACCCTTATCGTCGTAGTGCTTTCGGAATAAGCCTCCTGTTAAGGAACTGTGCTTTCCCTCCAATGTGTCCCTGCGTTACATCATTACGCTGCCTCCGTAAGTCTATAACTAGAGCTCCCGCATTCTCTGATTGTAATTGATGCTGAGATCTATTAAGTTACACTGAGCATTATGCCGTTCACCGAGCTCCAATCCCCATATTGCATATTTTAATAAAGCAAAAGAGCAAAGCTTATTACTTCCATTTCACGCAATCCAAGATATGCAATGATAAGGAGTCTGGAGAATGTATGGCAACACTGATGCCTTATGATAAGTAGTGAGCATTTGTTTATTCCAAAACATAGCATAGCAGGTAGCATAAATATGTGCACGCAAAAAAAAAAAACTGCTACGCACTAACAATTCCCCTGAGCCCGCGGCGTGACAATCTCTCTTCATTGCAGTATCCACGAGCGCATTACATCGCAGCTATTTCAGGGTGACAGGACAGCCCCGCGCTGAAATCCCTGGCCTGCAGAAAAGTGTGAAAAAGCGCCGCTCTCGCTGCTGCCAGAAATCAAATGCGGAACCCGGGGTGACGGTGGGGACACATTGCTGCGGAAGGTGTACCTGCACCGGTTTTTTGACGAGAACTTGCTCCCGGTACCCGTTCGGTGCCGTCCTGCTGGAGCGCAGAGGTTAGGGTGGCCTGGGTAGGTGAGTTTGTGTCTGGCAGAGCTGGGATGCACATACAGCACAGCTGCAAGCATGCACACACAGCACCGCTGCTAGCATGCACACACAGCACCACTGCTAGCATGCACACACAGCACTGCTGCTAGCATGCACACACAGCACCACTGCTAACATGCACATACAGCACTGCTGCTAGCATGCACACACAGCACTGCTGCTAGCATGCACACGCAGCACCATCGCTAGCATACACACACAGCACCGCTTCTAGCATGCACACACAGCACCACTGCTAGCATGCACATGCAGCACTATTGCTAGCATACATACATAGCACTGCTGCTAGCATGCACACACAGCACCGCTGCTAGCATACACACACAGCTCCACTGCTAGCATGCACACACAGCACCGCTTCTAGCGTGCACACATAGCACCACTGCTAGCATACACATACAGCACTGTTGCTAGCATGCACACAGAGCACCACTGCTAGCATGCACACATAGCACCACTGCTAGCATGCACAGCTGACAGAGGGGCTCCAGGGATTCTGCTGAGGCCCAGTGTGGGTGGATGCAGATTACTAGAGGGGATGCGCTCCATTTCTCCTGGGTCAGGGATCGCCAGGGGAAACAGGTTCTCCTGAACCAGGGAATACTATCCTGTCCTTGTATCATGTCCAAGCTGTACCCACTCAGCCTTCACATCCTGCTGAAGGATTTCTGGACTGGTGTGTGCTTCTAACAGCTCAGTACATGCTATTCTTCAACTGAATTTCCCAAAATACATACTTATGTTTCCTATCTTACCAGGACTATCTCTCTTTTTCTGGAAGTAATCCAAGATATTAAAGAACAAAAACATGTTCTCATTTATCATACACATTTTCTTATAAAAAGCCTCTTACTTGGCACGACTCTTTTCTCTAACAAACTTACTTGTCCGTACATTTTAAGAAATGTTTGTTTAATGTAATCCTACAAAATTATGTTTGAATTTGAAAAATGGGAACCTATTGAGGTTTTTATAATGAAATTACACTTGAGAAAATTTAAACTATGCTGTGGGACAGGCCAATTTAGTATGTGGACAAACAAATTTACTATGTATAGGCCAATGTGCATTTAGAATTTCATTTGTACCATACAATTTGTTTGCACAGACAGAAGCACTTTTTTTTTTCTTTAAACCACTGAAGCTGGTTATTACTGACTTCAAACCAAAGGGTATTAAAGTACATTTTATATCAAAGCTTAACAGAATTCACAAACAGCACAAGATTAATGAGAATTTTCCTCTCCTCTTGGGACAATTCAAGCTTAATATCATTGATTGGAGGACAGCGCTTCGAGTCAAAATCAAAATGAAAACCCTAATAATGAGATGTGCACTCTCAGATGAACAGTTTTATTTCTAAATAAACTCTGGGGGGGGGGGGGGGTGTAATTTAAAAATCAAATAATTAAGACCAGGCTGGGATCACCGGCGTACGCCACTGACTACTAGCCCGTGCACTTTACACAACCTCGGTCCAAGAGTCAAGAGTTTGCGAAGAACAATCGGCCGAGGCTGAAGGGAACAAAAAAAACCCAAAAAAAAACAAAAGCAGCAGGAAGTGGAGCCGGTGAAGAAGGGCCGAAACCCCCCCGGCTGTTTGAGAAGGCCGCCGCCCCCGCCGCCGTCGCCGTCGCCGCGGAGCGCCTCAGAGCCGGGCGTGGCCCCGCCCGCGGCTCCTTTGTGCGCCGGGCCGCTGTTTGATGGCGGCCGCCGCCGCCCATTGTGCGCGGTGTTTGTCCTCCGCGCAGGTGTCCCCCCGCCATGTTTGCAGACCCCCATTGAGCCGCCGTTTGCTTTCCTGTCGCCGGGCGGGTTAGTGCTCAATGCCGCTGTTTGTCTAACTCGTCCTATAGCCGGAGGTCGGGGAGAGTGGGGGGGGGGGGGGGGGCACGGTCAGTCATGACCCATGCGCCCCCCCCCCACCCCCGCCCCTACACTGTGCCCCGGTCAGGAGGCAGCCGGAGTGAAGCATGGGTCCCTGCTTTTCCCTGCCTGTTTTCAAGGGCTTTCTCTGAAGGTATTTTTTTATGTCTATATTAATTATGTGCTTTTAATTGTTTCCTGTTAGGTGTTAATTGTTGTTTAATTGGCTCCTGTTTGCGGCAAGATGAATTTCTTCACTCGGGAGCAATAAAATATATTTCATTCTATTCTAACGTTCTCCATTCTCCAGCTGAATCTCTCTCTCTTTCTCCCATTTAATCATAGTATGATTAGTAGCAGTACCAGTAGTAGTTCTATAATTAGGACTAGTATTAATGAACTGTTTTTATGCATCTATATTTCCATATTGGATATACATATAGGACATATTCTTTTGCTATTATTTTTTAGTTTTATCTTATTACAACTGAGTCTTGTGTAGGCAGACTGATGTTTTTGCGTGTCCACGCCATGCACTCAAGAGCGATTGCAAGGGCACACGTGGAGCGTGAGTTTTAAACAGTACCTCCCCCCCCCCCCCTACAGGCCTGGGCTATCTGCTCCTGCAGGGTGAGCAGGACATTCCAAAAACTTGCCAACGGGCGGTAGATCAGCCCACAGCCCTCCCTGTGTCTGTGTCCTCTGACAGAAAGGAACCGAATGAAGACATCTTTTGGTCCACAAAGACATTTTTTTTCAATCAACTGCTAATCTGAGGACATCGGTATCAGTCAGAGAAACTATAGCAATTTGCGTTGTTTGTAATATATTCACTTGCTTTTTATTAATTATGGTATTTACCTGTTGTATTTCATTCCTTAAAAAAAAAATCATGAAATATATTTTATCCAAGGCTCTAAGTAGTAACTCTTTTTTCTTTAATTTAAGATTTCGGGTGTTACAATGGGCTTAAACTATGACAGGTCTTTAAACGGCAAGTCATAATATTTTAAGATAACGCTACACAAATTCTCATTGAGGACCGAGTGCGCTAACCTCTTTAGCAGGGCCCCTGGAGGAAACGGAGATATGATTAGGAATTCGTTAGCGGGCTTCTATTTCAGTGCCGATGACACACTTTCTCTCCTCTATCCCACAGCGTGGCTTTGCGCTTGACTTTCGCACCGTCTCTTTAAAAACTGGATCAGCCCTTTAACAGCTTCCTGGAAACGCAACACCCGGTTCACAGGAGGGGAGGTAAAAAAATTTTTTTTTAATTTTAAGCTAAAAAAAAAAAATAATTGTACCTCAGACTTAATTCCCAACAAACATTTCTGTTTTTTTTTTCACAGAAATGTGAAAAATTAGATTCAGTTAATTTCATATTCACTTCTTCTGAAATGAAAGACTTAAACAGCCTTGACTGCAGGGTAAAATGGAAATGTATCTGTATTTTACTGATGGTAAAATACTGCATCAGTATATTATTTCATGTGATCATCATAATTTCTATAGAGCGCAATATTACATAAATACGCAATGATGATGATGCCGTTCAAGTTCCTTTTTTCTGGAGTGAATCATATTAATCTGCTAAACCTGTATATCCATGTACATGTACACAGCATTTGCAATGCCTCATTTAAAGGCATTTAGAGAGTTTTCCATGCCGTGCTGGAAAACACACTTCCTCAATTCAAGCTAGTGTTTTGTCATTTTCTTAAACCCCCTCAATCCTATTTTTCCCCAATTTTCCGTCCCTCACAGATTGAATTTACGAGAATGTGGAGTCTTATGAAAGAACAACGATGAAGCAAAGAGTTGCTTTTTTAAATTTTTTTATTTAGAGTTAATAAAGGCCAGGTTTGTACGTTTATTAGAATATGGTAAAGACACAAAACATAGTGTGAAAGTCTTAAACAGCCCCATCCGAGTTGGACAGCAAATGGTGTTTTTTTTTTGTACCACCTTTAGTAGTGGAGGTATTGTGCACATGCAAACATGATTATGGCCCTGGACTGTCACCCACGTTTGTTTTCTGTTGAGAAGGATTACAGATCCTGACACTCGTGATTAATCACTGCATGCCAGACATCTGAATTCAGCCCAGGGAAGGTTCAACTTTTAATTCATTCCACATACAATCTATTCAAACCAGCTGCCGGCTCCTCCGTCTCCCCTTTTCTTCTTAATGACCACAGCACTCCACCTTCTTTCTCTTTTTCCAGCTTCCATAATTACGCAGAAAAAAGGAAGTACAGAAGAAACTGGGAAGAGTCGTGGGCGTGTGGTTGGAGGTCATTTTCAGCTCCTGAAAGTTTACACTGTAGAAACGCCACAGGAAATACGGTTCATTCTAGAGTACGCCTAATGCATTAGAGCACTGTCATGTGCTTAAGCAAGTGAGCATGGGGTATAAATCCATGCTTTATACGAGGATTGGCAATTTTACAGATACTTGGTCTGGGATTGATTTTTGTCATTTATACTGCTGAAAAAATGAAACAAAACACATGGGTTTTCTGTCCGAGACATAAAATATTGCCCAATAACATTTAACAATATTACACAGCCTGGCCGCACCTTGATGTTTCTTTTCGTCTCGCGATTGATTTTAGACTACGAGTTCGGAGAGAAGCGCGAGCGTCATGGAGGGCGGGGGGGGGGGGGGGGGGTAAAAAAAAAAAAAAAAAAATCAAACTTTTGAAGGCAGCAGCGTCTCGCCCGTCGAACGTGATCGGCGACAGATTGCCAGCGATCGCACCAGGTAGACTCCGCCCGTATTCCGGCGCCGTCCCGCCAGATGGGCCGGAGCCGCGCGCGGCGGGGAAATCATCTGGAGTTCTCAATAATTCAGCAACTCCGCGCGTGACACCGACGGCGGTTCAGCTCGCTCCGACTGGGCGCAGATGGGGAGGCAGAGACGGATTTCGGCGGGAAAGCTAAGCAAACATGGAGAACTCTCTGAGGAAGCACGGGGGGGGGGGGGGGGGGAGAAAAAGAAGGGGGGAAAAAAAGCGAAACGGTTAAGGATGGACAGAATGCTGCTCGTCTCCACCGGGCCCACGGGAAGACTTTTCCCTCCTGCTCGAAGCTCGCAGTCGAGACGCAAAACGAAAGAGAAGAACCGACAAATAAAAAAAAAAAGAGGAAAAGTAAAGAAATTGAAAAGCAGTCACATGTAAAGCGTGTAAAATGCGATGTGGATCAGCGGAAGCTGCTCACACGAGCGCCAGGACGACCGGGTAATCAGCCGATCACTCAGAAACACAGCGAACCAGTGACTGTGAGCGCGACGGGTGGAGACAGGTAGTGGAATTACTTGCCGTGGAAAGACTTTGGCATCTAGAAACTTTCCGGAGGATTTGCCGACAAACTGTTGCATTCAAAATATGTAAAGATTCCATTCAAGGAGAATAGAAGTCCCATGGATTGAACATCTGTAGTCCGTAGCTATTCTGGGCTTTAGGTCACCAAGAAATGTAAATGGTAAATGGACTGCATTTATATAGCGCTTTTATCTAAAGCGCTTTACAATTGATGCCTCTCATTCACCAGAGCAGTTAGGGGTTAGGTGTCTTGCTCAGGGACACTTCGACACGCCCAGGGCGGGGATCAAACCAGCAACCCTCCGACTGCCAGACAACCGCTCTTACCTCCTGAACTATGACGCCCCCTATATGCATGGCTGACATTTAGTACCCATCTGGAATGGTAACACATCTTCCTTGCCAAGTTGAATGCGGCTCGTGAGACAGGAAATTGCCCCGAGGGTCACCTGGTTGACTCTTTACAACAAAATAGTGAGACGGCATGCTGGTTACCCTCTCCTAATTAGGGTTTAGCTGCTCTGATAGTATGTGAAAGGTCACAGTGTGATATTTATTCAACACTGGTTTCTGTCCGCATCTCGGTCTTTTTTTTTTTTTTAACCAGCCTCTCCAACACTGGGGAGTCCACCAGAAAGATTAACTACCTCTTTTTGTATCACCACACACTTGAAATCAATATTTCACAATGGTAAAATAGGCCACCTTTTCCGTGTACAAATCATAAGATAAATTATAAAAATGTACATTGAAGGAAATTAGATTAGACAGCCAAAAGATCTGCAGGCATGGTCAAATCTGTGCCTGCAAAGTCTAAGACATACATATGTTGTCTATCTTAACCAAGTAATGAAAACTTTGCTTTAAAATAAATAAAAAAATCTAACCAAGTGTTCAATAACAATGCAACTGGTTTCTTACCTTTAAGAGACTAGATCAAATTCAAATCTACAATTACATAACTTTTTTCTCTTTTGTGCAAACTATATCCAGTATCATCATGACAGGAGTAAATTTTTTATTTTTTTTAAACATTGCACCTCTCAAAATGTGAATACCCTCCCCATTTACAGGCACTCAGAGCTAGAGGTGACAGTCAATTTTTTCCGAGGCTAAATAGTTATAAAACAAAGTCAAATATTGCAAATATTCTGAAAATAATTCCAATGTGAAGTCTGTGAAATTTGGAGATATATGGAGTCCAGATGTACTTTGCTGTTTCAGGGAAGTCTATGTCTAGTCTGGGTGCTTTGTTCCTACAGCTCAAAACTCCAATTTCATCTCAATCGCTCACTATCATATAAATTATGTACTGTAAATGAAACTGCTTGGGAGAGAAAAAAATTATTATTACAAATATGTTTTGTCCTGCAATATTCACAATATCATAGAGTGAAGCTTTAACTCACTTTAGCTGTGAACAGTTTTCATAATTCCCCAAGTGCACTTCATTTTTACAATATCAGAGCGGTGAGAGTGTGCACATGATACTTCTGAAGATATAATATGTTATTTAGAGTAAGGGGGGGTGAGATTGGAGAAGCAATGTGAAAACAGCTTTATTAAACAAACTGCTTGGTTTCATGAATTTCCCTTGTAGTTCGCTAGACTTTCAGAAAAATATGTTTAATATATTTCTGCAGTCTCTGTTGTCCCTTTTTTCCTCCAAATAATCCATGGCTCAGGTGACCATTTCCCCTATCACACCACACCATGTTGTGATTTCATTTGAATAAGCACCACTCAAATCCTTAGGCCCGCACATTCAACCTTGTGACATCTGCTCAAGAGATTGTTGACTTTCGATGAGAAAAAAATGAGTAGGTAAACAAAGCGGGAGATTTACCTGTGGCTGTGAATTATCACCAGTGTATTAAGTTGTGGTAAACTACTTCTGAATGACTTTCTTCAGAATAAAATACTGTTCACTCCCATGTTCCCTCCACATAAATCTGTCATCTCAAAAAACTTGCATGTGTACATGCACCCCAGTGAACATTTTTGTGATGAAGCCTGTGAAACTGCATCGAGGCGTTCAGGCGAAAATCCAGCCACACTTGGTAGAAAAGTGAAAGTTTTATAGCCGACTAGGACGCAGCCACGCCATATCCAGGTAAAGGCAGGTAAAACCGGCAGGTAATACCTGAGCTATATTGGGGTTAACCTAGACTGTCTACATCAAAACATCTTGCAACCTCGATTTCCACCCCTCATGTCATCTAGATTCTGGCTCTAGTTCACTGGGACAGAAAATATATTTTCATTTTAATCTCAATTTTAAGACATGCTGTATCTTGGAAACTTGTGAAATCTGTAATTTGGTATTTTTTTAAAAATAAATAGAATAGCAACCAGAATCGATTTTTATAGATTTAGTAGTATTTGTATATTTAATTCTAAAATAAATACTGTCTTTCAATGGTGCAAAATGCACCAGATTCATGGGTTAAATTTGTTATGAAATATATGCACTTTTTGCTCAAAATATCATTAAAAATGTGGACTGAATTCCGAAGAATGATTTTTATAGCAGACCACACATTGTCTTTCCCAGCAATAGCAGTCTACACATCCATATTTATTTATTTATCAACACATTATTTATGCAGGATGCAGTGTAATGCAAGACATGATAAGTCAGCTGAAAAACAGTTTTGCAGCGGGAGTACTGGCTGGCGGAAAAAATACAGACAGTGAAAGACAAAAAAGGAGGAGGGGAGCACAGGCAAATACAAAGATGGAGAGAGAAACCAAAGGGATGATGAGATGAATGAAAGACAAAGGGATGAATAAAACAGCAGTGTAAAAAAAAAAAGAACAGGGCCAGTGACTGCGCTGCTGGCCACAGCCCTGTTTCTGACGGTCCAGGTGTGGGCTGCGGCGGGGGGGGGGGGGGGGAGCGGGGGGAGGGGGGCAGTTCGGTGCGGATGAGGGACCAGCGGGAGAAGCGCTGCCAGCAGGAAGCCGGTTTTTTGTGGCGAAGGCGGACAGGTGGCGACGGGCCGGATCCCTGAGCCGCGCGTGGCAGAGCCTCTTTCCTACTGCCGCGGACCCGGAACAACGGGGCCCGGAACAAAAGGGCCCGGAACAATGGGGCCCGGCAGATGTGTTCACTACTGCTCCACGGTCTGATGCATAATCCACGGCTTCGGCATCAACGTGAGCGGATTCAGAGAGGGGGCCTTTGGGGGGGGAGATGTGTCCGCAAGCGGCCAGGTTAGGCGGCGCAGCTCGCTCCAGACAGCGGCAACCAATAAATAACCGCGTAACGCACCTCCCATTGTGATGCGCCCACGTTTATATTACACATCATTATTTTATATTGGCTCCGCCATCCCGCATGAATATTTAGGGCATATACACACTGCTATACATAATCCGAGAACAGAATTACTAAAACAGACACCCCAAAATGTTTAGCGGACAGGCATAAGCCAACAGGGAGTGGGGGGGGGAGCTAAATCGCTTAACTCTCCGATTTGGGAGTTGCACGGGCCGCACAGACTGCTTACAGGGACGGAACGCTTCCACACAGCTTGGCATGACTCCCTCTAATCCGTCTGTAAACCCCTGGCAAAATATGAATCACACGTGCTTCGCATGGATATCTTCCAGTTCAGCTAGTTAGGTGGGCCGTGACCTCAGGCGCTAACTCTCTCCTCTCCTCTCTATCCCTCCCTTCCTTCCTTTCTCTCACTCCCTTTCTCTCTCTCTCTCCGTCTCTCTCGGATACCCAGGAGGCACTGGTAGTGGCGTGTACGCGTGAGTGGCAGCGGCGGTGGGCGGTAGGGGGTGGGGGGTGGGAGGGACGGACGGGTGGAGAGAGGCTGATCCGTTTGGATGTGTGAGCGGGACGCGTCTCTCTGGAGTAACTCCAGGCCCCGGACCGGAGCCTGTGCAAGCAGCAGGACAGTCTTACGGAGGCCCTAGAGCCTCTCTAGTTCTGTGCTCCCATGTAAAAAGACCAGACCCCACGCTGGCTTCTTACTGTTATCTCAGAGTAGCCGAACACTGCACTGTAAAGCTGTCCAGATGATGCACAAACGGATACACTCAAAGCCTGCCCTGTTGTTGTCTGTATTAAGGCTATAGTTCTGTGCAGTAGCTTTACTGACCCTTTCTAGTCTTAAGAGTGACGTGTTCAAAATGCACAATTTAATTGTAAACATTGCAGAAATACCTCAGAAGAGCCTGCATAGTCACTATAACACCACAGCAAAGCGATTTAAAAAAAATATTCGGAATACAGAAGAATCTGTAAAATATTCATGACAAGGATCTTGCTGCCACAGCCTAAATGCGATGGATTGTCTGGCAGAAGAGTGGAGTGTGCCAACACAAATACCACTAACATAATTTCTAGCCCCATGTCTGTAGCCTGACAGAACAGCTTGATAAGATGTCAACTTTTCCATTACCGTGTCCAGAATGATGGTCCGGAGTTTGGTACACATGTACAGCTGATATCCCCACCTGCCTACCGCACTGACACTCTGGGCTGCCGGCCCTAATGCCTCCTGATTGCTAACTAATGCCGAATTCCTCCTCGGCCAATGCCACGGGCCGCTATCTGCTCCCTCTAAGCCCCCCTGTTTGATTTCTGAAATTAAGTAATGGACCCATAACCAAGACGAGTTGCATTCTTGATATCTCCTGAGAGAGAGAAAGACAGACAGTCTGTGAGTATGAGTGTGCGTGCGTGTGTGTGTGTGTGCGTGTGAGAGAGAGAGAGAAAGAGAGAGAAAGAGAGAGAAAAAACAGTGGCTGCCAAAGATGTTGATGTCTGGTGTAAAGGTTAAATTAATATTTCATGGACTTAAATAAATAATATCACCCCCACTCGCCCTGAATTATTGCACTGGGATAAAATGTGGCATGCATTTAAAAAACAGATTTTCACGCAGAAGGAAGCAACGTGCTCGATAATGTTTCTTTGGGTTATTCTTCGTTAAAGCCAGGCTTTTTTCCAACATCTCCTTTTAAATTATATTCAAATGCAAGCAGAAAAGGAGCAATTAATTAAATTAAATAGAGCTGAGGTCACAGAAAAGCTCGCAAAGCTAACGGGGTAAAGGATAGCAGTGCTTTATTTTCAGTATTCTTCACTGGTTTTTGCCAAATTGAAAATCAGTACTGAGTTGTTTTGCCATTTGTTGGAGGCTAGGGCTGAAGAACATTTTCTGGCTCAAAACGAGCGCTCCGCTAACTGTCAATTCTAGAATCCGGAGTCATCGCCATGATACAGATAGCAGTATTTTCAGAATCACTGCAGAGAGGAGGTGCTGTGTGCACGCCTTGACTTGAGTGACCCTTTGTTGATTCTGTTTTGTCGTCCGGAGGACCCATAGATCATCCGGGGGGAAAGACGGTTTTTTGTTTTTTTCCCGGTGCCGAGCGGCTTGTCGTCGGGCGGAAATCGCCCGGACGCAAGCGATCGGCGGGACTCCTCCGCGGTGTGAAACTGCCAGCCTGTTATCTGGGGGTAAACGCGTCCTCAATCTGCTCAGAGTACCTGCGCAGCAGTTTTTTCCCCCCCCCACCTGCTCGGCTGTCACGGTGTCAGTTACAGTCGGAGTCCTCCGGAGTCCCAGGGCGCCGCCTGGCATCTGTCTGGGCGTGGAGACGCAAGCGTTAACGACGACGCGGGAGAAATGAGGGAGAAACGCGATGAAGACGTCAGAGGTACCGGCTAAGGGGGGGAGAGAGAAAAGAGAGAGAGAGAGAGAGAGAGAGAGGCTCTAATTTCTTAATCACCCATCGGATAGTTCGCGCGATCTTCCGCGAAAGAAAGAGCGGGGAACGACGACGCGAGGCAAACAAACGCCGTTGCCGCGCTCTGACGGCGAACAAAAGGCCCGAACTCGTGAGCCGCACGCACGACGCTAGCAGCTCGGTGGAGGCGCGGCGGCCATCTTGAATTTCCTCCCTTGTGGCTGTCGGTGACTGTAGGGTCAGGTGTGCATCGCCTACAGCGAAGCGGCAGTTGGCAGTTGTAAGTGCCGTGCTAGATTGGAGTCCCTCCTCCATGGCTGGAGCAGACAACAAAAGAAATGAAAATCTGTGGCTGCGTTGCTAAAAAAGAAATGAAAATATTTAAGCTTCCTTCAGGAAATTGAGATGGGTAATGAGAAAATGCATTTTAATGCCCTGGGGTGGCACCCTATAGGTACATAAAATTGTACCCCAAGCCAGCGATACATAATTCATTTGTACCTTTTTTAGCTTGTAAAAGGTACCTATTAGTGCCCAAATAGAAAATTTTTATACATTCAGGGTACATTTGGGAAATTGTTCCCTGAAGAACAAACATGTACCTCCACTGTACCTTTATTTCTGACAGTGCAGCAATAGCCTTATGTAGCCTTGCAGGAGAGTCACGCAAGGTCCTGTCCATAAAGAAAATTGTTATTTAACACTGCCTTGAACCGTCAATCAAATATTTTATCCTGTTCCACCCTAAAACACTGTTAAGAAAATGTTGTTCTTGTTTAGAAGAGATAATGCTGAAAAAAATCAGGAAAACATAACATTATCTTCACTTCCTCGCAGAACAAAAAGACTCGTCCTTCCACAAGAGTCTGGTGAAGGTCATTACAGTCAGTCGCTGTTTTTTCCTGGCATTAAAAACATAACGTTTGCAGGGTTTTTTTGTCATACATAGACTCGGCAGAAGTGAAAAGTGTGAAAATCGCACGAAGCAGCGTACCGGGGGTGGAACTGTCAGCTTCGCTGCTGTTAGCGGTGCGATGCTGCGGGGTCCACTCCGCCTCTCTCTCTCTCTCTCTCTCTCTGTTTCTCCCGATATCTCTGAGGTGGGGATTAGCCCTCTCCCCCACGCTGCCACACGGGGACTGGGATGTGCAGAAAGCTGACATTGGGTGAAGAAGAAGAAGAAAAAAGAAATCAAGGGAGATGTTTAAAAGAGGAGGGTTTTTTTTTTTTTACACGGTTGACCTTAAAGGGATTGCGAGTTTGATTTTGGTCTTTGCTGGATTTTAAAGCTCGATAAAACGTCCAAGCGGTTTGGAGCGCTCCCTCATCTCCTGGCCAGCCAGAGAGGTGTGTGGCGGTGCTGCTGCTGCTGTGGCTTTGAGCTGATGAGCCAGGCCGCTGCCTTTCTCCGGGAGCCCGTGCGGAGCTCTTGGCGACTATCCACCGCACTCACGCCCGACTCTTAAGTCACGGTCCCAGACGACTTTTTGAGGAGGGGGGGGGGAAAAACAAAAAACGACCTCACTCTGGAAAGTGCTTACTCTTCCACCGATGCGAGACGTGTAAACGATGTGGTTTTACACCTGAAACCAACGGGCAGACTGACAAAAAAATAAAGTCCCTAAAACCAACGCAGGACTGTGCGGTCCTGCTTAAATGCGGCGTGCGCAATCAAACTTTATTGAGTTTATCCGCAAAAAAGGAGGGCGCTTTTTTTCCCCCGCCAGAAGCCCTGTTGCCGTGGTGAGCTGGGCTGCCGTCTTCGACTCCGCACACCTCCATGGCGGCCGAGCGCGCGGCGGGATTGTGTCACGGACTCAGCCTCAACGGCTCAGCGGCTTCGCGTCTCGTCGCGGGCATTCTGGGATGCCTCGAAGAGAGGATCCTCTCAATGACCCGCCTTATTGCAAACGGCAGCTCTTGAGCCGCTCTATTCGTTCCTGAGACGTGAAGAGCAGGGGTGTAGTACCCACTCCGCACAACAAGCGAGCACGCATTCTGAGAGCGAGACAGAGAACGAGAGAGAGACATTTCAGATCTCCTCCTGCTAGAAGCCATATGGCTGTCGCTTGATCACGGGAGCGGTCTTCACCGTGGAAGCAAGCTGGTAACCTGGCTCTCCATCTCAGGGTCCCTCTCTCACCAGGCTCATGCCAACGGCTTGCCAATGACACGCCTACTGACATGCTGAGGGCACGGGGTGCAGGGGCAGGAAGACATTAAAACGGCCGCTTTCCGAAGGTCATTCACCGTCATAAATAACCGTGAAAGCAAATTGCTTGCACTGATTGTTTTATGTGATTGTTTTATGTGAGTGAGTGTGCTTGCACTGATTGTTTTATGTGATTGTTTTATGTGAGTGTGCTTGCACTGAATGTTTTGTGTGTGAGTGTGCTTTCACTGATTGTTTTGTGAGTGAGTGTGCTTGCACTGACTGTTTTACATGATTGGTTTATGTGTGTGAGTGTGCTATCACTGATTGTTTTATGTGTGAGTGTGCTATCACTGATTGTTTTATGTGTGAGTGTGCTATCACTGATTGTTTTATGTGTGTGAGTGTGCTATCACTGATTGTTTTATGTGTGAGTGTGCTATCACTGATTGTTTTATGTGTGTGAGTGTGCTATCACTGATTGTTTTATGTGAGTGAGTGTGCTATCACTGATTGTTTTATGTGTGTGAGTGTGCTATCACTGATTGTTTTATGTGTGTGAGTGTGCTTGCATTCATTTAATCACCCTCCTCTCGCTAGCCAAACAGGCCTGTAGCCTCACTGTGGCATCATCATACTGAGCATGTGCAGGTATTATTAGGTAAGGTCCCTTGTGCTGATGCTCACAGGCTGTATGACATATCTGGCTTGTGATTGCATGAAGTTATTAGTGCATGAGCTGTGTTTGTAACCCGCTATTTTCCCTAGAGCAAGCTCGACTGATTCTGTGGAACAGCAGAACCATGAAAGAGAATCATACCAACAAAGGGAGAAATTCACAACTGTATAATTCCCTGAAATATATTCTAAGATGAAGTAAACTGTGGTACAGCTGAAGATATTTCTGTTCGCTGCTTTCTGTGAACGGTATTCCCATCTCTCTTCCGATGCTAATCAATTCTGCTTACCAGCCACTCCAAAGAAAACAGTTCAATTTTAAGAGCCGCTCTGAATTAATAACTTGGGGGGGGCGGGAGGTGGTGTGCAGGACAGAAACTCTCGGAAGGTATGAGTAATTTGCTTTACCTTTTGTTTCCATTCCTCCCCACCCTCCGGGGGGTTTTCGTCAAATGGCAGTTGGTCATTTCATGCCGGAGATGTACTGAAAAGGTTACGCGGTTTTCCCTCCGAGTTCACTCCCTCGCCGTGACTGACTACATTCTGAGGCCCCCAACACTCCTTCCTGCCCTACTTTCTGTGCCCCCCCCCCCCCCCCCCCCCCCGACCCCTCGTCCTGGGGGGGAGGGGAGGAGGGGTGCTTTTCTCAAATGAACGATGACGAGGATGGCAGAGGGCTTTGGCCGAAGGAACATGATTATAGTCATTGGAAGGTTACACCTGTGTGTATTCTATACATTACATTACTTTATATAGATTTAGCAGGCGTCCTTATACAGAGCAACTTCTAAAAAAAGAAAAAATAAAGAAAAACCAAGAACATAACTGAATTCACTAGGCTTATAAGAGCAGTAACTCTTGTAGAGCAGTACGCTAAAGTGGAGAGGAAGGACATAATTCCATAAAGTGTAATACTTTAGCTGCATAGCTTATCATTTCCACTCAGTTATTGTGGCTACACAGTTTAAATCCCAGCAGCTATCAACACAGAGCACTGGGAGGGTACATGGAACTGGGATATCATATCTTTCAGCTAAGTTTTCATTTTCTCTTATCTGCCACCTGGAAAGCATGTGGAAGCCATGGTTTGTACAGTGAGGCCTAGCGGCATTCGGGCAGACTGAGAGAGAAGCATCATGGGACAGCATGAGAGGGATGGGCGGAGGCAGCAGGGCGGGAGCGAGGGGTAGGGGGGGAGGGGGGGGGCGGAGCGACGTGAACCGAGATCCTTGGGCTGTTGCCCCCCCCCCCCCCCCGGAGAAGGGCAGCGGGATCAGGGGGTGAAAAGTCGAGGGGAGGACAAGTTGACGGATAGAGGCGGGGTGGAGGGGTCAACCCGCGAGGACTGACTCAACCCCTGCCAGGGTTATTACCTCCGAGATCATTATCTGGGTCTGTTAGCGCGGCCCACCACCTGGAGGCAATGAGAGCCCGGGCGCAGTCCGCCGAGCCGGGGGGGACTTTATCAAACACGTGCAGTACGAGGCCTGACCCCCAAATTCAGGGGCGAAGGGCCCTTTTTTTTGAAGGCAGAGCAAGAGGAATGTCGACAGGCCCCCGTGTCACGTGGCTCCCACATCAATTCAGCCACGACAGCCCACATTTTCGAATCGCGCGTCCGCACCAGACATCCACGGTCCACAAACGGTACGGAGTGGAATTTCATCCAGTTTTCACAGAACGCTCTCGTTTGAAATCTCCGAGCTGCACAAGAGAAATAGGTTCGCGCTGGGGGGGGGGGGGAGACGCGGAGAAGATCTCGCAACGGCAGAGGTCATGTGAAAGAAACACGGAACGCGAATGGAATGCAGCTTTAATTTTTTTTCCCTAATTTCCCGAAGGTTTGGGAGGCACGTAAGGCTGCAACTGTAAGGGCAGCGGCAGGATATAGCATGACAGGGCCCTGCGTTAGTCTGCACAGCCCATCCTTCACCAGAGCAGGCTGAGAAATGGAGAAGCTAGCCGTGACAATCGGGAGAACACAGGCAAAGTCCTCACATGCTAAACCGAGACCGTGTCTGAGACAGTGAGGGTCTACTAAGGTTAATTTCTTCACCAGACCATTGCACCACCAGATGCAGGAAGCCAAAAACGAATAAGGGCTCTTTAAATATTATGCCAAAATCAGAATAGTATTGAAAATATTTAAAATCACAAATTTAAGATGCTCTACACTTATGTATCCAGCTATCCTTCATTTTACTTAACAGGCTTTTTAATTTAATGGCTTATGCCTGACCCGAAGCCAGAAACAATCTCTCAGCTGTACAATACTAAAGCGCAATAGAACTGTCTTTGCAACTATTGAAATGAGGAAATTATTCCTGATGGTATTCACAAGAACACTAATAATGCAGCAGCAGTTCCTCAACCAATTACCTAAGTTTATAACTACCTGCTACAAATCATATAGGTATGTATAGCATATATATAGTTATGCACAGCAGCTAGTTATTTAAGCCTAAAGAATGGACCAGTTCACAGCCAGAGGGCCACACTGCAGAACACAGCATGTCACCTGACCATTAAAGAATTACACAAGCATATCACTGACAACAGTAATGGACTGCATTCATGCACTGTTGCAATTTCCACAGATCTTTGCAAGACACTTCACATCAGGTGTGGGGTGGGGGGGGGGGGGGAAACTCACCTCAACCCCACCATCGTGCGACACCCACCTGCGTGATGCACAGCAGCCATTTTGCACCGTATTACAACGCGGGAATGTGTAATATAAGAACACAGAATGCGATCGCGCATGAAACATATTCACACGGTGGCGGAGGCCGGAGTTGGCTGTCACATGGTCTGGTTGTCACAGCGCTCATAAATATGAAACCAGGGTACGCCATCGAGCGATGCGTACACTTAAATCCGTGTCTTGCTGTTTGTCAGTAGAACGTTTTACCATAAAATGCTAATGCCGTCAGACCAAAAGTTGCGTTACATTCATTTAGCCGAGGCTATTATCCAGAGCGACTTTCAATGTAGGAGACACATAAGTGCATTCTCCCCATTTACATGAGTAATAGTCCCAGACTTGTGTTAAGCAGTTGAGTCAACGTTGAGACTATTTTTTTTTTTTTTTTCAAAACTGTATATCCTGTAATTTATGCTACATCTGTCTTCATGGGAGTATGTGAGGTATTTCAATACCTTTTTAACATTTCTATTTAAAAAATATTTGTTATATGCAGTTATTAGCTTATTATAAAAAGTACATGGGAATTATTTTTTTTACTGTGGTATGAAATTATGGAAAGTATGAAGAATCGTGGAATTTCACCGGTATTGATATCGACCACCAAAATTTGGTATTGTGACAACCCTTTCCAGCTGCATTGCTTAGTGGGTTATCCTGAGAAGACTTTCTGAAGCTTCAAAACGTTACCACAAACGCAAGCTAAATAAACTGGCATTCAATTCTAAGACATGGCTGTCATCTTCTAACAGGCTGTGCATAAATGGACAAAATCCATCATTTAATTTTGTCGGTAATTGCACGTTGGGCAGGACGAATCCATCAAGGAAATGCACCAAGCAGCATAGCTTCTCATTTCCACATGCCCACTTACTGAGAAACGTGCTATACAGACAAAGGGCACATCACAAGCAGTCTTTTAAAAGGATGGCTTTTTGTGGTATTGTGTGTTTCATGTTGCGCAATGAGAATACAAATTTGAGGTATGATTTTAAACGGCTAATGAACATATCTGAATATAAAACAGGTATCACATAACCTTAACAAACTGCATCTGTCTACGTTTTAATGGTACACTTGTATCTTATAGCTTAATGATGTGGTAAAACGAAACCACATGTGAACTGAAACACAAAGAGAGAACCCTAACCTGCAATGTTTCAAATAAAAAATAACCACTGAGCTGAAGTTTATTCATCCTGGTGTTTCGTTTTTTAAATCATATATCCTCTAGGGTTCCCAGAAAGATAATCCAGCTAAAACACTGGCCGTCAATGCAGTGATGAGGCCCAAATTGAGGAACTGAATCCTGGCCATTCCAGTGACTGGGAGCTCTCCCCAAGGTTGAGGGGCTCCAATCGGCAGGACACTCCCCACCTAATCGCACAACAGCGCCTCCTCTGGTTAATTAGGTACCAGCTGTGAATTCATTTGACGCAACAGCTAAATGTATGAAATGTGCTCACAGGCCAAATACAAAACAGAAGGACAATAAAAGCACTTCCAAGGAAGTCAAAGTATGTGCAGCTGTTAAATAAAATACTATTTTGAAATTCTTAAAAATAAATAGGACATTAAGCTTAAGTAGTTGCAATAAGCATTACACATAAATTCTGTTGCGGGAAAATGCATAGTTTCTCATTTGTGATGGAAGTTCTTTAAAACGCACAATAAAAATTACACAAACCCTCCCTTTCATCTGTCCCTGTTCCTTTATTCATGGACATCTTTTCAGCGGAAAATTCAATTACATCCAACACCTGAACTAACAATATCTGGGAGCTAATTCGCAGTGTTGGACACCGTTGGTGGAAGAATTAGAATTGTTAATGGCCGAGATTGATTCGGCTTTTTTTTCCTCTCTCCGTTTAGCACGGCTGCCAGCATAGATTTTTTTCCCTCTCGTTGGTTTCTGAATTCACACAGTTTAGATTTGATTATGGGCTGAAATGGAGAAGGGTATTTCCTCATGGATCGTCTGAGCCCCTTCGTATACTTTTTTTTCTCGTCACCATCACCACTAAAATAATCAAGGAAAATCAATGAATTTTCTCTTTGCGAGGTTTTCATCTCATTATTCCCCTTGGACTGCGATATTTCAGCTGCAGACCATAGTCTCTATCTCTAGGACAAACAAACATCGCAAGGATCAGTCACGGTTGGATAGTACAGTATTTCATTTCGGAAGGGCAAACAATGGAGGTGCCCATTTAGTGCTTATGAAAGAGCTTTGTAGTGCTTTTAAACGAGTGGCTTAATGAAGGAACATTCAAAATAGGTTTACCATTTAACGTATACAACATTTCAAACTCAACTAAATACATAAATGTGCAAGGCCAAATTTACATTAAAAATCTAGTGACAGGGCATACATGGTAGGAACAGTAAGACACAAGACAGATACTCTGACAATATCAGAGTAATAACATACAACAGAAGCCAGAGTGCTGCTTTCAATACTGTTACTGAGTAAGAATGTCTTCAAGGGACAGATAAAAACAGAGCGCAGAGTAAGTGGTTTGATAGGCCAATGTCCTAAGCGAGACAGGCCTGAATATATACAGGTGAAAGGAATAAAACTTGTATCATTATCTAGAATGGGCGTTGAGTTATGGATTCGCTCGTTCCAGCCAACAGTAAAGTGGAGTATATACATCATATTCAAGCCCGACTCTATAGAGCGCGTGCAGACGACTCCTAGCACAAGACAGGGAGTTCATAAATCTACTTAAGCACTCTTAGTGGCTATGTTCAAGTGCAAGGAACAGCTGAGATTTACATACTGGTTATGACACCAGGAAGCTCATCGCTGATGATGCCATTTCATTGAGTAACCCCCACAGGCTCACTGGGCATATTTTATTCATGCTGTTGTTTGTAAATGTGAATAAAGGGGTACAGGTATCCATTCAATTTCAGAACGGATATATGGGTGCGTCACACTAAATTTACGTCATATTTCACATACGGTGACGCAAAACCCCCGATTTTGGCGATTCGAAACTGCTAGCTTCGCGCTTCTCGCGACTGGAAAAGGGGCCAGCTGTTTTTCCAGCCGAGAGCAAGTCATTAAGCTGACAATGAATCAGATTCAATCAACATTTGACTCACAACCAAAAGCACATGTTCCCATTTTTCTTCGCGAGTCGTAGTTTGACAAGTCCACCCATCACCGAGATGAACACGGCCGGCATTTTTGCGAAGAAAAAACAAACGGCCCCGCGTTAACTCCAAAGCCAAAGTTAAGGATGAACGTAGACGGATTCCAGGCCGAAGCGCTGTTTCTAAATCACGGCGCTCGAGCGTTTTGGGAAGGCCAACAAACGGAGGAACCTGAACCTCCTCCCACAGACACGAATTCTTGACGCTCATAAGAGACAGCAACCCCAACATTCCCTTCTGGGGATTGATGGGCTGGGGTTTTATAAATCAAGAGGGGTGTCGTTCGCATTCCGGGGGCCCGTCCGGCCTCCCGAACCCCACCACCCGTTATCGCGAAAGGGAGTTTGTCGAAGAAGCGAAGAAGCTTTCGTCTCCCACCCGCCCCCGCCCCCCCCCCCCCCCCCCCCCCCCCCCCCCCCCCCCAGCCCGCCGTTGGCTGGAGAGGCGGCGGTCGGCGGAGCATGGCGTTCCGGAGCAGACGTATCTGTTGGGTCTCTCTCTCTCTCTCTCTCTCCCCCGCCGCGCGGCGGCCGAGCCGAGCCGAGCGAGGCGGAAAGGAGGGATCGGCGTTCCCTATCAACCGCTCGGGAGAGCAGAGCAGCGCAAGATTGATGACACCCTCCCTGAGTAACAAAAGATCCCCCGCCCGTGAGAGCCTGCTTATGAGACCTGATAGACTTGTCATCTCTTAATAAACATCGCTGATGTGTCAGCAGCGGCAACCGCACCCCGATGCCGCGGGGGAGACGGGCGAGAACCGCCGGCGGACTCCGGCTCTCCCCCCCCACCCACCCCCGGACCCCCCACCACCACCCCCCACCCTCCGGTGACGGGCGTGTCAATACCGGGGATCCCTCCGATAAGGGCCGCGGCGACGATGGCGGTGGTCGCAGGAAATGCCTACTGCGTGGGGGGGGGGGGGGGGGGTGGCGTGGGGGGGGGGGCCCAATGCGGATAATGTATCAAAGTGGCACGGACATTAGTGCTGAGACAACGCCCGTCAAATCAGCTTCTATCACCAGACGGTCTTTTCGTCGGACCCTGGGTTTTAACCGTCTGAAGATAACGGCTTCTGACTGTCTACACCTCACGCCATCCACGGAGTCCTGGTGTTGTTCGCCAATATCTAAAAAAAAAATTTTTTAAAGTAAGAGATTGATTTTTTTATTTTTTATTACATTCTGTGTAAGTGTAGAATGTGGTGCGTCATGTCACACTTTTGAGAAAGGACCACCGACAAACCTGCAGATACATCAGGAAGCGTCCTCCAGTTACTAAAATAATGAGGAAACCAGCACTGGGAGATGTAGACTGTGCCCTTTGAAATGAGTCTAGCAGATAATGCTGGACTGAAGGTGTGACTGCACTATAACAAGGTCCAGTATTACATTGGTTCTAGTTGGCCCCTGGAAAACTGTCACTCTGACCAAGGATAAATTAGATGCATTTTTTTAATTGAGGATTTTACAACAATGGTGAGCCAATCTAAACAGAGACTGTTATAAAGCATGGTTCTAAATGGTTCTGTACTGCATTATTCATCTCCGATTACCCTTACAGAAATTTAGCATCCTAAAAAAAAACTGAAATATACTTTTAATACATTTCAGTGTATCCCAATTTTGCCAGGGGATCCAAGTAAATGCACTAGTATCATAACTACAACAGGATCACAACAGTAAAAATAAAAACATGTGTGCAGCTTTGTTCCAATTAATGTTCAACATGACAGATCTCTAGCTTACCGCACTTAAAAATAAAACCACTAAAGTAAGGCTATACCCGTTTAATTTCTGGAAAGTTCAAAGACATGTACAAACCAAAACACAGGCACATCTCATACCATCACTTTGAAAAAGCAAAAGGGTTTCAAAAAAAAAAAAAAAAGAACGCTAAGTTTTATTCGTCTCCGATTTCTGTCGAGCTTAAATTAAAGAGGCACGTTTACCTCATAAGTTTAATTTCGGGAGAGAGGAGGACCAGGAGAGGAATAGCACGCGCTCATCTGGCCGAGGTAACCCCGCGGTATCATGTTCGCCCGCTCTGCTCGTCGCTCATCGCTCATATTTTCGCCGGTTTTTTCTCCCACATCTGGACCGGCGAAGGCATGTCGGCATTCCTGAGCGCCCGTAACCCGTGGAGAGAGAGGGAGAGAGAGAGAGAGGAAGAGAGAGAGAGAGAGAGACAGAGAGAGAGAGAGAGAGAGAGAGAGAGAGAGAGAGGCTTTTCAGCAGGACGGCTCGACGAGAGAAAAAAAAAAAAGGCCTCAAATTTTGCTCGCTTCTCAAACAGTCCGCCCCGTGTGATCACCGCACGTTTCGAGGAAGGGGCAAAAAAAAACGTTTTAGTTTTAGTTTTAGTAGAACACGGCGTCGTCCAGACCAAGAAGAAAAAAATGGAGAAAAAGGAAACACATGAAGGTGGAGAGATTCTGGAAGGAGGCCTTCTGGATGCAGCGGCGTTCGGGACTTCGTTTCCCAGACACACACACACACACACAAAGCCCTTTCACAGAGCTGCTCTGGCCAGGTCCCAGTGTTATAGACACAATTCATTCATCGGTCTCTTTCTGACCGTCCACTCTGTATGCAATAGCCCTTTAGCAAATGCGTTTTAGGAGCCAAAAAACCTGGATGCAAACACTTCTCCTTAGCTTTGACTCATGAATACGTGTTTTTTATTTCTTCAGAAAAACAGAAATAATAAAAATTAACTTGCAAAGAAAGGGAGTGCTCGAATTTTCTAGAAAGCTCAGGACAAATGTTTATGAATCCTGGCCAATGTGTGCTGTATCAGAATTGAGACTAGTTCATGTTTCACTAATGTAGCAGCAAAGTCTACATATTTTAAATGCAGTATATATATAGCATACATATACACATATACGTGTACATATACGCACACACACATACATAATGTGTGTGTGTGTGTGCGTGTGTGTGCACGTGTGGAGGTGCACGTTTGTCTGATGAAAAGTCCTTTTTGGCAGGAATGGTGGGAGGAACACAGAAAATCATGCGGGTGACATCTGATATCGTTTCGACAGCCTGAGTGCAGTTGGAAGCCAAGCAGCAAACATAAAAAGAGAGGGAGCAGAAGAAGAAGAAGAGGAGGGGGGGGGGGGGGGGGGGGGGCGGGGGGAGAAGAGCGCACCGTCGCGCGCTCTGCCGTCTTTATGGGGTCTGCCGTTTACAATATTCGGTATTTTCGCCAGAAAAAAAAGTGTTGTTTCTGTCACAATTCAATCTCCCGAACTCTCCCTGAACACTGTATAATACCTAGTTAAAGCCAGCAGTGTGTGAAATGGTATTTTAAAATAAATGAAAGCGACGAGGAAGCTGAAGAGAGGGGGAATATTGCAGTGTCAAGCTGACAGACAGGCCCTGAAATGTAGCAAGAGTTATCATCTTAAAGAAAACTGGATTAAATAAAAAGCCACGGCCAGCGGTGCATTTCCAACTCCGATATTGACACGGCGGCGGCGGGGGCCATTTTTCATTGTCTCATCAAGACAAAGCATTATGGGACATCAATCTCGGCCGCCATCGGATGGGCCTCACGCACAGCGCTGGGTACATATACATTTGATTACGCTACCCTTTATCAGGGTCCAGGCGTCCCCGGCATTTCTCTACCTACACCACCCGAAAAGAAAGTGGCGGGGTGATTTTTTAAATGCAGGGAGGTTCATTCACTCCCTGGAAAAATATAAAATTTTTTGGCAGGTGTTGAAAATGGGGGTCCCGTCTTGCAGGGGCGCTCTGCCAGTTTGTTTGTGCGCGTATTGTCTGCGCATAAACAACGGCGGGGTCGGCGCGGTCTCCGGCTGTCGAGCGGCCGGCCCGGTCCTGCGTCGGCTCTGTCGCTCTCGCGGCGTGAGCCGGGCCCGGGCCCCACGCATCATTAATCAGCGTAATTAGCCGCCGCGACGGCGTTACGATTGGTCTCTCGGCCCCGCGCTCCGGTGGCGATCCGCGTAACGACGCGGCGCGGGCGCTGCCCAACACGCCCGGCCTGCTCGGTGTCGCGCGGCGGCCAGGAACCGTGCCAAGCCGCCTAATGCAACCGCGAGCTCGACGAAAAGCGCACGACGCAGTGATCGATCTGCGGCCTCCCTGTAATTACCCACAGCCACCAGGGTTTTCCCTCCGTTTGTTTATATCTGTTTGCGTTCAATCCTTTCGGAACAAAAGGAAAACAAGACAAAGTCAAGATTAGCCTGTCCCCGGTTCAGCTGGTCTATTACTGCTACCCGGGCACAAAATAACTCAAAAGGCCACTCAATGCGGGACGCGGTTTTTCATAATCATGGCATTAAAAGCACACATCTTACGTTTGACCCGCGGAACACGCGTATCTTCAGGGCTCGCTCATTTTTAAAAGTCCACCATTAACCTTGAGGTTAGGTGGGATCTGGGGATGTGAGAGGAACCGATACAGCCCATAAACGGACAGATGCAGGATAGCGGTGGCGGCGGCGGCGGCGGCGGCGGCTTGGGAGTGTTGCCGGGGGAAACGATGGAGCTGCGGCAGCTGCAGCCCGCAGGCCGGCGCGCCGTCGACCCACTTCTCACTCTCCGGCACGCCGCCGCGCAATCCAGGCGCTGGTTCCGAGTGAGTTGTTTGATCCACGCCCCCCCCCCCCAGTACAGGGCCTGGCATGGGCCGGGGAGTGGTGGGGGGTGCTTACAGAGCTGGCACGTTCTTGGCCTCCGACCAACAGGAAGACGCTCACCCGTTTTGTTTTGGTTTTTTGTTTTTTTTTCGAACCGGCTCGGCTATCTCCCATGGCAACCCCGACGCACGAGCTCCTGGGGTGTAAACCGGATAGCCCCAGAGGGAGTTCCGCACGGGGCCACTCCACTCCACCGCCTGCCTGCCCGCCCGCCCGCCCGCCTGCCTGCCTGCCTGCCTGCCTGCGGCCCCGTGGCCCCGCGGTCCAGTCCGCCTCATTGAGCTTCTCCAGCAGGGGCCCCGCAGGAGCAGCCTGCATAAAGCCACCGAACGCACGCGTCTTTCCCCACTTCTGCGAGCTCCTCACTCGACTGCAGATGTACAATTACGACACCCCTCCAACTCTCAGCACCGGAAACACTTACGAGTCTTAACACTGAGTTTTAAAATCTACTTTTGTGCCGCATGTTCGCTTGCAATAAAATGCACGGGCGAACCTTTTTCCTCACAAGCACAGTTTGGAGAATTAATTCTGCTGGCTCTTGATTTAACCAAACCCATTTCTAGAAAGAATAAATATGATTTTTCTACCGGTCAAATAAAGAATGAATTTTGATTGAATCCAGGTCTTAACTTGTGAAGATTGTGTTATTTATGCCTTATAAAATCATTTTTTTCCCCATTTTAGTTAACTCACAATGAAAAATGAACCAATAAATCAATAATTCATCTGAAAAATTGATCAAGTGCAGGAAAATAAGCATCAGTTCAACAGAAAAAGACGGGCCCCCATCTTCTGTAATAACCATTGTTGCTTATGTTAATGTAATTACCATTATTTTTGACCAATCTCACCAAGAAGACAGGGCCGTATTTAATGAACCTTAGTCCTAAATTTTGAATGATGTTTTTTGTTTTTTTCACGGATGGCAAATTTAACTCGCCAAACTATATTTGCGGAGAACAAAAAACACCAGCGTTCATTTCTCTGTCAAATTTAGAAACAAATGTTGATTCAATTGAAGGCCGTTGTGTTTGAAATTTTAAAGTGGAAAAATCTAAGGTCAGCCACAGCCCCATGTTTATTGCAAAAGCTCAGAGTCGCAGTGGGTCGGTCTGGAGGTGAATGCTAATCGCTTCCTTCACGCGAGCGAGGGTAGGGCTGCCGTTCCCCCGCGTTAGAAAGAGCAGAAAATGTGCTTAATCAGACACAATCAAAAGAAGATACTCAGAGGTGAGACCTCCCTCTCCCGCTTGAATAGGCCGCGGATATCGCAGCCAAAACATAACCCACTTCCCTTCCGTTTCATTTTCTATTGTGCTTTCATCTGAAATGAGCAGCGCCTTAAATCATCACAATACGCTATTAACTAAGCTAACCCTTTGGCCTTCCTGAAATGTTCTGTGCCTGTAATTATTAGCCGATATTTCTCACATTTATAATGGTCAGTTAGACCAACAATATAAAGTAGCAATTTCTTCTTATATATGTGATTTTAAAAAGATAATATTAAAATTAATCAGGCAGTTAACGCGTGGATTTATGGCAACGTGGCAGCATGAACAACTGTGTACAATTGTGAAACTAGATAATTAAATAAAAATAGACCAAGCAACTATAAAACAGCTCAATTATTGTGATAAATTCTCCGTTTAAGAATTTGGTTTACTTTACATTGTAATATTTTTATAGACCATATTTATATACCTCCACAGCTCGTTCTCTCTCAGACACACACACACACACACACACACATCAGAGAAAAGTGTTGCAATTATTTTGTCACCAACCCACAAAGGAGGAGCACATTTTCACCTTATTTCCATAAGGAGTTGTGTACGTAGCGGGTAATGAACAATCAAAGGGCCTCGTCCCGCCAGAAAGGCCAATAACAGGGCCAACAGGCGACCGCGGCGATTATTAACGTTTGGCTGTGGGGCCTGGGGGTCAGGGAGGTCGCGTTTCGGACCACAAATAAACCGTCACCCGGCGCGCCCCCTCGACGCACCGCCTCCGCGCGCCGAGCCCCCCCGAGAGGCGACGGCGGCAGCGCATTAATCACAGCCGGAGAGCGGGGGTCCCCGAGGGGGGGGGCGCGGGGGCGGGCGGAAAAGCAGCCCCGACCAGCTGCCGCCCGCGCCAGGAGCAGCGCGAGGGTCAGGCCTCTCCGCCCGCCGACCCCCCGGCGCGCTCCCCCGCACGCACCTCGACCGCGCGGGACAGAGGCGCTTTTGTCTGAGCCCCGTCGGCCATGACAGCGCGGGGCACGCCGCGGCTTTCTGGACCCCCGCGCACGCCATGTTTGTTTCGGGCGGGAGAAAAGGGCAGGAAGAGCCGTGCGGCGGGGAGCCGTCTGATCTCCGGCGGCGGGGCGGAGGCGACAGAGCCGATTCGATCGGCGGCGGGGACGCGGCGGGAGAACGGCGCGTCTCCTCCGTAGCCCGGCGTCTCTCCGCGCGTCTTCCGTTAATCCGAGCCGTTTCTCATCCCGCCGCTCGCCGTAAGGGTGTTCCACGCCATTTGCGAGAGGGACAGAGCCTCAAGTCTCTGAGGTAATTCCGTTGGCCTGGGGTTTGGAGAAAAAAAAACTATTTGTGGGAAAAAAAGATGATTTAAGGACAATGATAGCTCTGGAATGCGTGTGAAACTTAGCAACTGAAGTTTAAAATCCAAGTCCTGCTTCGAGTTGAAGTTTGTCCCTTAAAATGGACCATTTGGGGGACCAAAGTATGAATGGACAAAAACACCAACCCAAAATCCAATGTTACGGCTGTGGTATGGTACGTTCCAAGCTTAGATTTTTCACTCACATGCTACTAGTGCCGTTTCACATGGCTTCAAAGGGATAAGCATTCAAACGATGTTGTTGATAACGTATAAGAATTCTGAACAAGTGATTTCAAATGTCATTACGTCAATTAATACACTTAAATTCTAATCTCATCATGCAAATAACAATAAAATTCATGTTTTCAAATGAGGCTTGACAAGCGGAATCACTTTCATTACTTTCTTAATTCAAAACTAAACGAACAGACAGGTTTCAGCAAAATGAAACAAATCATATCAGCTGCTAGTGCACGTTGCAGATGTCCTTGTCATACAATACATATGAGCGATATTTCAGAATTATCACACAACTCCTCGCTTATCTAATAAGAAGAGTTGTTTAGTGTGATTAAAATCGTCATTCAGGCTCAAAAGTATTGCCATAATAAACTCTGAAAGATCTGAAAATACACCATGCCTGGAACACCAGCTGGGTACTTTTGTATGTATTTCACCTTCTTGTTGACCGTAATGAGAAAATGAATATGTTTATAGTATGATGTGATTTATGGATTCCCTGAGCTTAAGGAAATGTCGTCCCAGAGCATTTCAGATGGCTTCAAGGGGTCCGTCACGTTATCTTCCTTCCAAAGGTGACCGTCTCCCTAAAAAAACGGACACCTGGAGGGATCCGTCCGGATCTATCTATCAAATCTGCTCATAAATATTGAAACAAGCTCCATCTTGGGTCTGGGATGCAGTCGAGTCCTGCATTCTCCTATGTGGCCGTCTCCATAGCGATAAAAGTCTTATTCATCTGATAGATTTCATACCGCAGAATAAGTTCAGCCAAGGTTGTATCCAGGAGCTATTTCCCTGGCCAGAGATTATGTATCCGGGTGTGCAGTATACTACACTAAAGGTTGAATTTCTGGGGTATTCATTACACACAGACCGTATTTTCATCAAACCCACCAAAGATTCGCCAGCAGACAGTGGGAAGGGGTGTCAGATGAAACCAATAACGGTCGTCCTGCTCGCTGGCGATCGTCTCTAAATCAGTTCTGAGGCTCGTCTGATTTTAGTCTGGCCCGCTCTCGGTCAGAAAGCTCCTGAGGTTCCCTCTCCTAACAAAGGAGGAAGAGCCGCCGTCAGCATCTGCACAAAGCCTGCCGCCTGAGCCTGTCAGGCCATCACTGGTGCCACCGCCACTGCGAACGCTCGCCTCTGGACTGACTGACAGGGTCTGTGTGCGTGTGTGTGTGTGTGTGTGTGTGTGTGTGTGTGCCTTTGCGTGTGCGCGTAAACACGCATGTTTGCGTGTTCACGTGAGAGCGAGAGGTCCGTGATGCGAATGTGCCTGCGTGTGCAGTCTGCAGGGACGTTTTGAAATGAGAGAAATATCATTAGCACGGTTAGGTTAAGGCCTGGTGATTTGCACTGCCTACTGCTTTGTTTATGTGTCTCAGGGGTTTCAATAGGCACATTTCTGGTCAACACTGCCCCCTGCTGCACATAAAGGGAAACATGGCTACAGAAGAAGCCTTCAATGGGGTTAGTTTGCTTGTGTTCATTTAATCCTAGGACCAAATTATGGCCAGTTAGAATATAACTGGTAAGCTTTGTATTTCTTAGTTTTACATACACCAACAAAAGAAAACAGCTTGACGAATGTTGCCGTGCGCCCCTTTTATTTATTATTATTTCATTTATTTTATTAGGCAGGTCAAGTAAGATCAGAATCTTCTGACGTCAACCTGGAAAAAGTCAAAAGAGCTCTTGAGGAGACAAGCAGAGGGGGAGGTAAAAAAAAAAAAGTGTTAAAATAAAAATGATTAAATAAAGCAATATAAAATAAGGACAGACAGGACAACAACAACATAAACAACAGACAAGGGAGCCAGACAGAAAGGCAAGCAGTAGTCAGTTAATAAGCACTACGCAAGCAGTATACACGTACAAAAAAAGGTCCCCAGTACACCATTCACCACAATGGCAAGCTCAGGTAATGACAACCTTGATTTCTTTCAGGTTTTCAAAGCACGCATCATGTAGCTACTGTAATCTGACACATCTGCAATTTAAAGTTTAATTGTAGAAAAATAATGTATTTGTTTTGTAAGCACTCTTATTCAAGGCACCCTACGCACTAATATTTTAACTACTATACAATTAACATGTAGGATTAACAAGGGATTAATTCATATACGCCTTTCTCAATGGTAAAATGCCAAAATATCCTTCATGCAGCTACCGTCTGGTTGCAAACCAGTTCCTAGCCCATAATTCCACAGCAATACCCTCTCAACTGGCTGCATGTCTGTGACCGTCTCAAAATAATGTGTTTCTCTTTCAAGGACCTCCTCTGAATTCAGCCAAGGCAGGAGGTGCTGGTCCGCGTGACAACATGATAGGCACGGGTCACAGATCATGTTACGAAAAGGATTTTTCAGTACATTTCAGAACCATTCCACTGAGTGGAGGACCTTTATCTGTGTACTTCAAAATTTATTAGAGCCCTTAACTTCTACATTGCTGTGCGGTGTCAAACATTATTCACAATAAAAATACAAGAGAAAGGATGTCACAGGATTGGCGCTACAGAATTCAGCAAAAGTGTGGGAAGGTCAACCAAATGATACCAAGTGTCGTGACATTAGACAATGCCATAGTTATACTTAACCTTTAACCAGTTTTACCTAAACTTATGATACAATTTTAGCTCTCTCTCTCTTTTAGGGAGATGAATTTGAATCTAGTATTCAGGTGTGTGAATCGCTAGTTATTGTGCCTTTCACCACAACACCGTTTTACTGTGCGATGTAAATGTTGCGGTAATTTCAGCGTGTTTATTTACTGCCAGAGAAAACGGGGGCTCCGGTGAATCTGATCCGAATGCGCGAGCAGGCAGGCTTAATCAGGCCGCCGAAGTTCTCGCAGCCGTAGCACGTGGGGATTCTGCTGATATCAGGCGCGGTAAAATGAGTAACTCGCGCCTCTCTGAATCGTACGTGACAACAAAGGAGGAAAATATTGTCTCGCCGCTTTCCGAACGTTATTTTTTATTCCCACACCCTTTTCCGTGTCACAAATCGAACTCTGTAATTAAAGTGAGGCGACTGTTAATGTCGCCCAGAGATAAATCCTATGCAGAGGAAATGAGACTGAATACCCACCATCAGATGAGTCATCCAGACAGATTAAAGATCGGAGAATCTGAGGAGCAATATTTCAAATAATTTTTCTTCACCGGAGTCTCCATTTTAATCGTCAGCACAAGACTGTCTTCTTTAAGGGCAGGACAGTGCAAGTCATAAAAACGAAGTTAAGTAATCGTCTCATGCCACATTAAAAATTCGTAGCGGCGCCATAAAAGTATAGTATCGTTTTTTTAAGAAGAGCGCTTTTTTAAAGGTTTTTGCAGAGGCCGTCGAATGAGCAAGTGCTTGAATGCAAATGGAATACCACAAAAACGCAGTCGTTTCGGCTCGCATTGTTAGTGCAGCTTCATTGTTTAAAGAGATGTAATCTGATAAGTGGAATTGTCCTTTAAGTTCCAAAACCTTGTTACGCCAGAAATGGAGAGAAAAAAAAACAGGCAGTTTAAATCTTTAGAGTAAATGTAACCCATTAGAGAAATTAACTGTAATTTCAAATCCAATTTTGAGGTCCAACACTATGAGTGCCTTTCCTAACAAAGGGAAAAAGGGAAATACTTTCTCTTTTTTGTTGAAAGGACACATTTGTAAGCCAGTAGGATTTTATGACCTAGAAACGTTTTTTAGTGATTAATGTCTAAAATGAATACTGGAAAGCATGCATTAATTAGTCCCAACAACCTCAGTCTATTATCTTCTTATATCATTAAGATCACGCTTACAAAGTATTTAATGTAATGGATAGTGTAAAAGAAGATAATAAAATCTACCTAAATCGCACAGAGAAGCAGAAAAAAAGTTAATTAGCAGACTTATTACATTTCCAAGCCTTCCATAAAGAATTAAATTCAAAGTAACCTCCTGTTCTCATTACTTTTCAATGGCGTAATTGGATTTCTAATAGATAAGTAATTAGAAAATGAAAAAAAAGTAAAATTTCATGAAATGGTCTATTTTTTTTAATCAACAGATTTTTTCCTAATCAAAAATGAAATCCGCCCTGCTTTGGGTTGTTCTTTTCGTTTAGCTGATGCCGGGTAATGCTCTGTAAATTAAGCAAAAGGATCTTCCTAAGGTCTTGCCTCGACCATAACGTTAATCTGTGCAGCATTTGAAAATGGGATTCTCATTTTAGCCCGGACATTTAAGGACCTCACTGGGCAGACCAAATGCGCACTCCGCGACACAAATGTTCTATTCTGCGGGCTTGAAAAATGCCCCATATATCGAATGAACAATTTGGAAACGTTACAATGAAGCCAGTGCGGGCCTCTGCGAGATAAAATCTCATTTTATTCCGGGGGTTTGACACACACACACACACACTCTCACTTCCATAAGCCCAAGTCAGCAGTCCTGGCGATTCCCGAGGCTGGCGCTCACCTCTGGGCCGCGCGGAACGTTCCGGCATCGTCCCCGCTGTCCCACAGCTCTGACTGCGAGATGAGGAGGAGGAGGACCTGTTAGAGCGCAGGGCTCTCCCCCCATAAGTGCGTCCCGTACACCTGTGAGGCAAGATATAAAGATGATTCTCATCGCTTCCAAAGAGTCTTTATGTTTTTCCTTCTCCCTGACTTTTCAAAAAAAGCACAGCATCAGCAGCATCTGCCTCTGCGGAGGAGTCATTTTTCACGGGAAGGGAAGCCGTTTGGAAGGCAATCGTGTTTACATCCCCTGCACAATGCCAAAAGTGTCACGGGGTTTCTCAATAGAGTTATTAAGGTATCAGCGGAGGGAACGTCGAATTCATCAACCTCGCCCCTCAGAGTAAACACCGGAATATTCACCTCGCGCGCCAAAGGTGGCACCGGCAGCAGAACTCGACGCGCGCGACGCGTACCCCACCAGCACGCCCGCCAACGAAACGCGAGCGCGTTTTCGGGCCACGTGTTGAAATCAGGCAAGGCTTCTTCGGCGCGAGAAAGTTTCCGTACGGATCCGATGGAGGGCAACCGTGCCGGACGAGTGCGGGGCAGGCTTTGGCCGAAGACAGGGGAAGCGGGGGATTCGTCGGAACTTCCCGCCTTCCGCATCGGCGTTTGGCGTGACGCCATGGAAATCGGAGGCCCTTCCTTGCCGTTTCTTTCCGTTGTATCACGCTCTCTGTTCGCTAAGTGCGTAAAAGCGAACATCTGGCACTCTGGGGAAAAAAACGATCTTTCCCCTCCAGCTCTGATCTCGGCCTCGCGCCGATCTTGACCAAGATCAATCCATGGGTAGCCTTGGCAACAAGTGGCGATTTCCCCTAGAGGGCTGTCGGAGGGCATCGAACGGCTGCTTTATGAATCCGAACCTCCGACCGAACCCATCTGCCGTTCCTACAGTTCCACACACAGGTACGGTAGCAAACCACAGCGCTCCCTTCTAATGATCCACCTTATCTATTTCGGGCGGTGTCCCTAGTTCTCTTTTACGAAAGCAGCAGAAAAGTTTCCAGTGAGCTGCATCTACCAAAGCGGAAGGTAATGTTGTCAGGTAGTGCCAGTGAGTCCATTTCTCAGACACTAACAGAGATGTTTTGTGTATTTCCCATGGCCTGCACTCATCCGTCCAATCACAGGAAAGAAACAGACTTTTTATCAAATGCTTTGCTGGTCGAATCTGTAAAGATGGAAAACGTTGCACTGGAAAATCAGGGCACACTCCCATCTCTGTCTAATCAAAGTAATTTCAGTCCAAGCCTTTTCATACCCCAAATCCCATTTTAAACAAGACTGTCTCACAATCTTGGCTGCACAAAGTTTCTTCTCGCTACAGTGATGGACACGCCCAACACCTAGTAATATACTGTGCAGTTATTTCCCTGTGGTTCCATTCAATTCCACCACTGTGTTTTGTACCATTTTCATTGGGTTAGGTTTGCCTAAAAATGAACGCTGCAGTCAACGTCTTATGCGCCTTGTCAAGTGAAAACTCGCTTGTCTCCTACGCACAATGCGCGTGTTGACAGTTGCCACAGACACCAAAACCTTCCAGCGAGGTGTTGTTTGGGGAAAAGAACATCCCGGGTTTCATTTCGGAGTGAAAATCGGTCTTCTTGTTGGGTTCTGGAGCTGTAATTTTAGGAAATCCCCCCTCCCCCTCAGGTGCGATTGCGAAAGGGGAGGTGCTGCTAAGCTTCCCTTCCATCGCTGCATTCTGCAGGGGTCAGCTTGCGGAAGCATACACACCAAAATCTAAAAACTCAAAATGGCGAACAACTTTGTCATACGTTACCCGACAAACAGGCAAATTAGGCCCCCCATCTGGACAAATTAAGCATGCGGCAAAAAAAAACTAAAAAAATATCACTAGTCATTCCTTTCACGTTTCTTGTCACTGCCCAAGATTTCTGTGTAATTACAAGTGACTGTAGCATGTTTGGCTCTCTGTGATTCTGGTTCCAGTTTGACACTGATGAAGACTGATACTCCACAGATGACTGGAATAGCCCAGAGCTCTCCGCACTCAGAGAGGGAGTGGTAACTTACAGCTGTACTTCAGGCCCAGAAACAGGAGTCAGAAACCAGCTATTAGGCCTAAAACCAGGGGGAAGAAAAACATGCAACAATGGCTTCTCTTCAGGGTTTTTTTTCTTTCTTTCTTAATGCTATTTGCCGCTTCAATAAAACGATCCTGAATTTTCTCAAGCATTTGTGATTTACATTCATATCTGAGCAAACTGACAGCATTAAACAAGATCTTTCTTAACCTATAGATTCTCTACGTTCTATTGATGGAACCCCCACGGCGCCACGCGTTACCGATCGCAAATTATGATGGCTCATTGTAATTGTTTCTGTTCTAGCGATCGGTAAAAAGAAAAGTTTTTTTTTTTTCATAATTTCATAGCATTTACTGCTGTCATAAATGGGGTCTGGCATCACTCATTTGTAATTTATTAGACTACCGCGTCGAAATTACGAGTTAGGCTACACCTGAGCGAACCGACCGAACAATAGCCTCCCAGGCCCAATTGTGCGCCCCTGAAAGGGCTGGTCCATACCCGCGTAACCCCCCGGCTCTCCGTGGCTTTCGCCGCCCGGGAGTGCCGACTTCCTGCCCGTCAGCGCCCTTTTGTCACGGCTCTGGATGAAACTGGGCGATTGCTCAGAGACAGGCAGCTGAAATGACTTTAATTGGGTCGTTTTTTTTCCGAGTGGAAGTTCTTTGCTCCTCTCACTTCGCTCTGACATTCATTGCGCGGGAATGTATAAATAGGTTCCTCGGAAACTTTGCACGCACAATTTCCCGGTACAAAGGACCTTTAAACCCACAATCATGCCTTTCTCGCTCAAAGAACACCGAATCAGAATGATCGCTAAGAAAAATCACCAGGAAAGAAAAAAAAAAAAAAAAAACATTTTTTGACACTTTGTCTATTAGTATGGACACATTAAAGAGATGCATAGTTCCTAACATCTAGAATTTTTGTTCATCTAGTATTTACAAAAATAAAACAACACTAATGACTGAGTCATATTCAAGGCTTTCCAAGGAGCTTTCCAAGAAATGCGTTGTTTTCTTCTGAATTTTCACCATAATGAAGGTTTGTCAGGGTCATCACAATTTCCTCTGTCGGTGGGCTCTGGCAAGTCTACATGATGACCAACTGCACGTAAGTCCACTTGTCCTACACTACCCATCGTCTCCCATATGTCAGTTACAGCATATCATTAATGATACGGTCCATTTGTATAGTTTATCATTTGTGGTGATATAGTGTCAAATAGGCAAGTCGAATGAAACTAGCACACACTATTGCTGTGAAGAGCTGAGTGTGGCCGTGGGGTCCAGGCCATCATTCCCCTTTAAGAGCGGAAGGCACTGTGCTGTCCGATGCACGTGTGTTTCCCCCACTGCATTATCGGCCATCACACCGCCTGTTTCAAGGTCACCCCCCGGCTCACTAGCTCCCGGGATTCGTATTTGTTAGCGTGAAACCAGCTCTCGTGTGTCAGGTCACCCCTCCACGATATTCGGAAAAACAGTTCAGGGGATAACGGTCCCGCTTGCTCAATGCGAATGCTACACAAACATTAGCAGAGGTTGGGGGAAAACTCATTATCACCAACTGGGATGGTAACAGAACATCCGGTCATGGAGTTAGAAAAACATGGGGGAAAAAAATAACTCACAAAACAAGTACCAAATGCTACCTTCCTAAAAAAAAAAATAAAATAAAAGATTTGTAATCAGATAACCACAATGTAAATAGAAAAACAGTGTTGTGATCCCCTCTGTAGTCACCCTATTCATTTGAGTCATCTGACACAGTATTACAGATGCCCTCTCACGCTTCGGCTCTGAGCTTTATGGCTTGGGCCCGACCAACCGTGAGAATCTACCAATATTAAGATGAGTGAAAACGGGGGGGGGAGAAAACAGCTCGCTCTGCTCTGTCCTGGTTCAGAATCGGCGGTTCACCAGCGGCGCTTCACCTTGGTGCGTCAAGCCAGCCGTCGGACAGCTTTATGGAGCGGCTCAAGTTACCCGTTTAATGGCCGCAGCGGCCTTGCCTGTTGGGGACATATTTCATCTGGACGGCGGGGGAACGGATCACCAGGAGCCAGGGGCCTCGTGCGTGTTCAGCGGTCCATAAATACATAACTGCAGCAATAGTCACTTGTCAATAGTTCTCAGATACACGTAACATACTGTCCTCCATCTTAATTGGAAATTGGCTGAAGCGGCACTCTATAATTCTGTAAGTTTTCTCTTACTTACTTACTTACTCCGGCGATCAATTTTAGTGCCAGCATGGCATGCAGGTCATGGCATATAATCCCGAATCGCCATGGTTATTGTGCCATACGTAAATTAGACTGAATCCCTGCTCCTTAAAAGGATATCCAGCTGTGTACTAAGCATGCAAAATTGTGCCAGAAGTTTCCTGGGTGCAAATAAAATTAATCATTTTTGAGTCTGAAAAATCAAATATAAACAGAAGCAAGTAAAGTAATACTGTTACAATATTGCTTACGAACGATTCATAGAGTTGAGTTGAGCTATTTTGCAAAAATTCTTGGTTTTGATGGTACTGAAAATATTCCAATGTGAATCTGTTGTCCTCCTAGACATTTGTATTGCAAGAAAGTGGCTAACAAATAAATTAATAAATGGGGTCAGAAACCAAAGCTAATTGACTGCTTTGCACCCACTTTTTTTCAAAGGAGGTGCAGAGATATATTGTTTTAAACACTCCGCAGTATGATTGACATGTTTTTTTTTACTTTGTATTTTATATATTATATATATATATATTTATTTATTTATATATATATATATATATATATATACACACACTCACCGGCCACTTCAATAGGTACACCTGTTCAACTGCTCGCAAATATCTGCTCACAAATATCTAATCATCCAATCATGTGGCAGCAACGCAATGATTTAGGCATGTAGACATGGTCAAGACGATCTGCTGTTCAAACCAAGCATCAGAACGGGGAAGAAAGGTGATTTAAGTGACTTTGAATGTGGCATGGTTGTTGGTGCCAGACGGGCTGGTTTGAGTAGCCTATTTCAGAAACTGTTGATCTACTGGGATTTTCACGCGCAACCATCTCTTGGGTTTACAGAGAATGGTCCGAAAAAGAGAAAATATCCAGTGAGCGGAAGTTCTCTGGGCGAAAATGCCTTGTTGATGGCAGAGGTCAGAGGAGAATGGCCAGACTGGTTCGAGCTGATAGAAACGTCGAATCCTGAAGCAGATGGGCTACAGCAGGAGAAGACCACACCGGGTGCCACTCCTGTCACCTAATGAAGTGGCCGGTGAGTGTATATACGCAGAGTATGGTTTATTTAAATTCAGTTACAGCACATAGACTTTTTTCCAACGATGGTATTTTTCGATATAAATATGCCACCGTGTTAACACATTTCTACGCTCGCGGGTCAGGCAGTGTTCACGTAAGAAGAAATGTTAGCACAGTGCTTACGATAGTCCAAAGTGCTGCGACGAAAACGGCGACAGATTTACTTCGTCGTCACAACTGTCCAGAATGTGAAACACTGGCATTCTTCACGGTCGGGAGAAGGTTTACGACAACGTTACCTGGCTAGCATCATAGTTTTAGCATCACTAGCGGTGCTCACACACCAACAAAGCAAAGCACCTGTTCAGTTCTCCTCGTAGTTCGCCTCATACCTCATCACAATTTCGTGCCGATCTCACGTTAACTCTCCTCCTCTTCCCCTGTTCCCGGTCGCTTGGACACCTAGCAGCTTAAAAATTGTAAGGTCGTTGTACTTTATGTCCATAATTCGTGGTATAGGCTACTCAACGCCGTCCGCCTCCACTGTGGGATCCATCTTCCTCATTTTAGGCCACGCTGTAGCTGTCGTTATCTCAGGTAGGCCTTCCTATACATCACTTCCAGGATTTTCAACTCGATCAGTTTTAGAGTTGGGCGCGACTAAAGACCTGGCAAAAGAGAACCACTCCAATTAAAACCATCAGTTTTAAATTCATGAAATAAAGTTCCCGCACAGTTTTTCCACACATTATTTGACTGGGGTGCTTAAGTTGCAGTTTCGATTATAGTAAGTGACAGTAAATGCATTATTACGATAATAAAGACATTTTATATTAAACCGAATAGCCTACTATACAGCCTAAACACAACCAGTATTTGAAATGATTTTAAAAAGGCTAGCCATATTTCATATAACTTCAAGTTATATACATTTTATATAATTTCAAGCGGTTTGAAAAATTTGTTTTACTCTTTGCTGAATGTCATATGAAATAACTTGGAATCAGATATACTGATACCCTCCTGTTACAATAACTCAAAAACAGGATAACTATCAGGAAGAGTCAATGTGGCACTTCACAAATTGTGTGTATTCTTTTCCTTAAGGCGAAGACAGGCCCTTAATGCAAAAACTGTGTGGAAAAACTAGCTGTAAATTAACTAAACTGAACACAGCATTTATTTATTTTATTTTTTTTTTTTTAAAGAAATCATTGTACACACTTTTCTTTGAGACCAGGAAAATGCCCAGCCTCTTTTTAATTACTTTCCTATATCTTTTACAAAGGGGTGATTTCACAGTGAGCTAAAGGACTCTCAGCTGGCATGTCCCAGTTATATGATGTTAAAAAAAAAAAAACACCCTTACTTCAAATTGCTGGGTAGATTAATTTTCTGATATAGAAGATATTGCTCTGCATACTAATTCGCCACCATTCATGCTGTGGAGACCAAACCTTTTCATGGAGGTATAATTAACAATGGAATGTGTGCCTTTATATCCTGCATGTAGCCAGAACTGAGTTTATTATCTTTTTAAATAGGGGGAGAATTAAAACCACCGTCGTGTCTGTTCACTATTGTGTTACACCCTTAATTGCTTTCGCCTTCCAGAAATATTTGGCAGGCCACAAACAAAGCGCTGATGGGCAAATGCTGTCAATGATGAGTTGCAAATATCAGTAGTTCATCAGCAGTTCATTAGATGGGCTCCACAGAAATAAAGGCTACAAAACTTGTTGCACACTGCAGTTGCTGATACTGAGATTAGTTTTGACAGGAGCATGCTTTGTGTGATTAATTCACTGGGGGAAAGGGAAATGCTGCTCCAGAACGGAGCATAAAATATTCATTCTGAAGAAGGAAGCTTGTCTTGCTGATATTTTAAGGATGCCAAACTGATGATGAGGAAGGCCCTCTGGTGGTGGAAAGTGGGAGCTACTACATGACGCTCCTCAGAGCAATCTTCGCTACTTCTGTGCATTTTGTCTGTTGATATTAGTCCTTTATGTGCAAGGTTTTGATTATGTATGTGTGTGACGTCCCTGAATGTAAAAATTTTTGGTCCCTTGGTGTATGCTAAACTTTGATCTCAAATAAAGAATTTAAACATGCTCATAGCAACCCTGGTAAAGGTTTATGTACTAAGACGGCACTCCTCTAGCAAATGGATGAGCCCCACAGTCTGAGATCAAATCCCAGCCATTCCAGTGCTGGCCTGTGGTACTCACAGAAAATGTGAGATTCGCACTTCTCTGTAGCTCTGTATAAACAGGTAGCACACGGAGGCAGTGCGAGGGGTTGCTGGTCTCTGATGAGGTTCATCTGAGGTCTGGGGAACCTGCAGATGTTCAGCGGCAACACAAATTATCGCCAGGGCTCCCAGGCCCACACAGTGCAGGCCAGGCACAGCTGAATGGGGCCAGAGAGAAGACAGGAGCACTGATGTGATATCTATAGTGTTTTCTCATGTGATTGCATCAGTATAATAATGGAATCCTGCATGAGCAGTTAGCCTGCAGATATATGACCGGAAAAATTCCAAGTTGAATTCGCTTTTGCAGTGCTGGGAATCTGGTACTATACAATAGTGGTCAGATTTATACTTATAATACATAATGACATATACAATACACACATTCGTGCTGGTCAAACCACGCACCGGTTTGTCATATTATGCAGTACATTTTACAACACAGTCAGTTCCTACAGTCATTGAATGTCATATTCTCCCACCTATGGTCAGCTTGCTTTCATGAATCACTGAATGTGAAAGTCCGTTATTTAAATTTTGAAATTAAACTGAAGGTTATAATGTGTCTTCCTCTGACTCATGTCTGTGTGAGCCTGACTTGTGAGCCACGGGGTGATAAGAAGTAACAGTGATGTCTTGTAATTTGCAGGAGAGCGCACGCGTGTATGCACTCTCCTGGATCAATAGCGGAGGCTGCCGCAATGAATGTGCATATACAGACCACTGGGAATTCCAAATGTGCAGAGATATAGAGTTCGTTCTGAATGGCGTGTAAATGAGACGCAGGCTTGACAGAGGTCATGGAAAATTAGGCAGCACGTTTTCATGAGGTCAAGGCCGATTCACCTCTCTCCCATTAGAGCACGTTGTCCATGTGTGTGACTGTGGAGCACATGGCAAAAAAGAGCACCTTACTAGCAAACAATTATTTTAATCGGCATCCCATCAACATAAACTTGGGTCCTCCTCAATCCTCAATGCAAGTACTCTACTCTACTCCATTGAACTACAGAATTGCTGCATATATATGCTATACACTACAGAATTGACTAAAACTGAGAGCTCCAGGGTTGCTATTATTTAATTGCTGAATAATTAAATTATCAATTAAATTAGTGACATCTTGGGTCTGGATTGGTTGCTGATTTTAAACTGAAAACTTCCAGGACCTGGTTAGGGACCAGAAGAATACTTCATGCCCCACATCTCTTGGCCTGACAAGATTTGGCCACTAGATGGCGCAGTAAGATCACTGAAATTGACTTAATTTCTCAGTTTCCTCTTGTAAAAAACTCCTAGGTCTGAATTCAGTCAACATTTGTCCTGTATATTAATTCACAAATAAATTCACATGAAATGCAAAACTGTAAGTACATTTGCATGTGTAAGTTTAATTTAGCATAATGTGTACTCATGCAATAACGAGTACACTGAATTTTCTCACAGAAAAACACGCCTGCTTTTTTCAATAATGTTCCTGGGAAACGACAAATGTGGTAATTTCAGAATGTAATGCTCTGAGGAGAATACTGAATATGAGTACTGAAACTAATTCTTTTTATTATATCATACATTTCTTGCATAGTTAAATTGTGTTACGGTAGGGCCCCAAAACGATCTGCTTTCCTTTGAAATGAATCTGGAGGATAGGCCATAAAGGGTGCTGTCACATTGCTACCTTTTAAAGCATTTACAACCTCCTGTCCCCTTGACATGTTACAGAGAGGATACTGGCCTGGATTTAATAAAGGCGCTTTAACTTTAAAGTACAAAAAATGCTACATTGTCTCTTCATAAAACAGAATTTTATGAGCTGATTTTGGCAATTGCTGAACTGGCTAAACTGTGTTTGCGACAACAAACACTTGCTTTTATTTGTAAGATAGGACTAATGACAAAGGCTGATTGAATCATTCCTCTGCCATCTGCAAGTCTGCAAATATTCTCTCTACAAGACTGCTCTGCCATTTATGCTAACTAAACATCTCACCCGGTTTAATTCCTTTAGCACATTTCACACTATACTGTATCTAAAGACGATCAAATTAGTTAAATCTCCTCAGGATTCGCTCAGGCAATGCAAAAAGTAAATGTGTTCAGATTGTCAGTTTCTCCCTGTAACCTTAACAACAGGTCAGTACAGTACTGATGGAGAGGTGAGTTCTCTGTGCACAATATGCAAAACTACAGAGGGCACACAGGGTGTTTCCAAACACGCAACATCGTTTAAACAAATACCGGACGGCACTCGCCCACGTATAAACAGACGACTGCTGTCATTACAATGAGCTCTTTAATGACGTGGGTCTCCCACAGGAGCTTACTCCCAGCACAGGCAGAACTCAGTAGTTAAGATCAGGTTCGAGATTAAACATTGTTATTAGCCAACTATGCCTGGGAGCAGTAGGAGACATTTGCTGTCATCTTACCTTCTCTGCCAAACGCTGCCCGAGTAGCCACTGCACAAGCACCTCCTAGCCGCCCGCTACCAGCAGCTCTCTTGTGGTGCACTGTATGGCTCTTGCTTTCCACAAATATGATGAAAGCCTTGTACTTAGCTTGTGGGGCATGGAGCAATGGGAGTACTCTGTTAAAAGTACACAAAGCAGTGATGTACAGTAAGTCATTTGAGGACACGTTCTACCTTGGCACAATGCCATCTGTGCCCCGACTAATTAAAAATTCAGCAGATCGCACTGGTGCTCAGTAAATTAGGATTTTGGTTTATCTGGTTGTGTGTAATTTCAGCTCACTCTTATCAGATAGTAAGTACAGTGGACACGGTCCAGACATCTACAGTAGAGAGACATTTACAGGGAGAAAAAACAATATGGCAAAAAAAACCTCTATGGTAGAATAACAGGGGTTACAGCTCTTTACATTTTGGCATAGCATAAGTCATTTTTGATTTCTCACACTTTTAAACCATTTAGCTACACTGCCTTTACAAATATTTTAAACCTTTTCTTTCCATTCTGCAAAAGAATGGAAAACAAGAACATGATATAATTCTAATCTCTTTGTCAATCTATGATAGTCATATGTGGCCAGTACTGTACATTTGGTGCTTACTCTATATTTAAATTGACTAGTCAGTTAAGCCATTACCAATACGGGTACATATTGTTTTGATTTGATTGCATTGTTGAATCTGTGTGCACACTGCACTGTGTGGGGGCAAATGTAGTAAACACATAATTGGTTTAGTAATCATTTGTATGTGAGAGATTTTTTTGGGCAAGGTTTCTTTGCAAGGTTTTTTGAGAAACAGTACTGCTTTATTCAGGGATTCTGCTGTGGGTTAGCTCCATTGTACAATATAGCTTAGGCTGTTTTGTTTGACTGTGTTCTCCTACATATGCTGCAAGAAACACTTGTCCGATACATGCACACAATACAAAAAGGCTTACCATCCTGCAATTCTTAAATTAATGAAATAGATATATCGGTAGGATTCACATACAAGCAACCAGCATTACTTAAACGCTGGACTGTGCAGTAGCTAAATCACATTTCAGATTCTTCATGGCCTACAACCCTAAATCAATAGCTTCTGTTCCATATTTGCATAGTGACAGCATCTTTACAAACTGCTCCATGAGGCAGCGAAGGCAAGATCAAGCTACATCACTGTATAACAAACTGATGATGAAATAATGCATCAAAAAGATGGCACTCAGTGACACATTGATAGCATAGCCTGAAATAGAGCAAACCCAATTTCAGGTATATTGAAGCCGTAAATATTCATGCGCGTAAAGATCTACAGCGCACCGCACTGGACAGTCGGTGAATCTGTGCTCGTGTCAGCTCAGGGATTGCAAAGACACAGTCAGATTACAATCAGTTTCAGTCAACGCACTAATCGTTTTCACACCCGAACACCAGTTCTAATCTACATTGGACAAATCATGAGCCTAAATTAATCGGCAGTCGCCGTTGGTTTCCCTTTTGCCTTGTCAGGGGCTGGGCTTGATGAGTCTGGCTGTGACGCAGGGCAGGAGCGAGCCTGATTTAGTCAGTTTTGTTTCCTGTGTGGTTTCCTTCCTTTTTAAAGCAGTAAGCAGACAAGCTGGCCTTTATGTCTGCAGGAGAGGTTTAGAATGGCCGCAGACAAGTAGATTACCGTATCCATGCAATATAACAACAAGCTGATGTGAGGTGCTTGTTGATGCCCCTGAAAAACTATTTGATAATCTCAGAGATACATCACTGAGGTTATAAAATGTCCCTGATCAAACACTTTCAGCATTCTGCTGTGGCACATGACATGTTAAGGCAGTGACACTTGAAAGTACACTCTGTAAATTACAATACACCTTTAAACTATACATGCACTCATTTTTACATTTTCTGTAAATATCTCTATTGCATTGTTTGTCCCTCCCCTGAATATTTAATATTCTTCCAAAAAGATGTAAAAAAATTTTTTTCGAACTAATAGAGGATGGACTGGACTGTCAATGTCAACTGGACTGTAATAGTCAATGCAGTATTGTGTTTTCGTCACATTTAGTTGCAGATATATTTTGTCATCGACTCCTTGTTTTTCCCAGCAAAATTTAGGATTACTGTGGCCAGCTTGAGCAAGTGTTTTTCTACAGTAGACCCACAGTGAGATAGCTCATTCTGGACCCTAAAGCAATAACTTATTCCAAAACACAGAGGTAGTGTATGGAGGGGCCAAAGTCAAAAAATAAAAGCCACTGAATCCCAGCCCCTCCCAAACCACCATGCAGCAGTGTCTCCCATATATTTGGAAAGAGACATGTGCCACCATTGCAAGTAACCTGTTCACAAAATCAATCAAGAAAAGACGGTTCATCGGGGCCTATTGGATTAAATAAAATATGCTGAATACAGTAAATGCTATCTACATCATCCTCTGTATCTCAATGAGTTAATATATCCCAGTATAAACTCACTGCAGGCAGAAGATCATGTATTTATCCCACCCAGGCCTAGTCTAGACATTTTTGTTGGCTTTTACCTTTGCTGAGTATTGTAATTACAGTTGCTCGCCCAGTGTTACATAACCCAGTGTTTGTCCTTTGGTTGTCCTGCAGCCTATCTTGCGCAATTATACCGAGCTCACTTTAATATCAAAACAAATCTCTGGATTTGGAACTTTCCACAGCCTGTGCAGGTTCAGCTACACTGAGAATAATAAACCCATTGAAATGTTCACATTTTTCCATCTTTGAATCAGCCTGTCTACAAATATGCATAAATGGGCAATGCACAAACTAAATCTATACATAACACTTCAGTATAACAATTAATCTATTGTATTTTTTGCAAAGTCTATATGCACTATGTTAAACCACGCTGAAAAGCACACAGAAGCAAATGGGAATGAGCTGTGATTTCCTTAAAATAAATATTTCTCATGACTAATGACACAAGATTTGAATATTATGTTAGGGAATATGAAGGGATATTTATAATCGCTTCAAATGCAAATGTTGCCATTTTGTAAACACTACGAAATGTATTTTTCTATTTTTTTATTTTTTTATTTACAGTATTAATTTATTTTGACGGTTCTTCTTTTTAAGAACACGGGGTGGCGCTTTGGTGTTAATAGTAGTGGTACTCTTATTCTCATGAAGGTTAGGTAACATCCTAGGACTTTTATTCACAATAGAACGTTTAAATTGGGTCAGCAACGTTAGTGCACAAAACCATACGATTCTGATGTGTTAAATATTGCAACCAAACTTTGAATGGTGTTTTCTCCGTTTAATTTTGAAAATATGTATACATTCGTAAAATTATTCATCAGACTCCACATTCGAACAGCACACAATTGACTTAAATTCAGCTAGGGGGCGAAATTGCTCCTCGCGATTGTCTCAATCCAACGAAAACACCACATGTGCCTTCCACCACCCGAACACGAACAGATCACGTTTCTTTCTGACCAATCAGAAGCGCTGAGATCCAATTCTTCACGTTATAAATTTGAGTGAAACTGGTTTCTGGGGTAGAGGATGAGAGAGACTGAATCGGGATATTTGAAAACCCCTAACTGGACTCACCAGTTCCCCTTCTTCTATTTTAATTATAAATTAATTTCAGGTAACTGGCTGCCTTTAATCTTTTGAACATTTTTGACATTAATTTGATATTTTCGTGTACTTATGAAACTTGTGCTTTAGGGGATGTGTCATACTGAGTGATTTTTGGCTATTATATGCTTACTTTTGGGATGCTGTTCGACCTGTAGTATTTTCAGATTTCTCATTTAGAATGTATCATTCTTACTGTAAAAGTAGTTATCTAGTTTGCGAGTGAATTGTTACGGGGGTGTTTAATTTTATTGTGTAAATTCAGGGTGATGCAATATCGCTAGCTATTACTGGTGTAGCTAATGTAACCATGACTACATCAGTACTGATGGGGAAGTCCGTCTCCGTGTTCCCTACACACGGATGTTTATCGTAGTGTCTTTGCTACAACAGTTGGTCCTGTTAAAGAAGGCGTTGGCAGTCCATCGCTTATTTTAGTGGTAATTGTGTTGGAAATTGTGGCTATACAATTTTGTTCGAAATTGAAACCGCGAATCAACTGTTCATTTTGTTCACGTGCAAGTGCATGTCGCCTTTGTCTTTGTTGTGACGTTGTAGACAACTGAATATGTTCTAAAATGCATAAATGCGGATTCTCCGTTAGTCATTCGGGGTTAGAAACTAACCGTCCAGATTGTGTCTTGTGTATCAGACCTATCTCTAATATTTAGCCTGATCGGTTTTGTATTTCAAAGCGGGGTTATGCATTCGGCTGAGGATTCTATGTTTGTTTTTCCTAGGTGTCTTATAGCAGTTAAGATGGCCACTTCCGCCAGTTCCAGTTTGAGTAAAGCTGTGAAACAGCAGTACATGGAACTTCCCCAGGGGGATAAGGTTCAAGCAATGTACATCTGGATTGATGGAACCGGGGAGGGACTTCGCTGCAAGACCAGAACCTTGGATTCAGAGCCCAAGAGCATCGAAGGTAAAACGTTGAATTGTGCTGCTGGAACGTTAATTTATTTGTAAAATGTATGCCTTCCCGATCAGTGCATACACCTCACTTCTTTTGGATGTGGGGACATATTTGTAATTGTGTTAAATATAACCTAATTTAGTTGAAAGGGTTGACTTGTTTTTTAAATGTTAATTTGCTTATGTCTCGATCTGCCGAATAACATGCATTGTAGTTTGCCAACTCCAGTATTCCAAAACTGGTCTTGGCTGCCTGTAGCCTACGTTTATGTAACGCTGATCCCACTATTAAACTCCAGGGGAAACTATAACGAATCACTGGGGTTGGAACTTTCCATAGTTTGCTTAGCCTCTGCTACAGTGTAACTGGGTAATTACCCCAGTGAAATGTTCTTGTTTAAAGTTTTTAATTAGTTTGTCCAGAAACCTGCATGAATAGGACATGCACCGACTAGAGTACATAATTGCAGTGTAGAATAACAGACCCATATATATACGTTATCCTTCAACGGACTCTGGATAATGGCCTGCTAAATTAAAATAAAATTTTAATGAGCATACTTATGTTTGTTGCAAGTCTGTGCTCCATGTAACATTATTCCAAAAACTTCCTTATTGAATTGTCGCAAAGCGTCAAAGGCCCATTTGATCTTAAAGTGCTAACACTGGTGCCACAACTAGCATTTTTTTATTTTATTAATTATTGGATGTGCTGTTACGGAGGCAAACACCACATAATTGTACACCTCAAAGGCTTTGTCTGCTTTTATTTAAATGTCAATTTCCTTACCGTCGCAGAACTGCCGGAGTGGAACTTTGATGGCTCCAGCACATACCAGTCGGAGGGCTCCAACAGCGACATGTACCTGATCCCTTCCGCCATGTTCCGGGATCCCTTCCGCAAAGACCCCAACAAACTGGTCCTGTGCGAAGTGCTGAAATACAACCGCAAGCCTGCAGGTAAGGGATGAGCACCTGTTCGCCCTTTGATCACATTATCTGTGGACAGCTTGCTCCCGTTGCGGGCTCTGCGAGAGGATTTGGTGTGAACGTTTGCCATTTGTCCCGTGTCGTACCGTAGAAACCAACCTCCGCAAGACTTGCAACAAAATCATGGAAATGGTGGAGAATCAGCACCCGTGGTTTGGCATGGAGCAGGAGTACACCATCCTGGGCACTGACGGTCACCCCTTTGGCTGGCCTTCAAACGGCTTCCCGGGTCCCCAAGGTAAGTTTCAGTCTTATTCAGAAAGCTGACCGTGATGCTAGCACTGGCTTCTGTGGACTAGCGTGTTTGCTGCTATGGCATGCATTGCATCTGAACGGTTGGTGTTGTGCAGGTCCTTACTATTGTGGCGTGGGAGCGGACAAGGCCTATGGGAGAGACGTTGTGGAGGCCCATTACAGAGCTTGCCTGTATGCTGGGGTTCAGATCTGTGGCACAAATGCCGAAGTCATGCCTGCACAGGTAAGGACATCAGCTGTACAGTTTGCATTTTAACATCCTGATAAATCCCCGCAGGATGAATAAAATGTTTTGTTTGAATCCTGAGTACTGTGGGGAGCCTTGTTACCTCAGGGCTGCCCAACCCTGAGTGGGAAAAACTACAGGATGATAGATTTCCAGGAACAGGGTTGGGCAGCCCTGCATTAAGTACACCATTACCTTGCTGTTGCTCACATCAGCAGTGCGTTGACTTTCCGGTTCTCTTTGTTCAGTGGGAGTTCCAGGTTGGCCCTTGTGAAGGCATCAACATGGGAGACCACCTGTGGGCTGCACGCTTCATCCTGCACAGGGTCTGCGAGGACTTTGGCGTGGTGGCTTCGTTCGACCCCAAGCCCATCCCCGGGAACTGGAATGGCGCTGGCTGCCACACAAACTTTAGCACCAAGGAGATGCGGGAAGATGGCGGGCTCAAGTAAGCTCAGATCATACTGCAGAAGCAATACTCCCTTTTATAATTTAGAGGTAGAAATCCTTGCTACTTCTGAGCTAACCCTTTTCCCCTTTGTGCGCAGGTTCATTGAAGAGTCCATCGAGAAGCTGGGGAAGAGGCACGACTACCACATCCGCGCCTACGACCCCAAGGGGGGGCTGGACAACGCCAGGCGCCTGACCGGACGCCACGAAACGTCCAACATCCACGAGTTCTCTGCCGGCGTGGCCAACCGCGGGGCCAGCATCCGCATCCCGCGCACAGTCGGCCAGGATAAGAAGGGCTACTTCGAAGACCGCCGCCCCTCGGCCAACTGCGATCCCTACGCCGTCACGGAAGCACTGATCCGCACGTGTTTGCTCAGCGAAGAGGGTGATGAGCCTATGGACTACAAGAATTAAATTCCTCCCCAGGACTGAATTTTTTTCCCTGACCCCCCACCCCCACCCTCTTCTCACTCCTTTCCCTTCCTGATACATATTAAATCCCATGTGTTTAAAGGCTGAGAGGTCTTAACTAGTACTGTATGTTTGCTTTTAAAGATATTTTGAATTTCAGCTTCAGTAGCACAAAGTTGACTGGTCAACTTACCACGTGGAATTAAAATAATCGATCAATATCAGTTGTTCAGAGAGTATTCAGGGGGTGTGGCAGGTGGCATGGTTTGTCCTCAGCTTGATATCTGAACAGGGGAATGGACTATGAAGACTTGAAATCCCTTGTTGCGAGCTTTGCCTACCTTGCCCCTGCTGGGGTTAATGGAAAGAAATGGACACAAGGTTAGAGCAGCCATAGTTTAACTGCTTTGGAAGGTTGCTGAAATTTTCATTGTCATGGCTAGTTCTGTACTTGTGTATTGACCTGCCTTTCAAGCATGCTGATGTGACTAACACTAACAAGTGTACTGAATTGCGTTTGGATTCACTGGGTTGTGTACGGTACACTGAAGTAAGGGTCCAAAAAAAAAAAAATGCATTTGTTTTGTGTAAATGTGGGTCTCTTGTCTACGTTTTGTAGAATTCCTATCAAACTGAACTTGATTGCTTCTCCCTGATGTCTGGCGTTTTAGACTTTGGCACCTGTTTGGTAAATCTTGAGTTGCTGAACCTGGTGTTTTTTATGAAAAATAATAAAATGTTTATATTTTTTACCACGACTTTCGCCTCTGACCCTTTCCTTGAACCGAAGGACAAGTTTGCTTTGAGTACTGTTGTCAAGGTGACTCGACTGGCAGTACTGGAGATGAATGGGAAATTAGCACTGTACTCATTCCTTGCTTCAGTGTAAACCGTAATTCTGTATGTTGTGAAGACGAGCCTTCGCAGTAGCCAGACCTCACTTACATGTGTGTTTGGATAGTCCGACGGCCTCATGAACTGCCAAGAGCGTTCTTTTACCAATCGCCTAGTACGAGGAGTTTAATTCAGTGAATTTCACTCAAATTGCAAAATTGTACATTTGAAATGGACTTTCCCCACAGTCAAATGACAGTGTCTACATAGACTTGTAGCTTACTCTAAAGACTGGCTACTGGGATCAATGTACTATGTAGCTAAAATGTTTTGACCATAACTTGAGTATGGGAACTCTTGAAATGAGTGGCTGATTTTGTCTCCTTACTCTGGGGCAATTGTTACCTCTTTTTAAAACAATGGACTGAAATGGTGTGGTGACACATTCTGCTTTGAATTTTACTGAACTTTTCCAAAATAGTTAGGCATTTAATGCATTTAGAAATAAGACTTCTTGAAGGCTTTAGAAACACTTATGAAAGTCTACAAAACTGATCCCTAAAGTAAAAATCCTGAGCTGTTTTTTTCCATAAGGCCTGTTGGTATTTAAAAGAAATTTAGAGATTTTTTTTGTTTTGTTTTTTCCAAACTACTTTGCCCCTCAAGTGAACCAGAATAACCAGGAAGCCACATTTCCACTGAGAGATACAGTTAAATTGTTTATTCATGACGGCCTTGTTCTTAAGGAAACCATACAAACAAGACTTTGTTGAATGGTGCTGTTGCTCGCATATGCCCAGTGAAGAAATTGAAAAATGACTACAGGCCAGCTGAAACTGCCTTCATGCCGTCTGCTTGGCTTGCGTGCTAAGCAAGAGTCCGTGACATCTTGTTAGCATCTATGACATCACAAGACGATATTAGATTAGAAGTTCCTCTGGCTGAAAATCCTGTGTCTGAAAGCATGCGTCATCTTAGTGAGGAAGTGAAGAAACCTACTTTTCTTGAAATGCAGTGACCCATCTTTGCTCAAATTAAACCTTATGATAAAATACCAAAGAAAGATTTACGAATGGCCTCCTCAAACTAACTAAAATGAGTAATGAATTTTTTGTTTGATTAAATGGCGGCCTATCCCTTATTGCTAATATCTGAATTGCTTCATTGTGGATTTGTTGCTAGATATTGATTTAAAAATTGTCTTAAGTAGTTTATTAATTTTGACCAATTAGTTGTGCTTGGTCATGAATATGCATGTGGGTCAGTAACTATCGTTACAAGAGTAAAGTTTTGCCATTTTCTTAATAATAATGTCTGAGGAAATATTATCGATTCAATAAATGCATTCACAACTGCAAGTAAGAAATATTTCTTCACAGATCTGTCTGAGGATCCTGTCACTGCATATTATCAAAGCATAGTTTTGCCTCAGAGCTTAGAAAAGCTGTCTCAGCCTTTCATCTTTACAAAGCTGAGTAGTTTCCCTGCTACATGTCCAGACAATCAAAGATTGCACTTGGGAAATGTCTTAAACTAAATCTAATTGTTCTGGGTTTCCATAACTGCAGTGCCTATAATGCTTAAGCGAACCAGACACATAGCACATTATGGCACAGTTATAGGTTTTTTACTCATAAAACATATTTGTAGTTTTGCATATATTATTCCTTTAAAAAAAAAAAGCCTTTGATAGAGTGTGGGTACATGACATTTACAATAATCAAAATTATATAGGCCTACAGGCCTTTTCTGCAACGCATCAGTGGCAATCATGCATTCCTGGAATTAATTACAATTAATTTAGATCCTATTTCTAAAGAATAGCATTCAGGTATTAGAAAGCTTACAAATGCTTCTAATGGAAGCTGCACCCTGTTATTCTGCTATTTTAAAAATCACATGTTGCTATCCTGGGCCAAAGCCTACTGGATTGGTAGGGTTGTGTGATGTAATGAACTGGAGCATTGTGCAGAAGGAATTACTAAATAAATGTGATGACACGGATATTTTTAGTATAGTCTATGCACAGCACCATCAACAAAGAATTATTTCAGTCTTTCATTCATTTTGTGTTTTAATGTACAAAGAAAGGAGAGATAAATGGCAAAATGGCTGACAGAATTCACAGACACTCACTCAAGACAAAACAAGCTGACCAGGCAAAAAAAGTAGATTTGAGCCCTTGTCCAAACCCTTAACCTCTCTTCGCCTTATCATTAGCTCTACGGCTTTTTGCAGACCCCATATTACCTTGATCCAAACAGACTGTTGAAGTACATAAGCATAAAACAGAGCCAACCAAACCTGAAATACACTCTATAACATGGAACTCAAGCCCAAAAACATTACTGTTGTTTTTCTCAGGGTGGATCTGTCAAGACAAGATCATGCTTTTTGTAAAAGAACAAAAAAAAAAACCTCTGAACAAATCCTCTCCACAGGGTAAAAATATTTACTCTCACTAGTCCCCTCTCTGTCCAGCAGGGGAGGGGCCAGCAACTTTGTTTTGGGACCTTTTACCTACATCTTCGTGCCTTAACAACAGAAAAGGAACACCGCTCTGTGATTGGTCTGGGGAAACCTAGTCAGCCAATGACAAAACATAAGCAGCCTCAATCTTGTTGAAGAGGAGCACAAAGTTCCTCAGCAGTGAGTGGCAACTTCTTTCAGTTTCCATTATCTCGATCACTGGGTCTTTACAATGTATTCAAAAAAGAGAGAAAATAGCATGCCTTTCAAAAGTTATACATATATATATATATATATATATATATACACTGTATATATATATATATATATATACACTGTATATATAATATATATATATATATACACACATATATACTGTACATATATATATATATATATATAAACATTAAAGCTATATGTATAATATAAATACCAAGCAGATTTCTTTGCACAGATATAAGGAACAAGCTCATAACTCAAGATATAGTCGTAAACCTCACTTAAAGCCAACAGATTATTTTGCACTGATGTTCACGCATTTTAAAATGAAATAATTTCATTAACATTTGCTGTTAAAATTTAGGCACTAAAGTGATCTAAGATTGTTAACAACTAATCTGATTCATACTAGAAAGACAATATGTGAGTATACCTTACACACTTCTGCGCAGCTACCGCAATGGGTTAAGGATTGTGTGATGGTTAGTGTTTGTGCCTGTGTATCCATCCATCTTAGTTAGTAAAGCATGACAGCAATCGCTGTTTAGTCCCTTTAATACTAACTATATCATTGACAATGCAAGTTCTTGCTATGGCATGAATATGACTGTTCTCACCAGGGTCTTGTTGTGCATCCAAACCAGGCAGCGACGTGTTGGCCTGTTCATACCAGATTTTATCACAGTGATAAAAGAACTACATAAATGGTATATTCGGGGGTTTGCTGTGATAAGACAGTGATCGGGTTAGCGAGGGTGTGCCATCATAAATGACTCTCAAGAGTATGAAGGTACACATTTGTGACATTTCTGGGCATTTGTCCTGCCTTGGTCTCCCCAGCACGTGTGCATTGTAAATGCATTACGAAGAAGAAATATACAGCCCTGAGGTGAAACATTAGATATACTGTGACAGATCACCCTTCAGATACACAAACAGAAAATGAGCACTACATTGTATTACACTGCCATCATTTCAACGCTCTTTATTACAACAGAAATAAAGGAATTCATTAAATGGAATAAAATCAGATCAGCTTTTGGATTGATGTTTTTGACAACTGACTACTGGTTGTAACGTAATCTGTGGGAATCTGCATTTTCCAAAAGTGGAAGACGCCAGTGAGCTAAACTTTACAACAAAAAAAAAAAAGTTAAATTATTGATCAGGGCCGGGAATTTTAATGATATCAGCATGCTGCGGTGTAGTAAAACAATGCTTTTTTTCCCCAATAATCAATTCTTTACTGGTCACCACCCTCAATCCAATCTCCTTCCATTCCGTCACTTGAAAGAAAATAAGCTGAAAATAGCAAATGAGAAGCGAACACACCTTAGTCTCCGTTGGTCTGATGACGTGTCAGCCAAATCTGTTTCTGCTTGCCAGACATGGCATTCCGACAGCCAATAAGCCAGGGTGTCTCCTACCACAGGTCACATTACGCAATAAACCTTAGACATTCCGAACATTTATGTTTCCTTACAATGGCAGTGTTATTACCGCAACTGTAGCGCAGTATAACGAAATAAGGATGACCGTGTGAGACAATAAACAGTCACAACTACTTTACACCAGGCTGGCCAGTGGAAGACGGGCTCCCCCTCTATAGCCGGGTTCCTCTAGATACTTATTCCCATTGGGGAGTTTTTTCTCACCACCGTTTGAGGGTTTTTCTCCCCACTGGGAGGTTTTACCTCACATGCCTAGTATTTGGGGGTTCAGGCCTGCTGTTGTTTGCTCGTTTTGCCCCCTTTCCTGCCTTTCCACTCTGTAAAGCGTCTTTGTGACAGCTCTCCGGGAAAAGCGCTATACAAAAAATATTGAATTTAATTGAATTTAACGGACAATTATTAAAACCTTGCACTGCCAAGATCAATCAAAATGTACAGACAGTGCTCAACATGTCCGTGTAGCATTTCTGTGAGAGAACCTTTTAAATATGTTATATGTTCCCCCCATGACTTCTGAAACAAAGACAAGCAAAGCAGTTCTGTTTCAGTCTTAATTGTGCCTTAATTTGCCTGCTTGGTAGCTGCGTGGCCTATATAAAATCTAATTATTTCCAGAATTATTTCTATTAACAAGGGAAAGCAGCTTCTTGCGCCAGGTGCTTAGTCTTTCGTAAGATTATCTTCACACCGGTGTTAATGGCATTGAATTAAGAAGGCTAGCTGTTTATTGGTAATGTGTACTGAAGAGATTACTGCAGTTCACAATGCCTTGGCAAGCTACCGGCTGATTGTATAACTCACAATAAAAGGGACATTGTGTAATGTGCTCATATCTTATTTGATGTTCTTACTGTATTTGATGTGAAATGATTAGACTGTTGCCCTTACCCTTTAAGATCACACAGCTGGAGGTCATATACGGAACATTATAATGGGGCCTTCAATGATGGCTTTTGCATCTCTGGGAAAAATAAATAAATAAATAAATAAATAAATAAATAAATAAATAAATAATACATCTTGTAAACAGTATACATTGCCACTATTGAGCCATTCAAACCAGATGCTAAGCAGGTAATAGGTCATTGGTTCCAGAAGCACTGAATTGGCTCCAAATTTCAGCTGTGGGCCAATGTCTAAATGCAAGGGAATAGTTCTGCTTTGCTGTGCTTCCCTCTTAGGAAAGACTGAGATCAGCGAAACATCAGCCGGAGACATGAACTCAGCAAGCATTTAAAAAAAGCAGCAACGTACAAGAAACAGGATGCACGCACAAGGAAAAAACTGCTAGCAGTCAATCTCAGTGCAAATAAAAAAACCAGGAACTTGCCAGACACCTCTCCCCCAGCATTCTTACATTCTTGAGAAAACGTGATTCATGCAGGTGTCGCTGTATGGACAGAAAGAATGTCACTTGCGTGGCATGTGCTGGGCTACTGTGGATAGTCTTTCACGTTGGTCTTTTGTGGGTGGAGAGGTGAGTCAAGACTGGTTACAGGAGAGGCAGAAAAGAGGTGAGGTCGCATTTTTTTATTTAACATTTCACTTTAACCAGAGTACTCACTTTGCGATAGACATGTCTTTTGCAAGTCAACTCTGGAGCCAACATGTCTGGATGGTGGGAGAAAACCAGGGAGAATCTGGAGGATGCCTATGCGAGAATGTGCATTCACAACGGATCCGGGATCCAGCAGGCCGGGACTAGAACCACAGACCTCCTTCTTGCACGACAACAGCGCTACCCCCAGCGCCACCGTGCCGCCCGTAAAAGCATTACCAACAGGGCTCTTCCGCCCATCTGCTGGTGCTGCCTCATTCATATCTCTGACACTTATTGATTTATCGCTTCTCACTCACGTTCCATTCCCAGCTTGCACCTTCGTCTCTCAATACCCCTCGCCGCCATCTTCACTGAACCAACATCATACCATTTATTTTTTCTTCCTCACCATGCACACATTGCGTTATGTTTATATGAATAATGTGTGAGTAAAACAAGTTTTTGTGAACATGGGCTGTTGGCTCTTATTAAGAAAAGGGGAAATAAAATGTGTTTGTTGTTGCTACCGAAGAAGGAGATAATTATCTGCTTTGTGCAGAAAATTGCCCTTTTTACAGTAAGGGCACACAGTAGTCAGACAAGACTTAATTGTTCTCATACATTATTCAAATGCATTTACACTGGAGCTGTTGATCTAGTTTTTTTTAATAATCTACACAATGTAATAGCAATGCATGATTTCATTGTTGTACTTAATTGGCCCTTTATTTTCCTTAATTTGTTTTTGAATGGCTGAGGAGTGGACGTTCATTGTCGTTGTTGACTAAGCAGGTTGCTCTAACCACCCGGCCGGTTTAGCTTGCAGCAGTCCCGTAAGCGTCACATACCACGCAGATACTTCACGGTGCATCCCCAGCACAAGTAATTAATACCGCAACCTTCTATCCCTTTACAAACTATGAATAACATCCACCCAGTTGAAGAAACAGCAACGGGGAGGGTAGATGCAGCCCCGTTGCCACGACGACGACCGGAATGCACAGGCTCCGCCAAGATCGCGCCAGTATGGTACGGGAGAAGATACACGGGGGAAACCGCTGTTATGTAACGAGACAGCTTGCTCTCTAGTTCGGACTCACGGACGGAGCCAAGCGCTGAACCGTAGACAAAGGCAAGCCCCGAGATCGACAGCGTGACAGTTATTACGAAATTGCTCAATCTTCCATACAGTTTTAAAAAACGCATTGTACCAAAATATTAATTCGGTGTGATGGCAAGCACGTGGTTCTGTTTAAACAGACAATGCATGTAATTCATGACACGGCCATAATGTTCGTTTCGCGATCAGTATTTGCATGACCTTTCTGTTATATAACACACAGGCCGACAATTTCAGTGCAACCCCTCACATTATCTCCTTCACTCAACAAATGGCAGAGCAAATATAGTCAAAAGTGTCAACTGCAGTTAAAGTAGGCTACTGTGCCGTGTGCTTGGGCAAATATTGTGCGCAAAGCAGATAATGATCTCATTATTTGGTAGCAACGATGTGCATAAACGAACACATTTTATTTTCTTTTTCAAACTGCCCATGTTCACAAAAACGCCTTTTATTCCCATGGAAAACGGCTGGCAGGGATTACCGTTTCCCGTTGAAAAAGCAGCATCAGCAGGGAAACGCGTCTTTGACAGAGGGTCTCTGTTTACAGACTAACGAGCCGCTCACTGCTCCTTCCTTCCATCCTGTAATCCTGTCAAAGCAGCCATGAATTGACCAGAGCAGTTTGAGAATTTTAACATTGGCTACTCTCGCTTGCAGTGACGAAGCCATAGACCGTGTAAAAATAGTACGAAGCATTCGGCCACCAGGTCAAAGCACTAGCAGTTAATATTTCAGCCTTCTCTCTAGGGTGACGTCACTAATGTAAATACGAATACACACTAACGCATATAGGCTATAGGTCATTCATTGTGTGAATGTGTACATATTTGGAAATTGTTTTTTATTACTCGTTGCTCGGTGAGAAGGAAGTACAAACACCTGTATCTTCACAGAAGGAAACCTAGTCCTTTGTGAGTTAGTAGGCTACATCAACCTCTAACGGCGGTTTTACTGAAGTAACAGTGTTCCAGACTCCAGCGAGAGCATTTTTCTCGTTATTTACGTAAATAGATTAAAGCTGCATCTTCTGTGCTTCTTATCTAATCAGGCCTGATTTGCCTGCGCCGCCACGGACCGTTGCTATTTGTCTTTCATTGATTTGACGTTATTTATCCGAGCTGATAGTTTAAGCTCTTGTTCACCCCTGATGGTGCTAACACGCCACATCTGACGCCCGTGAACCCACTTTACAAAGGGCTAAATCAGAGGCACGCGCTTTGTAATTTTGCAGGGCCAGTCGATATGAGCTAAGAGGACTTCTGTAAGTAGCAGTGGGCAGTAATGAAACCTTCATTTCCCTGCACTGTCCCCCCAGCCCCATGTAGCTGGCTGGGGGGACAGTGGAGGTTGGGGAGTCACTGGCCCAGAACACACAATGTTGGTCCAGAACACAACCCTTGTGAGGTCATAACCCCCTCCCTGCTGACTAGTACCACCCTTCTTGTTGTTTGTATTATTGTTGTTTTTGCACTTGTACGGTACTGGAATATCCAGGACCAGAGGCCTGGAGAGAATGATAATACATTTTTGCTTGGGGTAAAAAAGATAATATTTTTTTCTGTCTGATATCAGTGCTAAATGGAACAAAAACAAAAAATGTATTTTAAAATTCTCTAAAAATAAATATTCTGTTTTAAAATATGTCAAAGGGCATGTTGGCCAATGCAGGATCCGTGCATTCTGTGCATGACCACTGTCTAATGTTACACAGAGAAAGAAGAAATTTTAGCATCATTCAATTTTCTGGTGACTTGTATCATTTAAGTTGTTGTTTGAATTGTGTGTGTGTGTGTGTGTGTGTGTGTGCGCGAGTGCGTGTGCTTGGGGTTTCTCGTTTGAGCTGCAGACTTATTATTTCCACTCCTTTATTCTATCCACTGCCCCCTCCCTCACTCTGATATAAGCCTGGCTTCTCCCTCCCCCCATGTAGCACATAAGCCCCTGGACTGGCTGAGGTCCGTGGTGTGATTGTACTGAGGTTGGGTCCTATCAGGCCTGACTCTCTCACCTGCGTTCTGATTGGCCGGTCTATGCTGTGACACACTGACACATTTCCGTGTCGACAGTGGCAGTGACGACTCTTTCTTCTGGCGAAAGAGCAGGAGAAACCGGAAAAAACTGGTACTCTGGAAATGTGTGTGTTCCAGAAGGTAATCCAGCAGAAACTGGTTGATTTTATTTATCCCACAGTAAGTCTCTATATTGCAGCTTCAAAAATATATGCAACTTCAGTCTGCCTTGATAGTTATATATCTTCCAAATGATTGAAAGATATGAAGAAAATGGAGAAAAATCACTTCCTAATCCTGAACCTCCCAGACCTGGTTTTAGGAGAATTCTGACGGTGTACCACGTGTGCACTGTGATGAATGATTATAATTTGCAACAGGCAGGCACTAGGTTCCATTGGGGCCATTCTTAAAGACCCAGCTAAAAACTCACCAGTGTCAACAGTTTTTCAAAACATCCATCATGTGGAAAAAACACAGAGGCCTGGACAATGCAGAATGCCTTTTCTTTGTTCAAGAACTAGATCCTTTTGTTTGTGGTACCATTACAGTGGAACGGTGGGTCTAAACGACAGCATGAACCACCCTACCCATGAAAACACGGTGTGGCCTGGTCCTGCAGAGATCATCATCTCCACTTCATTGTTTTCCAAAAATGAATCATATTACGAAGTACTTCCCGAAGAAGTGAATCATGCCTGTCCTCAAAAAAAAATGTCCAAATATCCAGGGAAATGTTTCCAGCTTATCTTACAAATTAAATCATGGTCAAGTGAAGAATGTGTAAAGGGGTCATAGTACAGATGTTAAACAAGGCTTGTATGTCTAATTCAAACAAACGTGGTCTGTGCATTGTTACTTTCTGTGGTGGTTCATGTGCAGCTATTTCTTGGAATTCTATTACTTTTTTAAACCCACCCAGCTTTAGAAGTGGCTGAATTCCATTCAAACCACCAAGCGTACACATGACCCGTAAATCCCTGCTAGCCTAACCTGTTGTTCCTTTTGGCTCTGGGGAGCCTCAGTTCCCCAAGACAGTTCAGCAAACAGCTTCACTGCAGCCTGCACAAGACTATTTGTCACATTTCAAGAGCCAGACCGGCCAGGGCAAGCGAAAAAGATCAAGCGGGTTTGAGTCAAAAGCTTCGAGCCAAAGACTCAGATGGCTGGTCCATGTACTGGGTGCTTATACACTAGCTCACCGCAGCATTACTCTGGAACTACTGTGACGGAAATATGGGCCGATAGCCCTGGTCCTTCTGAGGATAAGGTGCTATCACATAACCTTACGAAACACGAGACAGAGCCCGTGGGACAGGGGTATTTCAGACAGAATAGGAAAACTAAAGGAAGGTTATTTAGACCATTCGCAGACAGATTTGTAGGGGGCGGTTTATCATGACCTAATTCCATCAGAGGCACTGTGGGATAAGTCACAAAAGACTGCAGTTCAGATCACAATGCACAGGAAAAATGAGACCATTTGGTGACACACAAACCTACTAAAAAATACACAATATGGAGTATTACTAGGGATCTCTAAAAAAAAGTTTTTCTCTGTATTTTCTCTGTTTCAGCTGAAACAGACATATAACCCACTTCAGTCATCTAATAAAGCTATTCAGCACAAATGGTCACTGACTATAGCTTTTATGGTGTGCAGACGATTAGCCTTCTTACTGACAGCAAGGAAGAAACCCAATAACCTCACTTGGGAGAGCCTTGAGCAAGCAGTTCGCAAGGGTATGACACACAGAGGGTCAAAGGTCAGTCCGTCTGGTGGAAGAGGAAGAAAAGCAACCAATGCATTGCAGAATCTTGCTAGTTCAGTCACTGTCAACTCTCAGGGCTGTGATAAATGGTCTGGTTTTTTTCAGAGACATCCCCTGGTTTTTAAAACGTGTCAAACATTTGCAAGTCCCCAGCCGACTCTGTAAGTATGCACACAGAAAAAAGCCGGCTTAGAATAGGTTTTCCCCACCAGCCCCCCCAGCCTCTCATTTTCCTGTTTCCCATTCTACAATTTAGTCATTTAACAGACAATTTGTGCCAAAACAACACAAACGTCCATTTTACATTTTTGCTCACAACGAGCAAAACCCTGACCCCTACGACAACAATGACAAATAATGCAATTATGCAAACAACGGCAAATTTGTCAAATTAATGAATCTACATATCAAATGAATGCTTTCTGGAATAACAGTAGAGACCGACCTAGCTGAAACTACCAGGCTAATTCACACAAGTGCTTGCATTAGCCCGTGCCTTGGTGTGACTTGATCTTTGACACTATAAAATTATGTGATCACTCGCACCACTGCCTCAGCACGAAGTGGCTCATTGTCATCGGCCATGTCATGGCTACCTCAGCACTCTGAGGTTTCAGACAGTGCTAAGTCCAGGACCGAGCCCCACCGGGCGTATTTCTGCAAGGGTAGCACAACCGCGAAAAGACTACCCCCGTGTGTTTTACCCCCACCGCAGAGAAGTCCGTCAGCACGTTGAGTTCAACCAGTCTCCACCTAACACGGCTGAAGAGAGGTACCTCTCGTGTGTTTTTAAAAGTTAAAATGATTCCGAAGGAAAACATGCACTTCCCGTAACACTTCTCACACCCCGTGCCCTCCGCCCCAAGCAGCAGTCACCCCCCAAACCCCTGCCACAAAATCCAGGAGTGCTGGAAATTTCCGTGGGTGAAAGAATAACAGGCCAGGAAGCAAGAGAGACTGGCAGCGGCGCAGACATCGTCTGCAGCACTTAGGTGTTGGGTTTCAAAGCTGCTGCACAAGTCAACATGTTGTTTGGCATTTAGTACATACTATACGGTCTTAAAAGAAGAAAGAGCCCCCCTGTCTTCACTTGTTTATTTCCCTCTATGCACCAGTATTGCTGAATATAGGGAAAAGGCTTCCTAGCACACAGATTTCTTTAAATGTATTTCCTTTATTTCATTAAATATTGTAACATGTCTGTTATAGCAAGACTATACTAATTTCTCCAAAAGCTCCACCTTCTGCAAACCTTTTCATAAAGTTGCGGAAGTACATTGTCCATTAAAAAATAGATCATTGAAAATTATCATGAAATTATCCCTACAGACACAGGCCCATATCTGCTGTTTTCAACTCCAGTGCTGCTGGGTGGCTCATGTGGTTAGCACACCAGGAACAAATCCCAACCGATCAAATCCCATACGTGCCAATGCTGACTGTGGCCAGTGGCTCTGCGCAGCAGCAGAATTGGCATCAAGATTTCACAGGGTTAGGGGGGATCCAGTGTTTGACAGAGCAAGCTTCTGAGGAGAGCAGGTGCTCGTGTGCACACTCCCAAAGCCACAACAGAGTTCCCAGCAATGAGCACATATATCAAATACAAGTGGGCATTCCAACTTGGGGAGAAAAAGTGGGAAGATGTCAATTCCCAATTTTTGTCCATTGTGTACATAAAAAAGTAATGAGATGTATGAAGGAAGTAGACCGTATATCAGCATTTTAAGCAAGGTTTCAAGTTATGGAGAATGTAAAACAGAATGTCTAATATCTTGGCTGAACAAGAACCTCAAGACTTTCACGTGAAAATCGTTTGAATCCTTATTGCTGTGGGACATAAAATGTTGTCAAATTATGTAATATCATTTCTGCTGCCAAAAAAATTACTCGGGAAAACCTCAAAGGTGCCTGATCTGTGCACAGGTAAAACAGATTGTACGCGTCGCTTTCATTTAAATTTAGCTGATGCAGAAAATGTCGCAATATTTGTCGCTGGCAAACTGGGCCAGGACGCATGCTATAGAATATTTACAATAAATGATGACTCAGGGCCGACACTATTAACACGTTTAGTGAAACATTGACCTGATGTGGCCTAGTTATCACCGAAGTCGGTCGAACAGCGTTAGTTAAGTCACTTATAAAAGGGACTCTGACGCTAATGGAAAGACATGGTTCACCTGTGGAGTTACATGTTACCACTTTATGTGGAGAAGTAACTAGTGTGTGTGACATTTATATGCACCGGTGAACATAAAGATAGGTACAGTGCATGCCCATTTGGATATGCTGAGCAAACAGGAAAAACCCACTGGAGTGGCTCGTCTTTACGAGTACAATAAGGTGATGACTGTGCATCATAAGCAGAGTGAAAGTAGTTAAGAGCAAGGGCTTACAATCCTGCAACGAGGGGACTTGTGCAACAATCCAAACAACCTTTGCGTTCGGACGGCTAAGCGGTGATAATAGAAGGAGATTCATGCCGCAGCTGACCAAAGCTGTACTGTAAGAAGAATATTTTGTTACTGCGACAGAAACGAGACCTCAGGTGAGCCCAGGCTGCATGACAAAGGCAAACATTAACAGAAAGAGATAAGATTCATGCTGTAATAACGCTTTGGGAATGAGGAATGACGTGAGGTGGAGTGCAGCTGGCCTTGGAGAAAGTCATCAGTCTAACTGCTGCACTTCCCTGAATTTATAGGGTCATGCCGGTTAGAGGACACCCTTATACTTACACTTACAGTCTTATGCACACTATGCACTATAACCAAACAGGCTGAAACCAACAGCAGGGAAACCAGTTATTACCAGTTTCTTTTAATTATAAAATAATTTAATAGGAAATATCTATTAAAATCTACAGAAATAAAATATTTTTTCTTCTTTTTCTTTTTTTTACAGTGTATATAATCTCAACAGAGGAAAAATACATTTGAGTGCATTAAATCCCCCAACCAAGCTTGCATGCGTACAAAGACACAAACACAGACACACAAGCACGCACACACACAACACACAAATACACACAGCGATGGACAGCAGACAACTGTCTTTCTTTTGCAACTTCATGCTCTACTGAGAGTGAAGAGGGCAAGTGAGTCATTTGTCTTTTCCACATGCGAACACGTTACGATGAACAGCAGCTACACTGACTTAAGGGATGAGTGAATTCAAACCTGTGACGCTGTCAGTCTCAGCTTAGCACAGAATACGCAGCTCATTTTACCCCCCAACCCTTCCAAACATCCAATGTTCCATTAATATTCTGCAGGTGGTGACAGAGAACGACAACTCCATTAAAAGGGCGTAGGAATGCTCTCTGCAATTTCATTTCATGTGCCTATATCTCCACTGGCAGGTGGAGTGATTTTTGCTCTTCATTGTCTTGCATTGACTGCACACAAGCTGTCAGTCTGCAGGCACTGTGCTTGGGGACCTGGCCATCAAAGCAGGATGCGCAGCAGAACTGGCTTCGCTGCAATGCATACAAATCTCGTCTCCTGTTGCTTGTCGCAGACGAGACTGTCAGGGAAAAGGTGCTAGAAATCAAAGCAATGTAGATAAATGCAAAATATATCAGTGACTTTGCTGTGAGTTGCTCCTGGATACATGCTTATGCATTTTTTCATGAAAACGTGAATATCGGGACTGGAGCCAGGTCAGGAGTGTAGTGTGGCCCCGTTTGACTCTGAAATGTCTGAGCAACCAAGAACGAAACAAGTCAGCCTTCCAAGAATTGTCTGAACATGTCGTCGCCATGATGCCTGTTTTGTTGAAATAAACAATACCCCCACCCACCCAGGTTTTATTCAAAGGGATGTGGCCCCTACTGCCCCCTAGAGGTTAGTTTTGACACAGCTCACAGATCTTACAGCCCCCAGTGCAATTAAAATTGTAATTTATAGATATTTATACATAAAGAGCCAAATAAAACAAATGCAGTGTTTGTACAAAGATTTCTCCTGGTCTGAATAAAGAAAAGAAAAAAGAGAAAAGCAGACTTTTTAATTTTTAATTACATGCTCATCTGCAAAAGCTGTGTTATAGCTTGTATAAATACATTTGGGCAATATGTTTGTTTAGATATACACATTTGTATACATCCTTATCTTGTGACTCAATAAACACCTTAATTGTTTAGTATATTAGGACAGTGGAGGTGATTTAGAACCCCAAATGCAGGGAATCATGGGTAACAACTAGCAAGCTGTTGCCAGAATTTCTGGGAAAGCACTTTCCAAACAAAAACATGAGATGTTTTCTGTTTCCCCCCCACTTTTCGTGGATTTTTTGTTTGGAACAAGGTGTACACGCATTTACAAATATTGCTCTCCAAACCCACCTGATATCGGATTAATATTGGGAGTAAGGTTCAAAAATGTAGACTGTGGCCCAGTACAATCCACTTTGCAATGTGATCTTTGTTTACTAAGGGTTTATGCATTTAAATTCAATTTTCTAGCAATAAACAAAATCATATACTGTATTTCTAGTGTGACAAAGCAACAGATTTCATGTGTAACTGTCACATTTCTAAACAAAAATAAGCCACGGAGAGTGAGAAGCAGTCACGCACAGTGGAATCTAATGCAGGGAGAGGCAGCTGGGCCAGTCTTACATTCCTGTTTTTCACAGTTTCCTGGTAATGCTTCCTTTTACAGTCCCCTAAGTCACAGGTATTTATCAGGAAAATATGTGGTAAAAATAGCACATAACTGAGCAACCACCATTGGTTAAAAAAAAAAAGAAACTAAGAAGTATGAGACTGAAACTGAAATACTAGGCACCTCCTCTATTACCAATTAATTCAAGTGACTTCCTTGTAGTTATCAAAGATTTGATACCTACAGTTACCATGTATTTACATAAATACCTAGAACTAAGGGGAATGTAAAAGTGCTAGCAGTTTTCATCTGTTTCAACAGAGAGCCAGTAAACCGAATGAAGCTACTTTTAAATATAACTGTGCTGCACTACGCCTTACATAACACAACTGTTGACCAAAAGCACACACCGGGTTGACTCAGGAGTTTACAGGGGTGGAGCAGGGGTGGCTTGTCACACGAAAGGAATGGAACGGGTACGCCAAGCACGCAAGATCTTAGATGTTAGACAGGTGCGGCGGGGTGCAATTTCCTTACGGAAAGACCAAAAGAGCAAGTTCTGCAGCTTTCACTCATAACTGACATGCAGGGACACCGGGACCAAGGAACACACACAGTTGTCAAATGCCAGCTGGTAAGACATTGAAGCAAAAAGTTGTGACGTGTCAAAACGAATGGACAGGATTATCATAAGCAGTCCTCGTACTAGGACTTAAAACATGAAGGAGACAGTTTTTGCACATAATGTTTGTTGATTAAATGTTCAATTCATTTTTATTTTTGTAGGTGAATACTCGGTGTTTGTCTTGTTGACAAAGGCCACAGATGTAATTAAATGGTATCGTCTGTGCCAATATTTTATGCAGTATCGTCTGCGCCATTCCAGAACGTGGGTGGTTTTGGTTAATAATCACACTCCCTGAAAATTTTTTATTCAAAAGGTGCGAACATATTTATCTGCCGCCTCATCTATTTTGGCAGAATTTATTTGTAGGAGTCACCGTTCCATGGTAATTAATACAAAACAATAAGGTGGTTACATGACCAAAACTGCACCGCAGCTATTAGAAAGGAATGCCCAGGCGGTTGTTATAATGGGTTGGTAAGACAAACGTCACACCGCAGAGAACAATTTTGATGCTTTAATGAAAGAAAAAAAAGTTACTCGTGACTTGCTCCCAAGGAAATCAGATGAGCAGTCACAGAAAAGAGAAGAATGTCACTTCCTGAGAACAGCTCCACTGATAATTATTACATTTTGTACAGTCCTTAGAAACTGACCACTGCAGGCGAGTTTCACGATGCACCATGTTTTAAATAAATATTCTTATTTGGCATCCTCCCAAACACAAATGCATGTGTGGCGTTCTTACGATGTTTTCAGCTGTGATATAATAAATAGTGTACGGCATGCCAAAACAGAAATACTTCACATGCTTACAAGTGCAACTTCAAACAGTCAGTGTTGCTCCTTTTATTTGGGTAGGTGAATTCATATTAGTACAGAAGTTCAGAAATTCAAGTAAATCAGTGCCAGAAAATGTGTGTATTTGCATACAAGGTATTGGGATCTGCTGTACAACACATTTAAATGCCTATTTTTACTTTAATTTTCTCCACTGACTGAATTCAGCACCTGCTGCCAATGTTCTTCTTATGCATGAAACATCCATTTGAAAAACACAAATTAAATCATAAACCCCACAGTGCATACATGGAAGTAATGCAGCTATAAATGCAACTGCCCTTTTCTCAAGAGATCTGTGTGAATCACGTTGACGGTGGCCTACATGGCCACGGCGTGACTTATGACAGAATTGGATGTACTTTCTGGGTTGTATACATGAACACACACACACACTTGCACATCAATACACACATGTGTGTGTGATAGGAACAGTTCATGTATACCTCTGGTGGAAGAACCATATCTATTTATATTGCAGAAATACCTGTGAAGCTCAGGTTGGGATTCGGCAATTTTCTCTCTACCCACCTGATCCATCGGCCTGTTCATGGCTTTTCGTGTTCAGAAATAAAGAAGACACAGGTGCAATGCGTGAGAAAACTGGACTGTTATTTCCGTAAGGGGACCATCAACGCTGCGTTTGAGCGGGATTAATTTCTCCAATGCAGCTTTCTATTTTGTGGACAATACAGTCAGTAAACGGAGCTCACGGTGACAATGAGTGGAAAATCAGACACACAGAGCGTTTACACACTCCGTTTACACACCGTTTACGCACTCCGATCTGAAAAACAGCGTGCGCCATTTCAGAGCTCTATAAACCCGGCCATGATGAAACAGAAAACAGTAGCTATGACGACACCGGCATAAAAGATAAAGATAATATTTAGACAACAGATAACATTTTTCCATTAGGTTCCTACATGATACCTACTGCATGGTCTTACCAGTGTTAAAAATGGAATGCCGATCATTGCTGTTGCCTGTAACTATGCAACAATGACATACGAAAAGCCTTGGGCCTAAACTTTCTTAATCTACAACATAACCACGACCGTATAAGCATCCAGAGATCATGGTATCACTAGCCCTGTGTACCACAGACCGTCTTGTTAAAACAGGAGCGGTTGTAACTCTCCATCACGTTGCCCGTTAGGGGTTTCCCTTCTGCGTCACGGTGAAAAATGTCAGTCGCACGCACCGCTACACAGCACTTGGGCGATAAGTCTCAGGGAGAGCGGCGGTCACATTACGTGGCCTGCGGGTGAACCCCGCGAGCTGACCTGGTACCCCACGCCGACACTAAATCACACAGAGCGGTCAGGGGGCAGTAGTCCCCCCTGTACGATGACTAATACCCTCTTTCAAGACTCCAAATCCCACCGTCACCCTTGTTTGGCGGTGGGGTACAAACCAACTCTCGAACACTTGACAGTGGCCGATTCTTATTTAAAAAGCAATTTAATGAGTATGGTTCAAGAAATAGCGCAGGCGCAAGTTTAATGTGGTGTAATCTGTGGTATTTATGTGGTGTACAGTGTACTGTTTTATGTTGTGTTTGGTGAAGGGTTTTTCGCTGTGCATTGCATGGTGTGTTATGTGGTATATTGTGTGGTGTTCCGTATGGTGTATTCTGTGATATACTATGTGGTGTTTTGTGTGGAGTACTGCATGGTGTTTATGTGGTGTAATCTGTGGTGATGAATGTGGTGTATTGTGTGATGTTTTACACGGTGTATTGATATTGCGTTTTTGCTGCTGTTGACTTATTGGCAGATCATGTGTGAGGTTCTGCGTAGGAGTGTTTTATCACCTCTCTCTCTGGTTAACTGCCTGTTATGTAATCGGTGAGTCTTCTCAGACTCACAGAGTGAGAGGTTGCCATGGTGCCACCATGGCGACAGTGCTTTGCACTTGGTGGTTTGATAGGCCACTGCAATTATGACAGCAGGAGCTCGGTGTGGCAGGAGCGCGTCTGTTTCCTATGCAGCAGCATTCAATCAGCAGGACAATAGTGACTCTGATCCACAACGGCCTACTGTGTGAGTGCCAGTATGTCAGCCTACATCTACGAGCGAGCCGGGAACAGAGTGTCCTGGCGCACTGGAAGGCCGTGACGTCCGTCGCTCAGATTAAATTCTGGAAATTGTCCACAGCATGCCGGTCAGCGTCACAACCGTCCGTGGAACAGGTCGGCGCTCCAAAAATAACCGAATCTGTAAGTTAACGACCGTAGACAGCTCACGGAAAACAAGCTCTCTGAGCGTGTCTCTCGTCCAAAGGTTTGCGGATGATGTGGAAAAGGTGCCCTGTGCACCTGGAGGGATAAGCCCTGTCCGCGCATCTGACAGCGGGACCCACATTTTCTCGTCTCGCCAATCTCTAGCAGCAGGCCTGATCCTCATAATCCTTTATTTTCTTCTAAACAGAGTGGGCGGATTAGGAGTTAATGTGCGCAGTTCTGAACGGAGAAGCGGAGAATGCGGGGAAAATCCGCGGCGGGAGAAGATTCCCTACGGCGGAATCGACCGCTAATCCCGCGGGAGCAATCAAGCGGGGACGAGGCGGGCGGGGCGCAATGACGCAGGTCCGAAAGATTCCCGTCCCCGGTTTGCGTCTTCCGCGCGGAACGGGATCATTGTTTCAGCGCTGGGTGGGCGTGCCGCTTGGCCATGGGAAGTCCGCGGCAACCGACCCGGTCGCTGGCATCGCATGTACTGTGGGCTTTATTTGGCCCCAGTGTTTGGCTCCTCTCCAATGCCCAATCACTGTATGCAAACCCCTTACACTGGCAGTGTGTTTCCTATGAAACGCTTCCTTATATAGACAAATAGTAATATTCGTCAATTCGTCAAGAGCATTTATTGGCAATTAAATACTCGTATTCTAGCATTACATTACATTACATTACAGGCATTTGGCCTGACGCTCTTATCCAGAGTGACGTACAACAAAGTGTATAACCGTAACCAGGGACAAGTGTGTTGTAAACCCTAGAGGGAAGTACAGTTCCAAGTGCAGGGAGCGGCCGCATAGTTTAACTTGGACCCTGTAGGTTAATCTGATGAACACAAAGAAAACCAGCAGCAAAGCAGTCTATGCAAATAATACAGGCATGTAATTAATATCGCAAGCAAAATGAATATATATTTTGAAATGTTCATACTGCTATTTTAATTCAATAGTTATTCTGTTCCTGTAAATACTGTAGGAGTATTTCTGGTTCCGTTCTTTATTATTACACCACTTAGCCAAAACCTTTAAACCATGGTAATTGCATAATAATGGCATGATAAATATTATGAAAGGTGGGTTGTTATGGTTACAGCCAATAATTTAGTACTAGCAATGAAGGCTTATGTTCTATGTGAGTGGTCTTTAAAAGCTCATTTATGTATTTTTGTGGTAGCCTAGGGAGTAGACCACATTTTAAGCAAAAATGGCTTTCTGGTTCTATTTGTACTCCATTTAAAGTTATATAAATGAGTGTTTTGTATTTATATAATATTACATAATCAAGAGCACCAGCTAAATCTGAAGTCAGCATTTTTTTTTGACAGTAAAACAAGTCCTGACTCATGCAAGACTTCACCATGCAAAAATGTATTCACAGACTGATCAACCGTTCCACTAATCAGACTGGCCACCACTTTGTTGAAACAACAGACTGGAACAGGGATCTCCCTCAGCATGCCATACAAACGCGGCTAAGCACGCTAAATTTACAGTCATCTTTTAAATCACGTAGAAAGATAGAAACACAAGTATGGAATAGTTGCCAAGACTACATATTTCGCCCTTATATGTATAAAAATAGTCCATTTCATTCCACTGGTCTCCTACACCTTGTTTTGTTCACTGGCTGGTCACTTACTTGATTGAGTAAGCTTTATTTATTCATTTATTTATTTAGGATGTGTTGTAGTGTATACTGTCTAGGTATTTTGCTTTAGCCACACAATTAACAGAAGTACATTTTCACATATTTCTTTAAAGGAAATCAAGATCTGCTACCAGTGACTGATTCTGAATGATTTGGGTGAGACCACTGACATTATAAGTGACACTTAGTAGTTATGACCAGAAGCCGTTCATAATCTGATTACTCCTCCATGCACAGGACATAATAAACACCATACCTACAATGAGCATTGCAATGCGTATGGGTCCACATCCATGGATGGGGTTGGAAAATATCCTTGTTGCGTCCTGTTAACCCTTGTGAAATGGTTAAGGTCTGAGTGAGACAGCTGCATTGGCCTAAGCACGGGTTAGGAACAGCAGTTCAGTTTTAATACAATTCAGTGGCCTAGAAAATAAAAATCAAGGCCAAGATTGTTGCATTTTGGCCCAGAGCATTTTCAGATTTAATTATTTTCAACATGACTACACAGTCATCTGGAATAACAGCATGTGGGCCAATGCAGCTCCATCTGGTTACTGGACTTTCTCACTGGCAGATCACAGGTGGTGAGGATAGGCAACAAAATCTGTTCCACACTGGTTCTCAACACAGGAGCACCACTACACTGCAGCCTGGGCCCAAGGCTGTACTGACTGTACACTCATGTGTCAACAGCCGAACAGAACAGCAACCACATCATAAAATTGAAAGATGGCACACCACAGTGATTGGTCCCATCACCTGCAACTACGAGTTGGCCTACAGGCAGGAGGTAATTACACCTAACAAGGTGGTGAAAGAGCAATGACCTGGCCCTGAATGCCAACAAAACAAAGGAGCTAATAGTCAATTTTAGAAAAAGCAAGGGGAGCCACTCCCCTATCACCATTTATGGAGACAGTCAAGCGCTTCAGGTTCCTGGGGATGTGGATCTCTGATGGCATCGCCTGGCTCTGCAACGTCAAAGCCAACCTGAAGAAGTCACTACAGGGCCTGTGCTTCCTAAGGTGTCCGTAGAAGTGGGGCACGAGCACACAGACGCTCGTGAATTTCTGCCGCTTCACTACCATAGAGAGTATCCTGACCGGGGGCATGAGGGCATGTGCCAACTTTTTTGCCACCTCCCAACAAAGATCAGATGGCGGAGCATCAGGACACAGACAACCAGATTCCACAGTAGCCACGGTAACCATGAGTAGCCCAGTGGCCACCACTGGTGTAAGCACACTGTGCTGTTTGCCACTTCATGTGCATTCATACTCACACCTTAAAAAGTCATATTTTCCTTCCTAAAAGGTCAAAGGCTGAAATCGTCCAGAATGTGACATTTAATATGATACCACCACCCCTCACCACTCCGCCTCAAACCGTTCAAGACTGGATGTCAACGGTTTGAAGCCAAAGGCTTCAGCAGAAGGAGAGAGACTTTGCGGTTGGCAGTGATTGACCTTGCTTGCCAGCGTCACACAATTTCGCAGATATGCAGATTAGATACAAGACCACGTCAACAGAATCAAGAAAATGCGCAGTAAAAATATATAAAAGTTTTTTTTTCTTTTTAAGAGCGAGAGAAACCAACACTAGCTGACGTCAAAGACGAGGTGATATCTTGGAGATTATATAAGACTCTGGGATCAGACAGTCTCTAATCTGGCTCGCAGATGTTTGACTTCCACCATTTCTAATGGACCCTAAGTCTGCGTAAGGAAGAGATATAACTTCGGCCGAAGCATTAAAGTTTAAGCGCTGCGAGATACGACAATCAACGGGCGCCTGATATTCGTATCACACTCGCGTCACACACAGAGTCATGAGACGCACAACAGGACTTTCAGATTAGACCTACGCTTCACCATTCCGCCTAAACAGAGGAGCTGAGAATGTGACGTGTTACGGGTGACGTGTGACGGAGGAGACCGGTCTACCCAGCCCTGCCGTTTCGCTCGATGCACTCGCAGGCCAAGAGCCGGAGAGAACGACGTGGCACATCCCCCTAAGAGGCTGCCGACACCCAACGTCAACAGCAGCTGCGGAGTGCGCAAACGTCTGATTCATTTAACCACAGCGGGGGTGGGGCCGTGCAACACGGTGCTCACGTAAGATGTGGTGACTCCCAGGGAAGGTTGGGGGGGGGGGGGGGGGGGGGTCAAGACTGTTTGCTCAGTCAGCGCAGCTCAGAAATTAGGGAAATTCAGAGGAGGAACGATAAGCCCACAGCGTGCTCCGTGCGGCAGGAGGGTTCCGTCGCTTTTACCCCCCCGCTGCAGCTGACCCGGTTTTCACAGCTGGCTCGGCGGGATCCGGACGAGGGGCTCAGCGTTGTTCCCTCTGCTTATTCTGCCCTTTTTTAACCCGCCACTGCACAGAAAGCGGCAAAAAACCCACCAATCAGCAGCTTCGGTTTCCGTCTTCAGGTTTAACGCCGGCTTCGCAGAGGGGATTGAATCGGGGCCGAGGGGTCAGGGGATCCCTTACGTAAGAGACCAGGGCAGAACGCAACATCTGCTGCTGCAGCACTGGAAAGGATTAACAACCCAGAGAAACTATTGCCCAAACAAAAAGTGTAAGTAAACTAGAGCCAGAGTAAAATAAAACTCTATCTTCCCGGCTTTTTTCTTTTTTACAACCCTCTTATCAGTCAGGGTGTTCCAAAGAACTAGACTGAGTCACTTGAGGCGCCTATATAGCAATAGAAAACTCAAATTAATTTTTAAACTCTCATTCAGAGCTATATCCCGCGTGCGTCACGGCTGCATCAGGCACAGACAGGCCCCTTCTGAGCCAGCAATCTGCACTCAAGGACAAAGGACAGCCGGTAAGAGTGTTACAAGGGCGAAGAGAAAAGGACGGGCACATGGGCTACAGCCAGCGGATCCGCCACTAACATTCGACAGGTGGGCCGACTGTAATGGCCGACCGGGGTGTAGTTGCCATGGGCACTGGGCACACTCAGGCACACAAACACTGCTGCACTTTCTAAGAAATTTAAGAGCCCGCATTCAACCCCCTTGGGCCCGTGGCGCACCAGAGGGAGCACAGAGCCGCAACGTGCCACCCTGAGAGGGCACGCAGAGGAGAGGAGGACAGAGAACGCCTCCCAGTGGGCACGGGAGGTACTCTGCCGTACCTTACGCCCCGCAGGTCGGGCGAGGCCTCAGCACGTCACACTTGGGCGGGGTAGTCTTCTCGGCCAGACGCAAGCGAGCACTGCGAGGGCTGGTCTGCTCTGCAGTGCACAATGTGGGCAATGCGCAGGCAGCCAACAGTGCTTCACTTACAATAAATATTTTTGATTGGTTCAAATCAGTGAAAGATTCACAAAGCAACACTCTAAAAAGTAAAAAAAAAAAAAAAGTTTTTACTGTAAGAGCTGCCTCAGTCTAGTGCTGTGTTTACACCAGCAGTGGCAAGACCATGTCCTCTCTGCTGACTGCTCTGCTGCAAGAAGAGCAGCGGCATTCCCTGTCCTTAAATGTCAGCACTGGCACGTGGAACGGGGTGTTAAAACAAACAAGAGACCGCGCTCAAAAGAGCCAACGGAAACCTTCTGAGTCAGTTCCACTTAAATTTGAAATAAGCACGCAGTCAGTCCTGATTTGGCACAGCTTCAAGCTCCAGCGTAAGCAGCTTAGAACACTGGGGTTTGGGGCCAAAAAGAACAAAAGAAATAATAAAATGAGCGAGGGTAGCGGCCGAGGGCGAGGGAACCGGAGGAGCTCCCATTATTAGACGGAGCGTACTTGTTTGCGAGCCCCCGACCTTTCGGATCGGCCAAGCTGCTCCCTCGTCTCGGTTCCCTTTGTGTTTTTCTTTACCGCGGTCCGGTCTGCGTCACGCCGTCCCAGGTGGCTTTGCTCTGAGGCCTCCCCAGAGAAAGGGAACACCGGGAAACGACACGCACTGCATTGTACGTCTGTCCGTCTCCACCGTGGGAAGGTCCACAGGTATCGGCGGGCTGCGCTGTGGCAGTGAGAAAGCGAAAGCAGCACTGGTCGCAAAGCAGGGAACTGGATACCTGAGACAGCCCTTTATTCAAATCGCTGGCACAAAAAAAACATCGGCTCCCGCTTGTGCCAGCGCCCAGGTCTCCCGGCCCTCCTGATACGGGAGTGCCGAGATCGAAATCCACTTCCCAGCCGAGAGGATGAAACCTTACATTTACTTACACTTACACACCACCTTTGCGCTCTCACGGACTCACGAACAAACATACAAAGCTTTTCTGTGCTTGTCAGATAATTGTGCTTATCAGATAACACTGGCATTGGGCCAGTAACACACGTAGAGTTTTTTTGTTTGATGCACAAACAGTTTCTTCACCTCATGGTACTTCACCTCATCGCCTTCCCTTGACACTGTTGAAATGTTTCCTGTATTACTTTGCACGGCACACTAGAAATTGATTTAGACAGAACCTCTTTGGGGTGATTTTCCCCAACAGTTTTATCGTGGAAAAAAAAAAAACAATAAAATGATTCATTTTAAACCTTCCAATAAACTTGCTAATTAAGACCCATGGACGTCAACCAAGAAATTCAAACGTGATACTGGAAAGTCTCACAAAAGAGGGGAATCGTTCCTTTCCTAATGTGTGTGTGTGTGTGGGTGTGTGGGTATGTGTGTTTGAGTGTGTATGTGTGTATGTGTATGCGTGTGTGTGCACGTACAATTGCAATCAGTTATGTCCATGTTACATTCCTCTGTCTCTGCATTACATAAGTATGGCTTGTGAGCACCAATTCCAAACTGCCTTCAGTCCATCAGTGCATGAGGAAAACACATCGATGAAGTATGCGACAAACAGAGGTGTGAAATTAAATCATGCCATACGCACGCTATTGCGGCGCAGTGCAGAAGCATTGTGGGTAATCCCGGGCACTGCCACTTCCACCCCCCCCCCACACTGGCCACACGTTGGGAGCATCTGCGTCTCTCTCTGGGCCCAAGCTGTCTGGCCCAGCTCCTCACGCACTAACGACGAGCCGTACGAACTTATAACCGCCACGCTGACCCCGCACCCTGCTCGCTGACGAAAGCCGCGTGTGCGGACCTGTTCAGATGTGCTATACACCGAAAGCAAAACAGCTGGGTCATTGTTTACCGAGGCTTATTTTCTAAAGCCCCTCTGAGGCAATGCTTAGCTTAACGCAAAGCCTCTTATTCCTCATCCAGCGCATCAGTGGCCCTCCGACAGGTACAACAGCTTGGCGGTTTAAACAAGATATAAAGACAGTTAAGAAACGTCGCTGAAATGAACAGGACATTTTTCCTTTTTTTTTTTTAGAACAATGTAATTCTTGATAGAAGAAAATTTTCTTGCAGGTTGGTAGCGAGAATAAAGCAGTATGGCATGAGAGGCCGTGCCGTATCGTGAATACAGTCACAGCTACAGGGGTGTTGGGGCGACATAGCTCAGGAGGGAAGAGCGGTTATCTGGCAGTCGGAGAGTTGCCGGTTCGAATCCCCACCCTGGGCGTGTCGAAGTGTCCCTGAGCAAGACACCTAACCCCTAACTGCTCTGGTGAATGTGAGGCATCAATTGTAAAGCGCTTTGGATAAAAGCGCTATATAAATGCAGTCCATTTACAGTCCATTTAGGCATGACACAAAGCGCAGTGACAGTAATGACTGTATTCACCATACAGCACGGCCTCGAGCGCCGTACTGCTTTTACAATATGGTTACAACATATAGAAACAATTGATGACACAATATTATATATTTTGTCATATTTGTAAGTTACGATTTGTGCATGGAAATTACAAAACAGGCTGTTTCATTTACTGTTATTGTATCAGATTTACAATCACCATGGAACGCGGTCTCAGCCAATCAGTATCCAGGTTTGAAACAACCTGTTTTCTAATATCACTTATAGGTGAATTCAGGCTACTAGTAAAAAAATGGATTGCTTCAGCAAACATCGACAGAGGTCCCATCCAAAATGTATGAGGTCCAAGTCGACATATCAAAGCTATGAGGTCAGTTTGTTCAGCTATCAGTATTTTGTGGACTCAGGACGGTCCAAAGGAACAGATCTATTTTTGGCCAAAGTATTTTGTTGTTGCTGTTGCTATTAGTGTTGAAATGAACGACCTCTGGCAGACGGCACAGCAAAACACAACCTGTCATCTGTACCCTTTAACCTCGATTAGATTCAGAGGCTAGATTCATCCTCTGCAGTGGATGGCAACCATTGGTTCCTATAAGAGATTATTATTATTATTATTATTATTATTATTATTATTATTATTATTATTATTATTATTATTATTATTAATAATCATTAATTAATTTAGCGAGCAGAACCTTTCATATGGGCCTTCACTGGCTCTGATTAAACGACGTCATGTTAACAAGAAATTGATTCTTTTACATTCAATCCCATTTTTTGGCATCTTCTGTAATTTGGATTGGGCGGCCATGTTTGTGCGCCCGTCCCATTGCTGCATGGTCCCCCCAGCATAGTAGGGAACGCCCAGCCGGCCGCTGTTCCCGCAAGAGCTGCTTCCTGTCCAGACTCCCGGAAAACGCACTCCAACACTTCCAGAATGCTGACACTCGTCTTCCTTTCAACCTTCCAGGATACACATACGCCCAGCCTGTCCTCATCTGAATTCAGACCACAGAGTTTAAAAATGTGATACTGGATTATCAGGCAGGTAAAGTGCCTGCTGGCCTATGTAGGAACCTAAACCCCAACTAGACCCAGCTGGTCTGCAAACTCGTACTGCAGCCATTTGACCAGAGGAGTTGTTATTGGCAGTAGGACAGAGAATATCCTGCACAACTGAAATTCTGACAGCCTTGGCAATGTAATGCCAGCTCTGCATTTTCCTGCTGGGTTCTCTGCCAAAGCTGGCACTGGCACTGCCAAGATTAAATTCTGGACTCTGGGGCCGTCACTTCGGCGAGCACTAGCAGGTTAGCCAAAAGAACCAATCAGGAGGCCACAATAATGGCTTATTATGACTGTGATTCATACAAGCACACTGTACATCAAGAGCAGATTGTCATGAAAATGACTCATCAGCAGCAATAGTACTCCACATCTTTCATATCATTTAGCATTTCTGTTCTTTGAAAGAGATCAGAGTGCTTCGTTTCTCTCCGTCTGTCTTGTCCAGCTTTATCAGAAGTGCTACAGACGGGTATTGAGAAGAAATCCCGACAGTGCAGCTAAGCTCAGTCTCTCCTGATTAATGGACGTGCTGTGCTCTAGAACGTGATTTCAATCATGGTGGTGGGGGGGGGGGGGGCGTGGAAGGGGAATGTGGAGGGTGGGGAAGGGACACTTGTCATTGGCTGCTTTCTGGCCCACAGCCTAAGGCTTATGAGAGGAGTCTGTCCCTTTGCGATGATGAAATGCCATCCGGAAAAAGTGGGCACTACGTTCTGCTATGATCCGTCCGCCATGTCCAATCTCCCCGTGCACTGCAGCCAGATTAAAGCAGTTTGATCAGATTCTTACTGGAAGCGAGCGGATAAACTCTGAGCATGTGCGAAGGCTCGCTCTGCCTTCCGTGCTCATTCCTGTCACAGCCGGTACACCTCACACAAGGCACCTGCGTTAACCTCGTCTCCGATGGGATTCACGGTACGCAACCCGGCCAATAACCAGTGATGTGCATCACAGTTCCGCATTAATCATGACAGAATGATCACTCAAAGGAAAAAAAATGGGGGATTTTATTTCATTGCTTTCTTTTTCTCTTCAACATTTCGATTATCTGCAAACCAGTCCTGGGATAAAACGGCTGATGTTACAGGCAGTGTTACAGTCACTAGTGAAATCTAATTTGTCCCCAAAAATGGAAACAGCCCATCTCCTAAAAGACATACTGAAGCTGCATACAGGGTCCCTTGTCCTTCTGGGAGGTTCTGCCAGCTGACAGGGACAGACGACATCAGTCCCACGCCTTCGCAGTCACATGACACCATCAATACGGGCTTTCACTGCGGCCTTGTGGGGGAGCCCGCCGACTAGCATGGGGGGGGGGGGGGGCTCTGTTTAATAACCCCACAGCAAGCCCATGATAACACAACTACCAACGAGACCATACCACCCCCAGAAGCCTCAGTACATTAACCTCTGCAGATCAGTAAGCTTAAATGTTAGACAGCCTTGTTGAGTCACTGCATTGAGCTACATTTGCACCATCAGGGAGCTTTCTTGTTTTCTCTTAGTTTCCTCACAAACAAGGCCCTGTTGGACAAGAAACCTCAGGGACTTCTGCTATGCTCATGATGGGCAATTTCCAATCATCTTCTCCGTTCTATCTCTTCAGATAAAATAAAAACGCGACAGGCAGCTGATGATGATTATGCAGACATTTTTTTTTTCCAAGACAGACTATTTCTCGTGAGCGTTAGCGAGTTCAGAAGATGACAGAACGCGAATATTAGTGCAATAACAACCTCAATAGAACGAGCCTGCCAGTCAGTGTCAACTGCCAGAATCAATCATGTTCTTGGTCTTCGTGGTTTTCCCACAGTAGGGGAATGACAGTTATAATGTGGCACTGCCGTGCTCAGTCTCACACAGAGTCCTTTGTCCTGGGAGAGAATGAGGGATTTGGTTGAAAGGAGAGGAAGAAAGAGACACTGAGGCATGGCACAGTCTGCACTTCTTAATTCCCAACACTCTTTTCCCGGTACTGCAAGTCATGCCAGGAATTACATAACACAGAACTCTACACTGTAGCTCAATCCCACAGAGGCAGGGCACAGTGCCAAAATGGACAGAAACAGCCTGTGCTTATATAGCACGCCTTGAAATTATAATCTGAAGAGAAAAAAAAATCACTCCATATCATCACCGGAGCAACTGGATCCCTGGTTGCCGACGCACATTCAGACATTCAGAACAACGTCAGGCATTCTTCAGTGGGTAATCACAAATAGAGAACTTTCACAGTAAACAAAAAAATTAAGACATGCAATGGTTGTTATTCAGCATGCGTTTCTTTTCTAAGCAAAAGCAGAGGTTTTCTAAATGGATGTGTACCTTGCTACAGATATATGATGTCACAATCAGAAGATAAGAATTCACATGGGCTTCTGTAATGGGGGAAGGTTAGCAAAGTCCAGTCACTACAGGTGCCTGTTGACAGGCAATATCCATTGTGGGATCAATGTTAAATACACTGCAAAGCCTGACAGAGCAGAAAATAAGAACGCATATAAACATGCATGGATGCACACCTGCAACACGCAAACAGGCACACACACACACAAACACACACACACAACAGCGGCAATCAAAAGGAGGACAGCGGGTCTTGGAAAACTGGTTGAATCTGGACTAAACCAGCCCCCTCCCCGCACAAACAGCTCGGTTAGATAACAGTCCCTCTTCCCAGACGCAGTTCACTCGAGCTCTCCAATTCCCAGGCTGGCTGCAGGGAGCCCCCACCCCTGCGCCCCCCCCCACCCCAACAATAGCCCCCCCCCCTCCTCCAGGTCACACTGAGGGCTGCTCTCAATAACCACTCAATGGCTCCTCGTTTTTTCAGGCGACAAAGTGGTGACCCCAGCCTCTTTTCTCCCCCTCTTCCATCAGGAAACGGTCTTTATTCCTTTTCCCCGCTGAGAGAAATGCACACCGCACAGCCACTGTGAGCAGCTCGCTTCCACGCTTCCCTCCGCTCCGCAGCCTGCCCGGTTCTGATTGGCTCCCGGGCCACTGCAGTTGCCAAGTAGCTAGGAAACCAATACTTAAGCCCGGGAGAGGGGGTGCCGCGGCACACACGGCCCATTATGTCCGTCTCGCAGCGGGATGACTGCTGCCGTGGAAACGGCCGCATGTTTCCTGGGCATTTTCATAAACATTTTGTTTTCTTCCGCCCACTCTCCTGAACCCGTGTATCACGGAATTAAAACTGTTTTAAAAACACAGTGCAATTACTCTTTCTGGGAATCGCTTCGGTTGAAATGCTCTGTTTTCCAAATAAAACCGAGGGAACTGGTTTTTTTTTTTTTTGGTTTTTTTATAAAAATCATACAACACAACATTCCCGCCAGACTAAGGTCTGGATTCGATTAACAGCTGTCCCTGACTTTGGCGCACGATTAATCCCAAATTGTTTATCTTTGCAGTTCGGTAAGTTCCGAGAACACAGAAATTTATTCAGCAAGCTGTGTGTGCCAAAATAAAAAACTAAAACCGCCATTTAATTCTGAGTCAAAATATAATGAAAAGTTTTTTATTGTATCTCAACCAAACTGAACTGAGTTATATTGCAAAGCTAAATTCACTGTTGTTACCTTTAGCCTGATTCTAAAGGTAATTACAAGCATACAAGTCAAGATCAGTGTTCTCAATATTACAGCCAGACAACCTTAGCACCAGAACGTGGCAGAACTCCACCTAACTCCGAGGATAATGATCTATCAATAAACCAATGGAGAGTCAACGCTTCTGACCACTCACCTGACGTGACTAATCACAGACTTGTGTGGGTGGGTGTCCAATTAGAGGCGGTGATTCAAAGCCGGAACATCCTCTGGTGCTGCCGCCATAAATAATGTACACACTGAAACAAGCCTTAGTCTTTACTTGCAATTTACGGCCACTTCTAGCTTGAAAGAGCCAAAACACCAGGCGAGTCAATGTGACTTTGGGTTATTTGTTTAAAGGAGAATGGCTGTTGTGCTGGCTGTGGTGGTTACACAGAAGTCAGAAGGTTTCCTCATTTACCCTTCTATAATGCTGGTGATAAGCAAGGCAAATAGACTTTGGGAAATAACTGTCAGCCAGCTAGCTAGCCACTAGGAATGGTGACCATACCATTATTACAGTTAATGTGCTCATATATGTTTAAATACAAGGAGCAATCAAGCTAGTTAACATATATAACATACATATATTAACATATAGCCACACAATCTTCCCAGTTCATAGCTGTAACAATGCAACGGTGAAATAGAGACAATAGCTTTCTCCAGCCAACCAAATCAAGTGGCAGATACCCACCAAGACCAATCAGATCACAGCAAAGCCACTCAGTCATTGCTAACCTTTGCCCTCCAAAAATATAAGCATTTTGCTGCATCGGCTTCTCCAAACAAAAAGAAAGACATAAGCCCACACTCTAATAGAAAATGACTATCATAAACATTTATTAATCATAACCATCTTGGCACAGTTTAAAATCATTCAGGACCTAACATCCGAAATTAGCAGTCTGAAGAAGTTACAGAGACAAAAAAAAGCCAAAGAAAGAGAACAACCATTAAGCTTACTAATTTAAATCAAAGCAATGAGTCCTCACAGCCCAGCCCCTTCTCAGCAACAAACACTAAAAACTCAAAAGGTGAGGAAGTCATTAAAGTCAGGACAGGAAATAAAGAGCCTTTCCTTTCCCCACAAGCACCAGAGGAACTTTTCAGAGCTTGTCCAACCAATAAAGATCACGCTGCCAGGATGACGTACTAAACTGATGGATTAGATCTCCTTTCAGTAGGTTTTCACGCCTCATATTTTCTGAGACGAGAGGTTCAAGTTGGTAAAAAGGCCCGCTGCGCATGTTGACAAAGATTCAAAAGAAAACCAGCAACAGCGAAAGCCAACACCAAGGCATGAAAGGCCTTAGCCCCAAGGCCTCAGATCCACACCACGCACAAACAGCTAAGCTAACAATGAACCAACTGGTACAGTCATTCAAAGAGAAATGTCACGGCGAATTTGCAATGTTTGAATGTATAATGCGTGTTTGAGACAACGTGACCAGATGGGTGCTCACTGCAGAAATCTTTTCACTGAGAAGAACAAAAACAAGAGAACCTGGTGTCAGGTTTGCAGGGGCTTAGAGGAGGTCAGTAGGTAGGGGTCAGTGAACAGCCCAGCCATGTGCATAGTGAGCACATGCAAGCACCACTCATCTGGGACTTGGGAGAGACCCCTCATTTACACCCCCCCCCCCCCCCCCACCCCAAGCACCCCCTCCCTCCTATTTCCCCATACAGGGGTCAACGGAGGCGTTCAGGCTTAACTGCCATGTTTTTGGAGGGTGCTCGCGTCTGACCCTGCATTGTTTCACCCCCATCGCAGACCGCAAACGGGCCGCCTGGACAGGCCAGGCCAGGCCAGGCCGCCGGAACGAACGCGGGGCAACAACAAGCACCGCGCGACTCTAACCCACTAACCTCCGAGGCACCGGAGTTCAGCCGGAAAATCGGAAAAACAACGCTGGTCTGAGAACTCGTTTTTAGGCCCTGCGTTCCCCCGCGAGTCCCGCCCTGTTTTTTTGGAACGCGGTGGCACTAATGCGTGTGAACACAAACAGGCGCTGTTGTTTTTTTCAGGCCGCTCCTCCGTCTCTACAGAGTGGTGCCGGTAAGCAGATCAGGGGTAGATTAGGGACTGCAGAAAAGGGGGCAGTGGAGGGGCCTGTTCTTACACGACAGCAGCTCACCCAATACACCCCCACCCCACCCACCCCCCCCAACGGGAAATAAAACCAGATCTTTACGGGGACTAAAGGCAGAGAAATCCAATATGGGGAGCATTGTGAAAGACAAACAAAGATGCTTTATTAGAGGAGTGCGTGAACTTTTACGACGGGGGCGATACCGGTCGTGGAGGGAACGCGTCTGTACGAGGTGTAATTCTCTTGGGGGAGCCCTGACGCAAATGTCAGGCGACACTCTGCTACGCAATCGCACTAAATCTTTCAGGGCTGAGCGGTGACGGACGAGGACAGAGGAGGAGACGGAGGAGAGCAGACAGACTGACTTTTAAATAATCGCACCCTTCCCTGTCGCATAGACTTTTCCTCCCACTCAGCTTTAGAAAACTATTCGTACCTATTGTTCAGCTTCCGCATGCGTTCACATGTACGGTTGCAGATTTTCCAAACACAAAGATCTTAACCTTTCATATGACGCGCATCCATCTTTGAACACCGTGAATGCCTCCTGGATTCAAACAGGTGAGCAAATAGATCCCAGCCCCATAGCAGGACACGCATCTGCACAGGAAGCACACTAATAGCGCGTCTGAGGTGTCTGTGAGCTCGGACACAGGCACAGCGAGAAGTGGGCTGAGCCGCAGCCGGTGACACACATAACTCCTGCAACGTGGCGAAGGGCCTCTGGCTCTTTTGAAGAGTAAATAGGGCAGAGGTGACGAGGCAGTTCCTTTTTCCCGCCTACACCACATCCTCGGCGGGCCCTTTGAACTTCGCCTGTCCGCTGGCAGCGCTTGTCGGACAGACGGGAATAACTCGACTCGGCTCCGGTTTATTCTCGCGGGAAGAACCTCGCTAGCACGCGCTATAGCCTTAGTGCCACATCGCTTTGAGATTTTTAAGCGACATTCAGTCATTTGCAGCAAATCTTGGTCGTTCAATCATTAGCCAGTTCTAAAATTACTAGAATTATCTGTTTTATCATTGAGGCTGCGGCCAAAACATTCACTCTGTTCAAAACACACTTTGTTTGGAGTGGGAAAACACTGCCCTTTTAGCGTGTTCTGTGGCAGAACGATCCCTATCCCTAACAACAACAAAGAACATGTAAACAAGAGTAAACAAGAATGTCACTGACTTTCAGCATGATTCACAGGCGGGGCTAAAGGCCCTGGTCCCTACCAAACAGAGCAAATCATACTTTTATCCAATCACATTTGTTTGATACAATGAAGGCAGCAACACCTTCACAGAAGACCAATGTCCTTCACAGAACATTACCAACCTTCCCCAACAACAGCTTCATAGGCATTCAACAGCCAACCATACGTAAACTATGTCCCCTGGTTCCTTGGGCTGGCTGCCTTTTCAACGCAGCTGGCCCCGTAGTGATGTTCTTCAACATGTGTTGAAGCCTCCCCCCCATCAGTCATCCAAGGACACCCAGACAATGCGCTGCCAATGTGCTACTTGTGACACTTCCTGGACTGCGGCACAACATTCCAATAAGGATACGCTACACACACAATTACACTGATACAAAAATAACAGTTCAAAAGTACCGATATCCACCCTTTCCGCCCACTCGCTCTCTTACGTAATGCTACGTCTCCCCTTTTCCAGAGAACTGGACGTCAGCATGTTTCTGCTGTGAGGGAATGTCAACACTGAGCCACATCCGGTGCATTTAAGGACTCGAGAAGGACCCACTTCGCCAGGACCACGCACAGGCTTTCTGAGAGGCGCATGCTGAACGTGGCCGGGGGGGGGGCGGGGGGGGGCACTTTAGGACTGACAGCGCCAAGGGGCAGGGGTTTGAGCCACAGCTGGGCCCTACCTCTGCATACGCACGCACTTCACACCCTGGCACAGTACCCAAAGCCACATGCAGGATAAAACAAGGCAAACAAGGCAAACTGCGACACACAGAACTGCGCTACCGGATGTGAAGGTCTCAAACGATGAGACAAAACTCAAATTTCAAGAAGAGGCGAACAAATTTCAATCACCAGCTGAGAATGAAATTCTGGCAGGTGTCTACAACACACCGATTTGAACAACTTAACTGCTCAACTCAACGTGGGGGTCTCTTAAACTTTGTGAAACAAAACTTAATGTTCCCAATATGAGCGCTGTATAGATTATTGTTGCTTCATAGAGATTATTATTATTTAATGGAGTTTTCCCATGAAATGTCCATTAGGGTCAATAAGATAGGTGATGCCTGTGTTCCTCTATATAAAATATTTTTTTACTGCTTTCTACATAAATGGTGGAACTGGTTTTATTATTATTATTATTATTATTATTATTATTATTATTATTATTATTAATAATAATAATAATAATAATAAACAGAATCCCCAATTATCACAAAGTATAAGCATGTGGTTTTGCATTAATTCACCGTTTAATGTGGGCATTTGTAGACTAATCTGTTTTCTGTTGCTCTGCTGTTAATACCAAAGACACCAAATTCACTTAAATCTACATTCTACATAAATCAACAATTTTGCTAACATTTACATCTACAACTGGCCACATCGCTTGAAACAACATCACTCGAGAACAACATTAATTCAAAATGTACTGTCGTTTTAAGTAGAGCATTAAATGCCCCATTTCTTAACACTTTAATGAGTTTCCCCCAAGCCTACAGCACAAACGGAGGATATTCCTTTTCATCAGTGAATTAAAGCACGAAACCCACATCTCAGGCATGTCTGGAGTTGACGATCCCGCCTGTCTCACACAAAACCGCAGCTCAAACAAACACAATCCCTGGGTTTAACAACCTAACAATGAACAAACGCATTCAGATAAATGATCGTGAATGAGATTTCTCAAAGACGGTGACCACTGTATGGTTTTGGGTGGTTTTTTCCCCATTTGGTTACGGAAAAACACCACCCTGTGGCATGTTTCATAGTCACCCTATGAACAACTTGTGGTAACACGTAACCCCGCCCCCCCTCAAATACTGTAACATGATGACATCGCTACAAAGTCACAGCAGCGTCATGAGAGCGCACGTTGTCTTCCCTGAGCACGCCCGGTCGGTCGCCCCGCAGGTCACACAGCAGAGCAAGCGCCTCACCGCGCGCTCATAACTCAAACCTCCGGGGGGAAAAAAAGCAGGCTCCGCCCCAGCGAGAGAACGGGAACAGGAAGGAGGCCGTGAGGGCCCCGGGCCCAGGGGTCATGCTAAATTCCAGCCGGCATTGTGTGTGCCGGGACGGGGTCGGGGGGGGGTATTGGGGGGGTGCGGACAGCTCCGCGTTCAGCGCTTCTCCCGGTTCATTCGCCGATTGGCGGGGACAACCTGTCCCGAGGCCTCCGAAGCACAGGATCAGGGCGCTGCGTGGCCGCGTCGCTCCCCGCCGTCGGCTCCTCCTCGGACCCCCGACCAGCCGGGGGGGGGGGGGGGGGGACAATGCCAACGCTGTCCCCTCAGCCCCCCCCCCCGGGCGAGATAATGGCCGATTATTCCGGCTCTTGGCAGAGCGACAAATTGGGGGAGTGGACGGACAGAGACTCTGTATCCCGGCCTTGTTACGGGACCGTCGCCCGCCCTGGCCTCGGCGCAGCGCTTCTGAAATAGCGTGGGAAAGTCATTAAAGTGCAAAGTCTTCCCTTTTAAGTCTCTCTGGAAGAGCACTGAGAGGGAGATGATTAGGTTTCGGCATTAATGAGCGAAATTAAGGGCACCGCGGGCTCCCGTGTGCCACGGGAGGCTGGACTGGCGAAGCACGTCCGCGCTCGCACACCGCTCACCCCGTAAAGAGCTCGACCAGGCCCCCCCCCCCCCCAAAACGCCCCAACCGACACAAGGGTATAAAAAACCCCAAAAGCTCAGTGGGTGGTGATCTTCCACCAAGAAAGTTGCCTTTGTGTATGTGCAACATGTAAACATTACACAATACGTCACATAAAAGCCATGGTAGGCTATGGTGCATTAAATACTTTGCACAGTTTACATTTCATCCATACACACACACGGAACAAGACATTTTTTTTAAAACATAAACTATGGCCTTGTTGTAGGAATATCAGCAACAAGGGGGAATCATTTGTCAGTAGGGCACACGAGAGCTTTGAGCAGCGGATAGGTGTCATCCATGATTTGACCGATGCAAACATTTCAGAAAAACAGGGAAACAACTACTTACTCAATAAGTATGCAATCAATGGCAAAGCAGACATGTGGTGGAGTGTTGTACCAGTCCCACTGCCGCAATATCTATTCCAGATTTATGCACCCGGAGATGGACATCTCACCAAATACTGATGTGATTGCACAGCTCAGGGGTGGTATTGTGCAATTAGGGTTCTGGGGCACATCTCATTTACCATTAGCATTAATCACAGACATGGCAAAAGCAACATCAAAATGATCCACTGGTTAGAGGGCACATTATAAAAATACACTCTTGCCACATGTGGTTCTGATAACCAAAAATAGTTACTTTCCTTACCACTGTGGCCTCTGGTTTGCTCTGTGGGGGTTTAGTCCCCATGAACTGTCAAGCATATAACTCTGAAGCATATTGCGATAAACCCTTTGCAAATGCACTATACAGATCAAATTGGATTGATTGATTAACTGATTGATATGATAATTTTCTAACACATGTGATCAAAGAAAACTCTACTGACCTCATGGTGGGCTGATGATTGAAATACAGGTGAGAGAACAAAATGGAAAAAATTGTCACCCTAATGATAATGCATGGAAAAGCTACAGCAGGACTTTTGGTGTACAAAGGTCACCAGAGTGTTCCAAACCGCACCTGGCATAGTGTTGGATGCACTTCAGACAGCAGGGGAAATGGGAATAAGGCAATGAGCCTGTACTCACAAAAGCTTTCCATCAATATAATAAAAAATAAAATAACTTTTCTTTAACCCCACTAACATAATCACACATGAATGTTAACATTAGCAGACTATTATTACACACCGCATAAGATCACTGGATAACGGACTTGAAATGTTAATAGTTGTGAACCAATTTGCATATACCTGTAGTGAAACTATACGTTTACTCGTTAACGTGCATTAATGTGCATTTTTACTTAAAACGATTAACAAATGATCGATGCAATACCTTGCTATTTTATTACCATATAATTCGGAATTCTGTAACTGATGTGACCATCTCTGTCCAGTAAATGAAGGATTGTTTATTTCTTTACTTTCAAAACACGATAGATGCCTGTCCACAGCACACGCAGCAATTGTTGGACTGGTACTTAATAATACTACATGGAATATCTTGTTTTCATCAGATTTCGCTGGTGCGTTGTTGTGTAATGATACACGATATGTAAAGCAGTTCACATTAATTGTGATTCTTTGATTTTGATTGCACCTGGAGGAACTGAAAAGGCATGCACACTGTGTATTGACGGACAGGCTGAAAATTGGTATTGGCTGAATTTGTCTCTTTGGCAAGTCATAGCAAACGGAGAGACGTAAACATGGGCGTACTAAAAGTACAAAATGTACTAAATCCGAAGTGGCTTGCTCGGCATAAACAAAGACGGGTCGTTTTTCACTATGTCGGTTCTTTGAACCACAGAGGCCTCTGCTGGACAGACCTTGGTATCACACCTTGTTTACCAGCCCCCACTGCAGCGGGAAATAGGCTGCAGGAATGTTGAGCATGAGTCTGGGAATATACACACTTGTACAGTACGTTTCTTACGAATTCCATGTTCGTGGAAACTGACACATTTTGTCCCTACCTTGAAAAAGAGCTCATTTCAGCACTTCAGGACGTCATTCTCCCCAAGACACAGATTGCTCTCCAAATATGTAACAAACATGAAATGCACTTTCAAAATATATTCAACAACATACATTCAACAATAGCCTGTTTTTTTTGTTGTTGTCATATTGTATTATTGCACTTTGTACCTCAAGTAACTGTTGCACTCTTAAATGCATGTAAGTGTGATGAATGTAACCTCTCTGTATTCTCTGAATTCTGACAAATTAAAATATATGTAGCCTACAATCTTAGTCACCAAATCTGTGTGATTTGCTTGCAGCAATTCATAGTTATCTACAAGTAGTATATCTAATACCATATCTATTTGTGAATGCTTTGTAATCAACAAATTGATCCATTTGGTGCGTCAACAACAAAGGAAAGATAATACCTAGGTGAAGGTGAAGACACATTCAGCAGAAACAAAACTAAATCTCTTCTTCACTTCCTTGGAAAAAAAAACCCGTTGCCCCACTAGATACCAGAGGGTTTCATTGAAACAGTACAGCATGTTATTGATCTGCTGCCGCCAAATTGTGGAATGCACCGAAGAGTCATCGATCCACGGTTTGCACAACTGCCTCGTCCTTTCATCTCCCAGGCCACCATCATTCAAAGCTAAAAGGCACAAAAACACGTTTTGGGAATATGTTACTTATATAAACAAGCCCGGAGAGGTTTTTTTTTTTTTCTTCCTTCCCCGAAAAAGACTGAATGGAAGCTTACGCAATAGCCTCAGCTGTGTAGCCAGCTCTGCCGGTCTCCACAGGACAAAAAGTGCAGTTCCGTGACCGCACTGAGTAGCGGGTTATTGGTATTCTGTGGGCCGTGTGAGGAGCATTATGGCTGTTTGAGAGCTCTAAATCTGTGCGCTGGAAACCCCCTCTTGTCCCGCGGTACCCCAGTGCCCTGCCTGCTGAGTGCCCTGGCATTGGCACGAGGCCCACTGCCAGCTTAGCTTGGCTCTCTCTCCCCGTGCGTCCGGACCCCTGCCAGACGAAGCCCGCTTCATGCCAGGGCACTCCTCAATATCGCAAAAGGCTCTTCCTCTTCTGACTGCCTGGTGATAGCTCCCATGATTCATCCGCTCGTCGCTGCTTCCTCTCGCATGTCTTTGTCTTAGCTGCTGCAGGAGGATTAAAGCAGGAACCGAGCGACATCTAAAGCGGACAGTTCATCAAGGGGCCAGACTGCAGCCTTTAGAGTGGCTTCTGCAACATGACGGCTGGTGGAAAGAATCAAGCTAATGTTTTCCCATTTGTTTGTGCTCAATGAGGATCTGCTCAGCATAGACAGGGGATGTCATCTCAACCTTTTTGAAATGCAAGGATGTTCTTACTAGGCAGGGCAAACGGGGGGCTGGTGTTGGGTAAGGACCGCCAGCTCATATTGACCTCGGGCTGGCGGCTCCTCGTTCCCTTCCGCCTCCCTTCCCTGGTCCTCTCCTCCCGATTGGCTGCTCGTGACCTAGTCTGCAGCGGGGAGGGCTCCCATAGGCTCGTTTAAGGCACGCTGCCGCCGCTGTCCGGTTTGAGGTGGACAGAGCAGCATTCACCACAGCGGCCACGCTGGCTTCTACCGGGTGCTGGTGTGACCCTGTCCTCACCGTGTTGCCAGTGTCTTCCTTTGTAATCCATTCAGTCAGTGATTTGCCCATATTGAAACCCACTGACATGGGTATGCTCATTGCATGCCTGGCCCAACGTCAGCCAATCTGTTTCCAGCTGTCAGCTCCCACCAGATATTTTTAATCAGTGTTATTTGGCTTTTGCATGAACAGAACGGTTATTATACAGAACAGAGTTGAAAGCTATTTCCTTTAGACAGTCACATAGTCATAGTGAAGAAGGCAACCATTCTGAAAGTAACTGCTTATTTTTGAAATGATGCCTGAGCCAATGTAATTTCGCTGTATTTCATAGGCAACATCAACTGCAATGATAAATTCAAATGTTTTCTTGGTAAGCTATTTCTGAGGCCTGTTACTAGAATAGCTCTGTGGGGCATCTCACAAATAGTCAGGCACGGCACAGTTGGACACAGTCCAAATGCTAGAGTTCAGATCCACAATCGCTTATCCACTACACAACCCCTCTTAAAATAAATGTCCCTCCTATCAGTAAACTGGTCACTGGCCCACATACGAGGAACAGATGCATGTGATAAGCGAATTGGTTTCAGCAGCACTACTTGCATATTGGTGCAGGCCAGTTGACAGCTACAAATGGCCATTTTAAATTAGGGAGAAAAAATAAAAAGTGGGAAAAATGGTTAAGCAGGAAATATATCGATAATGATTAAATAATGCCACAGGCACAAGAGGGTTGGCTGTTTTACAAAGCAACAATACTGACAATATCAAAAAAGTGATAATGTCAAAAAGTTTTTACATTACATTACATTACAGGGCATTTAGCAGACGCTCTTATCCAGAGCGACTTACACAACTTTTTACATAGCACTTTACATTGTATCCATTTATACAGCTGGATATATACTGAAGCAATGCAGGTTAAGTACCTTGCTCAAGGGTACAACGGCAGTGTCCTTACCCGGGAATCGAACCTACGACCTTTCGGTTACAAGCACAGTTGCTTACCCACTGTGCCACACTCCGTTTTAGTTAGGTTCTGCACATTATGTGAAGTACTGGAGTATCTAAGCCTTTCTTTGCATGCAAGAACACCACCATGTTGATAATGATGATGATGATGATGCATTGCATGTATATAGCACCTTTCTCATACTCAAACCCACACATCAGCTGAGGTGGAGAGGGTTAGAATGGTTTTAGCCAATTAAACTGGCAGATGATTAGCAGGCAGGTTTGGCCAGAACACTGGGTAATCCCCCACTCTTTTGTGATAAGTGGCATGGGGTCTTCAACAATGAAAGTGAGACCGGATCTCGGTTTAACGTCTCATCTGAATGACAGCATCTCCTACAGCACAGTGTCCCCATCACTGCACTGGGGCATTGGGATTTATTCCACCAAATGGAAGGTCGCCCCATACTGGCCTACCAGCACTAACCATGTTACAACCATGCCGACATAATGTCAGGCAGGCTCGTGGCTTTCCATTAACCTGCAGACAAGACTAGATCCCTCATTTGGTCCAGTAAAAATGGCATTCATTAACAGAGACCTTGACCTCAAACTTTGACCTGTACAGTACATTACCACAGGGATAAATATTTAAACATAGTTGAGGTTTATCCTCAAACCCATTCACCCTGGCAATGAACATTTCCCTAAGTCAGGCACATGCTAACATGCTCATGTAAAAGTATTCAGGTCAGCTACAAAGAGTCATCTTCAGCTGATAATAATTTGCTGTATCACCTGGGAAGCTGCAATCAAACAGCTCCATATTAGAAGGAGAATATCAGTGCATTTAAAAGCTAATTTACCCACTTCCACATTGCATTTCTCTTCATCTATTTGCTGCTTGTTTCTGTCTTCATGGTATCTGAGGTTTTTGGCTGAAGGGGTTCGCAGTGAAATGAAACTCAAAACATTTAAACAATTTTTACATGAAAATGTTTCTACAAAAAACTACTGCAGGTTGCATTAATATTGTAATCCAATTTGATTCGTTCTGTTCTGAATACAACCACCTCTATTGATATGCTTTACTTGTGAAAGTAATTAGATATTCCTATTTTTTGCAAGTCATTTTTCAACACTTCTCAATCTTGGTGAGTCTTGGTAAGTCATTTGAAGGGACGTGCTTGTACAGTATCCATTATCATGTACTCGGTTTTCCCTCATTAAAAATCCTGCAGGCAAAAACTCCTGCAAATCTTTTCACATGCAAATATTGCATATACGTAGCTGCATGTGACAACTCAGCTCCTGCTATTTAAATATAGTTAAAACCAACTAATATTTTTTATGTAATACATGTTATGCAAGATTACATGCAAGTTGCATGAAATGACATGCGATTAAATATGTTGATTGGAATCAACACCAGTGCAATAGTAATGTGAATTTTTTTTTTTTTTTAAGAGCAATAAAGCTGCTGTATGTGGTTGTTTAAAAAAACAAAAAAAACTTGGAGAATTGAAAATAATATTTCAAGCATAAAGCTGAAGGTAATCTCTTTCCCTCGGGAGCTCCCTTTTTTTTCTAGCTGACTCTAATCTCTATGGTGAGTCACCGGGTGAGGCTTAGGTTAGCGACGGCCTCTCCGCAGCCTCCTCACCTGTGGGGTAGCGTGTTGGGTTACAGTTACGCAGTTCTTTTCCATCGGCATCTCAGTGTCTCTTCCTCTCACTCAGCACAACAGAAGGTCGTCCTCGCTAAGAGCCTTACGTAACATCCAACTGATATTTAAAGCGTCACATTTAAAAACTCTGGGCACATGGGCCAATTATCTGTTTACAGATGAGGAGAGAGGGCCCACATCCACTGATCTTAAGGATGCATTGAAATGGGCAATTTGCAGCTTTGAAAAGGACAGTTACCCTCAAAGGGAAACATATCTGGCCTCTTGAACAGCGTCCAATACACATTTCACAATTCAAAAGGGCTATGGTAAAACAAGCAATAAAAAAATCAGCAAAGCACCAAGGTAAGCTTAGTGAAACCAGTGAAGCAATAAGAAGCTTTATATACCACAGCATAATGACATTATTCTATCACATATATTACCACAATGCTACCATAAAAAATACACATGTATAATATTTTTCACATGCACGCACATATTTATCTGGCATAATGCTCAGACCCCAGGGGTTCCTGGGAAGGCCTGTGATAGAACATCAGTGCAAACAGGGATGATTCTGAACCAAACAACCACTTTTAAAAAGTATGTTGGCTGTACTGGGTTGCATAACCTGTAGAAGCACTGCTGTGTTCATAATTTAAAGGCAGGTCATGATGCATTTTTGAGGAGGCAAAATTTGTCATTATTAAAGTGCACACTGCTAGCAGCAAGGGCAGTTTAAATATAGCAAACAGATTATTCATAACGCTTAGATCAAACAGTACAATTTTCACTGCAGTTCTGAATATGCCTACGATGTTCATACAGATGGATTATGACAGCATTGCTCATTAGCAACAAAGTCTGTGTTCGGAAGCCCACTGTGCCGGAAACATTTGCATGCAGCTTGTATGGCCTATATTTAACCTGCAGCGATCTTCACAGTAAACTCACAGTATATTTTATGCCATCTGAAGGCAACGCTAATGTATGTGACTAATGCATTTTAAATATACGGTTCCTTAATCCATATGCATTAACATTGTTAATGTTTTCAAAGATTCATGGCTAATACAACACGTGAAACAATCAAGAGAGAACAGTCTAGTTGAGAAGTGTCTGCTTTCCATTATAATTTAGTGTGAGCACACCAAAACATCAAGCTTAGCACTCAGTCTCCCCCTTGTGGTTGTAAATTTATAAGCAAGACTAGGAAAGAAAATGACACCGCATTGATTCAATGCCCTTGTCAGATCCTCAGTTAAAATAAGAACTGTTTATGAGTACCTGGGAAGTTAGCCAAACAACCCCACGATTAGTATGGTAAACAAAAGCAAATGCCACTACATAGCTGACCTTCACAGAGCTATAACATCACTGCCAATTAAAGGAGGACTGTGGTGATAGAATTGGTAAATAATAGTAAATTGTGCTAAATCAAAGTCAATCATGGTAAATCTTAGTAAATCATGGTAAAGCATGGTAAATTGTAGTATTCATGGTAAAGCATGGTAAATCATGCTTAATTGTGGTAATCATGGTAAAGCATGGTAAATCATGGTTAAGCATGGTAAATCTTGGTAAATTGTGGTAGTCATGTAAAGCATGGTAAATCATAGTAAATTGTGGTAATCATGGTAAAGCATGGTAAATCATGCTAAATTGTGGTAATCATAGTAAATGAGGATACATCATGGTAAATTGTGGTAATCATGGTAAACCATTGTAAATCATGGTAAATTGTGGTAATCATGGTAAACCATGGTAAACCATGGTAAATTGTGGTAATCACGGTAAAGCATGGTAAACTGTGGTAATCATGGTAAACTATGGTAAATCATAGTAAATCTTAGTAAATCATGGTAAAATGTGATAATCACTGTAAATAATGATAATAATCATGGTAAACCAGGACATAACATAGTAAATACCCCGTTTGAGAAGAAAAAGATGGAAACTATACAGTTGGGAAGATGAATCCTGATCATGATCAAAATCATGCTAAATATGCTTTTTTGGAAATTTTAAAAAATGTTAATCATGGGTAATATACTGCATGTTGTTGATCAAATTGAGAAAAGCTTCATTCTCGATCCTAATCGTAACCCTACCCATGTTCCTAAACCTAAGCCTAACCATAATACATAAGGCTGTCATGCAACCAAAAAGTGAAAAAACTAAGTCATATGAAATATGTAATTTTTCTATTAAGATGGACAGGGAACTGTTTAAATATAATAAACACAACTGAATATACACAAAGAAATGTGTCTGAAGTCATCTATTAAAAAATATGTCATGAAAAACCTAACCATAATCTTAAAAATAATCATAATCCTGACCCTATCACTAACCCAGCTAGTCTTGATTGTTCTGGGCAGCTCATTCCACAATGGCAGCTGAGGCTGAGAAGGGGTTAAATTAAGCAGTACAACTTTCAGGGCTTGTGGGGCTAAGCAACTGGACATAGCACAGCAGATCACTGCATCCTAGAATGGCATCAGGTCTGTCACAGGCTCACAGTTACATGGGAGATGTTCCTTCGACCACCGGGTTAGCCAAGACCAGGCCTTATCGAAAATTCACTTTTATCAAGACTAATTTCACAAATCAACAATTTTCCCTTCTGGTTATAAACGGAATCTTTACTCTGATATTCCATGTCCCAGAGGTTTTTGTCACAGTGCATTGACTAGCATACAGAGAAGCTCGGGAGTCCTTGGTTGTCAGAGCTCAGTACTGCCACCTAGCAGCAGTAGGAGAAACCAGTGGAGGTGGTAAACGGACAAAGAGGCTTTGTGTGCAGCAAGGACAGCAGTGGGCTGAGCCTTAAACCCTGAGGAACTCCTGCAGGGAGAGTTGAGACATAACCTTTCCGTGTAACTTGACATGTGGGGTCCGAGAGGTAGAAGTGACCCAGCTATGGTTCAGAGGGAAAATTTGACCATGACGCTTACAGCCAAGAGGTCAAGAAAGGATCACTACTGAGGGAGGGGAGCGAGGTAGGTCTGGCAGAGATGAATCCTCCACCGATTGCAGTGAAGGCAGTCTTAGTTTATTGAGTGTGAGGCCAGACTGGCTGGGGTCTTAGAGGTCGTTCTGAGAGAGGTGGGTGGGTGATTAAAGGCTACACGTTTAATCATTTAGGGGAGGAGCAGCAGCAGAGAGTCAGAGGAACAGCTCTGTACGACGGAGGAATCCAAAATTCAGCATTCAGTTTATGCAGACAGAACCAGCTGCTGCCATAAACGGTCTGTGCTGTCCTTTCGGTCTGCGATCCGTTCCCCTCAGTTCATTCTTATTCAGGGCCACCAAAATCAAAATCCTAAAGCCTACTCTGTGTGCAGGGGGTGCCAAATATTCTTTATTAGCTGGCACATACTGCATTTCAGCCAAAAATGGTTTTTCCTGTACACAATTCTCATTGTTCCAGATTTCTCTATGCCCTAAACATTTTACGTGTAAAGCAGCTATCTGAAAAACCAGATAGGTAGTTTGTGCTCTTGTGATTAGCTTCAAAGTCAGGGTCAAGAATGCTCAACTCTCTGGGATGTACTCCAATCAAGGAAAAATTACTACTCTATCTCCAGTACAAGTTAAAAGCAACATTTTGGCCTTTGCGGGCAACTGGACCACAGTACCAGAGTGGCATAATGGTTAGGAAATGGCTTGATAATCTTGATGATTGGTATAATGGGGACATGATAGGTGAGCCTTTGTGTGAGATTTAGCAAGATTGACCGTGGGATAAGCCCTAGAGATGAGATTGTTAAGTGATACAGAGTCCTGAGGGAGGGCCCCTAATTACCATTATTGACTGTGACCAATGAAGCAAGCCTTCGCTCGCCCAGGTAAGAGCGGTTACCCCCAGGGCACGACAGAGACATGAAAGTTACTGCTGCTTTTCAACAGTGCCTGTTTTGTTCATATCTGTGTTTTTTCCTCATTTTACTTAGCAGGCAACCATATCCAAGGTGAGTTATAATGCTTTCAGGCACCAACGGGGACCCCAGAGGGAAACCTATTAGTCGTGAAAGAGCCATGAAAACTAATATCCCATTCAACAGGTTGTTGAATAATAAATGTGCATGATTTATGCACGGTTTTACGGTATGCATAAAAGAAATAAAGACTTAAGTATTTCTATTGTATAATACAACACAGGGCTGCCCAACCATGTCCCTGGAAATCTACTTTCCTGTAGGTTTTCACTTCAACCTGAACACTGCACACCTCATTCAACATCTAAAAAGCTTGTTGAGTAGAATCAGCAGTGCCCAAGGGCTAGTACACAAAATGTGGGTTGATGCTTCTTGTTTTTCCTTTCATCTACCAACAGTTGGTAGTGCAGTGCAGTAGGACTTCTGGAAATTGACATTTGGAGGAATACCTCAGAATGCCATTGGTTTTAAACTTCTAGATGACCTGGTAATGGGCCCACTTCAATTCAGCAGGCAAGTTTTGCAAAACCAACTACATTTTTAAACTCATCATCTGGACTATGTTTTTGCCTTTCCTGACAAAAAAAAAACATTGAAGTAGTTTTTGCTAAGTACTTTATCTGAAACCTGTATTGACAAATTTGAGACAAAGAAGACATCCTTTCCTGGCTTCCAGAAAATCTGTGTTATCCCCTTGTCTGAAAGGGATCAAAAGACATGTGCATGTGGCTTTTTAATCGGAAATGGTTAAAAATGAAGATACGATTATGTGGATCTGAAGATATTGTACTGTGGTAAATTTGATCAAGGTGAAAGAGACTGATGGAGTAACGACTGGTGTAACTCATTTCCAGGTTCTCTTGGGGTATATAGCTCAACATCTACCAAATACAATTCTGTTGGGTGCACGTTGAGGTTCTGCTTTTTACGCAGGACAGCTAAACTAGCGCAGATGCTGCAGAGGCCAAGACCGCCTGGCCGTCGCCTGTACTGTAGAACCAGGCAAGAAACGCTAGGTAAAGGCTCACCACTGAAATATGTACCACTGCTCTGAGGTGTAACCGTTGACAGAGCACAGGTTTAAGTATTGCCCACAAGCTTATGCTAACAGTGGCAGGGCCTCTGTAACCAGGGTGAAGCTGCAGGGGGAAGGACCATGGCAGCAGGCAGAGGACCTGCTCCTCACGGCTTGGGCTGCAGCTCACGCACGGAGGGAACTTCTGATGCAACCGCTCAAAACACCCGATCAATCTCTTCAGTCTCAAAACCCAGTTGTAACAGTTGCTCACCAGCAACTGAAAGCACCTGGCCACATCTGCCAAGACTGAGGTGGGAGTCCATCCCTAGTACTCCAACTCCAACATTACCTTCAAGGGCCAAGAGCCAAGTCCCTCCATGTTCGGAAATCAAACCCATTCAGGTTCCCGGTGGTACTGCCTCTGACCCTCATAGGCCAATACAAGACCCTAAGGCCCAGTGGTCACCAGCTGGCCCCGCAATAGTCATACAAACCATATCAAACTCATATCGGAGTGAAGTAGTCACCTCATATTTTCTACAAGCACACTATAATGCTGCCATAATGCCACGATCAAAGCCACGATTACTGACAAAACTTTAGAAGATATTCACCCTTTTGTCGTAACTTCTGCATACTAATTTTGTTACATTTGCTATATAATTAGAAGAATTGTCTAATATCTAATCTAATCTAATTCCTGGTAGTGGGGGGCTGCGTTCGAACTGTAGCAAAGTATTAAATAGATACAAAGTAAAAATACGTCACATTTGCTTGCTTTGCTAAATCTGTTCGGTTTTTTATTTTTTTAAATAGTAGGATCGTGTAGGCTATGCCAAAGCAGGGTTTAAATGGAAATCTAGAGGACGAATATCTCCAGGAATAGGGTTGGGCAGCCCTGATATAAAATTTCGATTAGAGAGACAAATTTGTATAATTTACAATGTGAAAAGTGCACCAACAAAATGCTCAGCGATTGGATGGTGGCTGGATATCGCCTGGTATGGGCGCTGCAGCTATGTGAGATCAGGTTGCGGGCGGCTAACCCGGTCCGAACGCAGTAGTAGTTTTCTAAAGCGAGAAGCTGGTTGCAGTTCGTTAGCCTACTCTCGCAAACGATTGAAAGATCTTACTATGACAACTGACGTCGTTGTTTCAATTCCGTCGTTGATTCCTGTTCAGACTGGCTAGCTTCTCCTGCCTATATGGCTGCATACCTTAATGACAGGACTGCACTACGCACAAATGAAAATATGAATTAAGGCATAGCCTACGGACCATCAGAACTGGGAGCTTGTTTCCTTTGAAACTTTTAAGGTAAGTCGTTGAATAGGTTGTCTTAAGTAGCCTATTACTGCAAAGAAGGCACGTGGTATCGCCATAGCAAGTGCGTCCCAAAGAATGTCTAAGTAGCAATGTGCTAACAGCTGAGAATTGTACACCGAGCGGCTGTGTGTGTATTCCTAAGTAATTGCTTATTTCTTTCGGGAATGCAAGATCAGACAAATCGTTTTCTTGATCCAGATCGCTGTCACTTTATTCCATTTCTTATGCAGAAATTCGCAGAATTGTAAATATAGTTCATGGTCAACAGTTTAAACCAACACATAAAAAATAATTGCGTGCCGTAAATGAGATTACGCCAATGCCAATGGTGACACGATGGCTTAAGGAGAAGTTTCACTTTGTCCATCTTAAAAGATTGTTAGCTGACAAATTTTTGCTTCAGAAATTGAGTTTATTTGACAATCTGAAATACAATCCAAGCACGTGACAAATACGCATGTTGTGTGATATATTTAACCAGCTGATTACACGTGGGAGGTGCTTTCTACACGACTGTCGGGGGCAAATGTGACAGAAAATGCCTTAAACTTGTTAGCTTAACAGAATAAAATACTTTTCCATAGCCTATTTGATGTTTAGAAAAGAACGGTGAAAGAGTACATTCGCTACAAAGAAATTATACATTTATAACGTAAATATGTAAATATATTATTTTGTGGTTTTGTGCATTTGTGCAAGGTTTCAGACATTTATTTAAACAGCTTACATTTACATATATGCCCTTTCTTTTTGGCCATGTCAGCATTGTTACAGATATTCCATTGTGCATTTTGAATTACTTGCGAGAACGTATTCTCAGTCACTTTCAAGCGCTAGCCTTTGTGGACGCAAAGGTGCTGATAAAGTCAATGCACGTAACTCTTGCACACAGTAAAATGTCCCATGTTAATTCAACTCTAACAGAGTACATATGAGTCCAGTTGAACTCATATGAATATCTGACACTGAATATCTGACTGTGCAGAGAGATGTTAAACAGTGTGAGCCCAGGAAGGTACCAGTAAGCAAACTAATGGCACAGAAAGTGTTGCTTGGCTTCACAAGTGTTCATACTGGCTGTTGTTCCCAGGAGTGCTGAGAAGAGGAGCTCAGAGGCATGCTGGGAGGGGCTGTCGGTTTGACGTACGGAAGCGTCTCCCGAGTCAGCGCTATTGGAGAGGAAGGGGAAGATTCCCCACCTGCCGGTACGGAGAGCACGGCATCCTCAAGTTATTCTGGCAGTGACTCGGACACCGGGCAGTGGTCCAGCCCAAAGATGGGCCAGGAGAGGGCCGTGGGCACCTCTGCCCGCCTCCCGTGCGCCCCGCCACCCGTCCCGGCTGCTGCTGGGTCCACAGCTCAGGAGGAGAGGGACCAGCGCGATGCTGGCAGCAGGCAGCCAGCAGGGGAAGAGCTCTCGGAAGAAGACGCGGCCTACACCTGGAGTGCCGATCCAGCGACACTCCCGCAGAAGGCCGCAGAGTTGGCTCTAGCAGAAAGGCCGACAGGGGCCTCGATTGTCCCCGCGATGAAGAAGGCCGGAGCCGAAGGAGAAACAGAGAACAGGCCCCACAAGTGCCCGGAGTGCTGCTGGGCTTTCAAGAGGGCCAGCAACCTCCAGAGCCACATGGAGACGCACAGGGGCCTTAAGCCTCACGTGTGCGAGCTGTGCGGCAAGGCCTACACCCACCAGGGCACCCTCCAGCAGCACAAGCGGCTGCACACGGGCGAGCGGCCCTACCACTGCCCCCACTGCGACCGCACCTACGTCTGGTCCTCGGACTTCCGCAAGCACATCCGCTCGCACACGGGCGAGAAGCCGTACGCGTGCGGGGCCTGCGGCAAGGACTTCGCCCGCTCCTCCGACCTGCGCAAGCACGAGCGCAACATCCACGCCAACAACAAGCCCTACCCGTGCCCGCAGTGCGGCAAGACCTTCAACAAGCCCCTGTCCCTGCTCCGCCACCAGCGCTCGCACCTCGGGGACCGGCCCTTCCGCTGCCCCGACTGCGGGAAGGACTTCGCCGTGGCCAGCCGCATGGTGGAGCACCAGAAGACCCACAGCGGGGTGCGGCCCTACTCCTGCCCCGTCTGCCTGAAGTGCTTCAGCAGAGCCTCCGGCCTGGCGGAGCACCAGGCGCTGCACTCCGGCCTGCGGCCCTTCCGCTGCACCCAGTGCGGCGGCGCCTTCGCCCGGGCCTCCCGCCTGGCCCGGCACCAGCACGTCCACACTGGCGAGCGGCCCTACGAGTGCCCGGGCTGCGGGCTCAGCTTCGCCCACTCCGCCACCCTCCGGCGCCACCAGCAGAGGCACTGCAGCGAAAGGGACTCTCTCCGCGCTGGCACCGCCGCCCACCGGGAGCCTGCCCAGTGCTCAGCGGTCAACTCCCAGTCTCACTATGACCTCACTCTGCCAAACCAGACAGACCACTGCCCGGGCCAAGGAGAGCTCCCTCCAGCAGACAGCGCACCGTCGTCAAGCTCTTCCTCAGACTGCTCGGAGCAGACCGACCTTTGAGTCTGGGCACTTCCATATAGTGTGACCATACATTCACTTTTGAGGCACAAGGCTAATAAAACTATTCATAGACAAGCCCGGTACTCATTGTGCCCTATTGTTTGACAGACGCTGACAAGCTGAAGTCACTTGACACGACTGTATTGTGTGCCCAAGGTTTTGTTAGGCCGTAGGTTAAGCGTTATGTGAGTCACACCCAGGTGTAAGAATGCAGTGTTATTTTAGGTGTCAGACTTTTGCCCTCTTGTTAAAAGCCCAATGTACAATTCTGCTTCCAGTAATACTGTAGCTGATTGTATTTGCATCTTTAAAACAGAAGTGTGTCAATAAAAACAATGCGGTAACTACATCTGTAATTTTTCATGGAAAGGCAAATTTCAGCATTCTACCTCAAACAAGGAAATTCATTAATTCGTTCATAATTGAATTGCCAAAACCTGTCTGAAGGTAGCAAGAGTCAAAGACAATGTACAGGGCATGGGTGTGATGGATTTATTTAGAGAGAAAAAATTGCAGCATTGATGGCCCCAGTCCTATAGCTGTGTCCTTGACTGGGGACAGTAGTTAAACTTAATTGCAGAGAAATGGTAAGATGAAAGTTAATGAAGATGCAGGAAACCCCAGGCTTAGGTGAAGCTATAAAGTCTGGCAAGTTAATTATGTAACTATAGCCAATGACCTTCAGGAATTTGGCAGTCATAAAGGTTACAGAATGAATGTAGCAACACTATACTTGCTACTGCATGGACCTTGAAACAGGAGATAACAAATGGACTTGTATAGCTGCACATCAGAGAAAGGAAAATCTTTACTCCAGAAAAGGTCAGGTTTGTGACACAGTTACTGTTGTGAGAAAATAAACATATGCATTCCAAAAACATTATTTGACATAAGGAGTCCAAAAGTCACATTAGATAACACAGAGTGAAAACTTGCACACGTGCTTCCAAACAAGCCAAGCTTGCTCAGACATAAGTTGAAGAAGCTTTAGCGAGGAGACCGCCTGCATCGCATCGACCAGCAGGGGTCACTATAGAGTGACGAGCGCTCAGATCGTATGAATCCTCTCTAATCCTGAGCTATGTTGCCACCCAATAAGTTTCGCCCTGCAAGGATATTGGCCACAGCCTGCATTGGCACTGTCGAGACTGGAACTGCGTCCTAATAGGGTGAGCTACCCTGCAGCGTCAGACATTTTCTTTTTGATGTAAAATTATTTTTCCCCAGGCGAGATGTGTTCACAGCCCGTAGAGCAACCACCTCTCGAGCCAAGAAAGGGGGGGGGGGGGGGGGGTCTGTTTTCCTAAATCTAATTGTCAACATCATAAATTGGGAAATGGGCACTCGTAGGTCTTGCCAGTGCCGGGAAAGTTGGCAACAAGCAGTCCTGCTTCTCCTCTTACTCAGCAGCTGCGACTGCAGGGCTGCCAAGTTTGTAGGGGAATCCGATGGCCCGTGCAGAATGCAGTCCTCCAGTTAGCAGGACTTTCTTTCTGCAGTCTTGAGTAACGTGTAAGACACACCATTCCCTGGCCTTCAGCGAAGGCGAAATTTGTCGCGCATTAGATCTTAAAGGTACACTACATTTCCAAAGGTATGTGAACACCCATATGTATATACCTCATTCCAAAACCATGGGCATTCGTATGGAGTTGGACCCCCCTTCAAGCTCTGGTGTAACAGCCTCCACTCTACTGATGAGGCTGTCCACCAGATTGTGGAACATGGCTGTGAGGATTTGCTTCCATTTAGCCACAAGAGCATTAGTGAGGTTGGGCACTAATGTTGGGCTTAAGGCCTTGCTCACAGTCAGCATTCCGGTTCATCCGAAACGTGTTTGCTGGGGTAGAGGTCAGGGCTCTTTGCAGGCCAGTCTAGTTATTTCCTCACCAAACTCAGCAAACCATTTCTTTGTGGACCTTGCTTTGTGCACGAGGTATTGTCATACTGAAACAGGAAAAAAAACCCAAACTGTTGGAAAAAAAGTTGGAAGCACACAATTCTGTAGAACGTCATTGCATGGTGTAGCATTAAGATTTCCAGACCATTATTCCTCCTTCACCAAACTTTATAGTTGGCACTATTCGGGCCAGTATAGGTGTCACTATGCATTCTAAACCCAGATTCGTCCATCAGACTGCCAGTTAGTGAAGTGAGACTCATCACTCCAGGGAAAGCGTTCCCACAGCTCCAGGGTCAAATGGCGGTGTGCTTTACATCACTCCAGTCGACGCTTGGCATTTGCGCATGGTGATCTCAGGCTTGTGTACGGCTGCTCGGCCATGGAAACCCATTTCATGAAGCTCTTGACGAACAGTTCTTGTGCTGACGTTTTTTGTACGGCTGAGCTGTTGTCACTTCTATGACAGTGCCACGTTGAAAGTCACTGGGTTCTTCAGTACAACCCAATATTTGTCAATGGAGATAGCACGGCTGTATGCTTGATTCCATGCACCTGTTAGCAATGGGTATGGCTGAAAGCAAAACCTCTAATTAGAAGGGGTGTCTACTTACATTTGGGAATGTAGTGTACCACAGGGGGTCCCTGGCCAGACTTGATATGCAATGACTATGTTTGCAAAAATATATCAAAATAAAAACCTTTTTGACTTTTGACGGGGGTTTCCTGGATGCCATTGAGTCTGGGTGGGAGTCCCTGGATCAGAAAAGTTTGAGAACCTCTGATGCACAAGCCATTCCACAATATGACTGTCACCTTCATGACTTCTACAGCACAAATTTCCAACTCCAGAAGTGTCCTGGTTGGCCACAGTATCTGCTGGTTTTCGGTGTTTCATAACTTAAGTGCTACATTTAAGCCATTGGCTGCCTAATAGAGTGGGACACACTTAGTTTCCAAACCTAAATTTGCAGCTGATTGAAAGCAAACCCCAAAAGCCTGAGACCACTGAGTCTCTCTGTGGCCCAGTGTCCACTAGTCCCCTCTCCAACTGAGCATGTAATTGAGTCAGCTGGTCGCTGCTTTTTGATTAGCCTTCTTATGGGTGAGGGCTCCCATGCATCACCCATATAAGTGCTTCAAATTAGTGGCAGTTGAGGTGACTTTGCCCTTTTTCACTGTAAAGCACTTTAACTTCACGGACTGAAAAGTGCTATATAAGTGCAAGCAGTTTAATAAAATCAAAGTACGGAAAGACACACAGATAAAGTCGTTCTTGAAGCAGAAAATCTAGCCATCACAGGCAAAGTAAAACATTATCCGGCTCCTTTAAGAAGCACGTAGCTACATTGTTTTCTATGCGTCTTCCTCTGTTGATGGATACAGGAATCTCGGCCACTCTTGGGAGAGCTGTGTAAGTACAACACGTCTTGAAAATGAAAGGCTCCACTGGGATTGGTTGAGTATGCCGCACACTGTAGCCAGGAGCCTCCCAGGGAGCCACTAGGGGGCGCTTTGCTGGGGAGGCTACAGGTCACACATACGGGATCATGAAACACAATGACAGCCGAATGCCACTGCAGGGAGCGTCAGGGACCCCCTCCTCCCCTTTTGCATTCGCAGAGGAGGCCCTGCTAATGGTGAAACCGGAGTACTGGAAACTACCATGTGGGCTTAGAAAAATGAAAGACCAGTGGCCATGCTGTCCAGCATGGGAGTGCAGGGGCATGGCGGTGACTTAGCACAGGATTACAATGTCTTAGGATGTCACATAATGGCTTCACAGAACATATCTTAACTTGTCTGTGTGTGTCTGTGAACACTGATTCAAATAGCCTCAATTGTCATCCTTTAATTAATGATACAACCATTCATATGTTCTTTTTTAAAATAAAAACCAATGATCACTGTATTTATTTCACAAAAAAGATACTTGTTCTACTTGGGAATGAGGTCAATTCTAATTCCATAGGACCTGTTTTGCTTGTCTTTTCATAGCAGAGATTTCTTTAAGAGGATCTCATAAATCTCTGTTTAATAGTGTGAAATAGAGACACGGTTGTGTTTCACCTCCAAATTACCCTGCCAGGGCTTCCCTGTTCCAGATGCCCGGGTGTATGTGTGCAACGGTTTAAAAATAAGAGTGATCGATATGCTTATACATTCATAGCTATGCGAGCTAAAGCACACTCAAATCTCCTGGAAGTATCCAATTTCATTCCGTCTGCATAACAGTGCAGTCATGAGGCATTATTTCCACAAGAGGGCAGCAGGCATTTTCTGGCAGTTTTTATCTTTCTCAAAGGGGCTTTCTTTACTTAGGAGTGGGAGTGGGTTTCACTGGGTGAGTGATAACAAGTTACAGATCTCTGAAAAGCTGCATAAGCACGACCATGTACTGTATCTGGAGAGGTTTGATAGAATGATCCCACTGAAGCCAATTTGATGCTAGACAAAAAGTGCCATTGTCGTTTCAGCTCTGAAAACCGACTGCATTTTCCTCACATTTTGCTGCCAATCAGCATTTCCAACATTAACATTATTTAGGTTTGGCTCTTCAGACAATATTTAGAGTTAAGGTGTGAACTAATAATACAACTACACAATAATGTACAGAGGTGTGCCGTAAGAATTGGGGGGAGGGTGGGGGGGGGGGGGGGGGTTAGGACGATTCTAATGGTACAGACTGACAGGGGCCCTAATATTAGAACCTACATTTTTTTTGGTCAGTGGCGGCCCAGTGTGAAATCTTTTCATGAGGTGCAAAATCCCTGGTGGCAACCCTTATAGTGAGCATCTTACTTTGCCTACAGTATGCATAGGAACCACATCATCATTCTGACAGTTTCATAACCAGTGATAACCAAATGTGACATCCCACATGCAAATATATTTAGTCATAGTCATTTAGTTATGGGTCTTTTTGCTCTATGGTGATCATTTTTCTCATGTTTTGTTAAGCAGTAATGGTTATGCTGTTAAACAACTTCAAAATGTAATTATGAAGGGTTTATGACAACATTATACAGGCCACATAACATAAGGTCCACTTCAAGTACAGTGATAACAACAAAGCACCTATGGCTATGTTTCACTTGGGTCTGTTCTGGAAGGTTCTAAGAGACGTTACCTGAGGAGGGCACATGGGACTTCCAGCTGCTCTGGCGTCTCCACCAGACGACCTGTGGAGACACGGTAAGCCTCAATTTAACAGCAACACGCTGTGAGCGGACTCCTCAGAATACATCACTCTGTCCCTGCTGAGCCACAGGTCCTAAGGACAATCTAAAAGCACTGGGCTGATTTACAGGTAGAATGTGCGCTGTCCTTTTGAGCAGAATACTAGCATGACCCTTCACCTTTCCCCTGCACGTGAACTCAAAGTGCACTGTAAGTAAACACAACTGCTGCAGTTCCATTTGAATCTGTGTTACTCGGGCCTTAAAAGATAAGAATTTGGTGATAATCACCGAAAATCGCCATAACGCAGGTTAGTGACTTGTTTGGTGGGTTAGTATTCTGAGGTTAATGAAATCTGAGGTTTTCATGAAATCAAAATTTTCAAGTACTTTCAGAGTTAATAGCTGCAGCCATCAATAACTTCCTGGATTTACTCGCACTAAAAATGAAATTTTCAATGGAGCTGGTAACAATAAAGACAACTGCTCATGACTAGATAAACGGTCTCCTGTGCTGTGTTTTCAAATGACCTCTGGCCCCCCTGTAGGAAAAAAAAACTGATTGTGGAAACTGATCAATCTGCTCTGCTCCGCTCGGTCATAGTATCATCTCTGCTTTCAAGTCTTGCAATTGACAGGTTGCAGGGCAATGAGCTTTTAAAGTAAACACGCACCTGGCTAATGACTCGGCTTTTTTTTCACGAGGAAGTGTTTGCCCAGCTCCCAAACACGGAAACAAGAGTGCGTCATAGATTCCACAAAATCATTCTGAGCAAACAACATGGCACCCATACACTGGAGTCTATACTTATCACTCATATCGGCCACGATGGTCAGCAACATGTGACTATTTCATGCTTTGACTATTTGCCCTTTTTTTTTTGCACCCAACTGATAATGCACCTTAATGATCTTCTTCCTTGGAAATTCTTCTGAAGTCTAACGTTCGTGTAACAGACAGCTACTAACTGACACTAAACAAGGAAAACCCTGAAGTATTAGAATGATTTTGGAACAATTTGGCCTCGAAATCATATCTATATTATAACCGTGCCATGCTTGTTTCCTGCAATCAAAGCACAAACCTGTGCATTAACTGGCACCTTGAGAAGTGGCCTTGAATGCAATACAGATACTGTTATCCATGTCTATGCAGATTGTGTACATGTTGCATAAAACTATTTCACACTTTCTAAGGCATGATATTACTTGCTAAACTGTGCAGACTCATTTCCTGTTGAGTGAAATTAAAAATGTAGTGCAAGCTGGCTTCAAGACATTCTATCTTCACATTGAAATAATCCTGAAAAAATATTTTTTATATTTATTGACAAACTCCAAAAACAAGAGGTCCTGCTGGTATTTGCTCAGTTTAAATTGGCTACAAATACTCCTTTTCTTAGAAGAGTGGAAGAAAGAGTACACTCTGTCAGCTTGCAAAATAGTGCTGTGTCACAGTATCTTGCAAAAAGAAAAAAAAAGCATATGGAACATGCACATCTGGCAGTAAGATTCCGCCACAGTTTCCCTTTTCCACCTTTGCCATCAAGTGCTATCTGGACATGGATTTATATAAGTCCTGCTTACTTGAATTTGCTGTGCTTATTACTTGCAGCCTAGCAACAAGATTGCATGAGCAGGTTTGGCCTTACTGTGTCACGTGATTTCTTGCTCTTGAACTGCGTCTGTCCTGGCTAAGATCCAGATAGAATTCAATGCCATAGTCAGTTCACACACACATGCATGTACATACTTTGATATTCATACACGCTCATTATACGTGTGTGCACAACACGTATGCATCATATCACATTTTCTGTGAATGCGCAAATTTAATTTCTTTAAATTAATACTTTTACAATTACAATTATTATACTTGACCTTGTCATCTCACTTACTGGATTCCCCATGGCAGCCTGCCAAGGTTACAAAAGAACTATCAGCCTCGCACGCGCACCTGTCCTACTGGAAATAAACTTTATCTTGTTATCTTTACAAGTTACCTAGCCTGTTTATCTGTCTAGTTTACATTTCATTACAGGTGAGCTCTCATATTGCAACTCTCAATCTCAAAATGCATTTCAAAAATAACAGATTATTCTCAAAGATAGCAACTGCAAAATATACTAAAATCGTTTGTGACATGCCGAGTAGCTCCGATTACAAGCCTGCTTAATTGTCCTGAGATGGTCATAGCCAATCACGCAGCGTGACCGTTCTGCAGATAAGCCTTCTCATTTGTCTAACCAGTTTCGAGTACTCCACACTGTAGCCACTAGGCGTCGCCATTCAGCTGTCCATTTGATTTCTGTTAGTCGACGCAAAAGCGGTTGGAACAATCTGTAACTTCCATGACAGAACAAAACATTGCGTGCACTGCAAAATTTATGCGAACCAACCACCGCTTTACAGCACACAAATCGCACAGTTATGTTCTACTGGTTGTAAATATCTACAAGTCAGTGTTTTATTTTTATCACAATGACAATCTGCTCCTTATTGTGCAGATTTGTTCAGTTGCTGTTACTAGCCATTTAAGGTCGTCGTTGTAAAAGAGGCGTAACTTGGCGGGATGGCATACCTGCCATCCCAATCTGCTCTCAACTAACCATCTTGGTTAAGGTCTAATCATTTTCTCAAAGTCAGCGCGTTTAGCAACTCGCAACATAAAATATAATTCCCGCTTTACTGTAAAGAGGGGCATTCGGTCTCGTGAGTTAGTAACAAGCCACACCTCTCCAACCGAGTGTCTCCAATCAGAATCGTTTATTTGTGTTGCTGCTGTCATGACAGCCACTCCACTTGCAGGCGGCCTCATCCCTTCCTTGCTAAATTAGCATGTGGCCAATAAGCTTAGTTATGCAAATACTTGGAGACAAAGTGTACTGAACACATTGCCCACTGTTAAATTTATCCGTACGCAGCGAACTACAAGCATTCAAACTGAACAGCTGTCAGAGAGAAGACCGAGTGCACATAGCAACAACTGTGGATTGTATTCTGGCCAGTTAAAAACTACAATAGGCTACAGAACTGGACAAGCGGGGGGATATAACACTTGTTGGATTTCATGTGCAACATGACTTTTGAGGAACTAAGTGGAGATCATTCAGTTGAAAGGTAAGTTATCCAACTATAACCGGCTTTTGCTCGTGCTAGTGAGATACCTGTTTCGTACTGAACTACCTGTTTCGTGCAAACCCTCTCAGAAAAAAATGAAACATGACAACATTCTCTTGCGAGCTCGTGAGGCTCTGGGGCTGCACGATCCGTACCATAGCTACAACAGCTGTCCGTGTCAGGTAGAATTTAAACAGAAGCATTCTTTTCACACACAAATGATCAATTTGCCGCATCTTGTAAACTAGGTCTTGGTCGAGTAAATTAACGATTCAGAATTTTATTTCTGGATGTTTAGTGAGGTAACTAGCTTTTGTTACTTCCAAGCCACTTAGATAACGTTAGCTAAGGTAGCGAGCTAGTTAGTCGAGCAAGATCGATGACGTTAGTTACACTATGTCACGCTATAACTTACCGACAGCTGTTGGCTAGCTACCTATCTCTTAGTTGTCATATGTGCATTAATTTTCACGATGTGTTTTAAAAAATGTTTTTGCACATGGTTAATGTTTCTATTTATTTTATTTAGGATGGATTCAGTGGCTAGAGCCTTGGAGGAGGTCCTCAGTTCTGCCTTACCTCAGGGATGCATTACAGTTGGAGTTTACGAAGCGGCCAAATCACTAAATGTGTAAGTTATCTGTTATAATGTGCTTTTTGGTTTCGAGCGTAGGTTGTCAATTTTTTCCTCGTTATTTTTTAATGGCACACGGCAAAAAGCAGTGGTGCGTAACGGTGACTCATCGTCGCTTGGGTACCCGGTAAGTTAAGACTCACGAGTTGTATGCTGACGAGTGCATTGTTCATTGCTCCCCAGGGATCCGGATAACGTGGTACTTTGCCTCCTGGCTACCGACGAGGAGGACGTCAAGGACGTTGCTCTTCAGATCCATTTTACCCTGATTCAGGCGTTCTGCTGCGAGAATGACATTAACATACTGCGTGTGAACAACATGAGGCGTCTGGCGGAGATCCTTGGTGGGCAGAAACAAGGCGGAGAACCAATGGATTTACACTGCATCTTAGTCACGGTAGGCATACGTTGGCATTTCTGTCGTGCCTACCACATTTAAACAATGGCCTTTTCGTGATTATTCTGCATATAAGCTGTTAAGAATTACTCTAGCATATTTTCATTGTTCTGCTGCTTCGTAGTAACGGCAGTGTCATTATCCCAAACTGCGGTGAACTTGTCTGTACTTGCTCCCACGGGGTGTCTTTTAAGTTGCCGGAACTCTTATGTTCAGACTTCCTGTATCCGGCTTTTTATTATCCGTCTTGACATTTATTCAAATTTTTTCAAATGTGGGTTTTAAAGAGCCTTTTCCAAAATTAGGAAAGCCTGAGCATGTAGATAAAACAAAAACAAACGAATTTACTGCAGGATTCCTTTGTTTCTTCCCCCCTGTGGTTTTTTTTAAACATATTTTTTCTATATATAAAAAGGGTTGATGAGCACAATACACTGTGGCAGGATGTGTCAAGCATGCACATCATAGTTAATGCATTTTGATACCACACATCAATAATAACCCTCAGAATTCTGCAGCCAGCAGTTAGCTCTGCACAGTTTCGCCTGTTGTAGAGGCGCCATGGCTGCATAGCTAGGACTGTCTAAAATTCTTTGAAGTCGCACCAGTCTCGCTGGCACCGTGATGTGGATTGTGGGCTAAGCTTCCCAGAGGCGCAGTCGAGCGAGCGAACTGTTCCCAGTTTGTGGGATTCAGTGGCAGTTTTGGCAGATCACAGCGTACTTCCTGTGGGACACCCCTGCAGAGGCCTGTTCCAGGAACTGGGATGACTGAGGGCAGAATTTGTTAATGTGACTCCCAAAAGAAGCGCCTTCGTTTTTTTCTCCTTTTCTGACACGCTTCAATGACTCCCACCCACCCCCCAAGCTGCATGTGTGGCCCTGGCTCTGCAGAGCTCACCCACAAATCTTTCCTCTGCGCAAACATCTCTGACAATAAGGTTCCACCGCTGCAGACGCCGGGCTCCGCGTTGCGTGCACGTGTTGCGTGACCCAGACGGTGAGCTAACCCTGCCTGCGCCTTTTTGTTTTCCAGACCCCGCACTCGTCTGCGTGGAAAGACCCGGCGCTGAGCAAGCTGAACAGGTTCTGCAGGGAGAGCCGCTGCCTGGATCAGTGGGTCCCGGTCATCAACCTCCCCGAGCGATGAAGAGCCAGGCGACCTGGACTTTGCTTTTCATGAAAAACCACGCTGGATTTGTGTGACGCTCCAGTGGATCCCTCAGGAACAAAAAAAAAAATCCCTAATGCTGATGAAACGAGAACAAAAATAAAGAAAGAGAAAAAGGAAAGAAAAAAAAATCCAGCTCTCTTGACGGGGGAAAAAAAAGGGGGTGGAGTTCAGTCCAACGAGAGCTGTATTCTTGGCTCGGTGCAGGGAGGAGTGACTCAGCAGTTTTGAGCGAAAGGACAGCCAGGGGTTGGGCTTGCTTTAGAGCCGGGTTTCGGAGGAGGGACGCTGTACAGGAAACGGATCATGTGTGGGCACACCGGTGCGTGGAAGTTCAAGCTGGGATTCGAAACAAGCACAGACTGGCGAGGAAGAAGCGGAGAGGAACAAAGACTGGGGCTTCCTGGCTCTTTCACAACTTCAGGGGAACCTACGGGACTGCCGCACATACAGAATTTCTGGACTCAATAGTTTTGCAATTATCATTTTTATAAAATAATGCTGTTGCCGTTGTTGTTATTGTTATTAGAATTATTTAAAAGGGAATGCCCAGAACACCAATGTGCAGGAAAAACAATGCATTTGATATTTATGCTAACAATTGTTTTACAAGTGAACTGTTCTTTTTTACTGTCACTGAGATATTTTATGATATTAATTTAAATGTATTTATGTTGAAGTTTCCATCATCATTTGCAATTCTGTAAAACAGTGGTACAGATGTATTTTGTTGAATAAAATGTTTTTCAACCAGATCTCAGAGGTGGCAGTGAGGTCATTGAAAATATCAATTGAATTGAGGTCGCTGTTGAACTCTGTTCGGGCCTTGTGCGTCACACGTGAGTTAATGAGGTCGTCGTGACCTTTCACCTCTATCAGAGCGAACCCTGACGCATACAGAGAAGGCTTACTTGGCAACAAGGCTAGTTAGTTCGCTCGTGTTTTGGCAGAGGTGCAGAGTTCACTCGTTGGAATGTCCTACGAAAGGAGACAACAAAATAGCACAGGAGCCAGTTAGTCTGTGCAGACGGGAAGGGGCGGGGTCAGCTTTGAATACCTTTAGAGCAGGAAACATGCAAGGGGATGAATTACGAGCAGAGTTTTGTAGCTCAACTTAAACTCCCTGTTTGGCACAGTAGACAAAAAAGCTTCTGCAGAAAACTGATTTTACCGCGCAGCTCAAGAATAAAATCTCAGCGTGTGTGTGGCCTTCGCCACGCGCAGTGCGAGCTGGACAGGAAGTGAATGCTTGTATAACCTCAGCTGTGACATCCGCACGGGTGATGCTGGAGCTTTTGACACAGGGAAAGTGGCTGATGTCAGACCTGACGCAAGACAGGCAATCCCCCGGGTCACATTGCAGATCACAAGATACAAAGCACCTTTGAACAGCCAAACTCCATTCCAGCACCTGACCTCCGCATTGCACACTCTTTGTGAGCGGAGAGAATGAAACAATGGGTGTTATCTGAGAAAAGGGAAAGGGGGTGGAGGGAAAGCGTCTATAAAAACATTCAATCCCATAAAGGAGCTATTTTTGCATGCTGCTCTGACTCCTTACGAAATAGCTGTGCAACAGGAGCTGTCAGTCTGAGGAGAGCTGAGATTCTATTTAAAATGTCTAGATTTGCTTCTGTAGATAATCATTTTGTAATCTTATTACAAAAAAAGTGGCATTTAATGTCATAATGTCACAGCTGAGTTACCTGTATTAATTCATGAGCTATTTTAGGGTACAGTATCGGTCACGTTTGATGTGATGTCAGGGGTAGTTCATTCTGAATATAGTTAGAACAATGTGATGTCAGAGCAGGTGACATCATGGATGTGCCTTTGCAGAGCAGCATGATGATGTCAGAGCAGTGACATCACAGGTGACTTCTAAATCAGAGGGTAAGTCTCTGTAATCCTCTCTGCTGTCTCGTCGAGCTAGAAATGCGTTGCTATGGCAGTCACAGCCCGGCTCCGCCTGTGCACAGCATGGTGGGTATCATCCATTTGTGCACAGATCTACCCTCCAGCGGAGCTGAGCGAGTTCGGTACATGCTGTACTGTCCTGGAAGAGTTGCAGTCTCGCCGGTGTCCTCCAGGATTTCCTTCCCTGCGACCTGATAGGATCCTGCTTTGCATGCTGCACAAGGGGAGGGGAGGGACGGCACATGGGAAATGAACCGCGGCAACGCAATTTAAATGAATGGCTCCAGCGGCCGAGTCCCTGCTCAACCAAAGCCCCAGGCTGCAGAGAGAGAGAGAGAGAGGCCCTATGGGCCCATCAACGCTGAGCCGCGGGGTCTGCCTGCACGGGTGACCGCGCACACAAACAAGCAAACGGACAAAGCGGCGGCGCTGTCTGGGGCGCAGACGCTTTTGGGGAGGCATCGGCCCTAAAGCCCCCCCCCCCGTGTCAGATCCCAGCTCAGCACATTCCGGGCCCCTGACACCACGCCCAGCCGTACGGGAGCGGCGGCGGAGGACGCCGCGGTGGAGCCGGCTTGTTTTTTTCCAGGCCGCAGAACGTGACCGGCACCAAAAAAACCACCGTGAGGACAGGGCGTTTCCCCTCCCCATGGGGCTATGGAGAATTAGGAAGGGAGCGACTTTAGCCACGCAGTCCCATAACCACCCGTGGGAAGCACAGATATACCAGAGAGTGAAATTTAACATTAACAGAGTCACATTTTTACTTATGAGAGTGCTTTGTGCAACACTTTGAGGCAGGGGGGCCACCAGAGATTTTGGAGCCCATGAAAAGATCTCACATTGGGCCCCACCACCCCAGACAATCCTATGTTCCAATATTTTTGAGAGCCCCAGTCAGTTAAGGCCCAACTCCCCCACCCCTTATGGTGTCCCTGCTTGGAGGTCACCTATATGCTTTAAAATCAGGATCACATAATAGAGCTAGCTAATTCCCCTCTATATGATGGTCTAACGGAATAGTGAATGGCAGGAAATGGTGGAAATGCATTTGTACACAGAAATGCTATAAATTTCTGGAAAGAAGGACCGTTTCCAAATAAAATCTTTTGTTACCATAAAACATTTATGGTAACCTAAAATGAGATTTATATCTATGAGCTATCAAAGAACATTATTTAGGTATAGCATTGATTCAATAAATTTACAATAAAATGTGATATGCAAACCTTTTCTTTACATCAGTAGATTATTAACATATGATCATGCACTGTTCTGTGTTATTACCTAATTTGATCCATATACTTGCTGAGAGCAGATATTTTGCAATGAGATCTTAAAAGAGGGCGATGGTCTGTGGCAGTGACTCAGTGTGGAAAGCTCTGGTTTCTGGGTTCAATGTCTGGACTACAGACCGGACTGTCTCCGCGCCGTCTGTGCGTCGCAGAGATATGTGCATTCAGGATGAAAGTACGAGCCCGAGAAGAGATGAGATGAAAGGATAAAAGCCGGTTGTGCTTATTAAGAGCGACAGAGGAAGTGAGGGAGAAACAGACCGTGTCTTCTCCAGCTCTGATGTGGCTAAACAGGCGCTCGATGGAACCCAGTGGGTTCTCACTGTTGCCAGAAATATGTGCACATGCTCAGAAGAACATCAGATTAGGCTCCACCGAAGCCCCCAGGATTTCCAGTGTAAATTCAGAAAACTTTTCTTTTTTTTTTCCTGTTCGTAGCCGGCTAGTGCCGAAGTTGCACAGAAAAATTCGCCCCTGCGCCAAATTCATAGTAAACGTTTGTGCTCAGCCGTCACACAATGCATGTTGTTGCGACCCATTCCTTTTTCATACAGTATTGTATTGCAAAACAATCTTTTCAGAGAAAAATCCTATGCACAACAGGCTTTTTTTAAACATACCCACTGGTACATATAAAGTGTTTCCTGCATTGACACAATGAAGAACATTTGGAAAATCACAAGCGGAGGGTTGTGTCTTTTTTAACCCTGTGGCTAAACCTGCCTGACCTCTAAACCTGGTGACATAAGTGTTTTGTCACACGCTCGTAATCCACCGTTTTGTCGCCATTGTGAAGAGCATGTTTTCTCGAATTCCATGATGTCAGGACCAATAAAAACAGCTTAAGGTCACCACCTGATGTTCGGTAGTTTAAAAATAGCTCCCATCATGCAGAGAGGAAATCAGGATTCTCACTGCTTCTATTTTTAGAACACCGTCCCACCTCCCACAGCCCAAAATGTCTGCCAGCCAGCCGGAAGCTAGAGACTGTGATCTAGTCAGAGGATGTAAATTGATGCAATGAGATTAGAGAGAAAAGACTGATTCATGTACAGCGTCTATAGATTTCTGGGGGGGCCCCCTCCCTCCCCCGCAGTTGGATTGTTTTTTTTTTAGAGAATCAAAGACAGCAACGAACAAAAACGTTTGGGGGGTGAGTCAAGGCAGAATGTCAGCAGGAAGAGAGGAGAGAAAATTCCAGAGACCTGGGCTGAAAAGGAGAGGCACGTGAAAGAGAGCCACATTACGCAGGACCTGCCATTGAGCCAGGAGTCGGTGGGCTTTGCCGCGGCACGGTAAATTAATACACCTCCCCAGCCTCATGAGTCAGCACATTCCCCAGTGGTGAAATCTCCCTACCCGGGGCGGGGGGGGGGGGGGGGGGGGGACGGGGTTAACAAAGCCAACGGGGCTTCGGTCGCAGCTCGAAAAAAAAAAAAATGTTACATTAGATCGTAATTTTACACTTTTACAATTTAAAGACTGCATGCAGGGCCGATACAAGTTTTATGAAATGCAGTGAATACAGTGACTGGCTGCTTTTTTCCAGGATTGAGGGGGAGCTAAGATAAGAGTAAACTGACAAGTGGAATTTGGAGTGTTTACTTTGCAACCAAAACCTGTTGGCTCAAATTAGTTTATTTTTAACGGTTTATTTGGAGGACTGACAAGGGAAACCAGGCCTTTTTTTTTTACCCCATAGTAAGAAAATGGGAAAACACATGCTGGGGAGAGAAAGCACAATCCCTCACCAACAACAGGATTGTCAGCTACAAAGAGCCAGTTTGGCTATATCGCAGCCAACACTCTTTAGAGGAGTACCATGGTACTGTATCTTTAATGACCACGTGGAGATAATAAAGAAAGGCCCTCAAGCTATACAGCATCCGTAACCGCACCCCCCCCCCCCCCCATCAGTACAATAGGGTATTGGTTTTAACCAGTTTCAGAGGGAGGAGTGTTTCATAGCTTTCCAGCACTGTTCCTTTTTTTTTTCTTTACCACAAACCTGTTTTCATAGATTGTCTTCCATTTAAGAGCTAATCTGGCCCAGCCTAGATTGTCTTCAGCCATATGGCATGAGACTGCTGTAGTGTGGTTTGGGGTTTGGTAGGCTGGCAAAATACAATTGGGGGGGGGGGGGGGCACTGCCCTTCGGGACTACAAATCCAGGATCGAGGAGCAAGGAATGGGAATCCTCCGAAGGTTCCCTTTCTCAGTATTTTACACCCGTGTGGGGTTAGTGAGGTAAAGGGCAAGAATGCCTGCAAATAGTGGACTATGGCCAAAACGCCGCTATCTCGCTCCAGCGCACTCTGGCACGTGACAGGCCAGGAAGTACAGACTGTACAGATGTTGTCATGGTGATATCTACCCTCTACAGCTTTTCCTTTACCGGCTGAAAAATGCGATGCCCACATCGCATTCAAACGCATTAATAACAAACACAATCATCAGTAAAGGTATGAAATTGTGCTGCTGCACGTGTGAGAGAACGGTTCACCAAAGCAGCGTTTTTGTGAATGGTCACGACCGGCTGTCAGTTAGCATGAGGAGCAGCGCTCTACGGCAAGGACCGGTTACAGCGAAGGAGGGGGGCGGGGGGGGGGGGGGCCACAGAGATCACGGGTACGCAAACGTGTCCTGTTGTGCGACATGTCAGAACATGGGGGCCATGTTACAAAAGATTTCCTGTCCGGCTCTCAAGACCTCATTCCGAATCGCTCTGGTAACCCCACGGAAAAGTAGGTGACATACTGAATGGGCGCATACCGAATTACCGGCTTATGCCACCGCTTCTCTGGCCGGCTGTTTGGAAACACAATCGCCGTCAAACGACAAACAACCTCTGGCCACAATGCCGGCCCATCTGTCGCAGGTGAGCACAAGTGGCGATTACATCAATGTGGGCCAGCGAATATGGACTGACCTGATTCCACAGGTAATTGCAGGCCTGACCGAAAGGCTGCTTTCAGGGACTTTTCTGCGACGGGTGAATAATGGCAACGCGTCGCGGCCGCCGCACGAAAATAGAAACTGGGGCAAACTGTGAAACGCCTTCCTGACCCGACACAGAATGGCCGTCTGTCAATTGTGAGAGGGACCCTTATTACACGAGGGCATGTATCGTAGAGGTTTTGTTTTTTTTTTTTTTGCTTTTTATATGGAAGGTTTGCGAAAGGTTTGATATACAAGACGTTGTGAATATTTTTTTAGGATTGATGCACTGAAATGAAAAACCAGTAGGGCCTACCACGCCAATGCACAGGAAATGAAAAAAGTCCCTTCTGACATCACCAAATACATGGCAACTGACAAACCACTGAAGTGATGACATATGCAGTAGACAACACATAAATGTCTCTCTGACAGAATCAAAAATTCCTGCAAAACACTTGTGTGTCAGTAATCAAGTATTTTGAGAGCACTGTAATCAATTATTTAAATTGAATTGATAAACCAAACTACTTTACTTTCAAAAGTACTTTTCAAGGCCTATTATTACATTTAAGTATTGCTTTATATTTGCACTTTGATCACCACTCAAATTTAACTGCATCCCCTTTACAGTTTATTGAATGAAGTCCATATTCTTCCCTCAGGTGTCAATAAAAAAGGAGAAAACAATCAGTAGAAAAAGGACAACAATAGTCAACTAGACCACAATTATGTTTAATGAAGTAGGAAACCTTTCAACATTTACAGTACAGGAAACTAAAATACAGCTCCAAAATCCACCAAGAGGAATAGCTAAATCTAAATCTAAAGAAAGCAAATCCATCAGTTACAGGAGTTAAGTTGGCAAAAAACAATGAGTTTCCTTTTTCTTTAAGCAGTGTTCTTGAAAGTAAAGGCAAAAAAGGTACCAAAAGGACCAAAATAAAATAAAATAACAATAACATTTTTTAAAAAGCAAGAATCAAGTCTGGAGCTAGTTAGGCAAGTTATACCATACAAAGAAACAGCAAAGGAGACATCTTCAAGAGAGGAATTTTCCACAGTGATCACCAGGCCATTTTAGTTAGGTAGTGAGAGGGCACGTTTGGAGTAAGAACCACGCAGAAACACAATCACCTTCCACAGATTTAACTTCTGCAACAGGCAGAAATCTGCTCAAACAGCGCTCCCCTTAAGACAGTACGCAGTCAGAGAGACTGCAGTGGAGTCACAAAAGAAAATGAACCAACTTTATATCTGAAACACAAGAGAGAAGGCGTGGGGACACAGAGCCGAGAAGGCGTTAAGCCAGCTAACACAAAACATTCACATGACGTTGCTGCAATGTTATGGCAATATTACAACAGTGACAAAACTGTGAGAACAGTTTTTGTTAGCGGGGAACATGGCGCTGAGGACAGGACAGGTCAGGTCACTCACAGGTGAACAGTCACAGAGAGTCACTATCAGTGGATGATGAGCGGGGGAGCTAGATGCACTTTAGCTAAGGCCATTGCTGCTAAGCGGCTATAACCTGCCAGTCAGGCAGTGGCACCTCCATCTGCGGCACGACCGTGGCACTGTATGACCGGGAAGAGGAGGACAGCTGTAAACATGGAATGTCAAACCGTGCAATAATCCAAACAAAAAACAAAATCACGTTAATATAATCACTTGAATGAAGACCCTTTTCAGACATCAGCCACAGCAGTATGTTGAGCTATGAGCACCGTGTATTTGTAGTACAACCAGGCAAACCTTTTTTTTATGACATAATGCTTCCGTTTCTGGTACAATCCGTGAACACAATGGCACAAGTAAGCTTGAACTCTTATATTCGTGTAGATGTCAATTATTAAAAATAAAAAAAAAATAAAAAACTGACAGAAACAGAAATTTCCTTCATAGTAATGTAAGGCATATGCACTTTAAAGGGTTACCATTTAAACATCATCATATTACACAGCAATAAAATTGTCCTGCATGGCTATCACATACCTACGGCTGGTTGAGCTTAGCTAGGCTAGTCACAGGGTACCGATTTCAAAGGCAAACAAGTACAGGATTTATTCTAGGTTTTAATACAGTACTTCAAAACTCTTACTTATTAGTCATCAAACAAATGGCTGTGCATCGTTGCACATATATACTGCAATGACTGCAGAGACTTGCTCCTGTAATGGAATACTGTAGCAATGTACTGCATGGAACCGATCAGCGGTGGAGGATATTTGTAAGTTTGTCCTTGGAACTTGAATTTAATCACTGAAAAAATAGGATTATTGATTCTTTAGCTGAATTAAGAATAAATTAGACCAGCAATATGGAGAAACTATGCACAATGAACAGCAATGGTGTTTAAAAACACTTGCTGGGGTAAAAAAAAAAAAAAAAAAAGTGACTGGGTAGGGTGGGTTCACAGGTTCCTTAAGCTGTATCACCTCACAAAAGAACTGAACACAAAATCATGTAAACCGGAGAGTCTCCATATGTTCAACAGAAGGAACAGGAAGGAGATACGGAAACAGAGTTTGAGGTGAACATCAGACTGGCCTCAGACATGCATTGATCTGAAGCAGATAATAATCAAGTAAGAGAGTTTCTTTTTTTAGTTTTTATTGCTTTGTCCCCTTCTTTCATTCTTCCCGTTCAATTTAAGCATGTAGCCTCATCATAACAATTAAAAAACCCCCCACTGAACGGTTACGCCCCTTCCCGCTGCGTCTCTGTACGTAAATCTATGCAGTCACATCGAGGGAGGGGCGTGGCCAGCATGATGAGGTCACAACTGACGCACTGTCACGGCCCACACTAAAGCGTAGTTTCCAGACTCTTACGTGAAGGCAGTGACCTTTTAGTCCAGCCCCGCCCCCTCCCTCTGTGACGAACGGCCGCGAGAACCAGGGCTTCCTTTTCAGCACGGGGGGTCATTCATTAACAGTGCAGGCCGGTCATACGGAAGATAGAGACGCTGCGAGCTTGCTAGGGCAGTGTTGCAACTGCTTATCAGCGCCATTCACTATTAACAAATGATCTAATCAAGCCGAGTTATCAATGGGTCCTGATTGGCTGAAGAAAGTACGGACACTAGGAACTAGAGACCATTGTTTAGGCTTTTGATGACTACAATTTCTTTATTTTTTGTATTCCAGGGCAGCTGGTCTCAAAAGCAGCAGCAATGGCAGCTTGCATGACGCTGCCCTTGCGGGCTTCACGCCGAATCCAATATCAGCATCCATTCCTCATCCTCAAGCTTTGTTTCCACGGACACAGATTACCAGCCAATTACATCTCAGAAATCGCGGCGCGTGTTTACATTGTGCTTTTTCTTCTTCTCCTTTCGATCAGTCGGAATGCAGTGGCGAAGGCAAACAATGGCTGCAATTCAGCCTGTTAACTTGCACTAGTTTTAATAAGGGGGGCACATTTAGGGTGATTTCAGGGGAACTTACAGTTGTTTTAAATTGTTTTCGATCTATAAAAAAGGAACATTTAAAAAGCACACGAGTTAGGGGGCGACCCACTACAATATTGTGCAGGGCTTTTTGTCCTTGAAGGGGTTTTCTGACGGATGGATGCCCATGAGCAAGGGGTCGTACTTGGCGTTTTCTCCACAGTAGCGCATGAGGTCTGCTGATGCGTTGGACACCTACGGTACACAAGATCCAGGGTTACTTACAAGCAGAAACTGTCACACAAACAGAAACACACAAACACATAAAACACACATGGATGTAAGAACTAAAACACTCAGACAAACATGCGCACACACACACACACACATACATTTGTGAACACACACATACAAACACACAAATGATTGGATGGCCCTTTGATCTGCAACTCACATAAAACCACACCTTCCCAGAAACCCTTGCAGCACTTTTTGTTTACCCATTTTAGTTCCTGTTGTTTTTCAAAAACATCTTTCTCTTTCTGTTGATCATTTTGCACGACCAATCAGATTCTGGAATTCACATTTACACAGAAACCTGAAGATCCAGAAGCACTCTTCTATATTCAGGAAACTCCGCACAGGCGTGTGGAGTCAGAAAGCGATGTGTGTGATGCAGTCCAAAAAGAATGCGCCTGGGGTTCTGGAAATATTCTATTATGATATCAATGATTAACGCACTGGTGACGCACTGGCTAATAATATTAGCATGTTAACAGTACGCTTACTCCAGGTGAATCACCCCGCTGAACGGAACGACTAGTACCCCACCCGGAAGCCCCACCTGGGACCCCCACCTGCGCAGGGCTGACGTGAGGGGGGCCTTACCTTTATCCTATTCATGCTAGCCTCCATCCTCAGCTGCATCACCGTCCTCCGTGCCTGCACTATGCTGTTAGAGCTCGGCATATTAGAGGACATCTTAGTCTACGGGCACCTACACCAGAGCAATGACAAACACAGGAGCTTTCCCACAATGCAACTTCTACTGAGGGAAATTAGAATCCACACCCATCATGTAACTTCCACAGGGGAAAATTAGAACCCACTCCCACCATGAAACATCCACTGGGGGAAATTAAAACCCACTCCCACTCTGCAACTTTTACTGGGGGAAATTAGAACCCACTCCCACCATGCAACTTGCACTGGGGAAAATTAGCACCAACACCCACCCTGCAACTTTTCCTGGGGGAAATTAGAACCCACTCCCATCATGCAACCTCTACTGAGAAAATGTACAACCCACTCCCACTATGCAACTTCCACTGGGAAAAATTACAACCCACTCCCACCATGCAACTTCCACTGGGGTAAAATCAGAACCCACCCGTGGAGGGTTGGAGCACTGGAAGGAAAGGCCTTACTTACTGCGTTCTCCTTTAGGTGGACTCCAACGGCAGAAGCCGGCCTGGCCGTTACCTGTGAAGCACAAAGCGGTGGACTGATGTAAGTCTGTGCTGAAACCGGGCCTCTGGGAGAGCGCGTGACTGCCGCCGCTCTTCCGTGAAGGCAGCCCGAGCCTTCCAGTCAGGAAGTTCGCCACCGCGCACGCACATCCGTGACGCACAGGGAGCACGCTCAACACCGAAGCCGCGCTGCAGAGCCGGGTGGAAAGCCCTTGCTCAACACGCATTCGTAAAACATGCAGGTATGCACATATGCAAATATATATATATATGTACTGTATGCCTTGAACAAACAAAAAAACTGCTGTAGTGAAAATACTTTCAAATGTATTATTGCATTCTGTACTGAACGTCACTGGCAGCGCAGATTTCAGCAGAGTAGAACATACGCATCTTGCAGTTAAGACCGGAGACTTACAGAGGACAATAATTAATTTCTGGGTCTTAGGAGGATACATACATTTTTATGCAAACATATATAACATATGCAATATTTATGCATACATATAGAGTGCCATAAAAACATATTTGCCCCCTTCCTGATGCACTCTATGAGATATTTACAGTAAATAAATGCACATATGCAAAATAAATGTAAGCACTGGGATGGCAGGTGAAGTCACGGCTTGGTGGGGCGGCATGTCCCATACCTGTACAGCACTGAGTTAGGTATAATACACAATGACACACACAAATGAACAAGGAACACACACACACACACACACACACACACTGTGCACACACACACGTCATTACCAGCCGCAAGTGACTTATAGTCGCTGCTAACCCCACAACAGGGCCCCACACTCCAAACCCAACTTAGAGCCAGGAGAACATTTTAACCCCAGACATGAAGGGGCCCGTGGGGGGTCTGCTGTGATGTGATGTAGGCAAGCCTGGTGAGGGGGAGGCCAGTGTGCAGCACGCTCCGTTTGGAGGAGATGCTGCAGAGTGCGTGTGCTCTTCTGCCTTTGAAGCGCAGCCAAACGCACAGGCTAGCAGCTGTTCCCCTGCCATGCCGCTCCATGCCCCCCCCCCCCCCCCCCCCCCCACACCGAAACGACAACTGCACCTTTTTTTCTGCCGATTCATCTTACGCAAGTAGTGTCTCTCCCCCCCTGCACCCCCACCCTCCCCTTCCGCCCCCTCTCAAACGGGAAAACGGTTGCACAACACGAGCCGAACGGTAACGTGCCGCTGGTTGGACTGAGCCCACCTTGTGTCCCGGAAGCAGCTGTTGCGCAGCAGGGGGGGAGGCGGCTGGGCGGGTGGGCGGGGGGGATTGGGCAGTTCAGGCTTAAGAACCGGGGCGGGGGGGCTGCCAGAACCGGGCTCCCAATCAAAGGCTCACAGTCGGCTTTATGAGCGGCAGGGCGGCGGTTTTGCTGGCAGGCGCCGGCTATTTTTACTCCCAAAGCAGCGCAGTCAGCCAGCGGTGCGCTACTGTGCAGCACAGTGAGAGAGCGGTACGCTACTGTGCAGCAAGGTGAGGGAGCGGCAGTGCGCTACTGTGCAGCACAGTGAGAGAGCGGTACGCAACTGTGCAGCACGGTGAGAGAGCGGTACGCAACTGTGCAGCACGGTGAGAGAGCGGTGCGCTACTATGCAGCACAGTGAGAGAGCGGTACGCTACTGTGCAGCAAGGTGAGGGAGCGGCAGTGCGCTACTGTGCAGCACAGTGAGAGAGCGGTACGCTACTGTGCAGCACGGTGAGGGAGCGGCGGGGTGCGCTACTGTGCAGCACAGTGAGAGAGCGGTGCGCTACTGTGCAGCACGGTGAGGGAGCGGTGCGCTACTGTGCAGCACGGTGAGAGAGCGGCAGTGCGCTACTGTGCAGCACGGTGAGAGAGCGACGGGGTGCGCTACTGTGCAGCACGGTGAGGGAGCGGTGCGCTACTGTGCAGCACGGTGAGGGAGCGGCAGTGCGCTACTGTGCAGCACGGTGAGGGAGCGGTGCGCTACTGTGCAGCACAGTGAGAGAGCGACGGGGTGCGCTACTGTGCAGCACGGTGAGGGAGCGGCAGTGCGCTACTGTGCAGCACGGTGAGAGAGCGGTGCGCTACTGTGCAGCACGGTGAGAGAGCGACGGGGTGCGCTACTGTGCAGCACGGTGAGGGAGCGGTGCGCTACTGTGCAGCACGGTGAGAGAGCGGCGGGGTGCGCTACTGTGCAGCACGGCGAGAGAGCGGTGCGCTACTGTGCAGCACGGCGAGAGAGCGGCGGGGTGCGCTACTGTGCAGCACGGTGAGAGAGCGGCGGGGTGCGCTACTGTGCAGCACGGTGAGGGAGCGGTGCGCTACTGTGCAGCACGGTGAGGGAGCGGTGCGCTACTGTGCAGCACGGTGAGGGAGCGGTGCGCTACTGTGCAGCACGGTGAGGGAGCGGTGCGCTACTGTGCAGCATGGTGAGGGAGCGGTGCGCTACTGTGCAGCACGGTGAGAGAGCGGTGCGCTACTGTGCAGCACGGCGAGAGAGCGGCGGGGTGCGCTACTGTGCAGCACAGCGAGAGAGCGGTGAGAGGGCCCCCACCGCGCCCCGCCCAAGATTAGGGCCCTCTGGAGACGCCTCGGCTGTCACTTCCTCTTCCTGTCAGCAATCCCCGGTCGTGAGGGGCTGTGCCCGGACAGACACACACACACACACACACACACACACACACACACGCGCGCACAGCTTCCTGTGCACTCCTCCATTCCTCTCGACCTTTGCTCTCTTTCTCTTTCCCTCTCCGTCCCTCTGAAAGAAGAGATAATCCCTTTCTTCTTTCTATCTCTGCCCACCACTTCCACTTTTCCAAAACACGTCATGCACTCCACAATCACACACGCACACGCAGACACACACATACACATACACACACACACAAATGTTCTACCTCAGCCTACACACACGCACACACACACACAAATGTTCTACCTCAGCCTACACACACACACAAATGTTCTACCTCAACACACACACACACACACAAATACTCTACTTCAGCAGACACACAAGTTCTATTAAATGAGCAAACACACATATATGCAAGCTACTTCAGAACACACACGCACTTGACCTCAAAGAACACACACAAGGTCTCAAGCAAGCCCACACACATACAGCAACCAGCTCCCGACCTCAACGCATGCACACACACACAAATGTTCTACCTCAGCGCACGCACACGCACACACGCACACACACACACACACACACACACACATAACTACTCACGCATGGTGCAGTAACGAGTGGCCACCATGCATCTAATCCTGGATACAGGACTGGCAGAGGACACACAGTCACACATGCTGATGCAAACGCAATTACAACACTCTGCTTTCAGGAACATTAGCCTGGAGCTGTTCCAAACACTCCCCCACCCAATACCACCCCGCAACTTCTCAGAAAAGAAAAGAGAACAGGGCCACTTCCCCCCCCCCCCCACATTCAAATCATCTGACCACAATACCCTACACGAGGGAGGGGTTCCTAGAACTTGAAAAAAAAAAAGAAAAGACTTTTGAAGATAAAATGTAATCAATGGGCCCTGATGAGGCCGTGTCATGTCACCGTGACAGTCAAACGGCAGAAGCCGTTCTGTCCTGTGCGCATCACTCAACCATAAACAGAACGCACACAAAAACACACACGTGTGCTGCTGTGCTGCAGGGTAGAGGCAGCCAGCCAACCGCCGGCAGGCCTGCTCCCTGTTTCCAGTGCTGTGGGCTCTGCTGTGTGTAAATACTGTCAGGAATCCGGCCGGGGAGTCTGAGGCGCTGTCCCCCGCATCGCGTTTTCCTTTATTAACAGTAAACGCGCGATGGAACGGCTCTTCCCATCAGCCGGACGACCGGTGTCAGAGAGGGTTCGCGCGTCACACGGGACAGGCCCCGCTCGCTGTTCCCTTCGACCGGTTCCCTCCTCGCGCCGTCCGGATTGGACGAGGCGGCCCTCGGGCGCCGGGCCCACGTCATAGGGCCGGTCGCTTAGCGCCGGTTTAGCCAATAGCAGCAGCTTACACAACGCAGTGCCTAATGTTATTCAGCTGTACAGGAACGCCAGGCGAGACGCAGGAGGCGATGACTGCTAGACGCTAATCTGCCCTTAGGTGTATCAAAGGGCAAAGAGGCAGCGTTAGGGGCAGGACTGAGGGGGCAGGAGGGGTAATAAATCAGGACCAGAGGTTTATGAGCGCTGACCTCTCTCTCCAGGCAGACACTAAACGCTAAGAGGAAGAGCGGGGGGGGGGGGGGGGGGGGGGACTGGAAGTCGGGAGCAAGGTCACCTCGGGGGTCAACCGCTGCAGCGCTCTGCGCACACGTGGGGGCCGATGTTGTCCCCGTCCCAAGAGCGGGTCTGATTTATAAGCACGCAGTGGGGGCTGCTAATGGTAGTCACCCCCCCCCAAAACTGCCCCCGCCCCCCCCACCACCGTGCGCTTCCTCAGCACCCTGCTGGGTTTTTAATTCCCGGCGAAGGGCTCCGGGTCAACAGCGGGGTGGGGGCGGGACCAAGACGGGGTGGGGGCGGGGCCAAGTCGCAGAAGAGCTCCGTGGTCGCCCGCAGCCAGCCCCTCCCCGCGCCGGCCGCGCCCTCAGACGGGCACAGCGGGCGGGTCGCGAATAAGAAACCCGCCGTTCACAGACAAGGCACTTCCAAATTCCCCCCCCTCCGAGAGCCAATGAAAACACCGACCGATGACGCCAGCTCGTTCCGGACCGCGCGGAGAGCTAGGCGGGGAGAGACGGCGGACGGGCGCGGTGTGACGCGGCGCTCCGGCGCTTCCGCCCCCGCGCCTCACTGCCTGACGAACTCTGACCCCGGGGTTATCGGACACTCGCAGTTTCGGACTGCCCCGACCCCCGGCTGAACCCGGCCGAGCCCGGCACCGTTTGGTGGGGAGGCGCGAGGAAGCCGGCGGGCGGGGCGGAAATCTCCGGCAGGATGCGGAGCGCGCCGGAAAACGACCGTAAAAAAAAACCCCGAGATCGCTTTCATCATCAGCCCCCTCTTCCTCGCTCCCCCTCTCCCTCCCTCCCTCCCTCCGCGCGCAGGAAGGAAGAGGCCTTCGCTTGGAACGGCTGATTAAAGAAGCCGACGTTTCGGCTGAAGTCTGCGGCGGAAGGGGAAAGGTGGACACGCACCAGCAGACAAAAACAAACAAACAAACAAGCTAATAAACTAATTACACTGCAGAGGCTCGGGCCCGGCTGATCTGCGGATAAGGAGAGCAGACGGGAGTCTGTGGCCTGTGCCCCTCTGTGCAGTTAAATAACACAGATCTGCCCACTGAGAGGAGAAGGATGGATCGATATGGCCTAATTTACCAGTTCTGCTACCAGAGTCTTTGCAACTTACCCAACATCTAAACATGGAAATATTGCAAATGATTAAGTGTTAAAAAATGAAAGGGAATGTCCACTTTCTGAGATTGTTGAAAAATATTATTGTTTCTGTTTTCCATAGACTCAGATGGGTTTTGTCCATGATGAAGGATATTTGAGATATTAACAGACGTTTCTGATGTACTGTCAGAAACTTTTCGTTCTGTCCAAAGCGCCTATAAAATACACCGTGAAAGGGTTCGGTTAGCGTGAGAGGTTCACACCAATCGGAGGACCACGCATACTGGTTAGGCAGGCACACGCACCTGAAGTGCATCACTAATCAGCCCTGGTGTTTAAAGTGTGCTCTCTTCCCACTAGGGGGTCTGTGACCGGGGAATCTGCAAACCGAGCGGAAGCAGCCAGCGAGAAGAAGCCTTCAGCGTGCTGGACCCTGACCAGCATCCCAGCCTCCCCAGTGGTTAATTCACTGAGGATCCGCTTACGAGCAGGAGCCAGCTAACGGGCTTCCTGTGAGCGCCGCGTCACGCTTTGGCCGGGTCACGCTTTGGCCGTGTCACCGTTGGTTCCCGGAGCATCTGAGACACAGTGACCTGCCAAACAGAACGACTGCAGCCAAGAGCTCGCCGACCCTGCTTTGCACGTGTGGTCAGCTGAACACAGGCTGCTCTTAGAGCAAGCTCTGAGAATAGCCCAAGGAATCCTCCCCGGCCACAGCCCTGGCGACCGGGAAGCCCGGCGCAACCAAAAACGGAAAGCAGAGTTTCAGCTATGCGGTCCTGGCCCATTGCAGGATTCCCGAAACTCCTGGAAGATCTGGCAACCCCCGCACGTGCTCAGAAGGCAGAGTGAGCGAGAACCGGCTCACTGTTGCCATCGGAAACCCGGGAAGTGACACGGGAGCTAACCTGCTTTCGCACATCCTGTCGTACGGGAACAACTGGGCCGGTTGCATAACGGGGCACGAGGACCCCACGGGCCTGGTGGGGCGGGGGTGGGGGGGAGGTTTTAAATGACCAGCCGACGAGAGTTAAGATCCAATTCACAACGTGCTACTGCAACGCTGCAGCCAGATAACATTCCTACGACATCACAGCACTTAAAAAAGAAGCATGCTATGTACGGAACGTCGCTGTGACGATACAACCGCATAGCGGTGAAGGCATGACGTTGCCGCATCGTCGCGGCGACGCAGAGGGAACGTTAGTATTACGCGTCTGCTGTGATGTCACGGGCCGGGGAAAAAGGAGGGAGACTGCGGGGGCCCTGGCCCCTCCCGTGGCCCCTCTCAGACTGACTGGCTCACCTCCGGGGGGAATCTTTGATGATGAGAATGACTCGCTGTTCCTGGGTGGGAAAACCGGTGGCAGGACCACCTAGCCTGCACGGCGGGAATCGCTCCAAAAAAAAAAACACACACACCGCTCCCCCCGTGCCTCCACAAACATCACACACACACACGCGCACGCGCACGCACACACACAGAGCGCATAATCTACCATTCATTCCGTCTTGACTTTAAGGCACTTTAGGCAGCGCAGTTTCCGAGACCTTATCGCATGCGAGCACACCGCCATTGTTCTGTTCATAAACATGCCATTCATCACCCTTCACCTCGGGTGACTCACAGACGTCTCGTTTCAAACAGCGGGGCCTTTAATGCAGTCGGCGCAGCGCGGCGCGGCGCTGGAGCGGGTCCGGCCCGGGCGCTGTACTCCAGCGCTCCACGCCGAGCGGCTCCACCGGGCCGCCAGACCCGCGCGGGGTCTCCCGCGCTTTAACGACGACGCCCCGCCCGGCTCACGTATCCGCATAGAGGCTCCCAGCAGAAATGGTTTTTAATTGAAAGGAGTCTGATCCTTATTTTTGGTCGACACACGCATAAATAAACTTCTACGCCCTGGGTTTTCAACGGGGGGGGGGCCCACAGACCCCTGGGGATCCTTAAAGGTACTGTAGGGGGTTCAGACCTGATATGCAATGGCTAAACACAGATTTGGAAAAAATATTTAAAAATATAAAACTGTTTTTAAACATAACCCTTTTTAACCTTTTCATAAGGGTTTGTTCTCTGTGAATTTGGCACAGTAGCACTGTGTATGCCGACGGCTACGCTCGATTAACTGAGGAGAACTCGCTGACTGCCGCTTAGTTCACCCTGTGCCGCGTAACGGCTAGAAACCAGTCCCTGAAGACCGCCAGGATGCTGGTTTCCCAGCGAGCGCTCCCTTATCAGCGAACCAGTCGCCGGGGCGAGTTGGCAGATCTCTTATCTGTCTCTCAGGCCCCACAATGTCGCCTAGCAACGGGGCGCCGCGGCCGCCAGACGCGACCAGCGCCGTACTGCCGCAGCAGCGGGGATTGGTAAAAGCGGAGGAATAATGCGGGCGTGTTATCAGCGTAGCGACAGCCTCCAGTCAGTCACTCTCTCCCCCCACCCCCCCTCCCCTCCCCCCTCCCCCCTCTGCGGCTTTTGCGAAAGTTTAGGTGTCAACAATGGAGCCTCAAGATCTCCATGTCAGCGTAACCAACCCTACTGGCAGCAATCCGGGGTGGGGGGAAGGGGGGTGGGGGACGCAACGCTATCTGCGATCTGGTCAGGCAAGGGGGCCGTTCGTGCGTGAGGGGAAAGGTTGTCTCTGTTTCTCACAAACAGAGCCCGTCCTGAGAGGGGAACGGTCAGGACGTTCAGAGACGATGCTGAAGGACGGCAAACACTCGCCCTCCCAAACGAGTGTCCTCCTTTCTTTCTCCCCACCCCTCTTCCTTTCTTCTTCTTTCGCTCTTCTGCTTAACTACGATCGTTGGCGGCCGCTCAATCATGTTTTCCTCGAGAAGCGTGACTGCAAGAACACAACCCTAAGGCTAGTCTGCAAAACTCCTTCTTTTTGCCACAGCAACTGAAGATACCAGCATTCAGTCCAGTAACAGAGACACCTTCAGTTGCAGCACTGATGCTTTTGTTTACAGGATTACAGATTTCACAATGAATGCTCTGTGAGGTTATTGTACTTTCTCCAGAGATCTCCTCAGGTTGAGCGGCAGAAGAATGCAAACAGTGACTGTGAGTAAGCCGTAGGGGTGTCTGGGAGCACAAAGGAGAGTTTGACTGTGAGCGCGTGTGAAGGGAGCCTTTATGAGCCTCGGAGCACCGCAGGTCAGCGAGCACAGCGCCAACGCGCAGCGCTGAAGCACGCCAACCTCTCTCTGCGGAGAACCCCGCTAACGTCTCCCCCCCGCTCCGACGCACCCCCCCCCCCCCGAAGTCGAACGGCTCCTCAACCGTAAATCAAGCATCTGGCTCTGAGCGTGGGGGGAAAGCGAGCGTCTGGGGGGGGGGCGGGGTTTAGGGGAGGGGGTCCGAGGGGAGAGAGCAGGGACGGGACGGGACGGGACGAGGGGACGGGACGGGGGGGGTCTCGGACCGCTTCGTTGCACACAGACGAACGGGGCGGGGCCCCTAAACGCGGCTGCAGGGGGAGAAAGCGAGAACCCGGGCGCTGGGGCTCGCCCCCCCGTCTGCCTGCACCGCGACCCAGGTGGGCGGAAAGGAACAGAGGCAGACAAACAGGTTCCCCCCTCCCTCCCTCCCTCCCTCCCTCTTCTCCTTTACCCCCCTCTCTCCTTCCTCACCTCCTGTCCCGGCCCGCCGAGCAGCCAAACCCACGTGTGGGAGAGCGAGAGAGAGCGAGCGAGCGAGCGAAGCCCCCAGGGGGGGGCCAGGGACTGGAACCGGCGGGAAGCGGGCCCCAGGCCGCGACCACGGCCTCAGCGGACCCCGCGTTAGGCCGGCGAACGAGCGCCTGCTCACATCCCCAACGTCCTGTGCCCTCACATGCCCCGGGAAAGGGAGCAGCGCGTGCAGATTAAAGTCTGTCTTCACCCCCCCACACCCCACCACCACCCGCTGCACAGCTGTACAGCTGCCAGACGGTGAAGAATGCGCGGCCGGACCGGGTCGTAAAAACGCCCCGCCGTTATCGGAGAGCTCTCTCTCCAAACCCCGGGGGGGGGGGGGGGGGGGGGGGGGGGGGTCGGGCAAGGCGGACGGAACCCGCGGGAACTCCCGAGTCTGTCGAGTGCAGCGCTGACGCGATAAAGGAGACGTAGCGCGCAGGCCGAGCCGCGAGGCTGCAGCACAAGCTCCGCCCACCTCAACTGCCATAAAGGAGATCCCTGTGCGCAAGTTCACCCCGGGCCACCGCGTGCGCTGAAGAGTCACAACTTGCCGGATTGTTCTTTGCCCCGTGTGCATAAAAATATGAAGGCATCGCCTCAGTAAACCTGTGCAAGTTCTAAATGACTGTGTTTAGCACAGGGAGTAAGTCTCTGTGCATTCAGCCTGAGTCTGACTTGCATTAGGAGCTAATGATGCATGGATTTTAGCCAATGTGGTTTCGGTTGGGTACTAAAATTTGAGAGTTGGAACCATATATCACATATTTATGTGGCAACAAAGGATTCATGTTGCTACTCCACTGAGACTGACCATGGTTATTCAAAGCCAGGTGCATTCTGGGTAGGAGAAAGGGAGTTAACTTCCACCGCCCACACCAGCACTGGAACGTGACCAGACGTTCACCCCAACCCGAAACCCTCGAGCCCCCTCGAGCCCGTCCACCGCCTCCCTCTCCCAGCAGCCTCGAGTCGCAGCGACGAAGCTGCAGACAGCAGGGCGCAGGAAGGCAGCGCTCGAGACTCACGGGAGGGGGAAAAAAATAAAAAGAACACTCTGGCTGTCATAACAACCGGTCGGCGGGGCCCACCTGTCTGGCGCAGAAGCCCTCCAGGTACGAGACAGCCCATCCGGGCCCGGGACACAGACGAGACTCTGTCTCGCTCCTCCCGAAAAAAACAAGATTAATCGACGGCAACTTCCGCCCGATGGCGCATTGTGCATTATGCCTCTGCTCGGGCAGAAACCCTCTCCTGCAGACAGCGGGGGGCGGGGGGGGGGGGAGTCAGAACTCGACAGCTCCGCTGTGTTCTCCCGCCGAGCTCGCTGGCGGGGTAGCGCTCGCTGCCGCTCACCTCTCGTGACTCACCGCCTCTTTTTTTTGGCAGGCGGCTTATCTCGTGAAAGGACGAGGGCGCTGAGGCCGTATCAAAGGCGCTCTTTCATCTCCCGAATTTTTTTTTTTTTTTTTTTTGGACAGGTGAGGAAGGCGGCGCACCTTTGTGCCGGCGAGGGTGAGAAAGTGAGGAGCCGCGGGGGAAACAAAGGGGAGGATTCCCCCCCCCCCGTCGCGCGACCGTGAGGGGGAGCGAGGCGCCGTGTGGGGCCTGCTGGCATCGATAACCGCGCTTTAAACCGTGATGACTAACCGCTCGTTCACACCGAGGCCCGGCGTCTAATAACTGTTTAAAAAAAAAGAAAAGAAAAGAGGAACTCTTTGTTGCTTTTTTGAGTGTGAACAAATTTGACTTTCTTTTTTTTTTTTTTTTTTAACCCGTCACTGTCCAAACAGGCAGAAGCATGAACTGCAGTCACTGCTGACCACATTCCTCACCTCCAGAGAACAGTGGCCCTAAACAAGAATGTGTTCCTGTGCCACAGATGACCTTAAAATGTGTTCAAAAAAATAATAAAAACTTGAATTGTGTAGCCCGGGGATGGTTGTGACCCTAAATGACTGCATGTGGCTGGCTCTGTCTATCATTTACAGCAATGACCTGGAGAAACACTGACCGATATCTTACTGGTTGGCACTTCTCCAGGTCATCTCCAGGTCATTGCTGTAACTGACAAACAGAGTTGGCAAGAGAAGTTGCAACAAACCAACAGCAGGTGATTGCCACCCGTGAATGACACTGTCGGGAGCCAGTCGAAACACCTGCTGGACGCTAGACACACACGGGGCACAGAAACACAGGAGGTCTTACCCCACACTGCACTGGTTTCCTGCTTTCGGGTGCTGAGTTTCACAACAAGATCACTTCCAGCAGTTGACCTGGTATTCCCATCAGTGCCTCTGACACAATAACTGCGTCAAGACAAACTTATCTTAACCCTCAGAGCACAACAGCGAGAGGGGTGATAAACACTAATCTATCCAATTTATGCAATGACCTGAAGCCACCTCCCTTCCTAAACAACTCCTGCTTCGACTTCTTTCACGACTGGGTTTGGACAAGGATGTTCCCCTTTCTGAAAGGGATAACTTTTTATCAGCGATGTTTAGCACAAACAGATAGTTACAGAGTTCTAAGACAATTCCGTCCTTGTCAAAGGGCACCAGCAGAAGCGTAGAGCTCAAGATGTAATCACTGTGGAACTCATTCAGCCTAAAGACTGGGTTGTTTACGAGCCTCTTGACTTCCAATGAATCCTCCAGTGTGTTCTGAACAGGAACTTGCAGGGAAGAAATGCAAACACATTTTCCATGAAAAGAAATCATTATACACCTGTTGATTTTTTTCAGTTTAGAACACAACCGGTCCTGTTTTCAGTTCCTTCCTGGATGCCATTGTCTTATCAGAGGCCAACAACTGTGGCTGGCTTGCGCTCGTGCTCTCCTTACCAGGAACCCGGGGGGGGGGGGGGGGGGGGGGGGGGGGGGGGGGTTCTGCGCAACGTGCTCACAGCAAGCTGTTTCGAAGCCAGGGCCGGCCCCAGCCCCCTCTCCTGCTGCAGGGGGGAGAGAGCGCGGTGCCCAGTGACCTGCCTGGTGGGTGGGGGGCCGGGGGAGCGTGACTGAGGCCTGGGAGCTGCTCCCTGAGGAGGCGCACGCTCTGTCGGCGATAAGCCGCAGAGGAGCCAGCTCGGGTCATTTGGATAAGTCCCCTGGGTACAGGAGGAGGTGACGAAAAACCAAATGAGCACATGCGTGCACGTATATGCACGCAGATACACACACACACACACACAACATGCAAGCACAACACACACATACACAAGCAAACACACAAATACACATACACACACACATATACACAAGCAAACACACAAATACAAGAACAAATACACACACACAAACATGCAACTGCACACTCAAACAAGCAGACATACACACACACACACCTGCATGCACATGCAAGCACGCACACACACACACACACACACGTGTGGGCATGCATACACACACACACACACACACCGCTATCTTCATCATTTAAATGTGTAACTGCAGCATGTTCTTTTGTCTATTGTGGTTATGATGCATGTTTGTTCTATGTGCACAAATACATGCACATAAAATCTTTGAAGTATGACGTTCATCCTGGGTGATGGAATAGCACTAAATGCATTCCCATGCTCGACAGTAGTCATAATGTCACTCCTTTGGAAAACTGCCTCAAACAGCTTTTGCACATCCTTGTATGCAAAGTACTTGTTGCCACGCACACACTGAAGAGGTGACGTTCAAAACTCTTCCTGATCCTCCTCTGGCAGAAAATGAAAGGTTCCTGCTCAGGCGTGACTTTAGAAAAACTGCCGTTTGACCGGTAAAGCTCGAAATCAAATATGAATATTGCTGTACTGCTGATGCATCTAACATTCTCCCCTCCCCTCTGCTAATCTTGTCTTTATAACACATTCGTGCCAAACTGGAATATCTTCTACATTTTTTCCGTCTACCCTACAGTTTTGCAGGTGGTGGCTGATTCTGCAACCCATGGAATGGGTTTTTAAAAAAGCACCAGAATTGCAAGGCAGTTTTATCCCACGTCCTGGCAAAATGTTTGTCTTCATCATAAATGTGCAGAGTTTCTGTCATTCCTGCTCTTCGTAGTAAGCCCTGCATGTGTTAAATCGGGGGTTTGTCACAGATGGCTTTCTGTGCTGAACAAAACTACACGATCCGCCCCAGCCTAGACAGCAGGACTAGCCCTTGACTCACTTCAGAAGTATCCGGAAAACTCATGGTTACAAAAAGCCCATTTCCCTCCAAGAAATACCTCTTGTGAGAGTTTGCATTTTCGCAGCACTTCAAAAAGAAAATGAGAAGAAGTGGTCTTTCAGAGGTACATAAAGGCTTTTGGAATGCAACAAGGCCGTTTTTTTTTTTTACAGAGTGTTAAGAGTCATCCCTTCTGGCCCACAGATAACATACAAAGGCCAAGAAATTTCTTGCTGTGAGCTGCTCAAGTTGACTTTAGCTGTGTGATCAAAGGATGAGTGTAGGGCCAAAAATTCCCCCTTTCCCAGAAAAAAAGGCAGGTTCAAAAGAGCTGCATTCAGTTTAAGACCAACAGTTTATTAATCCTGAGTACATAAAGCAAGTCTTCTTGCTTGCTCGCTTAAATTCAGTCCTTTCATCACGAAATGCGTCATAGGACCGCAGGAACCATGGTGCAATGACCGTCCGCCGGGCTTTTTAAACGGACTTTCATGTGTGTGGGGGGCTCGGCTATAAAAGTGTATTTTACGCTCTCATTAACGGCTCGTTAAATGATCATTCTCGCGCTCCTGAGAACGTATCTCTGACAAAGCAGCGTTTCCACGTGCAGCCTCCGCATCAAACGGCCGCGAAGCTTCTCTCCCAGTCAGCGCTGAGTCGCCACAGTACGGCAACGCCTCCCCCAGTTGACTCACAAAACGCTGGTATGATTTTTCTCCCGCCGTGGAGCGAATGATTTAATCTGCCCCCGGTCGTCAAATAATGCCGGGGTTTGTCGCTCGGGCAACAGTCCTCCGGAGCGTCGTCCAGCAATGTGCACTGCCAACACATCGCTGCGCATTCACATGCAAATCAACCATTTAGCTGCCACTGCTGAGCAATTATAGGCTTTTTCAAAGGGTCAGGATAAACGTGATATGAGAGGGGACGTTAAACTCGTTAAACTTAATCTTAGTCATTTATGAAAGCTAACACTGACGGAGAGTTAAGCGATTAGACGATGGTGCAAAATATACACCACTAATTCATTTTTTTAAAATGCACTGGTCTGAATGAGGAAGGGATCCCGTTTCCATTTTAGCAGATCCCCTACATTTATAAACAAGTTTATGACTTGCTTAACAGCACATGTGCAACTTTTTAAATAACTCTCAACTTTTAATTGTCACGAAACGTCACAACTTAGCGCCTTAGTTCTACAGGAAAGTTATTTTAAAAATGCTTTACCTGACGATAACAATAAGGGCGACATTCCAAAAGAATTATTTTGCATTACCAAATCAAACCGGCCTAGTGCATCCGTCACTCACTCAACATTGGCTTGGGTAAAAGGTCTGAAAGATTCTGCTGCAGGGACAAACGTTAAGAATTTTTCAAAATAGCATGCGAATGAGGAACCGATTTCCTCGTCTGAAACGTAGCATGCGAGACTCGACTTTGGGCGTATGTTAAGTTAATTTTAAGTGATGCGCCGTGCAGCTGGGTTCAAACGCTTGTGACTGAGAGCGGGCGGCTTTTTGTGATGCAAATAGCATTGTGGCAAAAACAAGTTACACACAGGTGAGTGGCATTGACCCTTGAGTGAGCCCAGCTCTTGACAAACGAAGCTCTTCAAGTGGAATTGAGCACAAACACGCATCGCATAATCCCTTCTGTCACACAGAAGAACGATAACAAAGAGACTTTAGATGAAGCACTTCCAGCCTTGCTGTGGTTTAGCCAATTATTCTGCAAGTACTCACAGACTCTTCCCTCAGTTTGTAGACACAGGTTAGTTACTACACTGCCTATGATTACATATGGAGTTATATGCCCTGTGAGAATTACAACACGCTTCATACAGAGATATATATATTTACTAATTTTATTTTCTTTAAACACACAAAAGCTTTACCTGTGGAACCAAGTAGTCCAAAGCCAAGCTCTAAGTGATAATTTAATCTGTAAAGTCAAATAGACATTGCATTTAAAGGGGTCACATTTTTACACAAAAGCAAATAGTACTTCAACTCCCATAATACTGAAAAACAGAAGACTTCTGGCAACTAAAGCAAATAAGTCATTTTAAGATCCACAAACTCCTAAGAATTACAGTAGTGCTGTTGATGCAGCTTTACGACTTCTGTGAAATAAGGAAGTCATACAGCCAAGATATCCTGCATAGCATTTCATTTTCTACAGAAATGACTAAGGAAATTGAACCCTGCCAAAGGACTCTGTTAAATGTGACTTCCAGGGTGAAGGTGGAGTCGGTAGAGTCTGCTTATGCTAAGACACAGGGCTATGATTACACATTAGACATGGAGGACCTTGTACTGCAGTCTTAATTGAAACATAGGAGGCGGGAATGGTGACGTTTCTTCAGTATTGGGAAGTATAAGGAATGGTGCCAAATGGTGAAAATCAACTGGCATGAAAGAGAGGCGGACTGAATTTTTAAACAGGGATGTCCCACAATGCACTGCACAAAGCCACTATCATGCAGAGCAGTGGTTTCCAAACTATGGGCCGGGCTCCACTGGTGGGTTGTGGAAAAGGCTTGACGTGAGCCACTGGGCGAAAATGACAAAACTACATGACACCAAGCAAGTAAAACACTGCATACGGTAGGCCTAAATGCACTGCGCTAGCTACAATGTGTAGGCAGCCCTGTTGCCATGGTTTAAAAGCAATTTAATTCCATGTGTCCATTAGGGTTTGTGTCAAATCCATTTCAGCCCAGCTAATTAAGGGCATGAAAAGAAATTCATCTAATGTAATGAAGAACGTCCAGGACGCTACGAGGATTTTTTGTTTCTTTGTTAAACTGCAAAATTAAATTTCTTTTAATTTCCCAAATTGAGGGGATTGAAGAGGAGCGTAACCCGACCTGGATGCGAGCAGATGCTGGAGTGCATTTATTGGCTCGTTAAGTAGGTCACAGGGCTCGGAGCGCTTGAGAAACTGCCGCAGACAGACCGCGAGGTCCCGCCGGTCCCCGGCCTATCGGCAGGCCGTATCCCCACCTGCGGGCCAATCGGAGAGCTCTGCTGGACTCGGAAGGGGGCGGCACTTAAGAGCCCGCAGTCTGTCGGTGAGTGACAGCGGGGGCAGCGCTTCGCCACACATCAGAGATCTGACGAAACTGGGTCAGCGGCTCCTGCGGTTACTCCTGCGCTCGGCCGCACAAACGCGCCCGAGGTTTCCGCTTTCAGTCTAAGGCCAGGGCCGGGTTACGCCGCCGCGTCGCCGCCGGGGGTCGGCCTTCGCCGCACAGCAGGTGCCGTGTCGCCGCCGCCGCCGCCGTCCAGTTCTGCAGTAAATGCAGGGTTCATGCCGGCAGTCCCCCAACCCTGTACTGGGGGGTCTACCGTCCTGTAGGTTTCCGCTCCAGCCCTAACAAAGCAGGCCTCATGCAGCAGCTGGAGATCTCACTGAGCTGCTAATTAGTAGAATCAGGTGCGCCAAGTTAGGGTTGAACTGAAAACCTGCAGGACGGCCTACCTCCAGGAACACGGCAGGAAGCCGCCGGTTTATACGGTGGCTGCGCGCGTTTATCCGAAGCCTACCGCAAACATTTCAACACAAGAAAAAAGAAAAAAGTTCAGCAGCAGTGGGAAGGCGGGACCCTAACTGCGGAGGCAGGGAAAGATGATCTCGCCTGTAATTACCGACGAGCTGGGGGGAAACGGAGCCGAAGGACGATGTGACCACAGCATCAGCATCATCAGCATTCCACATGTTTTTGCAGCCCAGCGTTGGCCTGGATGATGAAATCACCAGAAAGCCTTATGCACGCCCATATAAGGCATTCCTGTGCATGCAGACAGGCACCCGGTCCACATCACCTGACTGTTTGCTGCCCAGGGTGATGACATCACCACAGACCAAAGAGCAAAAAGGGGGGGGGGGGTGGTTGCGGAGATGACCTCACTCACAGGAAATTCCTCCCCCACTGCACGATCCTTGGACTGTCCCAGAGTTATGGCCCAGAATGCAGAGCAGGCGGGGAGAAGAGCGGACTCTGTAGCACGGCGGGGGGGGGGGGGGAGGAGGAGGGGGGGGGGGGGGGGGCTGTAGAAGGAGGAGTGACTCTCTGCTCTCAGCTCAGGCATTTCCCGGCAGTCAGGAGCTCAGCGTCTGACTGGAAGCCACCTGACTGAGCCGCTGCACCGGCTGAGATCGGCAGCTAAACCTGTCGGGTAGCACACCTTCCCGGGATTAATTCAAACCCCCCCCCCACCCCCCTCTCCCCCCTCTGTGAAGAAAGAAAAGCTACTGAAATCACTGCAGGACCCATTTCAGTGTCATGCAAAACGTGGCCAGGAGGCTTCTGCACTCCACAGCCCAGCAGAACGGAGAGATTTGCATGTTCCCACACCGGGGCCTGCAGCCATCCCCGACCGGCTTGCTGCGGACTCCCACAGACGTGCACTGTGCGCACTGACGATCCCAGGTCTCGTAAACGTGCGGTTCTCAACACCGAGCCTTTCACGTTCACAGCTGTGTAACGTGACAGAGAACTGCTTTTGAAGCACAATGTGAATTAGTAGATTTTTTTCCTAGACCAGAAACAGCACTAGCACAGTGCTCTGGCCTTACTGTGAGTTGCATGAGCCTTTCAGACCTATGAGGCACACCTGGCTGGGAAGGCCGGTCCAGGGCCTGGGACCTCGGCCGCGGACGCCCGCCAACGGCCAAGGAGACGCAGGATGCACCTCCGCCACCCGAGATGGAGCAGGGTTAACTCAAGCAGCTCACCGCCCTGTGAGTTCAGCCGGAGTCCAGCTCTCACCATAGGAAAACAAACACCATGTTTGTTGGTGTTTGTTTGTCTCTCAGAGAGAGAGAAAGAGAGAAAGACCTGGGGGGGGGTCGACTAAGCTGGAACCCCCCCCCATATGAATGCATTTGTTTCAAAAGCACCCTGTTTGGGGAGAGGGAAAGAGAAAGAGAGAAGGAAAGAGAGAGAGGGAGGGAGAAAGAGAGGGAAAGAGAAAGAGAAAAGGAAAGAGAGAGAGTGAGAGAGACAGAGGGAAAGAGAAATGGAAAGAGAGAGGGAGGGCTGCGGCAGGCAGGTTGGCCCCGTGCGAGCCGGTCTGCAGGGGCACACGTGCAGAATGTGCAGCACCAGCATTATCAGCCTCTCAGCCATTGTGTGGCCTGCCTGCGCTCCCCACCAGTCAGCCCCCCACCCCCCCCCCCCCCCCGGGCCAATAATACCGCTATTCATGTCCCGCACCAAAACGCGCACATGCATTTCACACACAAACCCCCCCTCTGCCCCCGCCCCCCCCCCGATGGGTCGTTGTTCTCCCAGAGCCCCTTTTGCACACAAAGTCTTCCTTTTAAAAAATTTTAAACAAATCCAGCTCAGCCGCGCGCGACCTATCGCTCATCTGATTACATGTGATTTGTCGAGAGTCAAAGGTCCCGGTGGGCTCCGCCCTGTTCCGCTGCGCTGGAATGCTAACTAGGGTTTTTCAGTAAACCGAAAATAAAACAGTTCCTTATTGGAAAACAAAAGTGCAGCTGTGGCTGTCACATGTACCGCCGGTCGTGTTTGTTAACCACCCCCCTCACCCCCCCACCCCCCCCACCCCCCCGGGGGCCGCCAGCGGGGGCCGGCTTTAGCACAGCGGGGGCGACGAATCGGACAGGAAATCCATAAACAGCCCCTGCAGCCGGAATATTGTGAAACAAAAATAACCAGACGCCACGGTAATCATAGCTGCCCGCGATCTTTCGCACAAACGATGGGACAGGGAGAGAAGCTCTCCCAGACCTCCCAGACCTCCCAGGCGTGTAGTTTCCGAGAGACAGAGTGTGTGTGTGTGTGTGTGTGTGTACACACGAGGGACCCACGAGGGAATCGGGGGCATAATCTTTTAGCACACCTTTAACCTATATCTTCTAACAATGTAACAATAGCCTTCTTGCATAACAAAACAAAAAAACAGACAAAAAAACCCCCATAATCAGTCTGTAACCAGGGCCAGCATCCCCCTGAAACAGGGACAGTCGGAACAGCAAAAAAAGAAAAGTTTCCCATGACTCCTCTAACGGCTGCCCCACGCTGCAGATTATGGGAAAGATTGCGCAGAAAAAGAAAAAGAAAAGTGCTGAGCAGGCGTGTGTTTGCACTCCAGCGCTGCAATATGAGAGAGAGAGAGAGAGACAGACAGAGAAAGAGAGAGAGACAGAGAGAGAGCGAGAGAGAGAGACAGAGAGAGAGCGAGAGGGAGAGACAGAGACAGAGAGAGAGAGAGAGAGAGAGAGACAGACAGAGAAAGAGAGAGAGACAGAGAGAGAGCGAGAGAGACAGAGAGAGAGCGAGAGAGAGAGACAGAGAGAGAGGGAGAGACAGAGACAGAGAGAAAGAGAGAGAGAGAGAGGGAGGGAGAGAGCAGCGGCAGGTCAGGTCAGAGCGGGGGGAACCGTCTTCGGCGAGTCTGGGAAGAGCGCTGCTCATGTCGCTTTGTGTCGCTCCACGTCGCTCTGTGTCGCTGTGTGTCGCTTTGTGTCGCTCCGCGTCGCTCTGTGTCCCTCTGTGTGAGCAGAGCGGCGGGTCCCGTTCCCACGCTCTGCGCCGTCTCCACGCTCACCTGCGCGCTCAGCACGCACCGGCCCGTTACCCAAAACCCCGAGCGCACAAAGGCCTAAAGGCCTAAAGGCTCTGCTCTCTCTCTCTGATGTTTTCAGTTATTAATATCACCGGTAACACACCACAGGAATGCTGCCCCCCCCCCCCCCCCCGCCCCCCCGCCCCCCCCGCCCCCGCCTCCCTTTTCAGAGCAGTCTTCACGTGAGAACCAAATAAACCTCCACTGTGCTGTTTTGGGTTGTTCCAAACAGCGTGCCCTGAAATGAACTGCGCTGACTAGCATTTACTGGCATTAAACTGCACTCATGTTTACCTGGGCTGACCTGCATTCCCCTTCACCGCTCTATTCTTACCTGTTCTGCATTACGCCATCCTTACCTTTGCTGAGCAGTGCTGTGCTGCACTGATGTACTCAGCTGTGCCCTACTGCATTACTCAACTGTGCCCTACTGCATTACTACACTGTGCCATACTGCATTACTACACTGTGCCACACTGCATTACTACACTGTGCCATACTGCATTACTACACTGTGCCATACTGCATTACTACACTGTGCCACACTGCATTACTACACTGTGCCACACTGCATTACTACACTGTGCCATACTGCATTACTACACTGTGCCATACTGCATTACTACACTGTGCCATACTGCATTACTACACTGTGCCATACTGCATTACTACACTGTGCCACACTGCATTACTACACTGTGCCATACTGCATTACTACACTGTGCCATACTGCATTACTACACTGTGCCACACTGCATTACTATGAATGAATGAATGAATGAATGAATGAATGAATCATTGCATTTATATAGCACTTTTTCCGAACACTCAAAGTGCTTTATGGTGATGAGTGGGAACTCACCTCACCCACCACCAATGTGCAGCACCCACCTGGGTGATGCACGGCAGTCATTTTGCAGCAGAACGCTCACCACACATTGGCTAAGGTGGGTGAGGTACGCATTGCTACAGTTGTCATGTTTCACATCGCATTCCCATGAACGGGGTCATTCAAGGCTAACGCTGGCCTGGCAGGTACAGCGCAAGCCCATATGGAATTCATTTGATGCGATAAATCCAATGGCACGAGGCCACGTGTGTAAAGCGGAGCTCGGGGTCACGTTCCGGTCCTTCTTTCACGAACACTCGCGATTTCTTGTAAAACAAAGACAAAGACCTTGAAGAGGGAAAGCAACGGGACACGTGCTCAGCGGATACTTCCAATGCCTGCGCACGGAACAAAGCCAGCGCAAGTCAAAAGGTATCGGGAAGTCGTTCAGGAAAAACACAATAACACAGAAACAACCCCACCCTTCAATGGTGTTTAAAAAAAAAAAAAAAAAAAACTATTTCCCAGAAACGCTCTGTACACATGATAGCAGATTCAGGACAGATGATGAATTCATATGCAAATTCAGCCCTCCCCATGCAGTGCGTAGAAGTCAGAAATGCATAAATGAAGTTATTCAGGTTGATGATTTGGTTTGCACAGTGGTTGCCATCTTGTGCAAAAAAAAAAATAAAACATTTTGTCCCTGCAAAGAAACAGTTCAAACATTTATATCAATGTGCACCAGAGCCTAGAAAAATCTTACAGCCACATGCACACAACTGCACATTAGCAAGCAATGGACTAATAACTTTTCACAATGAAAATCCCACATTGTAAATTATTGCATTCTGAGACCATATTAAACCATAGCAAAGAAATGTTCCACATGGAATATTTTTCATGCTTTCAAAATCATTTATCTAGCTTCAGGTGCAGCCAGGTTTTTCTTTGCTTTGTGACAAACACAAAGGTTTCCACATGTAGAGAGTGTAGTTGCCTAACAGGGCCTTCATGGGGCAGTATTTACGTCTTCTTGCCTGGGAGGTGTGAAGCAGAGAGGACCCAATACCATGATTAATGCAGCTGTTCAGGATAAGGCACAGAGGAATGAAAAGAGTCCCTTCCGCGTCTAAAAACGACGATGATGTATGGATGGTTCAATACCAACTGAAATTAAAGTGAGATGCCAGCTCATAAACACTGGCAGGTGCATTCATTACACGAGGATATGTCTAAAGATATTTTTGTCATTTTACTTCAATTTTTCACTTTTCAAGTTTTATTAATGAAAGAATGTTGCACGCTCGTGGATTAGCAAAGAGGTAAAACAAAATCACGATGAATAATGCAATTCTCCGTGATAGTGAAGGCCGGGGTTAGGAATGTCACTCGGTCTCCTTTCAAGGAAAACTCTGTGTATTACCCCATGACTACAAATCCCATAAACCTCAGCATGAGTCAGCAGCTTAGACCTGTACACTCATTGCACCCAAACTGTGGCTCAGGAGAGTGGCTGAGGCGAGTCTCAAAATAAATTTGGGATAACCTACATCATGCTCTTTCTGGTTATGTGCACACCATCAAACTAAAAGTTGCACTAGATAAGAGCACTGCACAAACAGTTGCTTTGACTGTGCTTAGTCTGCATATTAATTCCATATTTTAGTCTACATTTTAAATAAGGGGTGGGTTATGGAAAATATGTGCTCATTAAATGGGCCCTAGGCTCAGACGGTGTGGTGGAGAACCACTCTGTATCATGCCAGTGACATTTTAGCACAGTGCAAAGCATTCTGGGAAGACAACAACAAAAAGGAGAACCGTGAAACAGGTGAAGCACATCCCACAGGGGAGTAAGAGAGGCTGAGGTCAACCCAGGGCATAGAGTGCAAGCAGGACAGCAGTCCAGTCACATGACCAGCCCGGTGCCTCCGTCTGCATGCCATGCTCCCCCTAATGACCGGTGACAGGGCACACGAGGGCACGCTCGAACACTGCAGCCAGAGATTAGACATAACATTGTTATTGTATTTTACGAGGTGATGGGGAACATCGGAGGAGCACAGTGTCTCCTAGCTCGGGCCACACCCATAAATGTGCTTCAGGGTATTATTGGGTAAAGACACGGTGTCTCTTGGAAGTCATAACTAGGCCACACCCACGCCCATGCATCAGGGTGTTACTGGGTAAAGGCTCGGTGTCTCCTGGAAGTCATAACTAGGCCACACCCACACCGGTGCTTCAGGGCGTTACTGGGTGAAGGCACCACGTGTGCGAGCTAGGCCACGCCCACGCCTGTACTTTAGGATATTATTGGGCATGGAGACACAGTGTCTCCTAGCTGGGCCTGCTCTGTAGCGTGTTATTGCGGGCAGAGCAACTGCTCTTTTGAAGCAGCCCGGGCCTCTCTGCGAGGGCTGCAGAGAGGGAATGCGGGGTGTGGGTCACACAAACTTTGTCAAAGTGTGATGCTGTACCTGGGACTCATCCTCCCAGCACACAACTCAAGGGTTGGGGGTGGGGGGGTTGAGCGGGGTGCAGGTGGAGCCAAGGACTATTTCCGGCTACATTTACACCGCAGGTCTTAATGCCCAGTTCTGACCTTTTGCCTACATCCTACTTTTTGACCACCTGTATACATGCACATTCACTTTTTGAAGCGACCCATATCCGGCGCCTGTGTCAACATGGTTTACACTCGAAACAACCAGCATGTGTACACAGGGGTTCGGTTACCGTTTACCAAAAGTAAACAACCATGCCGCCACAGCCATGTCCCATGCGCTTCTTTCCATGTTTACATGTTCATAAGACATGTCCGATCTGTGCCACGTGAGCAAAACATTGCGACTGGGTCACTTTCACCCCGGCCGGTGTCGTCTGGGAACCCGGACAATTTGCGGTGTTCTTTGCCATGATCTTCTGGTCCAATCTCTGCTCTTTATCTTTTTAGGGGAACTGAGAAGGTGAGTGTTTATGAAGTCACACGATGGCGAGGAAAGAAAGGGAGGTCTGACAGTGCAACGTTGCGCGGTGATCACACCGTGATCACACCGTCCCACATCATGCATCATGTGTCAACGCCCCAACCGGGTCTGCTGGAGTGCCCACGTTTCAGGGTGCAAGGCGCAGCCGCAGTACCGCCTCCTCTCGCGGTGTTCCCACGCCCCCTTTCTCTCCACGGAGGCTACATCCTGTTCGGCCAGACCGGGGTTCAGCGTAAAAGTGCAAGCGACGTCAGTGCGAGCTTCTGCATTTTTTCTCTGCTATTGTAAGCTCCCACTGACGTCCTGCCAGTTAGGGCTGCAACAATAGGAGACAGTGCCAGAGAGAACAGACATTTAAAATGAAATGAGCACAGCCACTTACACAACCAGGTCACTGAATCAACGTACAAGAACACAAACACACACACACACACACAGAAACAGACATACGCACACACACACACAAAAACACACACACTCGCACACAGAGAAATACTTGTGCACACAGAAACACACGCACACACAGAAACACACATACAGAGACAAACACACACATGCATTTGCAAACTGCACACACACACACACACAGACACATGCATGCTTGCACGCACACATGCACGCAGGCACGCAGGCACACACACATGCACGCAGACACCGAAACATACATACAGAGACAGACACACGAACAGGAAGTGAGGGAAAGCAAGAGGAGGCTGAGGATAGGGTTTTTTTTTTTTTACAGGAAAAAGTCTTGCATGAAGTTTACTCCAAACGCAGAAAAACGCTTGTGTCTGAAGCATTAAAACAGGCCCTGGACCCGCCCTGGGGAGAGGATTTCACAGAGCTTTCCCTTAGCCTCTCCCACACGGTCACGGTCACGGTCACGGTCGGGATGGAGAGAAATGCCTTGAAAAAAGGCCGCACGTTTTAAAAATAGCCCGTGTGGGGCCTGATCCGAGCGCTCAGTCAGCAGGACGTTTTGGGGTCTGTCGGTGGAGAGGTTTCAGAGGAGGGGGTGGGGGGTGTGAGGGGGGGCGGAAATATGCGAAGGGCGCCAGGAATGCGAGGCGCGCGGCGGCTGGAAAGAGCTCCTCGCGGGCGCCGCATGAAGACCGCGGCGGCTCGGCGTTTTCCACAGCCCCACACCTCTCTCACAGCCAGCCGCCGCAGGAGCCGGCCCCCTGCGCCCCCCCTCTCCCCGCAGCCCGGAAACGACGGCCCCCGCCTCCTGGCTGACCTCAGCGGCCCGGCATGTCACAGCCATCGAGGGGCCAGAACACGGATGTTCCACCGGCGGCAAGGCTGCACTGCACTGTAGTGTAATAAGGAACCAGGCCTGGAATCTGAAGGTTTCAGGTTCGATTCCCAGCTAGACATCGATAGGCCGTTTGAACCCTGTGCAAGGTGCTTCGGGCTAAATGGCTCCACATGCTGTATAAATGGATACTATGTAATAAAACATTATTTTAAAATGCTCTGGATGAGAGCGTCTGCTAAATGCCAGTAATGAAACGTAGAAACAGCCCACATGGAAACCCGCGATGTCCCAAATTCCTCTCCGCTGCCTGCAAGGCGGAGACCGCTCGCCCCCTGTAGCCCTCATTTTGGCAGTCCCCCCTCAGGACTCTGTGGTCCTGCCGAAATATGGACGACCTCACACCCACGCAGAAGCCAGGCGGCTGCAGAGGTAGGGGGTCGGGTCACACCTCCCGAAAAGTCCCTATTAAACAGGCCAGCTTTCCTGCCGTCCCTTTAATTCTCTCCAGCGTGAAGCGCCTGCCCTACATTTAAAGCATCCATTTTAGAACGACTCCTCTCCTTCATTGTATTCTTGCTGTGAACCCTACATAAATAAAGACTAGCCTATACTGTTATTATTATATTAGTATAATGAGAAAAATCTGCGTTCTAAAGAGCAGTGATTTAAACTCTGATTTGAAACACGGGGGAAACGCGGAGAGGCAGAGGCACAGCAGGAGAGGCGCAGTGGGCAGTAATGCAGACTGACCTACTTGTTTGAGCGGGGGGTAAAGTAGGTCAGGGGGTGTAGGATCCAGGTGAATAAACCCAGCAGGCTGTTCCCGTCCTCTTCCCGTGCCGCACGGAGGACGACCGCTGAGCCGCGCCGCGCCGGCCGCGGGGTGGAGTTAGCAACGGGTAAACGGCGAGGTCTACGCGTCCCTTTCCCCCGCGACCTCGAAAAGATCGAGAAACGCACCCGGACTCTTCCACTGAGGGGGGGGGGGGGGGAGGTTCGGGGGGGTTCAACACCGGGACAGTTCGGGTGATGTACCCCAGACAACAGGACAGCAGCAGGGATGCCCAAATTCCCCCGGGGACAGTGCTCTGACCACTACACCACACTGCTCATCTCCTGTGTACTGGTCAATCAAAATAGGCCTGAAGATTGCATTCATGCATAGAACCGCTACTTCGGATTCTGACAATGGCCACTAACTGCACAATAGAATATTTTAACCAATGCACAGTGACCTTGTGAAGAAAGTTTCTAGGTATTTCTGTCTTGTTATATTTGTAGGATGCACCTGTCCGTGTTGGCACGTTTATGCCCATGACAGCATAATTTAGAGTGGAGTCAGCTATGCAATGACATCATTGAAAAAGTACCAAAATATCCAAGCAAACTTGATCAGGGAGTGACAAGAACAACAATTAAAAAAAACAAAAAAAATCATGTGCAACTTGCAACATGACTGAACAGAGGCAGAGCTGTTACAGCTGTTGTAACTGACAACTTTCCAGAACTAGGCCCTAAGGAGGGCTTGTATGCTTTATTAGAGAGCAGTTAAATGCACAGTGATTAAAATGCATGCACGCACACACAGATACACACACACAGACACACTCACAGACACACACACACACTGCACACAGTGTATACACTGTATACTCTGCAGTAGTAATGTATGGGAATGCTTCAGGGAAGATGGTTGTTAAGCACACACAAACACTCAGGACAAAAAAAGCAGGTTCAAAGGACTGAACCGACGCCCATGTGAAACAGCCTCATCAGACTGCATTACATTCACTCAGCTGATACTCTCACTCAACGGGACGCACAATGCAGGACAAAGGGAAGCGCATCCACCCGCATTATATCAGCAACGGTGGCAGGGCCAGGGAGGCCTGGGCCGGCTCTGTCCTGAGTCATCAGAGCACAGATTTAGGAGAGAAGCTCCTCTTTTCACTGCCAGTTCCTTTCTGTTTGAGCAGGGGGGGACGCCGCGTACCCTGTCCTCCGGATCCGGGCACTCCATCAGCCCGGCGTCTGGCGTCTGAAGCCCCGTCGCGGTTTGAGCGTCCGAGGATCTGCTCTAATCCGCTTCCCGTCCGTCTGCGTCGCGCGTCCGAAGGAACACGAGCCGCGGGGTCGGAGAGGGGTCACTTCCTGAATGGCCGCCTCGCTTTCAAAATCCACCCCCCCCCCGCCCCCCCGCCCCCCGCCCCAGCCCGCCTGTCTGCACAGACACAGCGCTGAGGACTCGTGACGTCCTGTCTGCACGGGCTGGAGCCCTGTGCTGCAGCCGTGACCCGCAGGCCCCATGGGACTCTGCACAGATCACTGATTAACAGTCCTGCATATAAAACCAGGAGCAATGGAATTGCAAAACCAGCGCTGCAAACTCCACGATTTATTAAACCAGCACTGCAAACTCCACGACTTAATAACCCAGCACTGCAAACTCCACGACTTAATAAACCAGCACTGCAAACTCCACGACTTAATAAACCAGCACTGCAAACTCCATGACTTAATAAACCAGCACTGCAAACTCCACGACTTAATAAACCAGCACTGCAAACTCCATGACTTAATAAACCAGCACTGCAAACTCCACGACTTAATAAACCAGCACTGCAAACTCCACGACTTAATAAACCAGCACTGCAAACTCCACGACTTAATAAACCAGCACTGCAAACTCCACGACTTAATAAACCAGCACTGCAAACTCCACGACTTAATGAACCAGCACTGCAAACTCCATGACTTAATAAACCAGCACTGCAAACTCCACGACTTAATAAACCAGCACTGCAAACTCCACGACTTAATGAACCAGCACTGCAAACTCCACGACTTAATAAACCAGCACTGCAAACTCCACGACTTAATAAACCAGCACTGCAAACTCCACGACTTATATGATTAAAAGTCTGCTGCAGACCTGAAAATGCTGAGTCAATGACCATGAAGAAGAAGGAGGGACAGAGGGGGGTAGTGGACAGCAACGCACTCCATGGGTCCACAGAGTGTGGGGTCTTTCCCAGGTCTGACACTACCGCTGTTCCCTCAGGCGGAATCCTGTTTCTAACCGCACACCCCACCAGGAAGTGCAGCACGCATGGCGTAGCATGACAGCACGCATGGCTCACCTGTGCAGAGCGTGAATGGGGCATTAGACAGTGTGAGTGTGTGCGGTGTGTGAATGAGCTGGCTGTGGCAGCACACACTGGTCCTGTATCTGTCTCAGCCAGCTGCTGGCTCAATTCTCACCACAAAGGAGACTGAAACAAAAGGCATGAGAGCTGTGGGGATTGGAAGGGGGGGGGGCACAGTTTTGGTGGGGGGCCAAGTTTCTGTAAAGCTCTCCCCTCACTCTCTCTCTCCCATACACACACACACACACACCCCAGGTGCTCTTCCCAGCAGAAGAGAAAGGGGGGAACATAGGGGACGTATCTAAAGAAGAAGCAGCCCAAGACTTCCCACAATCCCCCTTTGTGTGACAGCGCAGGGCCGCTGGAAGCCGTCTGAAGTCTGAAGTCAGAGGCTCCCAAACGGCAGCGGCTCGCCTTTCCGAGCAGGGATACGGAGCCCCCCACCCATCTAGTCCCCCCAGCCCCCCACCCCCACCCCCCTGCCCCCCACCGCCACCCCCACCCCCCTGTCCCCCACCCCTACCAACAGCCCCCAGCCCCCTGCCGCAGCCGACACAGATAATCTCTCTTTGACAGTTACCAGTGACACTGCGGAGACCACTTCCTCCTGCCACGCCTAGACGCTCAAAACTAAGAGATGAGAAACCTTCCCTGCACATTATAAAAAGGATTGGGGAAAACGGGGATCCAGAGGGGGAAAACCCTCGCAGCTGGCACATGCTGAAATGAAAAGCAGATTCGATGACAGATCTGGCAGGTGGCCACGCCTCCTTTCAAACCCGTCAACTCCGCCCCTGACCTGCCGGTCAACAAAATGAGCTGAAACGAGCCTTTCAGAGTTACACTTCGTCCTTATCGACAGGTAGGACGACCACACACAGGGTCAGGAAAATAGGTTCCCGTAACAAAGGAATGGGAAGCGTGCTCTTAGGCAACACCATGAATAAAGACATGCACACGCACAGGGTATCTATAGCTTTATTTTGTGACTATGTTTATCAGTATATTTTTCTGAAATATTTTCAGTTTTGAAATGAGGTCAGGCAGTGATTGGAGAGTGAGGATTCCTGTCAACCAAAATGGCCAGAGCTGTCACACTCATAAGAACCAGTCATTACACTGCAGAAAATAATCTGAAATGGTTCAAAACAAGTGCGACTGACAGTTCACCGAAGCTCTCCCATCCCTAAGCTCACGCACAGACAGCACTAATTAAGGGCTGTCCGACATTGAAGGTCAAACTCAAAGATGCACAAACAGCCCTTTTGCTGGCACGTTGTTCAGAAGCAGCACAATGACTGTTTCACTGCTCCCCTGATGCTTTTGACAGTCAGGCGCCTTAATGGACGCTCTCTCCGGTGCACGGCAGCAAAAAAAGCAGCATCGGCTTTAGGCTGCGTCTGGGACACCTGTCTGACGGGGAGAAAGAGCCATTGTTCGACACCTGTGAGGCCTGCCCGGGCGATGGTTAAGTCTTACTCACACTTCCAGGGCAATTACAGGGTAAGGGGTGAACAATAGGCAGCTGGGCACGGGTAATTTACCGGTGACAAGAGGGCAAAGAGCGAGCACCTGTGCTCCGACGAGAAACCCTTTGGCAACGAAAGCGCCTGGCACCGCTCCATTCTGCACTGTCATACACTGGATGCCATCCATCAAAGGCTGCGAAAGTGGGAATTAGAGTACAAGGTCGCTGCTTTGTGTAACAGGTCAGGCGGCAGACATCTGCAGAGTTTGAATGAAAGCGGAATATATTTTTTGTGACTTAGTGGGCCTGAAACAAATGAGCCTATAGCTCATTCAGTTAGCTTATTCAATTAAGAGAACAAAACTAATTTAAATAGCCGTCATGGCGCTTTTTCGAGGTAGGCTAACAAGTCTCTCATTCAAACGCGTAGTAAGGAGTTCTGAGGAGTTCGGCGGCAAACTGCACAGACTTTACACGACAGCGACACCGGGTGGACAGAGAAGGAAATGGGTAATAAGTGCAAAGACGCAGCAGGTCTGAGCCACTGTCCAACTCTATATCAGTTACGTATAACGTATGCTTACTTTGCCCGTAACTGTGTGACTGTTGAAACAACTAAAAAGCGATGCATTATGCACGGTAATAAAATAAAATACACAATAAAAATGAATTTAAAATATATTTAAATACATATATATCACATAAGAAGAGGTGATACTGGGTTTCTTCAAGCCAAGTTTCACAATTCATTCTGACGATGACGAAATGAAAAGTGTCTTTCAAAGGCTACATTAATTGAACGATTCCAGAAAGCTCCCGAGCAGACAAGCTACCGGCAAAACTCAAGTCAAGGCAATGCAAAGTAGAATTGCATTCAAGCACGGAGCGCCATCATCTGACAGGAAAGAATGAGCACAGCACTTTTAGTCCGGCATATAACGGCAGCTTTCGCATGAAGATTTTATTCTAAACAGTGTATGGATTAACTGAGTTAAACTTGCACATTTTAAAATGTAACGAAACTGTAAAAGCATAAACTGCAAGAGCCACGCGAGAGGATAAATATAGTCATATATATATATATATATTAAGATTAGCTTCAGGCATACAAGTTATCCTCAAACTTCCTCTCAGCAAAAATACAGTTTAAAATCATTTTAACCGTCATCACGCCTGACACACCCGTTGAAACACGCTGAGGTCGTGGAATCAGTGCTTCTACGAATCAGCGTTGTGCGTGAACAGTAGATTATTGTATAGTTCCAATCACAATTCAAGGCATTTGTTAATTTGCACACAATACGAAAGAAAATGTAACCAGCGAATCAAAACCTGACAAAACCACGAAGAACCAGAGGAAATTATCAAATCCTTTGCTAACTTAGTGCTGAGAATCGTTCACCAATTGTTCCATAACTATGATATAAAGTATGGCTCACGTATAAGCTCACGATTGTCTGGTGTAGCTAATAAATTTTACACGAGGAGGACACCCTATAATAAATAATTGATCATTTTGGGCTGGAATGTAATCTGATCTGCTGTAAAAAGGGTAAGCCACTGTAATTGAAGGTGTTCCCTGCTCAACAAGACAGGTGCAGATCCTTTACATAAACCATAAAAAGCATTTCCTGCTTACTAACGTAGCAAGAAATATAAAATATTTATTTAATGTTTATTTGATAGGGACAGATGCATTTAAACATAGCGTATTGACAAACAATAACCAATGCAATGTATCACAGCATTTATAGCATATGCTAATTTCCGATGCTTGTCCCTAGCTGGGCATTTCAAACACATACATACAGCACAAAATCATATAATCATAAAACACATACAATAAACTACTAGGGCATTGTAAAATACATTAAAATTGAGTAAAGATATCATAAAATTTAATAAAAACCTAGCAATTCATAATCACATATGATTACACGACTGGGTGCATTTTAAAAATTGCTTCAGTTTATACTTAAAATTCTCAAAGTTATGGTCGGTTTTAAAGTGGACAGGTAAAGAATTCCAGATGCTAACTCCTTTAACAGAAAAGGCTGTCTGGCCAGAAGTTTTTCGATATGGAACGTTACAATTCCCCACAGTTGCGCCCCTAGTGGTGAGACCAGAATCCTGCAAAGATTTCACCATGTCACTAAGACATGTTGGAGCCATATCATATAGGCATTTAAAAGTAAGTTTGGCATTGGCAAACTTAACAAAGTTATCAAAACTTAAAAACTTAAAACTTTTTTTAGAACGTGACAATGGTGAAATCTTATCGGCTTTTTGTCTAATATTTTTATTGCACGATTATAGAGCCTTTCTAATGGTTTGATAACCGAGGGGCATGCTTGCGACCAAGAGGCAACACAATAACTAAAATGTGAAAAAATCATAGAGTGCATGCACAACTTTGCAGTGTCAAATGGCAAACAGTTTCTGATTAGTCTAAATGAGTACAAATTGACTTTTACAGTTCCACTCAATTTTTTAACATGCTTGTCAAATTTCAGTTGGGGATCCAGTATAAGACCTAAATATTTAACTTCTATCACCTGTTTAACTGGTTCGTCTTTGATGTTAATATGTAGTTAATCTGGCGTGGGCCGTCTCCTGGATTATAAATTCACATCATCACATCATATACTCTAACCAGGTCAAGATCTGGAGGTAGCGCCTACCACAGTCAGAAGACACTGGTGGCAAACCTATTCCCCACAGACAGGAGACCCAAAGGAGACCCAACAGCTGGGAGACACAAACAGAGACACAAGCCCACACAAACACAGGATGCTGCTCTCCAATAAGTGGGTGGCAGCATGTCTTTAAGCAGGCATGTAAATATGAGACAAGATGACAAACATTGCAAATGGCACAATCTAATATATGACAGCACAGTGACAAAACAATGCAGTAACAAGCAGGCAGACTGGAAGCCGAGGCTTATACAGAGAGGGGCTTTCTGTTGCCAAGCACACCACAGTGTCTTTCTTGGGCATTGAAATGGTAAAATATGGTAAACCTGGTAACATACAAAATAGCAGCCAACTGATTTTGAGCAGCTTGAATTGCCTTGAGATTTATTTTGCAGCCTGAAATGATTAAGTCAAGTCGAATAAGAGTTTTGCGGCAACCCGTGCCAAAGAGGCATTAGTAATAATTATCCAGGAAGAGGGTGTGAAATTCTCCCACTGCAGATCTGTATCCTTCCAGTAGGGGGAAGCATAACATCACACTTCATTGCCGACTGTGTGTGTGTGTGTGTGTGTGTGTGTGTCTGCGTGTGGGTGTATGTGTATACAAACATACACAAATGTTGTACCAACTAAAAAATGGAGGGAGATATTTGTAACCCACTGTCAAGCAGACCACTGTAAAAATGACCACAGCTTAATTAATGTTTGAGGATTCCCCACTTAAATTTAAGTTTTAACACTTCACTGGGAAACCATTCATACTTTTCCATGTCCTCTTTACATTCCTGTCAGGCCAGTTGGTCAGCCATTTCAAACTTCTTCATCAAGATTCTGAATGACACTGTGCGTCCTGGAATGTCTTCCCCAGTCCATTTCTCTTTCCACCCACTGGCCATCGCAGGGAGACTGGGGAATGTATTAACTGGGGCACCGCTTCCTGCCAATTGCTTCCTTTTGTTTTTTTAAGCAGGGGCAATGATCGATGGCCGCAGCCAACACAATCAATGCGTGAAAGTCTGCCACTGGGAATCCAACAAAGCTAAATATTTACACAACAAATGGCCGACGCAGGAGCTGTCCGGTGGAAACCCGAGCCGCCGGGGGAACTCGAGTCCTTCGGCTGGGTGAAGACCAGGCCCGGGAGAGAGCTTTCTGTGCCAGACACTCTGGCCACTGGAGCAGGATGGCGCTTTCCCGAAAAATTCCCAAATTCAACCTTTCAGCCACCCTTAAACAAAAACCGCTTGGAATGAAGCAAATCATTTCGCGTGGCACAAATAGCCCGGAGACCTCATTTAAACCCGTTTAACGTGAGGGACGAGGGCCGGTTTAAGATTCTCGATTGCAAGAGCACTTCCTAAAACGTGAAGAGGTGGAAAAGAAAAAAAAGAGCATTTCTGGGTAACGTTTCCTTTTCAGTAGGGCACAACATGTTCATTGCAGTTCCTTTTTGTTTTGACACCAGCTCATTTGATTGTGTTACAGTTGATTTTTGGGTTTGCACTGATGTTGGCCTAACCTTTTTGTATACGAAATGTTGCAAGTCTGGAGTGTCAGTATTGCACACATTGTACACATGACAATATGTTTATTGCAACACTTTTTTTTTTTTTTAAGTGACTCAATGTTTTGAGTGCATTAGTCATTTTTTCCATGTCCATACTGGTGTTCATGTAAACTTACTGTAGCAGGGGACAGGAGTATTGTTATTATAAACGATGCAAAAGCATTTGGAGGTCCACTGATTGAGATGACACATTTGACTTAGAGTGGGACAGTCTGACAGGTAGCGTTGAACATAAAAGATAAAGAAAGCAAATATTATTTCACCTGCGAAATGTAAATAACACAAAAAATAGTTAAGTGCCCAACAGGTCCATATTTGCCTTCACAGATGTTTTCATAGCTGAGGGTGGTGTGAGTTAAAGGGACTTGTGTGTACATGGCTGCAAAAGCAGAATTTCCTCTTTGACAAGATATCCTCGCAAAAGCTCTCAGCAAAGTCACAAGCTAACATCTCATTGAGCCGTCTGTCCACTTTATCATCAACCTTACTGATCGGGTACAACTGATTTACATTACATTACAATACATTTATTTAGCAGACGCTTTTATCCAAAGCGACGTACAGAAGCGCACATCAAACTAGAGGTCAACTGCTCTGTTATTGTCCCTCAGATGGTTTTTGCATGTTCATCATTTTGTTAAAATATTAAATGGGAAATTGTTCCAAAATCAAAGATGACCTTGTGGCAAAGACACACTTAAGCTGAGAGGGCAGAACAGAATTAAAACACGGCCAGTTCTGAGGTCACGAGAGTCAGTCACAGTAATTTATTCACTGTAGCTAGTGCTTAGGAGACGTTGGACTGCTATCAGTTCTGAAGGTGATCAGTAAGTTAAAAAGCTCTATATTGATTACTCCTCTCGGTGTTAATGCAATGGAGGTTGGAAAGTCAGATACAGTTCCTGCCTCACCCCCCACCCCCCCACCTGCCACAACAAGCACTCAGATAATGACCTGGGGTTCAGATGCGCCCCCCCCCCCCCCCCCCCCCATCCATCCACCGCTGGCTCCCTCCCAACTCTGCAGTCAATGCACTTTTATTCAAACACGGATCTGATTCCACTGCAGTTCACTAAGAAATTCACCTACCCCCCCACAAAAAGGAAAGTGCTCATCTGAGAATTACACACCCAAACACAGGGGGTGTGTTAGCGGACGCAAAACAGCGTTGGTGGTCAAAATTAGGGAGGTTGTGGAGGGAAAATTCATTAAATAAAACTCAAGTTCCAGTCAAACTGCCTACAATTACATGCATGGCTAGAAGGTGATAAAGGCAGAATTAGTAACTCTGTAAAATCAAGAAATTCACTCTCACAGCGTTCACCCAGTCGGCTCTAACTGCATTCCTTGGTTTATGGGATGTTGGAGCCTCAGGTGAAGGATCTGTCAGAGTCGCTTGCTATATGTTATTGGTTATTTCAGTCTACTTTAGTCTAATGAGAAAACAGGAGATACAGTTACCAGATCTCAGGTTTGATTTTTATTTTAATAAAAACAAACAATATTTCGATCAAAAGACTACCCGGCCTTGTGTTTATGAATCGACAAGAAGTTGTGCATGATCAGTAAGAAGCAATTTTTTATAAATGGATCACTAAATATTACAGAACCTTGTGGCAATGGATTTAATGGAATAGAAAGGACACACTCAATTTTTCGTATTTTACTGAAGATACAACCTCAGAACTTGTTTATCACTGACTGAATTGGGCTCTTCTGAGAAGTGCTATTAGGAACACTAACCCAGAGCAGGGAAACAGTTGACGCTGACAAAAGCTAACCTTTCTTAAGACCGGACAAGATCGACACTGGATCTGAAACAGATTCAAGCTTCTGAAATAATCCTCTTCCGATTCAAACGCATTACGGTTTTAAGTATTAAAGGCACAACTCATGGTCAGCACTCAGATAAGAGCCCGAGCTCTCACGCACGGTTTACAGATTGCTAGGCAACAGGCAGGAAAACTGCACCGAGACAGGAGCGAGGGCCATCCAGCTGAAACGGCCGTGAACAAAGCGGGTCATAAACCGTGGACGAACGCAGGCAAAGTCCAAATATTTCTCTTTCCTGTATTTTTCCAAATGTTTCAGAAGTCAGGCAGCGCGGCTCTTCGAATGTTTTTCTGTTCCTCGTTTAACAGCTCTGCCCTTGTTATTCATGTTTAAAACATGGACAGCATGGTGAGTAGGCCTATTACAGCGATTATTCAACGTCATACGGGCGACCTGCAAAATCCTAAAATCCGCAAAGTAATGGTTTAGATTTAGCGGAATGCATAGCTTACCTCTGTGTGTCTTGTGATAACAGCTGCTCCATAAACAATATAAACCAAAAAGAGACAACGGATAATTATATCAGTAGGCCTGTAGCCAAACACTTAGTGAGGAAATGTTCCAGTTCAACCACAGTTGTGTCAGCTTACATTCAAGGCAAACGCGTCACATCGTTAAACACGCACCCAAGTGAAAGCGCACCCATCGACAGCTGAGTCACAGCAGCACTGTTCAAAGTTGTAACGGCATAAAACGCTGGCCCTGTGGATTCCACTGACGTTTCCCTTATCCATTGAGCACTGAAGTTCGTTAGCTAGTCAAACTCATTACACAGATGGGCTAGGATATCCTATTTGAGTCTATTGCCAACGCAAACTCACAGAAGCACACAAACATTGCGTCCTTTCAACATAGCAGTGATATTTTATAGGAAAAACACAAGCTACACAAAGCTATTATTAGGCTACCTATTATGTCTAGCAGTTGCTAGGCAGCATGTTACAGTATGCAACTCTCCTTCCCGTCCCATGTTTGTGATGGCCCCCTTCATACTGCTATTTAGACCGCAGACTGTCTGCTCTCTGTGCTACTAGGAGCCCGCCCTACTTAAAACTATTCCAAAACGGTCATGGAAACACTGTTCCCCATTGCCCAGGAGGAGCATGGTATCCATGGTGACATGCAGGCCCAGCAGCCACAAAATAAGGCAATTTTACTAACGTTTGAAATCCAACAAACCAAACAAAAGCCACAGCAAGAAGGAATAGGGTTCATTCTGCTATGAAGCATGGTAGCTACCTGAGGACAAACTCCTGTTGCTCATCCGCAGATTTAATCAAAAGGTTGACGCACCACTAATCACAAATTTAGCTCCTAAACCATTTAAATAAATGGGGGCACTTAAATGGCACCCAGCATGCTCTCTAGAAAATTTGAAGTCATTTAACTTCCAACTGTCGTATGACGTAAACGAGCATATAATTGGACTGAATTTCATTAACTGGAAAAAGAACCCCTGAGGAATGTGTTTTTACTCAATTGGGCACACACCAAGTTATTGACACGTCAAGATTAATTTAGCCTACATTTTATTTTCTCCCAGCACAGTCAGAAATAAAGTTACAGTAGAGGTACATTTTTTGTTCTTTATGGAACAAATTTCCCAAATGTAAGCTGAAAGTACAATAATGTTTTCATCGGGGTACACCTGCCATTTATATGCAAAAAAGGTACAAATGATTTTGGTATCGCAGGCTAGGGGTACAATTTTGTGTACCTATAGGGTACCACACCAGTGACAAGAGTGCTAATACACTACATGGCCAAAAGTATGTGGACACGCCGTCTAATTAGTAGGTTCGGCTACTTCAGCCACACCCATTGCTAACAGGTGCATAAAATGCAGCATAATCATGCAATCTCCATAGACAAACATTGGCAGTAGAATGGGTTGTACTGAAGAGACTTTCAACGTGGCACTGTCATATGATGCTACATTTTCAACAAGTCAGTTCATCAAATTTCTGCCCTGCTAGAGCTGCCCGGGTCAACTGTACGTGCTGTCATTGTGAAGTGGAAACGTTTAGTAGCAACAACGGCTCAGCTTCGAAGCGGCAGGCCACACAAGCTCACAGAACGGGACCGGCGAGTGCTGAAGCAGATAAAGAAATGGCTTGGCGAGTTTAGTGTGGAAGAACTTGACCCATCGAACACCTTTGGGATGAAATGGAACGCCTACTGCGAGCCAGCCTTATCGCCCAACATCAGTGCCCAACCTCACTAATGCTGTTGTGGCTGAATGGAAGCAAATCCCCACAGCCGTGTTCCAAAATCTAGTGGAAAGCCTTCAGAGAAGAGTTGAGGCTGTTACAACAGCAAAGGGGGGACCGACTCCATATTAATGCCCATGGTTTTGGAATGAGATGTTTAACAAGCACATATGGGTGTGATGTTTGGGTGTCCACATATTTTTGGCCATGTGGTTTACCTTTTTTGTACCTTTTTTTTCTCAGACTGAGAACATCCCTATAACCGCCTTTTTTACGCCCATGGTGCTAGTTTGCTTCTTTTGAAAAAAGATAACATCACGATAAATGTTTGGCAAACAAGTTCACAGAAACTCTGCGACACAGTAAACAAAAGCACACATTAACCACAGGCAGCACAACGGCACTTCACTATTGTGTTTTACATGTCACATCACCGCTGACCACAAAGGCAGGAAGCTGCCAGCCGCCAGCCAATCGGCACGCAGGCCCTGAAAAAAACAACCGCCAGTCAGTGTGATTTCATTTTAATAGGCTGGGCCTGCATTTTTTTTTTGTGTTCTGTCAGAAAAACATTGATTCTGACTGAGGCCACACAAACAGTTCACTGCAGCCCTGTAATCACTCTGTGGCACACAGACTCAGGGCAAACTTCCGGCATATCGCTGGAGACACGCCAACTGCCATCCATAACCGCCAACACCCTGAGACTTCAATTTCTATAACTTTGTTAATGGACAAACTCGATGAGCCCTCATAACTTTATGAGCTCCGCTGTCAGCTTGTGTTCCTTGTATTTATGACCCTTCTACCTGAGCCAGCCGCATGCTTCTGGTAACAGGTAGTTTTTTTGAACACATCACCTTTGAGTTCTTTCAGGATTACACATTACTTTCAGTATTACACAGTATAATCAGCTGGGTAAGATCCATCTTTTTAAGGTAAACTACATGCATACTGTAAACAACTAAAATCAACTATTCATGTCACTTGTTTCAATGTTCCAATTTGCTGGAAGGATTAGCATGCCAAAGAATTCAGGTTAAGACCATCCAGAAAGCTAAAGAGAAACTAAAGTCCCTCACGCCAAGTGCTGTATTGAGCATGAGGTCATAACACCACCTTGATAAAAAAAACCGTGGGAATCTGTTCTCTGGCTATTCAATATGTGACCATGGCCTGCTTCTTGAGTTCACAGATTACAAGGGCCCCATACGAAGGTCCAGCTGAGAATTTGACAAAATGGCCGTCCCTCAACCCATTCCCACAGCAGCTCCAGCAGTCAGTACTTCTCAGGTCAGCCCTAATCTCAGTCTAACTGTACTCCGTCAATGAGTGACTAGAGGGAGAAACTGTACGACGGTTAAATATGTTTGCGAGCCATCAGTAACATTTGTCACGGGCTGCTTTATACCTGCGGAGACATCCGGGTTGAGAGCTGCGGTACACTGGTGGACGAGATCAATACAGCTCAACCTGAATCAATTCACCAATTCAGACGAACGATGACAGTGATGCAATGTTAAGCTCTGACATCACGGGCAGTACAACTGCAGCGGTCTCTTTTTAGGCCTGCTGTGTGATATTTCAGGGCCTCTCACATTCAGTGGCATCTCTGTCTGTATCATTTCACTGGTCGTATTTTCTCTAGTAATATTAAATTTTAAAAAATACCCTTAAAGCATCACCGCCACGCACCCCAGGACTTGAGTCGCATTAGATGCTTTCCCTTCATGAAATGATGTTGCTGGTCGGCTGCACACTTCCAGCAGTGAAAACAGAAGGGCGATTATGAAGATTCGGTAAAAGCATTAAAAAGCCATTTTCTTTACCCCCAGCCTCCTCAGGGCGCCGATCTCTGAACACGCGTCTCTAAACACGGATGGCCAGCGCTTACACCGCTTCACGCTTCTGGACCAATCATTCGAGTCTGTTGCATCCCGCATCCATCAAAATCTCCGCTCTAAAAATACCAGCAGGTACCACCGTCTCCACCTTTCCGTATAGCCCTCTAAAATTACAGAAAAGAGGAACTGCGCTTTAAAATTTGTTCACCAATTATGTTACCTTTACACCACGAAAGATTTTAAAAAAATGGATTTAAAGGAGCGTCAAATGGACGGGAGACATGAAAGGGTGCATTTGCTGGACCCTGAATCCGTGACCTCTGTGCATCGGATGAGGTGACAGAGGGCGAGTAACGGGCAGAAGGCCACTCCTGGACAGGGCGGGGCGGTGTTTCTATAAATAACCCCCCCCCCCCCCCCCCCCCCGTAACGGCCCAGCGACGGTGTCCTTGGGGACGGTGGGACCTCTTCCGTCCTTCGCCGCCGTCTGACGTCACCCAGGAGGTCACCCGCCGCGGCGGTCCCGCTGCAGGAGCCCCCGCAGGCCGGGGACACGGCCGGGCCCCATCTCCACGCGGGAGACCGGGGGGCGGTACTGAGGACGGCTGTTCGGGACGGACGGAGAGGCCGAACTCTCCCTGCAGAACCCTCCGGAAGAGTTTGGACTGGTGGCACGACGTCACTGCTGTGCCCAGGGGAGCGTAGGTGAGCTTGCGGTGAGTCGCAGGGTAAATATGACAGAAATAACGTGCTGTATATAGTGTGCATTTGCACCAGTAAAATTAAACACGGCTTGTCACGTGCTCTTCAATTCAATTCACTTTGTATAGAGCTTTCATAGTATTGCACTATGGCCCCGGGGGCACTATATTTTGTTCTACTCTTTGCATAACCTGTAAGGAGAAGGAATGACAGTAAACAAACTATCTTATCTTAGTTTACAGAGAACTGTCACAGAGATGCTTTACAGAGAAACAGAAGGGAAACTGGGCAGAAACCAGGCTTGAACCCCCAAGAACCAGTGAGGTAAACACCCTCCCCCTCCACTAGCTGAAGTGTACTCACAGCGGTTTTTGACACATTAGACATTTTAACTCCACATTTGACCCTATTTGGGGCCACACAAGACGTGAGAGAAAATGCGTTCCCACATTAAGCAGGCCTGAGGACACCGCTGTGGTGCAGAGGTGTGAGGACTGGGGGGCCGGTCAGGGGGGGCTGTTAGTCCCCTGTCTGTGGTAAGCAAGTGTGAGGAGCACAGGACTGTGAGCACACACACCGCAGGACTGTCACAGATTCCACACACCCCCCGCCAACCCCCCCCCCCCCCCCCGATCGCCCCCCATTCCCCGCTCTGTCTGCACCTGCATGCACGTTACACTGACGACGGTCCAGGTTTGAGAGCGGGGGGTTGGGGGAGGGGGGGAAGAGTCGTGACTTGACGCAACAGGGCCCCGCCCGCCCCCCCCCCAATTTGCTGCTCTCTCTTGCCGCTAGAAGATAACCTAATATGAGAAGCCTCTCCGGCAAATGTAATTAGGTGTTATCAGCAGGAATCAGAGACAGCTGGAGGTACATGTGACTGAGGGGCAGCAGGGGCCGGGGCCCTTGTGCTTCGGCCCCAGAAGGGCCCCCTTTCGTGGGGTGGAACTGGAGGGGGGGGGGGCATCCCACGGACCCCAGTAAAAGCAGGTCTCCTGCCTGTAGCCTCCAGGCAGTGGAGCACGCAGACCCGCATCACACCACTGCAGCGCGTGACGAGGGTTTGGGAGGGACGGGGTGGGGCCTGGGAGGCCTGTTTGCGCATGTGATGGGTGTGGGGGGCGGGATGGGGGGGGGGAGGGAGGGGGGTGTGAGGCAGACGGCTCAGATGCGCAGCGACAGGCGGGGGGTCTCTGCGTGACGGTTTCCATGGCGGTGGCCACCGCGAGCGTCACCGAGGGCCCACGTCACGCCACTGCCTGCTTCCAAAAATAGCCTCCTCAAACAGGCCCCCCCCCCCTCTCCCAAAGGGCCCGCTCCTTTAAATACAAACGAGGAGGTGGGGGGGGGGTTTGCAACAGAACGCGATTTCAGCCGCATTTCGCGGAAAAGGCCTGGCATATGGAGGAGCCCGGGAGCTGGGAGGATGACGGCAAAGCCGGCACAGCACCGTGAGCCCTGTTCCTCAAGACACGCGCCATAAAATCTCACAATGAAATTCCACAGATAAGTCACCCCCCCGGCCCCCCCAACCCCCCCAACCCCTTACTTTCGCTCAAAGTGTACTCTTTTCACCACAGACAGGCAGGGGAAGAGGCGACTGGGTTCAGGCTCGATGATAAAAATCTAAATGCTGGCTACAAGCATCTTTTCTGCCCCCTTATTAAACTTCAGGCCTCATGGAGGAAGGAGGCTTTTTAACCCCTTGAAGAGTACGTTTCTTGGAATTTATTATGAATTTTTTTTTCCAAATTCTAAGTCAGTGTTCTAGAACTGCTTTCAATTACCGGCAGTGATTGTGACATCAGCATTAGAATGTTCAGCTCAGAATATTCTAATCACATGTTTGTGTTTGTGATCTCACACCTAAAAAGATTGGAGTGTGTGAACCGCAGCGAGTGTATGCGCACAGCGCTCACACACACACGTACAGGGGCACGCAGCGGCCGCCTGCCTTTCCACTGTACTGACGTGTTCTTACACAGTACCTTCTCATACGCCTTTTTTTTTTTTTTTTTTTTGCTGACGCACCTGATCACAAATGTTGAGAAAGATATGAAATGATAACCGAGAAATCAGTCAAGCACATCAGTTAGGGGGAGACATTTCATTCCCCAGTGTACACTGCTCATCGCACACAATGGGGGGTGGGGGGGGGGGGAGCAATGACGCATTTGCGACAAACACTAATTTACTGAGGCCTGCTTTTCACCAACAACATTAAATGAAGATGTGAAAATGTAAAAGAAAACCTACGTCCATTTGTGCTGCTTTGTGACAGCACCTGCCCCTGATGTCAAAACAGCTCTGAATAAAACCGGGCTATGAAAACGGTGTATGTGAAGCACAAAGCCAAGCCAAACACACAAGGAGCGACATTTCAGTACTCACTGTTTAAAAACAGCACTCTTATTATGCTCCTGCTTTGCAGCTTCTTTCATTCATTCAGGCCAAATGTTTCATGCACACTGCTGCTCCATGGCGTACTGTGTATGCCTTGTTACCCTATCTGTCAAACAGTGTGAAATAATTAAGCAACCAACCAGATAATGGTCAGTTGCTTTTCAAAAATGTTCTTCATTTGATACGGGAATGAAATGAAGTCTTTTTAACAAAATATAAACAACCTTCAAGAGTACTTTTGAAATTTGGGATGAGTAAACAGGGTAAACAGATTTTCTGCACTGATTGATAAACTAAACCATCCCTAATAATTTTTTTCTGTAACACTTGTGGTTTACTACCATTTTTTCATAAGATTTTTTCATAAGGCTCATGCCTAACACTGCTATGTACACCACATGGAAACAGAAACTGAATATTGCATTCCATGCGCCAATTTGTCCATTTTCCCACAATGCTTAGCGGTCGCACAGTCTCACTCAGGCTTCATTCATACTCACAGAAAGCACGCGCTCGCGCAGCACGTGTCACGCTCAGCCTTACCCACTGGGCGGGACTGCAACCCGCATGCACCCATGCGCCGAAAGCTGCAGAACTGGGAAATGCGCATTCTAGGGATGCCGCACCTGCGCATGGCAGAGGCGCAGCAGATCCAAAGACCAATCAAGTCCTAGATGAGGTGAGAACCTGTATCACTGCTGGGCAAAAAAATGCATTGACGAGGCAAATTTGTGTCTGATTTACAACTGCACCAACAGGCTGGCAAGATATCCATTTATGTAACAGTATGTAACATTCCTTTTCATTCCGGTTTGTGTTGTTTAGACATCTACTCCATTCCTAGCCTATGAGAAAACAACTCAAACAGGAATGAAAAGGTTAAGCTATTTAAAGAATTGCAATGTAGTCAATATCTTCCTGGGTATTGTCTTTTTTTGGCACAGTACTTGGATGACAATAACATTGAAAGTGAAAATATTTTAATATAGTTTTGTTTTATTGAATGTCACTTATAGTGCAGGTTTCAGCATAGCAGCATACCGAACCTATGGTTTTTGAGGTTGAGACAAGAGAATGTCCCCTACAGGAGACAAAAATGAATTGCTGGGCATTGGGAGGATATTTAGCCAACCTGTTGGTAACCAATGATAAATCAGGCACAGATTCAGCACCTGAATTTAAAAAAATAAAACACACGAATCACAATGAACAACCAGCTAAGTAGCAGTGTGTTTAGGCTGGACCGCATGCTGTTCAAAGTTTAGACTGAATCTGTGCTTTCATTCAAAAGGTATTTTGTTTCTCATCTTAGCCTTGCATCTGTCTAAAGGGATAATGAGTTCCGTGACATTAGCACGAGTGTCCCTGGGAAGACGCGGCGCTCCGACTCGAGCTGGACGACGCCAAGCGTGAGGCATGAATGAGCAGAAAGTGCTAACTGACTCAGCTGACGGTGCCAAACGGCCAGTCTCTCATCCGTGTCCCCACACGGCCCTGCTGGCAGCCGCATCACAAAGGCAGGCGGAGCCAAGGGTCTTCAGTGACCAATGACGGACAGCTATAAGTGCCTCCTTCCACGGAGACCTGCTACTGTGCTACCAAGCTGGCTGTCCTTTACAGTCCCTTTCAGGGCCACAGTCGTAACTGCCATCCGCATGCACGCACACACACGTACACACACACACACACACACACACAGTTAGAGTCTATGTAACGGGCAGACTCCAGGCCGAGCAGCGGGAGTGTCTGTGTGTGTGTGTGGGGGGGGGGGGTGAGCTTTTTAGCGTGGCTCAGTAATAAAGGCAGAGCCGAGCTGCTGCCCTGTGATGTCATCGGTGCCATGGCGACAGAATGTGCAGCCTGTCCTGGAAAGGCTCATTGGTGGTGGGCCTAGAAGTGGCCTGACGGGACCTCTGAACCGCTCCCTCTCGCCACACACCCTCTCTAATTAATGTGACTGATCCCAGCACTGCAGTGACAAGGCCCCCCTCAGGCTCCAGAACCGACTCGCGCCATTAGCTTGCGCTAGAAAAGAGCACAGGGGCGTTACCCTGTCACGATGATGCAATAACTCTGACCAGTAATCTTGGAATCCTTTTCAAAAGCTTCCCTGAGCTCTACCACCAGTGTGGAAGTGATAATTGCATCACACACCAAACAGCTGTTTATTACTGAATGTATTAAATGCACAACAGTCACTAAACTGCATACAGTAGCTCCTATACATAATACAACTGCATAATCCTATCCACGCAGCTTTACTCTCAATGGATTAACACAAACACGATACAAGAGGGCAGGCACAAATAACTGCAGCCTGTTGTTGGCAAATATAGGCAAAATATTTAGAAAAGTATTTGAAAAGTCACACATTCTGGTCTGAGTTAATACAAGGCTAACGTCACATTGCCTCGAAGAGTATATTCATTCGAACAGAACCCTCTACATTATGCGTGCGACTGCACCCCTTTGAAAAGAGCATTTTGGGGCTGCAGGGTAGCTCACTAGGCAAAATCACAGCCTTCGGTCTCAGAGGTAACCAAGGCAGGCAGCCCCCCGCAGAACGAGGCCATGCGGGGCAGGGCTGGTTAACAAGCTGATGGCCTCTTGTGTTGAGCAGCAGGGGCTCTCCCCACCGAGCTCCCCAGCATCAGAGCTCTCTCCCCTGACTGACGCCAGCAGACAGCAGCCTGGACGCTCGGCCTGTTTGACGCTCAACAGGAACGCGCGTTTGAGCCGAGGCCAATCCCGTAGCGGCGCCTACCGGGTTATTCTTTAAGCTGGGCAGCAGTTCTCTGCGCCGCCATTTTGGGAGCTGCACAGAGGAGCCGCCACCCTAAACTAACTGCGATTGCATCAATTTCTGTTTAAAAATGATTCACCGTCACCCACGATTACCCATCCTGACAAAAACAAAAACTTTCATACATAAACCGGAGGGAAAGAGACCCGAAATAAGTCAGACAGAAAAAAGATTCAGAAAACATTCTGTTAAAAATCCCTTTTCTTATTTTTATTTTTTTAGTTACTACCCATTCATTTCTGCCTCTTTAAATTAATCAATTGGGTAATGTAGCTACACTGTAAAAGGGAAGGAAATGGAGCAAACGGTGAACTGGGGCTGTGATGATGATGCCGAAGAGCACGTGATGTTTAGTTTCATCAGACAAAGCGGCCCTTTCAATCCGTCGCTTTCCCTCCGCCACCATAACATTTCATAACTGCCTCTGCACAAACGCGGACAGCTGAGCTTCCCGGAAAACATTCTGACCTGTGTTGACTCGATATGTAGCGACACAATAATGTAAGCTCTGTTAAATAAAATTCATGGCAAAAGGACACAGCTAGTCATGAACACACACTTCCCACACTGTGGAACTGGTGAATCTCCATCTGGCAAAATATTTTGCGAAGTATTCCAGTGATATATTCACACAAAATAAATGATCATATAAAACATATTAAGGGTGCCCGGGAAAGCAAAGGTTTGTTTTTAGTACTTTATGATTCATACTTTCATACTTCCAACGGCACAGGTCCAAGGTATCCATTCTGATGGAGACGGAGAATGTTCTATTTTTTGGATATTTTGGCAGGCAGCAGGAATTGTGCTCTCAGGATAATATTTTTCTCATGCAAGCTGCACTGTAAGGAATGGACAGAGATTATGTTTTAGTCCGGTGATAAAATTATACAAACTTTACTTTTCGACTTCTTCAAAAGGAAACCAGGTCAAAATTCAAAAGCCTTATCTGTACAACAGATAAACTGACATCCGGTGTGCACATTCTGACTTTCTGTTTTTTAAGTAAATAAAAAGACAGATTATAAATGAAATATGATTATTACTTAACTAATAGCCATTATCTCTGAACATGTAACCACCAGTCCATCATTGTTTCTGAGAGATATGTCTCAGCCTGTCCCCTGTAACACAGCTCATTCTCACAGAAGCAAAGACATTTGTTCCCACATCTTGTATCTTTTTTTGTCACAGCTCATACGGAGAGACTGTACAGCTCATGCAGAGAGACTGCACATCTCATAAACACTGCACAGCTCATACTAGAGACTGCATGGCTCATAAAGAAAGCACAGCCTGTACAGGCTGCACAGCTCATACAGAGACTGTACAGCTCATGCAGGGAGACTGCACATCTCATAAAGACTGCACAGCCCATACAGACTGCACAGCTCATACAGAGAGACTGTACAGCTCATGCAGGGAGACTGCACATCTCATAAAGACTGCACAGCTCATACTAGAGACTGCATAGCTCATAAAGATTGCACAGCCCATACAGACTTCACAGCTCATATAGACTGCACACCTCATGCAGAGAGAGACTGGGAACGAGCCGCTGCTTGCTCCTGCCTGCTGTCTTCAACTGGCTCAACCTGAGCTGGAGGTTTTCAGTCATGAGAGACCGGTGTGGGTGTGGTCGCCCGCTGAGAAGGTGTGGCCCAGCCGGTCTTCATCTTCCTACGGATTACCACAGCCACAGGCTCCACTCCCAGTTCATATGAAGATTAGGGTGGTGCCTGACCATTGTATTCAGAATGATGTGGCAGAATGCTCCACACCACCCCGTAATATACTATAGTTCACAGCTAAACATACATTTAAAATACTGCCATGTAGACAGCATGGCTCTGAGCTGGGCCTAACCACATAAAACGATTTTTCTTTTCTTTTTAAGGGAGCATGAAAATGTAACTAAGCTAGTCAATCAGTCACTCATGCTTGAGCAAAATTCTTTTGTCCACGAGTATGAAGCTTTTTTTTTTGTATCATTTAAAGACAAGCTCATTTTGAGTCTTCAAGGTTAGATCGCCACCACACTTTATCTAGCGGTCAAAACTGTATATAGTCTTCTCTTTTAGGCTGATCCAAAATGCAGCCTCAGAGTTTCTAGATTGAAGGCTTTGGAATGACCTTCCTCAGAACGTGCCGGAGGTATCTACCGTTGCCTCTAATTCGACCTCCGTTCCCAACAATTCACAAATAGCCCGTACCCGATTTGCGCTGTTCTCAAACCATGGCCTGAAAACTGTATGTCTATTGAAAAGTGCTGCGTGAGGATATTTTTGTAAACGGCGGCATAAAAAAATGAAAATGAAAAACAGCTGATTGATTGATTGATTCTATTCGAAGAGTAAAGCACCGTGATGTACAAATTCACCCCGGGGACTAGGACACCACTCAATCACACAGTGCTTAGCGACTCCGAATCCATTTCGGGTTTTTGATCGATGAGTGCCAAGCAGAGGCAGTGGGTGCCATTTTCTAAACCACCGGTGTAATCTAGCCCGAAGCCTGAACCCAAGGCCCTCCAGTTAACCACATGTAACCGCGAGGCCTTGCAAATCAGGTGGACAGTTAAAGCACAGAAGTGCAGTGCAGGCTTTAACAGCTGCAGGCCCACCCCATCAGATCAGCATCACAGCCAGTCAATCAGCCAGTCAATCAACACGGCAGCCATGCTGTTCAGCCATCTTGTTCAGCCAGTTCCGCGGCATTGCCGGAATTCCTCCCGCTTTAACTCAAAAGAGGCATAAACCTGCTGTGATGATGCTTCGATTTTCACACAGGAATCATGTTTATAAACTGAATCAAAGCATGACATGAACCAAATTACGTTTTTTTTTTTTGAAGGCTTATTTTCTATAACCCGACTTCCAGCAGAAACTATTTACATTTTTCTGACGTAAAAGTGTCTTGGAAGACAAAAACATGTTGCGGTGAAAATATTTTTTAAATATTATTAATTTAATGGTTAATGAATTTCCCTTGAGCAACACATTTCAGCAGAATATATGGTTCTTGAGATTAAGACCAAAGACTCACATCTCCTACAGGTGATGCTGGATCTTAGGGGGACAAGGAAATAGCATTCACTCTATGGCAAAATGATTTCCTGGATTAGAATATCTAAGAAGCTACATTAATAAACAAAACACATTTGTGCAGATAAAAAGATATGTTGGCATTACATTGACTGGTTTGACATTGTTTGAGATATATGGTATTTGGGGGAGATATGAGGTATATGGTTGCCAACAGAACAACAGCTTTCACTGATAAACAGCAGGTTGAAATGGTGTGAACATTTTAGCTTGATCGTTATATACAAAATGTCTGTTTTCTAGTGTATCCTGATAAAAGTTGTTATGAAGCTGCTACAGTTTTAAAGCGAGCAAACTGCAATCAGGCAAGGCCCACACAAAGACAGGGATCTCACGGCAAGTTTTGGGCTGGCCAGTGGCCACGGTATCTGCTCTTGTGAGCACCTCCTGAATTTCTTGAAGGTCAGAAAGTCAAATAAAACGACACTGAGCACCAAGTTTAGCTCGCCAAAGCTTACAAGAAGGACTGTACTAGACCACTAGAAAACATACCACTCCAGCACATTCTATATAAGTCTACCTACTGTGTGTACTTGTCTGCTTTTCCTTCTGTTCTCGCCAATTCTCTTCATAAACAAAAGCCGTGACTGCCAGTTCTAAACTGGTAAATCTCCACGTAGCTTCTAAATACCAATTTTGTTAGTCATTATACAATTACCTTGCTAAACTCTTGGTACATCAGGGAAGGACACACTTTAGCAAATATGATTATCTTTCCAGATGCTTCATACGCATTTCCCAGTAGTCTCACTCACACTATTAAATCTAAAGCAGAACATTTTGGTACGCTGCATTTGCTCTCAATAAAGACTTTACTGAATTAGAAACTGCGTACTCAAACCTGTCGCATCCTGAATTGTACTTATTTTACTCACTGTCAGATATACTTGTCCAGCCTGGCATCTGAGAGCAGCTTGGTCTACAGTGATTGAACACTGGGCTGCATACAGAGAAAGGCGGTACTGGCGGCTAACATGCTTCAATGTTAAACAAGACCAGGTTAAAACCTAGTATATGGCTGGACCTGACACACGTGATCCAGCCGGCCAATGGTGTAACTTCATCACTCACTCAGTCACTCACTCAGTCACAGACATTCACGTTTGTAGGGCTGGCCCTCGCTGTTGTGGTCCAGCCAAAAAGGATTTTTTTTTTTTCTTGAATTAAGTCGGTAATGACACCATGTTTTGTGTAGTCTACCGGAATTTAGATTGTAATAATATCGCAGAGAATTTGTGAACAATGAAACTTATTCTTTTAATAAGCAAAATGATTGCTTCATGTACTCTGAAATCCTGCAAAGATTTTTTAGGAAAACTGTAAAATTCAATTTTATCCTTTAATTGTAAGACTCCGCTGTTTTTGGTTGTGAAATGACACTAACAAATACAATTCCAGCCAGGTTAAGAGTAAAATAAAGATGGTAATAAATACAGCATCGGTGGATTGTGTAAAAACAGTGCTAAACCTGTGACAGATCACACCTGGCATCAGTCTGTGGCCTGTCGTTTACATTTAACGTCATTTGCAAACTATGTGCAAGACAACGGGGACTAAAAACGGACACACAGAGAGGACAACCACGAGGACACGCTGAATCTGCGGCTAATCGATAAACCAGGCGCCCGCCGACGTTTCTTTTCCATAGCCGCCCGAGAATAAAAAATAAATAAATAAATAAATAAATAAATAAACAAACTGCCAGTGGGAAGGAGGGAAGCGAAGCCGCCAACGCCAATCTACATTCAGTGCTCATCGGCGCGTCCCTCTCGCACAGTGCGACTCTGTGTTAGCGCACACAGCGGAGGGAGACACTGCCCTCCTTTCATACCGGGACGCTGCGCCAGGCCGCAGATGCCGGCTCAACACGGCGCCATTGTGGACCCCCGGTTTCCTTATTCATCCATTGTCTACGGGGAAACAGAGCAAGCTGAAGTAGACAGGGGAGAGACTTGGCGAGCCCCTAACCGTGGAGCCCTTAACAACAAGCCGCAGATAGACAGACAATAATATGGCAAAAGCCATTATTTGTTCATTTAGGTGGGACAGATCCACAATGAATGAGTGACATGCAGTGCCTACATCAAGACAACATTCAAAGGCAAATTTATATTGACAGCATGTGGCACGTGGGATTATCATGCTCAAGCGAAAGGCCCCAAGCGTATAGTTTATCTACCTGTAACGGCCATCACGCCATTAGAGTTAGATAAACTATAAACAGCTAAACAAAATCATCCGTGATTCTTTCTTTTTTACTTCGGGTGACTTTCTCAGACATGATAATCGTCACAGACAGGGCGAGCTGAAGGGAGGTATTGTAATGAAGGCAGTTTCCCCCAACTGTGACAAACTGTGCATGCTCAGTGGCGGAGGTGGAGACCCACAGCTGCTGTTCTACAAACAGAATGAAGGTGACAGTCAAGGGCATTCGTATAATTAGAAAAATTTTATATAATTAAGATCACAGAAATTCAAAGAGGTGACGGATTTCAACGAGCCCGGGAGGCGGGTCAGGACATCCAAATACGAGTCGCGGTCGGAATCCGTTCCCCTTGCAACTTCGGGGAGCACAAAGAGTTGTGTTGTTTGTACACACGCTCGAGGGGAGGGCACCCGGGCGTCTGTCACATGAACGGCTCGGATTCCGTAACATCGCTTTAATTAGCAGCCTGAGCACCGGCAGGCCAGAAACTTTACAATGCTGATAGCTCATCAAGGTATAAAAATCCACTTCTTCTTCGAGGCTAACAATACAATCGACCTGTTCCGTCGGAAGTGCACAGCATCTCACTAAAAGGAGGACCTTTATGATGAAATCTGTTCAACGGTAAACCTGCTCATTTTTTCCCCTCGCCTACTGTATGACGGTAGGGAAAGAGGAGATTGATGACGGACGTCCGGAGTTTGAGCCACTCTGAGGTGAACCACCCGCAGTCCCCTTCTGTGCTGGTCACGCTGAGCTGAATGTGGAGATCAAAGCTGACAGCATAAAGAAGCCAGGGCAGGCAGGCCTCACAGAGGGCTGAACTACAGCATGATGTCCGTGTGATCGCATCTCTTACAGAGTCACCGGCTTCCCAGAACAGCAAGGTCATGACCTTCGCCCCTGGCATTTATTCTTCTTTTTAAATTTTTTTTAAAGGCCACTGCTTTAGCATCTTATGAGATCACATCACTCACATTTGTCCCTTAGGTGGGGGCTGTAAGTAAGCTCCCCCCCCCCCCTTCACCCTTTTCACTGTAAAGCACCCTTAAGGTTGTGAAAGGTGCGCTATAAATGCAATCAATCACATGATATTAACAGGCATTACTCACAGGTATTAATAGCAGAGACGCTGAGAAAAATCAATGAAACCTCAGACTGAGATCTCCGTAATCTTATGTTGAACGACTCAATAAATACGCCCTATTTAACTAAACTCCCCCAGGTTCCCCAGGTCAGGTGTGGGCTATGCTGCGCGAACACCTCGGCTTGCCGCTTTACACTACCGTCGTTTAGGCAACCACCCCTCTGCTAACTGTTTTCCTGGGCGGAACCCTGAATCAAGCTCATCATCATCATCATCATCAGCATCATTACAGATGCTCAAACTGTTGCAAACTTGTCAACAGTGGCCACCGCAAAGCAAATAAATTCAAGGAAACCCCAAAAACGTTTTGCGTTGGATTTTTCCTCCGTCTAATTTGGATTCACCACTCTTGGCACTGATGATGGTACAACAGATCTACGGCATTGAGAAAATGCAGTACCTTGGCGGCTATAAATAATACACAGAGAAAGGCTGGAAAGCAAAGGTACAGAGGGAGGTGTGCAGCAGGGAAATTGATTAGCCTCAGTATCAGTCTGAAGGACAATCAAACTTGCCGCCCAGAAGGTGACATCCTATTTCTGCAAACTCAACAAGACTCAGCTGAGACCTCTGTCCCTCGTCCACTCATACAGCACCTCTATCTAAATCATATAAAGTAGACTATGAAAATATGACCGCATATACTCAGACCTGAAATGAATCTATGTTTCATACGTGCAAACATTCTTTAAAACACGCGCGCGCGCGCGCACACACACACACACACACACACACACACACAGACACAAACATTAGTTGAAACGAGTGTTTCGCTGTCATTATTATATGCATATCCAAATGTAATGAGGGACGGCACGAGCCACATAGCTCTGAGGAAGACCCAGTATTCGCTCTGAGGCAAAAGTAATATGTACGATGTCTCCTGTTATTAATTACACACTGATCACAATATCCTATAGGCTAATGTTTAATTATCATTGTTACTTATTGCTGAGACTAAATACAATTTAGCGAGCATTTTTCCAGACACTAAGCATACTCCCGGAAACGACACTGTTAAATTGGCACATAATTTATCACCAACACAGTTCGCTAAATTTAACTATTTAGCCTAGTATATAACTGCAACTGCTTGTTGTCTTAAATAAAAAACATGATTAAAGTGATACATCGTTAACAAATGCATATACTGCAAAATTTACACTAAAACAAAGGGTCTAAAATTGCATTTGGCGTTTATGGCCGGCGTGCCATAAACGTATCATGTCCCTACTCATAAGAGTTGGCCATATTTACATTTAATCCACAACAATCGTAACGCGTAGCTATTGTTTCGATCACTTGCTGTATACGCGCAACACATTCACCAAGTAGGATAAAACGCCACTGACATCCAGTTCCACTGAAAATTGTAATTATTTCACTTTAATTCCAAATACAGCCAGCTCGTACTGTTCCGTCTGAACACTTACCTGGTTTAGAGCGTCACCGTGAGTACTGGTGGACTTTCTGTAAACCCGTAGAGTGGTATAAGGGACCTTTACGATACTTGAACCAAGCTGTACTTCGACACCTTAACTGACAATTTTGAGCTGCTTACAGTCTTCGAAACTGGAAACGTGTTCGTGAGCTCTTTGAAAACCTTTCTTAATACTTATGCCCTTCTCAGACTGCGTTGCATGCTCTCGTTTATTTCACACTTCTATCAACTGTACTCGCTTCACCGGCTGGACAGGAGAGACGACCTTTCACTCCGCTCCGCCTAAAGACACGGAATGGTGGGAACGGTGGAGGTTTTCATCCGTTCATCTTTTCTGTTCCACATCCTGGGCGCCCTCTGTCTGTGAATGCGTGTGAATTGAATCAACATTTCCCCCAACCACAAAGCCCCGTATAAATGTCAACAGTTGCATTTACGAAACTGCAGCTATTATTTTGTAGCGGTTTGAAGACAGTATGTAAATGAAACAAAAAATAAAACTTTTTTGACCAGGGTTTGTGGCATCTACGCAAATGAGTCAAGTGGATTTTGTTTGTTTGGGTTTCCTTTTCGTATAACAAAAATGCTACGTAGTGTGTAATCTTTGATAAGCTCTGTCATTAAAGAATTAGAATTGAAAAATAATTACATTTTAACAGTTGACGAGCCAGCGATACCCGGTGGAACCTTCGCAGGTGTGAACATCAAGTAAGCAGTCTCCCTGACAGTCACCGTGCCTTATAGCATGAAGGGCCACTTAGAATAATTATCCCATAACGTCTTTACAACTGTCACAATAAAAACGCACCTTCTTCATCAAGGGAACCCTAAATCTGTCGCATTATAAAAGGACTGTACTGTGCACCTGGCAGCTAACCTCTAAAAGAATACATTGAGGCAGACGCTGATTATCCCCTTTATTAGGATATGAATGGCCGATTGAGGAGCAGACATCGGCTTTGAAGAGAGCAGCAGCATAATAAGTACGGAGAGATGGCCGAGTGATACAAACACCACCCTGCTGAAAATCCCAGTTTAAAACACCCCAGGCGTGTCAAACGAGTTTTGGCTGGTTGGACAATTTAACCAGCTGTTCACAATCTGACCAGCCTATATCTGCTAGTCTGACGGTTTAGCCACCATCTTACTCGACCAGTTTAACCACCCACGGACCAGATATGACCGACAGAGACCATTTTAGAATCCCTGCTGTTTTTAGCTGGAATTTTCAGCAGGACACTGTCTGTGAATCTATTGCACTGCAATGGGTAGGGATGAAACAGTATAGTTTATATAAGGGCACCTAGGGCCACTCAAAGAGGAAAAAGTCCACTCACAGGCTTTATGAATTTTCCTTGTAAAGCTAATTCACTTGATAGGTTCATTGTCGAAAATGGATTTTGAAGCTTTATGCAGTTTAAAATAATATGCATTTGTATTGGTTTGTATGCGTTACAACACAAGGAACAAATAGTACCTGGATTCTTCTTCCATAAATGGGTCATATTTAAGCTAAAAGCATATTACTTCTAAAAATGTTCCGAGTTTAAAACAAACTTCATGCAAAACTGGTTTGCACCAGAAATGAGGATTGATGAGACAGACTAAAAAAAAAATAAAAAAAAGACAGAGGAAGAGACATGGCAGCAGAACTCTACTCGCCCTGGAGACACCGGTATTAAATTACTATATAATTCTGCCAGTTAAAGAGAAACACCTGCCAGTCCTCTTGAAAATGCAGAGGATTCCCACGTTAAACGGAGTAGTTATAAAGAGATGAAAGATGAAACTACACACACAACAGTTCTGAGGTGGTACTCCAATAAGCGATTACTCGAATACATTGCGGATAATAGAACAGGAGGGAGAAAAAGAGCACGCTGGCTTAAGGTGCATTCAGAAGTAATAGGTTCTCAGTTACCCAGCGGAACTTCAAGGTCTTGTGAAACAGAAAAAGGTCATCTTATCTTGGTAGTAACTTCTCCGTATTGTGTTTGTGAGCTACTAGCGTCCGATGACCTACATCTGAACTGGAGCAGATTGAACAGATTCATGTCCAAGTACGTCCTCTAGAGGCCAGCCCCCTTCTCTAGTGTGTCATGATATAATGGATTCAGAACTACTGCAGGGCTGACCAACAGCTGTTTCTGGAGATCCTGTAGGCATTCACTCCAACCCTAACAAAACACATCTTGTTTTGGAAATCTTGTTGAGCTGCGAACTAGAAGAATCGGCTGTGCCAAATTAGGGTTGAAATGAAAACCTACCGGACAGTAAACCTCCAGGAACATGGTCGGGGGGGGGGGGAGGCTGATCTATTGCAATTTGCCCTGTAACGTGATTACAGATTTTAATAACAGGGGCTTCAGCATCCCCTCCCCATGGCAATGGTTCCCAAACCGCTCCTCGGGGACCCCAAGCCAGATCCAAGTATTTGCACACCTGATACAACGAATCAAGCCCTTGATTAGTTGTAGAACTTCCCAAGAGAGTGCTCACCTTGCACCTCTGCATCCCTCCTAGGTCAAACCACATTTTTCATAAAATCTATATTCTGGATGCATGTCAGTTTAGTGACCTTGTGGTGGGAACGTCTGTCTTCACAATGGAAGGTTTCTGTTTGTTTTTTCCAATCCTTTTTCCATTTACAATTTTGAGTGCCCAATCACTGTTGCAGACCCATCCCACCACCGTAATGTCCACTGCCGATTCCCGAGAGTCCGGACAAACGAGCGCACTCCTCTGAAGCATATCCAGTCAGCTACCACTCCTTTCAGTACAAAGGCAGAGCCATATTGTGCATTTCACATACCGCTGCCAAGGGCAGACTGTCAGCACCCAATTTCACAAGAATCAGTTTTCCCCACAGTGAGACTGGAAGAAACATGCTGATTCAGACCCTCCTTCCCTCTGTGACATTCAGGGCAATTGTGCACCACCCTGTGAGGCCCCTGGTCCCTCCCAACTTGAGGAGTTAATGTATAAATTACTTGTAAGTTCTCACCACTAGGTGCCGCTACTACACCACTGATACACAGCCCAGGCCAGTTAACACATCGATTCTTCAGCTTTTTAAATTATGTATTGCTCACAATGAGGGAATGTCACAAATGAAACAAACTCTGCAGTTTCTTGTTGTGGCAACACTTGACCACATTAGGAATGAAACATATGTATTTGGAAAATCACAGTAAATATACTTAGTGCAATTTGAGGAAAAAGCAGCATGAAGTAAAAGTTTTATTTAAATTAGCATAAAAAGCAAAACTCTACACTCACGTGTCATACAAACATCTTTTTTTAACATCCAGAAAAGATAATTTCGTCGAACTGACAACTGGTGATACATCTAAATGCAAGTCTTCCCTAAGCATACAAATGAGCACTTTATAAAAAAATATATCTACATCATAACATAATGAGCATAGTGTTTATAGAAGACCTTCAGAACATCCATGCACTCAAGCCCAGTGCCAAAGATCCCACACCTTTTTTTGTGACCTTAATGAACTCAGTAGTTTTAAGCATAATACAGAGCTCCATAAGTACATACATAGGACATGAGGTGGGGAGTTCCTTTCTGATACCAAAGTGGCAACAATATAATGTACAGAGGTACCAAAGTCTGCACATTGAGTTGTATAGTTACAGTGAATTGTGGAAGATATTGAAATGCCTGCAGTACAAATTTTACACAAAAAAGTGTGGTCGACTTTTAAAAAAATTGTGTTACACACGTATCAGGTGAATGTCAAATATTTGAGAAACCAAAAAAAGAAAGAAACTGCCCATTTCTCAAACATTACTGAATGGAAGACAGGCTGCCAGTACACGCCCAAAATAAGAACTCTCTGCTTCTCAGTGTTCCCTTTCTTCCCAGACAACCCCGAGAGCTTCAACAGTTTTCCATCAGACAAGGAGAGAGTTAAAGACTCAGAAAAAAGCAGTTTTCCACAGACTACTGTGCCATTTCTTTCCCTCCATCTGCCACCAGGTGGTGCTACATCCCTCTTAACAACCCAATCAAATCGGAAAGTCAGACAGACAGCCTTTATAAAAGCTGGCCTTTATCAGAAATGTGCGGTCCTGCGATAAATAGTTTTTACACCAATGCTTTACCTGTTCCAGAGTACCAGGGCTGTTCATAGATTGGATTATGAAAGCAATCGTATTTGCAATGCCTGGACAAAAAAAAAAAAAAAAAGTACCAATAAAAGTTTAAATTGTTGAACAACGGTAAGGGCGACGGGAGTGGGTGGTCAGAGCACAGTGAAGTAAAATGGAGGCTCTACTCCTGGGCCCCCTTGCCAGTCATCTTATAGATTTCAGTCGGGCCATCCACGTGAGTGATGGTGGTGGTCAGCTGGATGTCCTCCCCGCTGTTCACACCCAGATCACCTGTGTGACACAAAGACACTTATACAGCGCATAATGTTCACACTAGCAGTGCAAGCACTGCACCTTAGTCAGGTGCTCACGTTCAGTCTCTCTCCGAAACATGGGAGAGATGGCACTAAATGATCTGGAGTGTGATTTCACATGATGACCATAACCTTGGGCATTATTATTATATTTTTTAGGGGGGGTGGGGGGGGTTAGGTTCTCCGGTCTGTGATTGGTCCTCAGTAGCCTGCTGCTGAGGAGATCCTGAGATCCAGAAACACACCCCTCAAGATCATCAGCATCTTTCCAGGAGGAAGGAAATCCCTGAACCGTCAGATTAAAGTTTTTCATTAAAAACCACCTCTGGAAGCAAGCAAAGTCTACATTAGAAACTCCTTTCTCATGGGCTAAAGGAGCAGCTGATTTTCTTTCCACAGTGGGTGTGGGGTGGGGGGGAAAATAAACAAAGCAACCATGTACCAAAACCCTCCTGGCTAGAGCAAATCAGGGATCCACCAACAACCTGTAATTAAAACATGCATCATTTTCCAGTAGATTTTATGTTTTATATACGTGTATATCTACTTAGCATACTGAAGTGCTGCTTTTATATACTTCAAACTGAAGTGTTGCAAAAAAATGTATACTTGATGACTTGGCATGAGCTCTGTTCACTGCCTAAATCGATGTATACGCACTCGCTCCGAAAAAGAGGGTCTGGCAAATGCAGCTACTTCATCTCACAATCAGGAAATAATACTGCCAGTTGAACCCCCAGTGAGAAGGGATGTGCTACTCCATCACTCCACCAATGGGAAAAGACCGTGCTGAAGTGCCAACAGAGGAGGACGACGTTGATGGCGGTCGAGCGTACCGTTGGACTGCTCGTCTCCGTAGCGCTTGTGCGAGGGCGCGTACAGGAACATGATGGCGAAGACGTAGAGGTTCCACATGCCGTAGATCCCGGTGAAGAAGGCGCTGTTCACCTGTACGGTGTAGTCACCCCAGTGCCAGTGGCCCTCGTTCACCTGCCAATCACAGACACACACGCCCAGTTATTTTGGCTCTGTTAAAGCCAGAAGCCAGCCCCAGCCCCCCCCCCCCCCAAATTGGAGTGATTCCTTCTGGCTCACCTGGCTGATGATGAAGAAGATGACCGTCATGGCGGCACAAGCCAGAGTGACCAGCATCAGGAACTTGAACCGGAAGATGAGGCCCTGGCAACGGCACAACACGGCATAAACGTACAGACAAACGTGGCTGAAACATAAAACAGTTCATCCTACAGATCCAATCGCAAGGCAGACTGCTCTTTTCAGATTGTCCCAGTGGCAGACACATTTTAATGTCATTCTAAAACAAAAGGTTTGCAAGACACCACTTGGAATGAAAGCCAACCCATAAAGTGGGAAGAGCAACAATTTGAGTCTAGTCACAGGAAGTAGTAGTCTTTCACTGCCCCCCCCCCCACCTCATAATGCAGCCGCCTGGCTTTGGACATGGCTGGCAGGCAGGTCCTCTTCCCACTGATGTTGCGAAAGACCTGGAAGACCATGAAGCACAGGAAGAGGAAGTAGAGGCAGGCACATATCCCGGCCACAATGATGAAGGCCATCTGCAGGTTCAGTCAAGGAGAACTCCAATGATCGCTCACCCCTAGACCAGGACTGGGCAACCCCAGTCCTGTAGAGCCGGAGGGTCTACTGGATTTCACTGTTACTCTGCACTTAAAGCAGTCAATTGTGCAGTCACTTGTTTTCTTGGGTGTAAATCTGTTGCTGATTTTAAAGCTCCAAACTCCCAGTGGATCTCCAGGCTTTTCCATTATTCACTCAGAATCATAAATAGTGAACTCACAAAATCAAAATGCAGTACCCCACAGATCTTTTTTCCTGTGCGTATTGATCCGTGGTTGGCTTAATTAGAAGCTGTGAAGCTGCAGAATTGGTCTGACGGCACCCATGCCCCTTTCCAAAAACACTAAATACTGAATGACCGCCAATCCACAGGGGAGCGACGCCCACCAGCCAGGGTAATGCGAGGAGAAGCAGGACCGGAGCCATTCCCGCTCGTGCCCAGACTTGCACTCGCCCGCCTGTGCTGCAGCGGTCTCCGCGGCGCAGGTCATATAAACGAGCACAGAGCGGCGAGCGCAGAGTGGAGAGGAGGAACACCCCGCTTCAGCAGCACGGCGGACGGGGAGGTCTTTCCGCCAGCGGGGGTTTTGACGCAGGACAGGCGAGAGCGAGCTGGAACACATCATTCCACTCCGGCGGCGCGAAGAGGGCATTCCCAGAGGAGCAGAGGGAGACCGGACCAGGGCGGGGGAGGGGAGCAGAGGAGTGTGGGGGGGGGGGTGGGGGACGGGGTGTTACAGAGCCGCCTTGTTCGCACCGACCGCCGCTAAAATCGGGCCGCCTCCTCTCGGCTCGGTGACAGAACCCGAAGGCAGCTGGGAGCGCGGCTGACCCAACGGCACCCGCTCGTCTGGCCCGCGGCCGAGGAGGAAGAATCCTCATAAACGCGTCAAACGCAAAAAACAAACGCGTCGCGTTCCACCCGGCCGGCTGGCAGAAGAAAAAGGCCTTCTCTTTTTCACAGGGCCGAAACGCGGGGGTGGAGGGGAGGAGCCGTTTGCGTTGGCGAGACACGCAGCCCTTCGGAAACCAGGCTTTTTGTTGGGGGGGGTGGGAGGGTGTGGGGGGGGCGCTGGCGCTGGGGGGCGCGCAGTGCTAATTAAACTTGCATTAAATCGGCCCGCCGGTTTTCAGCTGGGATTCGCCGGCTCGTCGTCAGCGGCGCTCCAGCGGATTAATCAAACGGCGGCGGCGGCGGTGGCGGGAGGGAAGAGGCGCGAGCTGCATGCAGATCCGCTACATGACGGCCCCCGGGCTGGGGGGGGGATGTGCAGAAACAAAGGGGGGGGGGACATGCACGTACTGGCAGAGCCCCCCCCACCCCCACCCCCTCCCCGAGCAAGCGGGCTCCTTAAAGACAGAGCTCCTTTTACAACTGCTCACATACAGAAACCGATGATAATACTGTGTTCAAAAAACTGAATTTGATCCATCCATCACAACTAAAAAAGAAATTCATTTTATTTTCAGGACTAAATCTTGGAGAGCTCGTGGACCTACACCACTTAATCGGTTTGGTTATGAGAGTGGTTTCTGCTAGAGTTTCTGAATAAACCCAAACTGAAACAAACTGAAATGGAGGATCATTCAAGCTGAAATAAAAAGTTGTTTTTGTAGGGCAGAAACAAAACACTGAAAATATGCGTTTCAATAAAATAAACGCAACCAGTATCTTTTAGCCTCAAAAGAATGCCCCTCTCTGGAGAATGAAGAATAGGGCCAGGTAAAGATCTGAGCCTCAACTATCCGGGTGAAAGGATACAGCAAGTTCCGTCCCAACGTCTGACGCCCAGATACTGTAGAAGGGATTCTTCAGCTGGACCCCTCTGAAAAGGAAAAAAGTTTAATAAAATTACATTCTATAATATAATCTACAGGAATATCTTCCAACATTGTTACGTTTTAATACTGGTGTAACTTCAAGAACACTGCCAGGACAGATCTTTCAAACCCAAAAAAGCACCACCTGGTTCTGGAATGCCTTCAGTGAAAGAATGCCAAATCAAAAGACGTTATAGGTGAGGTCCAAGGTCCGAGAACGATCTATAAGACGGTCTGCGCAAAAAACCCTTTGTAATAGTGAAGTGTGATATTTCGCATGGGAATGTCAGTCTTGTACAACACAGCCGACAATTTAGTGCTGGCTCCACAAACTCTCTAACGGGAAACATACCAACGCAAACAAGCTTTCAAGTTTCTCTGAATAACTGTCTGCTGAACAAAAAAGAAAAAGCAATAGTGAGGTGAGGGATCTTTCAAACAAGCCAAATTTGACACAGTGTTATAAGCCAAGCTGCCAGGCTCCTCTGTATGGAGTCTGCTTAGGTTTGCACAGTGGGTCTGTCCCATGCTCACAGGGAGACTCCTATTCAGACTCGTTGCGCCAGAGACTTGCCAAGCTTCAAAAAGCGAAGGAAATCAATCTCAGAGAGGTCCGGGCCAGCTACCCCACCGGCTGCCAGCTTGATTTAAAACCGCCGGATTTGCTGGGTGACATTTTCATCCGCGGATGGGAGTGACATCACTCGCAAAAGGGAGCAGCCCCTTACTTTCATTTAACTGCCCTGCTTGGCTCACACTGCCAAGTGCCATTAATCTGTCTGATCTGTGTCAGAGTTGCCACCTTCTCCCGAATTACCCATAAATCACTGGGGCGGCAGCAAGACCGACTGGCACACAGTGAACTGCCACAATTCGTCCTTTATGCAAAGGAACCTGTACCACCTGCTCTTTTGAATTTTATTTCCTTCTCAAGTGTCATCAGTTTTTCCACCTCTGCTACAGTGTCGATAGGATTACAATATATCCACACACAATCATACAACAAATCAATCACATAGGAAATACATGCTCAAATTAATTTCAACCAACACAGATCTATTAGCTTTCATAAGTACATTACTATAAGCGTCTTTGAAAACAGAACAAACTAAAAGTTTTTGGATGCATGACAGAAAGTAGATGGTCACTGGTCTTCAGTGGCTAACCGCACATTTTCCTCATGCTCTTCCCCATGCGATTAACAATAAGTAACTCCAGACATGGAACGGAGCTCACCTTTCACACATATCGAAGATGAACAGACAGAAGGAACCGAAGACGATGGGCCCAACCTGCTTCCAGTACACAGCAAAACGGTTCCTTTCCATCTGATCCTGTAGCAAAAGGAGAGAAGAACCAAATCAGGAAAGAAACCAAAAGGCGAAGATTTCCAGGGGAAGGTTCAATCATAAAGCTCAAACTGATGACAGATGAAGCGCTCGCCAAGACAATTTTGATACATTTCTACACAAAATGCATAGAAACAGCAGATTGAGAATGTGGCCTGGATTAAATCAACATTTGCCCTTAACTCAGACTTCCAACTAAATGCAACAGTTCAATTCAACTCCTTCCTTGAGAACTTGATTCCTGAACTTGCTATACTGTGTTTGTGAAGAAAAAAAAAAAAAACCACTCACTTTTACTGGGAAGTCAAAAGTTAAGGACAGAACTGGATTGAAGGCAGGCCTGTATCACGTACAGCATTGAGTCAGAGATGGGAACACAAACCATCAGGTGTTCTCCACAGAAGATGATCCAGAAGGAGAGCAGCATGGCGTAGAAGATGCCCTGCCGGATGTCCCCAAACAGCAGCATCCAGGTCCAGTTGAACCCCACGGAGAACCACTCCACAGGGATGTTAATGAAGGTCATGGAGATCCCCAGAGCAAAGATCACCCTGGAGAACACGCACAGAGGGAAAGACAAACGATGAACAGATCTCCACGAATGACAATTAAAGATAGAACTGGGGTCTGCTTTGGGCCTACCTGAGTGAGATCGTAAGTAGCCAGACGAAAGGGGGGAGGGGAGGGTGGCAACTAGGTTCAAATCAAATCCCGAAATATGAATCGCATTCCAGCTCGAGCCAACTGAAAGCTGAAAAGGCCGCGGCACGCAGGAGAAAGAGAGCGAGAGAGATACCACATTGCTTTGGTATGCCAGGAATGTCCCGCACTCACAGGGAAGGTGAGGAGGGGGGTTGAAAGGAGTAAGGCTCAAACAGGACAGGCTTCAGGGCTTCCTCAGCTCTTAATCCACAAGCTCCCCACCCCCATCCCCCCCCCGCCCAAATCACTCCCAAAAACAGGAACCTCACAGACACAAATCTTGCTGCGCTCGCATGCTGGTTCGGCAAGCAAATTGGTCTCCCGGGAACCATGCGGCGTACATTGCAGACCTATCGTTTCCATGAAAGCATGCAATTCATCCAAAACGCAGCAGGCGATTCACACGGTTTATCAAAAAGGAGAGGATTGAGAACTCACTGAGCAATGACACCATATGGCAAAAGCCCAGCTCTTTTGCAGACAGACCCAAAAGTTGATTAACTGTCCATGGAAATTTTCAAGACGCAAGCCAAGGCCAGGAACACAAGGGGGCTATAATTTGAAACACAAACTACGGTCCGTGACGCAGACCGTTTTCAGACAAATTCAGGCTTATCCAAATGCCGATGTCTTTCGAATACCCTGCTTGTGCGGAGCGGAACGCCATTTTGGCCCCGCTCCCACAGTATATTACAGCAGGGAGCACCTGAAACGCAAGCTCGTTTTTCCACGTTTTTCTTTTTTCTCTCCCCCCTCTGCCGAGTTTAGAAAGCTCTCCGATTTCCGTCATGGTGCCTCGGTGGAGCAGCACGACATCAGACAACCGCCGAAGCTTTCACAACATGAAAAAATAATTCCCCCCCCACCCCACCCCCCCACACGTTCTCCATGAGGACACAACTCTAGGGCCCTCGTGTTTCTAGGGAAACTCCAGCCGTTAGCTGATAGGCAGAAGGAAGGATGAGTGCTTGTGTAAAAAGGCTTATCCACGTGTAACAAGATCAAGTCTGCTCCACCACCTCTAAGGTCTGGCTCTCTCACACACACACACATGAAGTGATCCACATCACCAGCTTTTATTTTTTTTCATTCATTCACTTTATAGAGAGATTGGGCTTCTGAGCAGCGCAGTCCCACATCACACAGCGATAATGGGAAACACTAGTGCACGTCATAAGGCCAGCCTAAAAGCACAAAATACCTCCCTGATGCGTCACCGCGCATTGCGAGCATTCAAAACTGAGTTTAGAGCAGCTCTCGACATTCATACAATTCAAATTCAAAGCCGAAGTTCGAGATTGCGAATATGTAGTCTGCTATATTGAGTATTTAATTTCTAAACATCCGAAAGCGCAGATGCCAGTGATAAAAGATGCTGATCGACTGGAAAATGCACCTCGTGCAATGCCGCAAGGAATAAGCGTTGTGTGTCAACATTTCAGTGCACTGGTACTCAGGCACATGACACCACAGAAGGAACGTGTTGGCAGAGACAGAACGCAGTTAATGTCACACATTAGTGGCAGTTAACCCCCACCCCCAAAAAAGTCTTACTTCTCCAGCAGGACAGGGGGGCGTGTCATCAGTGTGATGCGTCTCCAGTACCAGACCATGATGATGAGGATGCTGGGCGTGAGGAAGGTCTTCATGGCGAACCACACCTTTGTGAAGCCCCCATTTTGATGGATGCCCTGTGGGGAAAGGGAGCCGCCATTTTATGCTGTTCTTTATGACAGCAACTGTGGGAAATGGCTACAGTCATTAAATTGACTGAAGTATATTCTAGACTGATTCATTCCATTAGAATAGCACAAACTCCACATAAATGGCTTGACAAAAATTCCCCAATCAGCCCCATTTGATGTACACATAATAGACATTAATGTCATCATTTGGATTCACCCTAGACTTATTTAATTTAATAAATTCAATTTTTGCAATACAGTATGGTGGGGTGATTCACTAATTCATAACACAATGCTGACTCTACAATACGTATCCTTATGCACAGTCATCACTGCATAGTAGTCTACACACACTACATTTCTCATCTTATATTACAGGTTATATAAAATGGTGCACTCTGCCCCATTCAACATTGCTTGTTATTTTCCCCATTCGATCAGGGCTGGCTGAATAACCGTGTGAGTCAAGTACCAATATATCATCGGGCGGGGCCAATCCACAAAGTTCTACAGGCCTTGAGCCAAGAACAAAAAGGGAGTGTGTAGCTGCACGGTGGGAAATGAAGTTTTACTTTTCTACCTAATGAGGTGGGTGTCCTTGGTCCTGACACATGCACATGGTTACACAGCCTCTTTGAGAGGGCATAATAACGATCCTTTAACATGGTGTTGACTCAGTCAGCAGGAGTACTCCATCTGCAGGAATAAAGACCCTTATAATTGGATCGACTGTGAAGTGTTTTCCTGACTGGATTGCCTGTATTACAAGACAAGGGTGGATTTCCCCCTCCCCCCCCCCCCCCCCCCCTCAACCCAACAGAAGGCTCCGATACTTTATCATAAGCACGCTGTTAGGAGAACGATACGCGCGGTTTCTTTTCTGACGGCTGAAACTGGAAGTGCTAAAAAACGAAACCAAAACGAAGACGTTTTCTGGGGCTCACCACCAGCCTGATGTCCTTGATCTCCCCGATGCCCACGTTGACCCGCTTGCGTTCGCTCACCGGAAGGCGGATGTTGAGGAGGTAGTACTTGTGCGCCACGCTCCCCACCTCCATGAAGGGGAGGACGTCGCACTCGTAGTACCGGCCCTCGTTCTCGAACGTCTGCGGGGCGCACGCGGAGTCGGTCAGAGAAGTCGGAAAGGACGAGTACGTGTGAAAACGCTGGTCGTCTCGGCACAGTTGCAGTTCTGCACCACATACCGCACTCTCTTTGCCCCGTATACCCTTGCAATTATGTTCTGTGAATGCCCGGTTATATACATTTTTTTTCTTTTAAAATCGCCTTGTGGTGTGGATTCAAATCAGTATTGATAGTGTTGTGTGTAAAATAGTGCTCTATTTTACATACATTTCTTTCAATGACCATTCTAAGCACAAGCATTACAAATTAGCACGTAATACTATGTTACAGTACACTGGATAATGTGTTGTGGTTTGTAATGTATCCTTGTCATTTTGATTAGCACGCTAACGCGAGCCTGCTAACCTTGGGGGTCGTGAAGTTGCAGCTCAGCTTCCGCTGCTCTATGGAATGCGCCATCTCTGTCCAATCGCTAACGGTGTCATCTCGGTACGCCAGGCCCACGTCGATGGTGACCACTGCACCGTCCTCTGCACGAAACATCAGGGTCTTAGCAACCAAGATAACAGAAGGGCTACACAGATAAACCTAGCTGTTTGACCGATTTCTCACAGTATTTTGTGTAATACAAAAATGTTAAAATCAATATCTAAATGTAACTTCTGTTCAAAAACAAGAGAGAACATGCGCGTGACACGTTGCGACAACATGATTTTGCAACACAACTTCCAGCTTAAAACTTAGAGACTTCTCGTATACTGAGCACAGAAATGGCTATAAAAATGGCTAGCTTTAAGTCAATACTACAGAAGTACACGGATGGTCCAATGGTCCAGAATCTAAATGCTGACCATCCCAGTGCCAACTATGGCTGTGAATCCTCCATGGTAGCACACAGTAGACTAGTTTTATCTCAGGGAGGCAGTTTTAATCATCAGGGTGCCCTCCACCCAAATGCACACCAGTGCACTCCTCTGGCTGGTCAGACACCTGCCACCTAATTAATCCAGCTGTGAAACAACTGTAGGCCTCAGGAGCAAATGCTGATGGGCAGCAGAGAGACAAGCAGTAGCAAATCTGTGCGCTACTGGGGAGGGGGCCTGTGCACTAGTCTGCAATCTCCCAGCTGAGAGCAGTGGGGTGAGCTTAAACTTTAAATGGAGCATCCCAAATTAATAAGAAAATTGAAAATTAAAAACACATTTTAAGAAGTACAGGGGACCCAGAAATAAAATGAGTCCTTGATGACTGACACGCAGCCTTGGCCTTCAGGGAGAATTCCAGCGGGGGCCTGTGTAAACGCTGAAAAGGACACGCTCAGTGCAGCCAATCTACAAGCTGACATTTTGGAGAGAGAGCAGATGACGTGCCCACACACACACACACACACACACACACACACACACACACACATCACCCTCAGCGTTAATATTGGGGGGTGTTAAGCTGCTCGGGCAGGTAACGCATCATTACCTGAGTCTCCATAAAAACACAAGGAATGGTAATTTAAAAATCATGATCAGTTGAGAAGAAAACTGAGGTCTGGTCATGTGACTCTTCCACTCCCCCCTTCCCAAAAGTTTCAAGACTGTGTCACCCAGTTATCAGAATGCACCAAAGGAAAGGAAGTGTTCCATCTTCCTCAAACATAATCTTTAAGATAAATTAAAAAAAAAAAACAGGAAAGCACACAGACTTAGATGCAGCAGGGTCTCACTTGTTCCCCTCACAAAAGGGGCCGAGCAGCCAAAACGCCCACGTTAGCATTCACAGCTCTAACCCTAAACTCCCTCCATTTCCCTTCAAAGGCACAGAATGATAAAGAGACAGAGTGGGAGTGCTAAAAGCCCCCCCCCCCCCTAAACAAAAAAAAAAAAAAAAAAAAAAAAAAGGCCCCATTTCTGGCTCATCCGTCAGCGGCGTCCCACCCCACCCCGCACCGCCCCGGGATGCCATTTGGGGTTGAGGCATGGCTGCCAAACCGCCAGCCCCGGTTTAGATCGGATTGCACAGACACGCCACCGCACTTCACATTTCTAAAGGAACTCTTGTGCTGTTATGAAACAAGCCAGAGAGAGAGAGAGAGAGGGGGAAAAAAATCTGTGGTCAGAACAAGGATTTGGGGAATGGGAGGGGGGTGGGGGGGTGGGTTCTCTCCACTATCTCTCCCCCCCAAACCCCACTCCCCTCTGCCAAGAGTCTGAATGTCAGCTTACTGCACACAAGCATTCCGGTCGAGCGCAGCGCCCATCGCCACGGCGACTAAGCCATTTCAACAGCTGTGTTATTGCTGGACCTCCGCCAGGGCTGGTTGTTGCCGGGGTATTCATTTCAGGGAGCCCGGCTTTATTGCGCCGAGAGGGGATTGGAGGCTCTGTTTACAGTTATGTTGCCTCTTTCATCAATTAATTCAATCCTCTGTCGGGCTGAACTCATGCAGTGTTGAAAAAATAAAGAGTATCTACTTATTTTCTCCTCATTAGCGTCAATTGGAAACCTGGTCACAAGGACCATATAAAATTACAGCATTCTTTATAGGAGGACGGTCACACGCGGTCAGAGGAAACCGGTTTAGCGACGCAAATTAACATGACCACAAACCCCACGCAGCATCCCTGGCGCACCGTGAAAATATTTGCAACATAACTAGCTTTCCCCTTCGCTCCCATTAAGAGAGACCGCGCTCTGTCGACTGCGAGGCCTTCATTACAGACTGGCATGGAGGCTAGAGGGCCACGCCGGAGCTTTTTTTGGCAGCGGATCTGAGGAGGCTGCCCCAGCTGCTATGAGCAGGCTGGTACATAGCAGCAGCTGGACAGGTATGAGCATGGGGGGGGGGGGGCACCATTCGGCAGCCCTGCTGACCGTGTCTACAGCAAACACACAGCAGGGCAGCTCCTCAAGCACCAGGAATCAAAGCGCTTCTCACCAGCAGCAAAACGTTTTTTTACTTCCACAGTGGAAGTCATTAAGCCGTAATAAGAGAACTGTAATATTCATATGATACGATCAAGAGGAGGGGTGCATGTGGGGGGGAACTAGGTAATGCACATTTTTCTTTATGCTTATCCATAATTAAGATGTCAGACATTATTTTTGATTGCAGTATTCACTAGTTTACCAAAAGGATAGAACCGTAATATCGTAAACCGTAGACATGCTTATAATACCATTCATTTCTTTGCTCAGGAGAACCATCGCAAAGTCATGCCCAGATTCGTCCAGTCTTCTGATGACAGGCCAGTTTCCACAAAACCCACTTCATGCCGCTCTCATGAATCCTGAATCATCCAGCATTAAACCGTTTACGTTTGTTACTGTCACCAAACAGTCCATCATTACCCAGCATGCTCCTCTTTGGGGCTCCTCTGACCGCAGGAGCCCGTCCTCCAGCGGCTTTCCCATAGAGCCTTGCGGCAGCGGCGGCGTCGCCCCCTTCATTAAGAGCCGATGTTATCCCTTAATCCCCCCATTGAAAGGCAGCTCTGTGCTACCGCCAATCCCCCCACCCTCTGAATGTCCTCTGAACGAAAATGGCCAAAATATTCACTGTGCTATGGGTGTAACAATCCCACAATCTTGTTTAGACAAGGAAAAGGCGGATTACGGCAGACAGCACAGCACAGGAACTTCCTTTGAGGAGTGGCTGAAAAATCTCTCTCCGCTTCCCCCCCACCCTGCCCTCCTCCTCCTCCTCCTCCTCCTCCTCTCTCTCCCTTGGTCTCTCGGTCTGCCATCACATCCTCTCGAATGGCAGTTAGTGATCACATACAATTCACTTTAATGGATGCCAACACTTTCCAAGCTATTTCTGGTCTGGCATTCGCTATAATATTCACCACAAGGGCAAACCATCCCATCAGTGGAGAGCGATGCATTAATTATATCAATCAACTAAACATGTAAAAGGCATTCCCATGCCAGCATACTTAATGTTTCAGAGGCCGTCTATAGAAATGGGACTAGAGAAGGAAAGGAAGACTGTGAAATAGAACATCTAATGAAGACACAGGTTAAAATGTGCACAATCTTCTGGTCATCAAGTTCCAATTTTAAAAAAGCAAAACACTACAGCTCAATTTGGTTACACCCTCGCCTAGTTTAAAAACAAGCCTTTATTTGGCAAGTCGGGGGGCCCCTAGGACTACTGCGGGGAAAACGGTGCATCCATCATTGTTACGCTCGTGCCATGTGCGGAGACGGCCGCTTCGCTGCGGGAGCGGGGGCGGAATTCCTCTGGGTGTTCACGCGTTCAGCTCACGCCGCGAGCCGTAGCATCAGCAGGGCTTCCCGCAAGGCACACGAGGCCTGCATTTTTTTTTGCTGTGTGGCTATGACCCAAGTCCAAGACTGTGACAGCAACAGAGACCTAATACAAGGGGCAGGACTCAAGCACACACCTTTTTTTATATGATTGCAGTGGGGAAAACTCACAGTCTAACAGAGGAGAGCAGCAGCATAAGGTGACCAGACGGCCATCGCTTACCGATTTGGTTGACGAGTTTGAAAGCGATGTCGAACTGCAGGATGACCAGCATGAACTGAAACCAGGGGCTCATCTCCTTGTTGGGCAGGGGGATGTGGACGGCGAACACGATGTCGTTGGCCTCGATCATCCTCACCATGGCCTCGTCGAAGTCGCGGATCTTGTTGCACTGGTTCGGGCCCCAGGGCATGAACCACTTGGACCGCTGCTGGCTCTTGCGAACATCGACGCACTTGGTGGCCATGTAGTGGACCGCGGTGGTAGGGCTCGGAGCTGAAGGGATGGGGGGGGGATGTTGGAAAAAAACAGGGATTAACGGCAGGGTCAGTCATATCGAGGTGTCACCACACACTCCTCTCCCTCCCTTAATCCAGAAATTTCCTTCTCAAACAAACATGGAAGACAGGTCTGTGATGCCACACCGGCGGAGAGCAGCTTTGTCCCACAGCACGCCGGAGCGTAAACACCGCCGGAGGGCAAGAGTGGAACTGGAGCAGATACGCCGTGATTGGCTGGTGGAACACTGGCCGCATTCCTGAGCAGAAAGGTTTACGCTGCCGACGACCAAAAAAAAAAAAAAAGAAAAAAGAAACAGGCCTTTTGATCCACCCAGTTTTCTCAAGCCTGCTGCTAGCCTGAGTTTTAAGACCACCCTTACATTCACGCTCCAGCAGTCCACCTGCTTCCCACAGAACACCCCAGCACACAATTTTTGTCCAAATTTGACATTGTTCATCAAGCTGAGCCTCTTCCTCAGAGACTGCTATAACACACCATACCTGTAACCAGGTAGGCGTGGTTTTGGGTTTCACCTGGCTTTTTTTTCCCCAAAGGTCTACCCTGACAGCTGAGAAAAATCACTAATGTTTGCACTGTAATTACCTTTCCAAAGACAGAGTGCAGTAAACTGACATGTGCCAACTTACACATGGTGTTGTGTATTTGTTTTGAAGAGAACAATGTTCCCTGCAAGTTGCAACACCCAAATCACACCTTAGAATTCCATTTCGCTAATACACATCTGTTAAATAGACAAAGAACACATCTCTTCATTAGCACGAACAACTGAAACAAAGTAAGACCCAGACATTCCCGCCAGCACAGGCAAGCCTCCATTAGTGCATGGATGCTTTGAAGAAAAGGAACACTGAGGAAGGGAAATTCATAACAGAAATCACAGCATAAACTTCCACCACGGGCACTACGGTAACAAGCACCTGGCAGGGAACCGGCTCGTTCACGTCTCTCAAGACGAGACAAGCTCCCATTTCCCGAAGCACCGCGAGGAAGAAGAACAAAAAAAAGATCAAATGCATTCGCTCCGTGGCACAAGATCTAAGCAACGACATTAGAGAGCACCAGAACCTCTGAAGTTAACTTCCTGGAGGGGGGTGCGGGCGCTCGTTGTGTTGTCAGCTAATGGAACTATTTCTGCGTCACTCGGGACACCTGAAGACCATAAACGACCGGGAACAAAAAAAAAAAAAAGAAGAAAATGACAACCAGGCCCTGGCCCTGGGCTTCGACGGACAGATCGCAGCTCTGCTTTCATGTCTCGTCAGATGGCAAAGGCTGGAAATATAAGAATAGGGGATCGCAGAGGCATGTTCGCACTAGACCACGGGGGAATTATTTTGAGCGCGCAGCTGGGGAACCATGTTCAGAGCAATATCGTAATGCACAGAAATTCCTGCAGCACAACGGTCTAATTGAATTACAAAATGAGATCATGGGAAACAGGGTCACTAAAGAACACGGCAAACATAAAACACTCAGGTAAATTCCTTCTGCCTTTTAAGTTACCAGTGACTTGTTATTTAAAGTCCTACTGGACAAATTCAAGAGAGTAGCAGCACAATCACCAAATACAAAAAAACGCCTTCCCCTCAAAACCAACCAGTAAACAAAAAAAACAAGATCTAACCAACATCCCAGATTTCTGGACCACACTCTTGACAGATGGTTCCCATTAGCTGTTGGAGTCACATCTAATTATTTACAGATCGGGACACTTAAAACAGCAGAGGGCCTCCATTTTGTATCCACCCCAGCATGTACATACACTGCAGACATCAAGTCCTCGACACCTCACAGAAGGACTAACCTTTTAAAGAACAGGTTCGCCACTCCGTCTCACCTTGCAGAAATACACATTTGCGGGTGGAGGAGTCACTTTCTTCCACGGCGCAAAAGAACATGCCCTCTAAGTGCCCAGCCAAAACAATGTCAAAAAAAAATTTAATAAATAACAAGGAATGTGGAATTTACCAAACCGGAACCTGCTGCGGTCGAATTAGCCGCTGACCCAGGAATGCCAGAGCACAATGTATCCACAACGACAGCGGCCCTCAGCCTCAGTGACCTCACGCAGCGTCGAAGTCGCCCGATAGCAGGGACAGCAGTGCGCCTTTCTACTCAATTACCCAGGCTGCCACCGGCCACCGAGCAAACACAATGGCATTCGGCTTCATTAAATCAAACGCAGGCGGGGACGACCTGACCAGGCTAATTTATCACCGGGGATCCAGACTCTGCCGCGTCCACCGAGGCAACTGGGAGCACTCCCAACTCTCCCGGAGAGGAACATCTCGCGAAGAGTACCGTGTGAAGGGCAGGAACAAAATGTCAAACGTCCCCTTCTATCTATGTGAGGACACTTCTAACGGTCCTAAAACGACGCAGAGTAACCTGGTCTGAACAGAGCAAAAACGTGAATCAAACCTTATCAAGTATCAAGCTCAACAAAACCACAGAACCTACCCAAAACAGGAAGCCACAACAGAAAAATAACTGATTTCAGGTTAGCGAGTCATAGGACGCCACAAGGGGAAAATCTTGCCAATTACAGTCCACAGACAGGAAGGAGCCTGTGGCCTCGAGCTACTCAGCCCCCGTCTTGGAGCGCTGCAATCCCGCAGCTTTTCCACCTTTGTTTCAACCGCTGACCGGCCAAGAACCCCAAAGGATACGTCAACTGGTTCAGTCTTAACCGTTCGCGCTCCAGCAGGGAGGGAGGTTACACTCATCTCGCTGAATGTAAAGCCTACTGGCACCAAGGCCTTCCAAGAGGAGGGACGAGCAGCACTTAGATGATTAAGCACCATGCCCCAAGAATGAACACACACACACCCCCACACACACAGACACACATATATACATACACACACACACAAGAATCGGGAAATTCTGCTACAGCCCCAGAGACAACAGGAAATAAAATATAGACAGGAAAAAATTCAAGTAGATGAGAGTAGAAAGGAGAATTATTCAGGAAGACCAAGGACGTGGATCAGGCACAAGTAATATACAGCACAAGCAGGCAAGCGGTTCGGGGAAACTGAACAGTGAAGATCAGCCCAGGGGAGAACACAGGGAAGAGGAGTACTGCTCAGTTACTTTATATCTGGGAGGGTTTCACTTTTTTTTTTTTTTTTCTTTTTTTTTTAACAATTCAATGCCTTCAAATTCCTTTCCAGTGAGATAATGGATAACTTAAGTGCTAACCAGGGCTTTTATTAATCAATTGGCCTTTACAACTAATACCACAAATGTTCCAAGACAAAAGGATATGAGAACCTGAATTTTAATAATTTCCCTGCTTTTCCCCACTGACACATTTATCCACGCATCCAAGTTACTTAATGAAGCAGATTTAAGTCTTACATGCATATTAAATATTTCAGGATAATGCAACAACGTCCTATGGTGGCAGGACTTGTTTTTCGAAAGGTGAACAGTAACTTAACACAATAAACTTAATACAACTTTAATTTTCAAGAGTATAAAAAAAACTATATTAATTACATCACATTCCAAATGGATAGGCTACCATGTTCAGACATATATTTGTAATATAATAAGCATAATAATACATTATATTGTTAATTTAATAATGCATGCATTTATTCATTTAGAGCTTCATTCCAATTGCATCTCCCAAAACGCACACCCATCTTATAACAAATTTCCTTCATCGGTTTCCACCGGTTTACCAGTTAACAAGCTCCCTACTGATAAGCAAATCGCAAATTCAATAACCATGGTGCACTACAACGTACACAAATGACTGGAGGTAATCGTAAGAGGTGTTTCACGTATTGGCTTCTGATGGATGACATTAAAATCGAGTTGACAGTGATATACCACACACTAATAAAATGTCTGCGATGTTTAAAACATTGCACTTATTGATACAAGATCAAGTTCTTATCCAAATGAAATGGAGTCTCCTCCGTCCAGTTCAAGGTTACAAAAGTTTTTTTTATTTTTTTATTATTGCGTAAGGATCACTATCTTTTCTGTAGAACCACTGTTCGTGTATGGTGTTGTTTGAGACAGCAAAGGAAGAAAAGGACTTCGGTTTCTGCAGTGGGAAAAATCCACGAATTGCTCTCACTCCACCCCACCGATAATGCTAGCAACGAAACGGGGACAACTCAAATGTGGCCGGGGGAAATGACGAGAAAACAACATGATCCAGAACGCTCCTTCAAAAGCCACAGTGTTAGCTAGGGCACACACTACACAAACTTAAATCCATGCTACAACTTTTAACTGAATCAGCCACCGTGCTCGAGATGTCTTTCCTTAACAATCGAAATTTAACTGCTGAAACTAGGCCAAAACTTTTCCATCTTTAAAAAGGCTTTACAAAGAACGAAACACTCTCGCAGTCGCACGCAGCTCAAGGTCTCGATTCACAATAGAGTACCAATTAGATCGCAGGAGCGAGTCGATGGTACTGTAACAAACAGCTAACAAAGGATCCAACACGGGAGAACATTAAAATGAATAAAGCTCAACTTACCAATCAAGCCTCCAACAAGGAAGGAAAACACTTGGAATAAGAGCAGAATAACTCCGACAATCACCAACTTCTTCGTGCTCATATTTTCAATAATTGCTCCGGCCATTTTTAAAGTTTATTGAAGCCTTGTAATTAAAAGAAACTAAGGTGACTCCGACAGACGTGTGCCCACATCCAGCCACGCCAGAGCCTGAGATTGAAGAGTAGCTGGCTCTCTACTGCCTTCAAGCTTTTTAAAGGAGAACTATAGGGGGAAAGGAATAATCACATGACCGCCCTGAAAGCGGCAGGCGCCCGCTGAGCTCTGAACAGTGGAGTATACGTATCCACGGGTAAATTGCTTGTCTATATAGTTCTCCGGGACGTTTTTTTTTTTCAGCCTCCAAATCGCTTTTCTTCCAGATTCGAATTATTTTGATTTTGCGGTCACAAATGAGATTTTATGTAAATTATCCCTTTTGTGCGACAATATTTTTTAACTTCCACCAACGCAGATAACACATTCCTGCACAGATACATGTTTGTTTAACATCTGCATGCGCCAACTTGCCAAATCATATACCGTTAATTATAAACCAACAGAGGAATATTGCCAGTGATTGTCGATGGGCGATTGTGCGTGACCTTACAATGACTATATTGCAGTATTTGCGTGTTAATTTAGCCTGTAAACTGACCATTTAGAATTAATCTCACACCAAAGACGTTAGGAGAGTATATCAGTTGAAGCACCCCTATTAATCCCTCTTTACCTGAATCCCAGACAGGGTTCTGGGAAACGGATAAACGGGCAATTTCCCAGGACGGGAAGTGAATTAGCATGACAAATGCCAATCAGGTCCTCTGTTCTGGATAGTTTGCATTCGGCCCGGACTTCTTCCTCTAGAAGGAAGAGCCACGCCAGAGCCACATAATAATATGTGACCGACCATTTAACAGAGGCCCTCTTCTTGTGTCAGTGGACGCTCATACCTAGAGCCTACAATGCTACCTGTTGGCACCTGCCTGATCTCTGCATTCTCAATAAAAAAATAAAATGCAGCACAACTCCCAGCATATAGCACAACTGCCCAAATTATTTATGTTATGTATTATTATTTTTAAACAGTGCCAAGTTAATATTGCAGATAGAATGTAGTCTTTGTTTATTACATTTGTAAAGTTAAATATTTCAAATTTTTGGTTGTGAATATATTTGTTGGTATTGTTATTAGTTAAATATGTCTATAACACAAATATGCTTCTATCAGTATTTTTATATCAGTATTCATTTTATGAAATTTAATACTATACTAATTTTCACACCAATTTTATAACGTATGGTATGTCCTCTTCTCATTTTGTGTTGGAGTTTCAAATCCTGAATGATATTTCACAATATTGTGGGAAAGGTGTTTCAAATCCACTTTTATTTTGATGATTCTGATCACCTAAGTACGACAGGTTTGTTGCTACCATGTCTTTAAATATCTTCCATTATGCCTGTTTTGCTTTGTTGGGAGTCATAATAATTGTAAATCACCTAATGAATTTCTTTGAGATGTATTTTCAAAGTGTATAGATGCTAACAATATTCACTGTTGTGGGCAAATTCATAGCTCTCCCCCAAATTACTAGGCTATTTGATTTTTGGTCACCTGAAAATAATAAAGAACCTCCTCACATCCTATCACATCTTAAAGCATTTCCATCAAACAATTAAGTTCAAGGGTTCTTTTCAATAATGTACGAGTTGCCCTATAATACTTGTATGGGTTCTGTGGTATAATTAATGAATGGTGTAATGGTTTTGTATGCACTGCGTTTTAAGTAGCTCTGGTGGATGAAAGCCTCCACTCAATAAAAACTATAAAAAATGTAAATGTATGGATCAACTGCAGTGGTCCTTAACCCTTTGGACTGCCTGTCTGAACCAGACAATTTGGGATGCAATGTAATAAATAAATAAGCACTGTCCTATAAAAATGCCTTAATTGTCTTTATATGTATGCATTGTCCATGTGTGTAGGCTATTTTTCTGCACAGCACATTTTGGGGGTGCGCCATTATGTGGATTGGGCTGCATGATGGGAAACACAGCACATACAAAATTCTCAGTGTGAAATCAACTCTGATGGAGTACTTTTTAAGACTGGAATTATGTGAACTTTTATGTTTCAAATTTAGGCATAAAAACATTTCACCCCATTTCACGTGTGCTTGAAGAGTGTGCTTATTTTAGCTTCATGTACAAAAGAGGGAATAGCCTACACGTAAATGATACCGAAATGTTTGTAAATGACTATTGGTTCGTGGAGAGAGCCCCCGCGAAATAATAGATGCAGTAGGCCTACGTTTTCTAATTCTGTGGACGTGCATACAAATGCCGACACCCGCCGTTTCACTATTTCTGGAGTTTGCCATAAAATATGGAGACCAGCAGAACCTCTGGAATGCATCAGCTTGAGTAACAATGATTGAGACTGACAGCGCCGCTTTCATGCTGTAATATCCCCCTGCCACCAGCTGCGCGAAAGACAGAAAGAGCTCTCCGGAATTCGCGGCTCTCGGACAGGGTAATACCCAGCTCGCCTGCTGAGGCACTCAATACACGGTGCAGGATAGGCCTGGCTATTCCGTGGGAGTTTTTCGGGAGCCCCCCCGCTCCCCCTTTTCTCGTTTCGCACAAAGATCGAATAGACGCTCCCGCGGCGATGTTGCAGTGTCTTCAAGAGGATCACGCAGAGACGCCGTTCTTTGTACAACAATATTTAGATTGGCCCTTCATTTTCCTCTGGTTTCGAAAGGGTCGCGTCAATAAACCGGCTCAGCGGCTCTGACTAAAGACGGTACCAACTAAAATACTCCCTCCAGCTCTATAATTGCACAAAGAGAGCGATTTAATTGGCCAGACAGGAACGCACACAGCTAAGGCAATTGAGGCTGAATTCAAATTACAGAATATTTGTTGAATAGCTTTATTCGCTTGAGGTCTTATGCTGGCCCTGATTTTTGGTGGAACTGTTTTTGGCAATTATATTTCATTAATGCATGGTATAATTTATTTAAGTAAATAAGTCATTTGTTGGTCGCATGCTATTTGAGAAACAAACGCATAAACGTATATAAAGAAAGGGTTTATAATTGTTCAACTGCAGATGTGGTTTTGATAGATCAAATCTTTTCTCTGTCCCATATTGGCATTGTGTACCTCGTGTACGTAGTATAGCTAATGTTCACATATTTAAGAAATTATTTTAGGTGTTACTGTGTAACAAAAACACAATGATCTTATGTTAAAAACCATTTTACTAAAATCTCAGAATCCCAAAATTGTAAGCTATTGTAATTCAGAAGCACTGCTCTATAAAAAAAAATAAAATAAATAAAAGTCCATTGAAAACGAATGTTTTTAAAGAATGTGCGCAAAATGTAGAATACTAGCTTTCTGTTTATTGCCATAGAAGCATATTTTTTCTTTTTCATCTCTTGCCGCATGGTAGTGGACTGCAAAACTAACTAAACAGAACTGGAAAAACTAAACAAGAAAATGCATGACTCAGCAAAAAGCACAGATGTTTCTGCGGAGGCATGCGACTTAAAACGAGCTCGTTAAACAAGCTTAAATAAAGGAAACCACTTTCGAGCGCACTTCGGGTTATTTTGCCTGTGGGCTTGGCTAGCCTTTGTGGTAGCCTACTTTACATCTGAGATATTTTTCCACAATACGATAGGCTATAGATTACAAGAACATCAATTTGCCCCAAATGCGCTAAAGCCTTTTAAAATGTACCTGTAATCTCCATTTTAATCTCTGTTTTATCACAAATACTCATTCCACCCAAAATAGTTGGCAGTGTAATTGTTATTCTCAACCAAAAAAGCCCTATTTGGTGAAAACTCGGAGTCAGACCATTTTTTTTCAGTGAAATAGAGGTTACGCATAAAAGCTTACTTGATGGCCCCCTCAGCCAAAATGCAAATACCAATGACTCAAACTTGTGTGCGTCTAGTGATAATGAAAAGCAGTGAATCCAGTGTCATCTCTTTCATGACAAGATAGAGAAGAGACTGACATTTTCTCAGAACTAACCATTTTGTTCTGTTAATTATCACTGTAACCATCGTTATCAATTGTTAATCTCTACCACCTCTGCATTGGTCCCAAAATGGACGTGCTTTCATCTAATCATCTTTCTGCTTGAGCCAACTCAAACACGGAGCGGTGCAAAGACCAGACTTTCATCAGACTTTCATACAGACCAGATCTCTCTGGATGCTTCTGGTTAAGTTTGTCAATCCCCGTGGCAGTTGGAGCCAACGCCAACGGCACATATTTATACTTCAGCAGAGATCAAGACAGCATACGATAGAAGTTGTTAACCTAGGGCAGACCACCACATATTAAGTGCATTTGAACAGCACCAGAGCCGCTAATAAGCAGGATCTTTAGTCAATATTTCCGTTTAGTCATAACCGCAGCACCACCCTGTGGTCAGAAGTCAAATTACACAATCAGTGAATTTACAATTCAGTCATTTAGCGGACATTTTTAGCCGAAGCAACTAAAAAAAGTGAGGTGTAATTTTTAAATGCGAGTTTTTGAGACATTTTCAGAAGATGGCCAGTGAATCTACCTTCCTGATTACGGCAGGTTGTTCCACCATTGCGGGATGAGGTGAGCGAAGATGTGGGATGGGGCAGCCAGCTGGCAGGAGGATGCTGAATGGAGAGCTCTCTGTGATCGTGTGGTGGGATCACAGTCAGCAGACAGAAAGGGCCATTGCAGTTAGTAGCCAGGTATGTCAGTGTGGGAGATTTTATTCGAATGCAGGCAGTCACCAGAAGCCAGTGACGGGAGTTCAAAACTGATGTTTCACAAGTGAATTTCGGCAGGTTGAAGACCAGCCGGACAGGACCGATCCTGTCCCAGCTGCAGTGGCCTGATGAAATTTAGAAACAATTAGGAAGCGTCGGATTCATGATGCAAAACACTGCTTGCCCCTCTGGCTTTCAAAGTATTTACAGCATGTTTGGTTAAAACGAACCCGCATTTACTCCAGTTGTTCTGCAAAAGTTCCTCAGAAAAGGGATATGATATATCCAGGCAATTTAACAGAGCAGATTTGAGCACATCACAGGTCCTTATAGTAACTTAGGGCGTGTTTATAAAGCTGCGATTAATCCTTTCAGAGAGGTTATAGAGAGGCTTTTCGTTTTCTTTTTTATAAAACGTGGACTTTATTGCTCAGAATACAGCTTGTGAGAAGGCAAGAGAACGGTCATTACGAACAGCTGTAACCAATCAGAAGTCAAAACATCACTCATCCACAATGCAGCTTTTTTTTACACATCGCTTAAAAAAGGATGGCTCTCCATGTCAAAACCAATTTAGCGATGTTACAGTTCACCAGCTTGTTGTAGCTATAAAATACTATGGAGAGCACTCACTTAATGACAATCCATAGTTTCTCACATTTAAATCCATCTTTCTACTGTTTCTCTCATTTTATTCTTCTCTTTGGTTCTACAAGACAAAAAGTAATTCCTATATCCATTAGGGTTTACTTTCACCGCAATACTGTATTGGGGAATTGGGGCTAGCCCTAAATACACAATGTCTTAAAAAATACCTAAAGTTCACATAGTCACATTTTTAATTCAATTTACAGAAAAACCCTCAATGAAACTCAGAGAGGGGGAAAAAATCTCTTCAAGCAAGAACATCTTCTTGCAACAATTATTTAACTGAAATTTTAATTGAATATATAGGAAGAAAAAAAAAACGTCACATAACATAAAGAGGTCAATATTTGGAGAATGTGAAGGTTACCCATCTACAATGATCCTGCCAGTCAAGTGAACGATTGCATGTTCTGTTCGACTTTCACTTGACGCCTCTTTAATCTTCCACGCACAGGAACGTGACAAATCTAGAACAAATCCTTACAAAGCCAAAGATAAAGGGATGGGGGAAAAAAAAAAACCAACTGATACGGAGGGCGCATATCCTGAATATGCCTTTGAATAATGTCAAAACACTGTTAACCACACTGCCGGAAGAATGGGAGGGATGGGGTGGGAGGGGCTGGAGATCAAGATGGTGGAGATCTCCCGACTCCAGCCTGACAAAGTCTAACAGGAGGCAAAGCCTCGCAGTGAAAGTGAAAACGGGCACGAGTCCTTTTAAGCTGGTGGGAAGGAAGGGTCCCAAAATCTCGACACTGTTGATGTTCTACCCGGGAGAGAGGAGGAGCAGCCAGGCAGTGATGGCGCTTTCCTCACAGGGGGGGTGGGTAGGGAGATTGGGGCGGGGCCACGGTGTGCGGGGGTCACATGTCGTCCTCTTCGTCCTCGTCCTGAGAGGAGCCCGCCTGCTGCACGCTGGCCGACGCGGCGGCCAACTGCGCCTGCTGCGCAGCCTGCTGCATCTGCAGCCACTCCTGCTGCGCCAGCTCCGCCTGCTGCTGCCGCGCCTGCAATGAGCACGCACACACGTCAGGAACACACAACACAGACACGTCCAGGGCCACGCACACACACACACACGTCAGGACCACGCACACACACACACACACACACATCAGGACCACGCACGTACACACACACACACACATCAGGACCACGCACGCACACGCACACACATACATCAGGAGCACACAGCGCAGACAAGTCAGGACACGCACACACACACACATCAGTACCATGCACACACACACACACACACACACACATCAGGACCACACACACACACACACACAATCGTCAGGACCACGTACACACACACACATCAGGACCACGCACACACACACGTCAGGAGCACACACACATCAGGACCACGCACACACGTCAGGACCATGTATACACACACACACACACTCGTCAGGACCGCACACACACACACATCAGAATCAGGCACACACATGCAACACAGACACGTCAGGACCATGTGCACACACACATAACAGGGACACGTCAGGACCACGAATACACATGTAACGCAGTCATGTCAGGAGGACCACACACATACACACAATTCAGATGCGTCAGGACCACGCGCACACAGGTAACACAAACATGGCAGGACCCCGCACAGAGCCAGCAGGTAACAATCACATGCTAACACTTCTGTCATCATCAAGCCTCCACACAGCAGGAAAACTGACCATTGTGATTAAATTTCCCAATTAAATAATGATGGTCAGTGCTCTTTGCTAATCCCCCCCCCCCCCCGCCAAAGAGCACATTTGCTCCTAAGCTAAAAAATTTATGAGCACACTAATGCATCCCAATTAGTAGATGTACTCCTAAATTATTTTTTTCAGTTAGCGCACAATAATTTTCAGGAGCAAGTGCATTTCAAGATAAACTATGTGAAGCAAAGTAACATGGGAAATTCAGAGGCTGAAGATGCATCCACCCTCCAAGACACACGCTCAGTCTTCTGCAGTCTTTCCTGATGGACTGGTAGTGAGGGCGGAGTACATAATGTCAGAGTAAGTCAGCTGCCATACGAATTACCACAGTACCCCTTAGCATGTAATACAAACAGCATCTCAAGCAGACTACAGAAATCCATCAAGTGGGAGACCAAATGTGGACATGATTGTAGTTTCTTTGATTGAACGTGTAGAATTCTATTTTATAATTAGTACTGTGATGCACACTTGTCTGGATGACTGGACTTGTATCCAAGCGCCGGTAAGGCAAGTTCAACCAAAAACACAAACGCAACATTGTTACATGGGTCCTGCAGGAGAGGTCGAATGAAAAAAAAAAAGAAAAAAAAAGAGGTCCAGCTCCTCCAGTCAGAGAGCTCATTTGTACTGCTAATCAACTACCAGCCATCAGACACGCCCCACACTCATAAGCGGCGAGACAGCGGTCAGAAGCTCACAGATCGCGACTTTTACCTTGGCGAACAGCTCCTGTTGCTGTCTGAGCAGCTCTTCTTCTGGAATGCCAAGGTTTTCTAGGCGCGAGCTTGCCTTTCTTCGTTTAAGTGCTACAGTTTTACACTCCTGCAAGACGTCTTTCACTTCGGTGATGTAGGACGCAAAGCCCAAGCTTTCAAGTGCTGCGCACAGACAAGGATGCAAATAAAAAGATTATTCAGTTGATTAAAGGACAATAGTAGGTTTAGATAGTGATCTATCCACTGAAGTCACAAATCATGCCTACACTGACGCCCAGGTCAGCGATTTCGTTTTCACAACAAACCAGTTTACAAAAAGGTTCAGGTTTATTGATCAGGGAATGGACTGACTGGCAACACATTAAACAGCATAGCAAAACCATACAACAGTACATTAATACCTAGCTAAAGTACATGCGTAATTCCAAGGGTTTGGCCATTTTTAGAGAGGAAAAAAATCGTTGCAATTGACCGAAGCAATGATACATTAACATCGGGACACAGGCTACAGTATACATACATTTGGAGGAACTTACCATTAATAACGTGTTCGGGAGAAATTGTTTTCTTTTCAGACTTGTTACAAATTTCATTAGCCTCTGACGATATGAGGTGAATGAATTCAGTGCAGCAATTCACCACGAGTTCCCTGGCGTCGTTTGCAACCCGAACGTTAGGGAGAGTTTCTTTGATCATTTTATTAATAGCTGCTCTTGGTATGGTGAGATCGTCGTCGTTCCCAGACGAAGAGGCCATCGTTTAAAAGTTTCCGTTTCAAAGTTAAAAAAAAAACGATGAATATCTGCAATGGGATTCTACGATGGCCTAATGTTAAGACAGATTCACCGGCTATCCACAACCGAACAAAACCAGTAAACTGGCTAGCTAGCTAAGTTACGTAAACTCGGCGAAGACCCGTCCACTATAGTTTAATTGAAGTTGAAAGTGTATATATAGCTATATATGTGATAGAGGTACCACTAGCAAAAATACTGACTGAAGTCAATAAAAACAAGAGCAGCTGCTGGTCCCCCACGCCGGTGAACGATGTTCCCACGAACGCTTTTTGTTGTGAACATAGCTAGTTAGCAAGCTGGCTAACTTGTAGCTACTGTGACCGGTGTCAGCGACATTGTCGTTCCACTTGTTCGAAATGTGCCTACTTTTCTTCCAAAAATTGTAACCAGATTTCCGAAAGTGTGAGCTTAAAATCCTTGTGGGTGAATTATCTAGCTAATTCATACGACTGTTAGCTGGCTGACTAGCTATTCCCACTAATGTCAGCACCGGAACAAGCTCAAACCTTCTCCGGAAACGATCTTTCCAACATTGAAGCACTCATTTATTCTACTTCCGCTTGCATTGAACAGCGTGGTGCTTCTTGTGGCTCTGTGCGTGATACGCTATAAACTTGTGTCTATAGTTTCAACCGTTTGTTGTTGTTACTTGGATGAGAAATCATTAATGTATCATATATTTTCCATCTTCTAAAACAGTGACGCGGTTTTGCGGTAATTCATATTAATAATATAGGAATGAAAACCCTGTACTGTAATAATTCCATCAGATTTAATCGGTAACAATTTCGGGACGTCTATGATGTGAATGAGCTGGGGTGGCCTTGTTTTTTTTAGGATCTAAAACATGAATACGTCTCGTGATAAAGATGTTTATTTGCTGTTTGTTTGATCGTTTAGATTTCATAGTGTAAATCAGTGTGCTACCATAGTTCAAAATTATTTCGAAATGGAGCAGAAAGGGGGAGACTGTCCACTAGTTTGCCACTTGATCCATTTTAACTGCAACACACATAGTTTAGGCAGATTTTCTCAGACTATTTCTGTTGACACTGAGATCACCAATGCCGTTGTGTGCTTGAAACAGCTTGTGAGACTTGGCCAGTGAATGTGAGCAGGGGAGCCCTGAAGCCTGCAGTCTGCCTGTCTGTGAAACAGATGGCGACATGAGAGGACTGGGTCTCTGTCATTTCCTCTCCTTTAATTGCACAGTGTGGGTTCAGTACATTTTGTTTCTCGACGCTGCACTTGCAGCAAGGGATTGCGTGCCAGTATCAAGATAAGTCGAGCGCTTATCAGCATGATGTACGACAGGTGGGAAGGTCTGGATGGAAATTGCACGTTCCATCGTAGTTTCCATATGCTGATTTTGTTTCCGTGGCTAAATGGGTTTCACTGTAATTTTTTCAAATGTGAACTTAACATAGAAGTACACATTTACTAATCTGAACTTGATAAGCTAAAGGAAACACTGTTTCTTTAAAAAGAAACGGGAGGCCCCCCCCCCCCCCCCCCCCCCCCCAGTGCTTTGGGCTAAAGGCTTAATTAAATGTGAATGCATAATACACACATCTGCTTTGGGATTACTTGCCCCACTGTATCCACAAAGGGAAAAGCTGTTCCTTATTACGGTCCAAGAGTATTACGGATACAGAGAAGGATGTGGCGTAGTGGCTGTTTCCACTATACCAAGCTGAGCGTTCCTTCAAGTCCAATTATATGGCTTTGTGGTTCAGCCAATGGCTACTTCAAAGGTAAAATATTACAGCCCAGGCCTACAGATGCCATTTATGGACTGGTGGGGTGCAACTACGTAGTTTTTTTTATGAATGCACACAAATATACCACATGTATATATGCACATATAATCTTGTTATTAATGCCATGCAATTATGCAAATCTGTGCTTTCCACAGAAATTTTTATTAATATATGAGAGGAGGCTTTATGTTGTAGCCTGCCATTAATAATGACATTGTAGAAATGCATTTGTGTACATCTTGAAATCATATACCTTCCTGCATGCAATATGTGTAGCTACAAGGTGATTCCAGTCACAATAAGGCTTTTTAGAATTACTGGGCTGAAAACTACAATGGGCAATTTCGACTTTCACTAAGTATTTCAAACTGTAAGGTAAATCATTAATTATGTATCTGAACATTCAAAATAATAAATGGGATAGTTCAACAGTATATTCACATATGCAAATTTATAAAAGCACATTTTGCACTTCAGGTTCAAAGAAAATCCTAGCAATATTTCAGGGTTCTACTTAATGATGAGATCAAAACAAAAGTCCTTTGAAAATGCAGTATGTTTATTAAAACTAAGCATAGTTAGCCATCAGAAAAAGTAAAAAAAAAAAAAAAAAAAGCTTAGGGAATGTCATATCAGCACACATTTTCCACAGTCCTGATGTCATCTATGTAAACAAGCCTCCACAAAGACTGATGACAAGACCTCTCGCAACTCTTAATATCAATATAATGGAAAAACACGTTTTTATTTTGCCATTCAGACATTTAAGTGCATGGTAATTGGCTGGAAACAGGTCTGTTTGGTACTTATGACCCTTTCAAGATGTGTCTCTTACACGGCAAACTTTTTTTAAAAAAAGGGCGACTTGCGAGTAAAGAAAAAGAACGAAAGTGGGCAGAGAGCGCGTGCGGTCTGATACGGAGGCAGCATTTTTAAGCTGCTCCACTTCTGTTGGTCAACACCACACGGTTACAGAGCGTACAGCCTCTGTGAAACTCACGCAAGGGACACCTGTCTCACACCGAAATGCGGGGTAGGAGTATGTACACGGTTGTGTGCGTGCGTTAGCCAGGCACGGACACTGGATTTTAAATGGCGGTGAGCTTAGAAACGTCCCCGAATGCGATCCAGGGGGTCGGTTTCCCACATCTTGGGGTCCCAGGCTTGGAACCAGCCGGTGAAGGTGGGCGGCTCAAAGCCCTGTTTGATGGTGGCTATGGGCACCCCGCGGCGGCCAGACGGATCGCTGTCCACATACTCTTTGGCTGGAGAGAAAAGGATGAAAATTCACCAAAATGCAAAAACACAGCACTTAAAAAAAACTCCATGCAATACCTCTGCATTCTGGGTTTCTTCAGTTTCTGTTCTGACAACAGTATTGCTACAGCTGAGACACAGCTCAATCAAGCTTCCCAATACCTCTGCAGTAGTCGTTTTATCTCTTAGTAACTGAGCGGCTTCTCACCCTCAGGAAACTCACCTATTTTTGGAGCTCCTGTTTTCTCAACCTCATTGGCTTCATTGCCAATCCAGAGGAAGATCTTGAAAGGAAAAAGAGTAAAGTTGTTAGCCTTGAGGACAGGCGGATCTAGGGATTTAAAAGCTATAAATTCAGGATTTCAGCAGAGCATTTAAAAAAAAAATTTCTATGAAATAATGAGGAGTATTTCGGCATGTGAATGGATCTGGCAGGAAGTGGTCATGCTTGTGCTGGAAGAGATGTCAGGGATGATGGGCAGGGGCTACAAAGACTGACCTGGTCCCATGTGTCCAGCAACATGACATCATCAGTTGCCAGGTCGGACTGGGTGAAGTCTCCTGGAACCTCCTCAGCCTGAGGGATACAGAGAGGGAGGAGCAAAGAATGGAAAGGAAAGACATCAAAGGAGGGAGGGAATACAGGAGAAAGGGAGGAGAGGAACAAGGGAGAGAAAAAAAGGGGAGAAAAGGAAGTGGAGAGGAATGCATGAAGGAGTGAAAAGAGAAAGGGGAGAATGGGTAGTGGGGGGGGGGGGGTGACAGAGAAAAGGACATAAGTTTAAATGGAAAGAAGAGGTGAACAGCAGTGAAGCCATCACTAAGCACTGGTCCCCGAACTTTAGCTGAAAGACGGACCCTCCGCACTTACGATGAGCCGGCCGGTCTTGTTGGAGCAGCCGAACAGGCGAGGGGGTTTGGCCGACTTCTGCAGACTCTTGGAAGTCTGGTAGTCTTTCTTCCCTCCCAGGGCAGACCAGAATCCAGCTGTGGAGAGCAACATGCCAGTCAGTGCTCTGTACACACGCACACCGTGTCTGTCTTTAACGTCATTAAGGATGGCATTTATCTGCCCATCAGAGTCCACTCATGTAATCGATAAACGGCAGACAGTCATTAGGCAGTATAGACCGCGGCGGTAACGAGCATATTTCAATCGATCCATAAGTCAATAAATTGGGTTGTCTCACAGTGTGTCCCAGTGGCCATTTTCAAATAGATTAGAGCCAAATGTGAAAAAGGTAGAAAAGTATTCCCCAAGCCCTCAAAAGGCAAACGGCTGAAAAAGCTTGCCGGTGGAACAGAGACGCTAGTGTCTGAGGCCGGGCATTAGGATTAGCTCACCTGGTTCCTTGCCCTCTGACACGCTGGTTGGACTTCCTCCCAGAAAGCTGACCACGTGCTTGGCAGCGGCCGCCTCCTCCTCGCTGGCGCCCACGCCCCTCCACACAAACAGGGAGTCCGGAGACTTGAGCACGAACACATCATTGGTGTTCAGGGAGGAGGCCGAAGGTCCCACCTGGAGGGGAGAGGCATGCGGCGGCGTGATGCGTTGTGATTGGCTCTTCGCCATTCTTAAATTAGCCACGTAACTCCGCCTCCTCTTCAGCACCTGGGGTGGCAGCTTATTCAAAGCAATAGACTGTCTGGGCTTAACACTAAAATGCCAGTCTTAGGAAGTTTTTTTTTCTTCATTTTGTTTATCGCAATGACAGGAAATGTGCATAAGTGATAAAGGAAATTGTGCATGTGACTGGAGAGATTAAGCAGATAGAGGGTTCTTGCAAAACCTTTGTGTTCCAAGTGAAAGCTTTTTGAAATCAACAAAAAAGGTTTAGTTTTTGATGTGTCTTCTAATTAACACTGCTTTAAAAAATACCTGCTTATAGACAAAACCACAAGGCTTCATGGCTGAATTCACTTCAATTAATAACTTAATTTTCTGGTCATTAAATGTTGGAATTTTCCCTAACTTTTGCATTATGTGTCCAATCATTTACAATACCATGCAGTTACCATGACTACCTCAACACACTGCATGCACTTACAGTACTGTTTGTTTGACATTGATATTAGCTGTCTAGATCAGACCCCTGTATGAGGGCCATGTTACCCCTGTGCAGGACCGGGCAGGCTCACCTCCACAGCGCGGGTGGCTTTGGAGGAGCTCTGGCGAATGTGGAAGAGGCGCGTGCTGCCGGCCTTGGTCTGGCCCCCCGTACGGGACGTCCCGCCGTTGTGGATAATCATAGGCTTGTCCTTGAACAAGCTCATCAGGTGGGATGGCTCCTGACCCTGCGTCACTCGCACCTGCAGGGGGCGACATTGTGCTACAAGTGAGACTGCAACCTCCAGCCTTAGGACTTCTGTGAATGAAAACTCCTGGGCTTCAGTACAACTTTTTAAGCCTCTCATCCTGTCCAAAATATACAGCTGTATACCAGATGCAAAAACTGGACTGGGACAATCTTTTACCTTGTGTCTCCTAATTCAGTCTCCACTGTCTTACATTGTAAAAAATGTACTGTTTGAGCTTCATTACCTGTACAAACAGTTAAAACCATAAACCATAAACCAAGCAGAACCATAAACCCATACAATTTATGATTTCCTAATTGCCCTTTATCTAGCTTATCACTATTGTACTGTTTTAAAACAAACCAATGCTGTCCCCTGTTGGTCACTGTGTGAACTTTAATATCCGGCCCAGCCCAGAATGAATCCGTACAGAAGTTACCACTATATTAGCACCACACCATTTTTATATGAATGCAGCAAATCCTATTGTTCATGTTTAGTGAACTACTAATTCCCAATAACTCACACACAGACTGAAGAAGATAGGAGGAAGGATACTAAGGTCCTGAGTAAGCAGACATAGTCATTGTTCACCTGGACTGGGGCACCGCCCATGGAGTCATCCAGCTTCACTGTCAGGAAGGCAGATGCCGCCAGCTCATCCTGAGTGGACTTCAGCCCCTGCCTAAAACACAGCATCACACAGAACCCTTCACACCTCTGCACAGTACAGCGCAGTAAATTACAACTTACAACAGTGCCCCCTGGCTTTCTGACATGGCAGCGTCACCCTTTAAAAAGCTAGTGTGCCAGCCAGTGTGTTGTTGCTGGCATATTTTCAAGTTCAAGTTTTATTTCCTATGTGTAACAAGTACAAGCACTAGTACATTGGAATTCTTAGCCCTGCTCTTCCGCCAAACATAAGTATAAAAATCTCTAGAAAATACAAGTAGGTATAATAAAAAAATAATGACATTGAGTGGCTTGTGCAGTAGGTAAGTCTACAGCTGACCGTATTACAGTAAAGTGGCTAGTGCAGTAGGTAATAGTGTAGACCTAAGTACTGACACAGCATAATTTTTTTCCTTAAAACTGTTTTGCATATGACTAGGCCTATGATAGCTGATCTTACATTTTACATCACGTTACACAGAATTTATTATTTATTTTATAATGAATCCCACTGCATAACGTATGTGTGTGTTGTTCCTGCTCTGCATCGCTCCCCTGTGCTTATTACTCACGCACACTCACCAGGTGTAGATGATGTGCTGCTCCCTCCCGCCTACCCTGTAGCTGTACAGAATGAGGTAACAGTCTCCCCCGTAGAAGTGGCCGTAGCAGGAGGGCTCCACTGGGACCTGTGCTCCCCCTTCCACACGCCAGATCTGCCAAAAATACCCTCCATGAGAATGCGTCACAGGCTGCTTTACATTAAGCCTGTGTGAACTAAACCCAGAAGGATGTGAAACTCGGCTACTCTCCCACAACTGTCTGGAAAATGACTACTCCGTACTATGGCTTTCACCATTTACATTTACCAATATTCTTTATTTTAAACATGAAAACCAACATAACAGCATAAACTGATTCATTTAGAAATGCAGCACCTTATTATATAGTATATTTTCACAAATTGAGAATGACATACTTTAGACCAGGGGTGCGCAACTTTGATCCTTTAGGGCTGGTCTGTCTGCTGGTTTTTGTTCCAACCAGTTACTTTCGTTTTAGTTTTCTGACAGGTCTATAAACTACACTGGCTCACTCCAGTAATTGAGCACAGTAAAATATTTAGGATACACTTGCAGGCTGCGGCTGTAGCTTTGTGCTTAAACAAATGTCAGCTCAAGATATTTAATTAGGTCATCAAGAGCAGAAGTTGGCACAGATTCCATCAGTGGATTGGCCCCCGTTGTGCACCCCCGCTTTAGACTTTCAGGAAAAATAAATTACATATGATTTATACACCCTTGGTAATATTTAAAAACACTGAATGTTAAATTTCATATACTAAGTAAATACGTGCCAGGTCCTTAATGTAATGGCATTATGACTCATGCAAGTTTCAGTGTACTAGTGTGTTAGCCACTGCATTGCATCCTGAACTGGGTGACTTCGCCTTTGTATTGTACTGAGATCATCAGCCACAGCGTGGTTAATTTCAGGGGGCCCTGAGCTGAACAAGTGTGGGAATTCTTTGGCTCTATGTTAATGGGACACAAAAACATTTTCAGACTCCTGGTGGAAATTCAAGCCATCAGCCAAATATCTAGCTGCAACCAGCTCCTGCTCCAGCTAGATACCATCTGGGATTTGGTGATGGTCTGCTGTATGTACCAAGCTGGCCCACCAGCTGCACACGGCCTTGTCAGCATGGTTGCTATCTCCATTATCTTGTTGCCAGCTTGACCATCTCAAAACCAGGTTAAAACCAGCTGGACCATCTTAAAAATCAGGCTAAAGTGAAGCTCGAATTTCCATCAGGAAACGCCTGTGGGGATGGCAGTTTAGTATAATGTGTAAAGAACTGAAGGTTGCAAGTTAGATTCCCGGGCAGGACACTGCTGTTGTACCCTTGAGCAAAGTACCTACCCTGCATTGCTTTGGTATATATCCGGCTCTACAAACGGATGCAATGTAAATGTATGTAAAAAAAGTTGTGTAAGTCGCTCTGGATAAGAGCATCTGCTAAATGCTAATGTAATGTAATGGCCTTTTACCTGGACTTTCCCAGATCCATCATCCACCATGCCGTGCTGGGCAGCCATCGTGTTGTTGGAGTGCAGAGAGGAGGCGTCAAAGGGGATCTGCTCCACTTGCGCGATGCGACCGATGGCGTAGGCCTTGCCCGGGCCGGTGGTCTGGTCCTTGTCCTTCCAGTTGGAGAAGAACTGCTTGAAGAGTGTGGTCTCGCCCCCTGCTGGCATCACCTGGATCTGCAGATGGGAAGAAGGCACAGCCTTGGTAAATGCACAATATCATCTCTATTGCATAAACAAGCTAAATGGTGACATCACTCAGTGACTAAAATATATGGCACTCTTTTAAAAATGATTGGACACAAGCAATCTGGCCACATGGGAGTCTGTTGCTGAATGAGTTATTTATCCCCTGATGTGTTATACTCAACACTATTTTCTGTACCTAGACTAGACCTAACAATGACCGATAAAAATAACAATACCTGAAATCATAGGGTAAATTACAGCATGCTTAGTTGGAGTTTAAACCTCAAGTTTAAACCTCCAGATCATTATAACTGGCATGACTAATCCTTACTTCACAGATTTGGATAGCTGTTCCAGTTGTAATGCAGTTCTTTGGTCTAGAGGTGTACACCTGAGGTAAAAACTCCAGCTAAGCACCGCAGTGAACCCATTGTGTTTACGTAGTGCCAGGCAATGACTCAGAACATTAAGTGGCATCACACTGCAATAATCATGGTTATTTATGTAGAAGCACAATGACTCACAAACTGCTGACCACAAAGAACAATGCTAAACTATATTAAAACTGATTTAAGACATATAGGGGTCAGATTTAGTCTGTGTCATGCATTCTCTTAATTCATAAGCTGCTCTGAATAACAGCACCTGCTAAATGAATGTAATGTCATGCACAGGATTGGATCTGGGAAATTCTGGGAACCATAATAAAATCTGAACAGGTGTGTTTATAATCAGCGTGGGTGTAGCAAGTCATATTTTCTGAAGACCGGCCTTTGTGGCTAGGCTCTAAAAAGTTGAAAAGGTCTGGCAGCAAAGCCACGGGGATTATTATTATCATTATTATTATTATTACTATGCAAGTAGTCAAATGAAAGCACGAACTAGAAACAATGCACCAGTGTTGAACAGCTGAATGTTACCTGTGTCATCTTGGAGTAGCTCTTATCTTTGATGAACTGCTCGGCTGCCTTCATGGCGGCTTTGCGCTCCGCGGCATTTGCATTCGGCCCTGCGAAGAACAACAGAGGCGCGTCTGTACGAGCTCTTCCGCGCCAGAGCCGAAACCGGTCGCGCCTGCTCGTGTTTTACATACGCGTACAGTCGCGGGCCGCGCAGTGACACGCCGTACCTTTCCACAGGAAGATCTTGCTGTCCACCCCGTTGTCCACGATGTAGCACTCGTCGGCCGAGAGCATCTCCTGCTTGAAGGGGCTGGACGGGGCCACCGCCGTGGCCTTCATGGAGCCGGACGCGTCGGAGATCTAGACCGCAAATTTACAAACGACACTGAGCTTCCACACTGCGGGAACAGGGTCCAAAATGCAGGGACAGAGTCCTACAGTGGGAACAGTGTCTATACTGCGGGAACAGTGTCCTACAGTGGGAACAGTGTTCTACAGCGAGAACAGTGCCCAAAGTGTAGGAACAGTGTCCAAAGTGAAGGACCAGTGTCCTACAGCAGGGACAGTGTCCTACAGTGGGAACAGTGTCCACACAGCAGGACCACATAGGGCTGAGCCACAGCGACTAGCTCAATCTAGAGCAAAGTGTTCCCACACAGTGTAAATGTTTCTCTTAATTTGTCGCAGGCTCTCAAATGTTTTTAAACCTTGTGCTTTGCGGAGGGTTGAGTACTCCCTTAATCCGCTTAGAGGCAGCTTTTCTCTAAAGCTGGCCCACTGCATCACTATGGTCCCTCTAAAAGGCCCTTTCCTACAACAGCCAGACCACAAACATAGTTTTTGCAGTGGGAACCATTTGCCTATGCAAAACGAAGGAGGAAAACAATGTTAAAAATAGAGACTGCATTTGCGTGACTCATCTCACTGTTACTGGGCCCAGAAAGCACGTGAACATGATCAGGCAGTGGGAGGCAGAGACTCTGGATTTCATTCACACACACGGCGGGCTGTGTCTGTCGCAAAGGCGCAGATGCGTTACCATGTACAGAGCGGCCTTCTTCTTATTGGTCGTGTCCACGGCCTCATCGTCGGGGGACCCTGCTGCGATTTGAGGTCTGGGGCCCAGGGCCTGAAATAAAGAGAGGAATGCATTTCATATGGGTACAAAAAGGCCTGTTTATCCCTAACAAGGTCCATTCAGATGTCAAGTGGAGCTGGGTTGTCTTTTTCCGCTCTTGGCAAACATCCTCTCCCCTCCTACCCTCCTAACGCTCCCAAACCAATAAACAAAGCAGCTGAGCTCACAGTGCCAAGCGAGCGTACCAATTTCTCATTAGCGAGAATGTGGAGACTAATGAAGAGGAATCTGGTTCAGATTACTGCCCCCGCTAACCCCCCCACCCCCCCCCCCCCCCCACCCCTCCACCCTGCCACTCTGGATCCCTGGTCCCCTTTAGGACACACAGGCACCCATTGTGTCCACCCCCCCCCCCCCCCACAGAACAGGGGTAGCGCCGACGCTAATGCCCGAAGACCGTCCACGGCCACGCCCACTCACGGCGATGAGCTCATCGGGCTCGGCTCCGTCCTCCACCATGTGCAGCTTGGCGCGGCCACTCCGCTCGTTGTCCCGGATGTCGATGGCCAGCTGGGAGGCCTTCAGCCTCTCGTAGCGGTTGCACTCGCTCCCGCACCACTGGTAGATGTCCTAAGGGGGGGGGGGGGGTTAGTGGTTAAAACATCTGGGTAATAACGTCCATGTAAGAGGCATGCAGAAATGAGCAGCTGTACCCTTGTATGTATGGTAAATGAAGCATGAAAGGTCAGATGCTATAGGCTAACCAAATGGTCACATGTTCTTCTAAATGACAAGAGGTGCCAGTTGGCAACAGGAGTGTTCAGTGCTAGATTACAGTGCAGACATTCTCCCAAGAACACAGCAACTCTGCTTGGTAATCCTATTTGTTTTGGCAGGACGTGTGGTGAAGCTGCATGATGTAATTCCTTTGGGAAGTCAGCTGCATGTCAGATTAGTGGGGCCTTGCTCGAGGGCACCGTTGGCCGCCTAACCTTGCCCAGGTCCACGATGAAGCAGTCCCCCGTGTTGAAGCTGGCCCAGGACAGGTCCACCTCCGTGGCCCTGATGGCCCGTCGGCCCTTGAGATGCAGCAGGCGCTTCACGCTCATGTCGTTGGTCACCACGTGGTGGAAGCCAGACGCCACTCCACCTTGCTGCAACGACAGGTTGAGGTGGTCATGTGACCTCACGTCTTTTGACAGAGGTAAAAAGAAAAAAAAAAAGTGTGTTCTGATTTCTAATTAAAATTTAGCAGATTTGCACGCATTTTTCCATGCAACCCGTTTAAATAGCTGGAAATTTACTGAAGCATTTCAAGTTAAGTTGCTTGTGGGTAGAATAACAGTGACTGGGAAGGAAAACCTGTGATTACAAACCCATTTCCCTAACCATTAGCCTACACCATTCATTTCAAGCAAGAGATAAAAGGATAGGTGGATCCAGACCAGATCACTAATTAGACAAGTTCCGACATGACATGACCATGCTGTTGCTTGAACTGGTAATCTGAATATTTCAGGCACTCCACCCATTTTAAATGCACTGGCTTAAACCAGTCTGTGCTGGTTCTGTCCCGTTTGTACACCAATTTAAGCCATTGACTCCATGTATCCAAGCCTGAGGCAAGGGACAGTGACATTTCACAGACCTATTTTAGTTCCAACCTAATTCCCATTCTTATCAAATCCCAGATACTTAGTGATATCTGATATGACATAACAGACTGAAATAGAGCTGAGATCTATAGCACATATCGCATATAAATCCACCGCTTTCCAACTTAAGCTTCGATTATCCTTCACAACCCTTGAATCATAGAATACTGCGGCCATTTTGTAGCATCGGATGCTTCATAAAATACTTTCAAATGGAAAACAGATGGATGAACCCTCCTCTGCAAGAAGCTTGCAATTTTCTTTGAGAAAGAAAGCAAGATTGAGGAAGTAGGCCTAAGCACAGTGGTTTTGTAAAGAGAATGCTGCATGACTGGACAGTAATGAGATCCACAGTAATAGGTTGCACATGACCTTCTGCAGAAGGGTATTGTTTGGAATTCAAATAAAAGCAAATGGAAGAACTCCGCAGACACAGACGAGACTGCGGCCTGCATTCAACAAACATTCACCCTTTACTTCCTTAATTTTTCTTTACCAACACAGTATGACAAGTTTCGGTAATTATTCTTTACCAGCACTGCAACTACACAGACTCAAAACAATGTTGTTTTCAAACAACACAAGAACAAAAAAGGAGAATAATAACTGAAACCATGGACAGAACAGGACATTGTTCATGCCAATGCCATCTTTCACTTCCATAATACGTGCCAGTTCTGCCTATGAAGTGCAGAACTGATGCCAGACAAACGGGATCCGTCAATAAGAGATCTCTTCGTAAAACACCAAACCACTCTGTACCATATATGGTATGCACTGCCCCACAAAGAGCATTTAGCTCTGTACTTGCGCTGGTCATCATGCCAAAACCAAATGCACTGTTTTAAAGGTATTTAGTCTGGCTTTTATTTCTCTGTCCAAATTCATCCACATCAAGGTAAGAAAAAACTGAATGGCTACCAATGAAGCATCATAAACTGAAACCACACTGCATGGAACTTGTACTTAAATGTACTGAAAACAAACGAAAGCAGCTGCAGGCCTCTAACCCAGGGCAGGGCGCGTGCCTGTCCCTCGGCCTTGCGACGAAGGCTCACCTTGTACTTGATCCCAGACTTGAAATATCCCAGGAAAGTGATGGACTCGTTGTTCTGCACCTCGCGGAACTGCACGGGCCCACCGCCCAGGTGGTCATCCAGCTGGGTGGCAAAAATCGCAGCGGCACCACTTTCATCCTGGGAGCACTCGTTTCCTAGAATGGGGGGGGGGAGGAAACATCCGCTAAGCACATTATAGACGTCCAGATGAACATTCAAACACTAAGGACAGCCAAGGGCAGACCACTCTGCACAACTGTGGATCGTCACCTGCCAACGTCTAAACAAAGAAAAATATTCATAATAATCATTAACCTTTAATAACAAATGTAACGAGATGGAATTGGAAGGAAGACAGGTCTGGTCTTGTCTTGCAGCCTAAGCCAGGACGTACACCTATGCTGTCACTTTTTATCGCTCACAACCACCCATTTACAGTGGCCATTGGAGAGGTTCCATTCCATCAAAAAGAGAACAGCAGCACACTGATGAGTGAATAACAGCGGGCTTTTAAGAGCTGTCACTGTGCCAGATATGACCACATGCTCAGCACCAATGTTTATGGGATGCATCCATGGTTGCTGGGCCTCCTTTTTGGAGGCGAAGAGCACAATGAATACTGACAACCGCCCACTGGAATACCAGAAAACACCAATAGAAATGATGTGCCAGACCAGGAACAAGACTGAACTAAGTTGGGCTTTTTGTGGGTCAGCAAGGAAAAGCATGCAAGAACATGCGGATGTGCCACTAGAAGAAAACTATATGCTTTTCTCGATGTGTTCAGACAAGACTGAATGAATTCTGCAAGACTGGATGAATATGGTTGCACTCTGCATTCTGAATGTCAGCTATTTCACAATGTCAGCAGGCTTCGGGTTCTCTGCCTGTGAAGTGCCTAAGCAGTGACCACAGACAGGACCGTTCCGACTGTTCGGACCAATCACAAACAACTGTGGTTCAGTACAGAGCCTGCATTATATTTAGCACAGGAAACACTGCAGGCTCATACATACTGAAGATGAGAGGAGCTATCTGCAGACCACACGCACAGCTAAAACTTCAGTCCTCAGACCCAACATCTGTATGCAATCTATTGGAATCTGCATAGGTAACACTTATACTTATTTATCTCACACAGAGATTTTTTATAGGACTAAATTAGTATACTTCTGGAACTTTCAATCAACAAGAATAACTACACATAAAAAATGTCAAGAGGGATTTTCACTGTACCTTCATGCACACAAACACACTCACACACACACACACAATGCCACACACTGTATATTCTATAATAAATTATAAATGACTTATACTCATGTCTAAATAAAAATTCCTCTTTCGAAATTACAAATGTATTTTATTTTACAACTTTCAAGGCTTGTCTACAAGTGAAAGCATGCTGATTGTTTATCGGACCATGCGGCTAACAATATAAAAATGTGGGCACGGAAAAATGCAAGGAAAGCATGAGTCACGGGGCACTCAAACCCCCCCTATTCACACCAGAGAGGTTCTGTCCCGGGAGCAGTTACGACCCTCTTTTGTCTCGTGTGTTTTAAATCCACACAGTGACAGGAAACTGCCTGTATAGTTCAGGTGCCCAACCTGTAAACGGTGACAGTTTTAACCCCCTTTAAACAGACACTGCTTCTCAGGCAGATGGTAGGCAAGCAGACAGAGGGAGGAGGCTGCTCACCCAACCACATGTGAATGTAGTAAGACGGAGCCGAGGTGGTGTAGAGCAGGATGTAGGCATCGCCTGTGTAGAAGTTCCCGTACAGAGGCTTGGGGACGGGCTTTAGGTCCATGTTCTCGATGCGCCAAATCTGGAGCCCCGCAGCCTTCCCGGCATTCTGGAATTCCTTGTGGGACACCATGGCCTGGGAAAAGAGGGAGCGGAGAAAGATCTCTTAATTTCACAGTGACAGCAGGGGTCTCCATCTGGCTCAGACGCTAGGCTATCCGACACTGAAGCGCTTCTGCAGAGCCACAAAATATGTATGCTCTGGCTCTCTGCCTGTTTGGGACATTTCCAAAGTACGGGGGCAATGGGGACGTGAGTGGGAAATGGTACAGGGGAAATGGTAAATGGTGCGCACTTGAATCGCATTAAACATTCTGACCAATGCCGTCATAAGTGGGGAGAAATGTGGTAATAATTCTCGAGGCCCAAGCTGGGGGAGAGGACGATTTGTGTTGGTGGGGGGGAGGGGGGGATTGATCTTTTCATGATGGCCAAAATCACCGCCATCGCCCCCTGGTGGCCAAAACCACCGCCAGCGCCAGTTGTGATGACTCATTTGATTTGCCTAAATGTGCAAAAACCTCCATGTAAATCATCGAGATGTGAAATACAGGCCAATAAAACCTCCATGGAAATCACTGGGATGTGAAACACAGGCCTACACTGGAGAGCACAGCTCACACAGTGCAGGTCTCATATTTCCCCTCAAAAACATATTTCACTGAAATGGCAGTGAACTTAGAACAGCAAACCCTATTGAATAAACCGACGTTTGCTTATCTATCCACTGTATCCCTTTCTCTGTTTACAGCTGTCCTTCTGATTCCTCAGGTTTTTGATTAAAGTTGCAGCCGTTGCAAAATAGACATAAATTACACAACTGATTTCATAAAACCAAAGACAGGAAATAATGCTACCCGACTGCATATTTTATGTCCCAATCGACCTTAGCCGAGGATGAGTTAGGTTTTGAAGTCCCAAAGATTAAAATGAGAATACAGGGCTTATCATGATGGGAAGAACCACGGCCAGATTTACAGCATGGGTGAAACCAAAATCAAAGGCAAATACTACCAAAACCATGTTACCTTTGAGCCTATTGTAAACTAATAAAACTGCGCGCGTGTGTATCTGCCATTTTCTCCAGGCAGTATAATTATTAACAGGGAGGCATGTTTAATGTCTCACACAGAACGGTACTGACCTTTTACACACTGGCAAAAATACCCCATTTCTGAAATCTAGTTTGTTAGAAGCTTAGTCTACAAAATATTCTACAGATTTAAGTTTTTCATTACTGCATTTCGGTCTCTCCCCCACCCCCAGCACACACACACACACACACACACATAAATAGAATGGCCTCTTTAAGATGGTCTGATTTGAATTCACAGTAGCAGGAGCCAAGCGCTGTTGCCCTGGCAGCATGAAGCTTGCGGCTGATTACACAAAGATGTGTATGCGTGCATCTTACTGATAACACCACCCATCTGTCTCCTGATCTGATAAAGAGCCAAATAAAACAACGCATGAGGTCATCATTTGACTTTAATATAAGCTAAGCTGTATTCTCATTCTCGATAATAAATTGGCGCATCGATGAATGGATGAAATAATGATTTGATGGTGCACAGCGCCGCTTGTAAATCTGACCAGTTAATATGAATTAATTCCGTGAGTCCCACCCATAAACCCTCGTGCGGTGTGGCTACGATGTACATTTGCAACTACGTTGTGCTTGTTTGCATCTCACTATGTATAATGGGTGTATCTGAGCTGATTGCGGAACAGTGCCCGTTTACAGTATGCGTTATTACTAATAGCAAGTGACGGGACGGATCTGCTTAGATTCTGGCAAGGCAGTGCTGATAATGATCCGAAATAGTGACGAACTGTTAGGCGGAATACCATATATTTACCAAACTACTGTGGAATCATCTTAACCTTGGTCTGAGTTTTTAAAAAGTAGTTATTAACCGGTGTGCAACCAACAACAGGTTAAACTATCCAGACTAGGGCTATAGATTCATGCAATGAAGGAATAGAACTATTATGTCAACTTTCAAAACCTTAAAGTTACATGGCAATGAAATACCTTTAATTTATGCACGCTGATAGCCTAGGCTACTTTTCTTTTAAAATATATTGCAATTCGACTTAACGCAGCAAGCTAATCAGCACTGCCTTGCTATGAATTGAAGCAGATTCGGCCAGGGGTCACTTGCTATCAATAATAACGCATACTGTAAATGGGCACTGTTCCGCAATCAATCTGCGTCCAAGTCCTATGCAGAATAGATTCCCACCTATAGTATCTTCATTATGCGCTATGACTATAGCTACCATACTGAATCGCGTCATAAAACACGTCTGACAGTTAATACAATTCGAAACATTCGCGCTTGCCACAGTATCGGTTCTGCACATTTCAAGGAAAACCAAAGTCTCATCGCATTTAATCTGGCTTCGGTTCTTGTGGGACATTTACCGTTCAAGTCCCCAAAACTAAAAAGGGGTCGTCTTCACATCTGGATATTGAATCGTCAGTAGAAACTTTCTGCACAAATCCCGAACTGAAATTTGCTCAGAAGATTGCAGCAGAATAATATCTGACCTCAGAGTTGCTATATTTGATAATTCGCTTGCACTGTAATAAGTAATATCAGAGGAAGGCCAGAAAGTTAAAAATCAAATACAGATTAGTTTACGAAATGCTCGGTTGCGAAATATTCAAGATAAGCGTGCCATTATATGCTAGTTTTTTGGAGACCACTGCATTTCAACTCTTTGTTCTTGAAAGTATCGAAAGTACTTACAGTGTTTGCTGTTGTAGTTACACTGGAGCCAGAGATTCGTAGAAAGAGGACAGATGTGATGTAGGTTTGTATTCCTACTTCAACTGGGACGTGTGAGTCAGAGCAGCGCGCAGTTTATTGCCCATTAGTGAAGAAACCCCTATTGGTTGGTCGAAGACCAGGAAACACAAAACCGTTTTTTTCTGTGCGTACTGAAAACATCAACGTATGTTGTTAGCGCATGTCAAAGCAGCATTTTTACGCAAAAATATTTTGTCAACAGGTCAGAGTAACGTCAAACTTTGACACTGCATGCAACACAAGTTTATCTTAACTACTCAGACTGCCGCGGAGTGCATTCTGCAATCTTTTAATACATAAATTAACCATTTAAAAATAGATGTTTGGTGTGAATGGCAATTTTGAGTGTATTACGAGCTTCTACAGATGTATTTAATTTATTCTTCTGAAATCAAACCACATGATTGGACACAGAGGCAAACTAACTTTATTTATGTTTCCCATTCAAAATGGTCTGAATGAATACCTTTATAATTTAAATAAACATTTAATTTTAAATGTGATATTTAGAGGAGTAATTGAATTATGGAGTAGATCTTGTAGCTCAGAAATAATTCCTCTGGAAATGCATTGTGATTTCAAACTCTGAAGCGACAAAATGTGAAAATCTTCAGGCCCTTGCTCTTTTAAGTCACTGTAAGCAAAGTGGATTTTTTATTCATTACCGTTTGTGTGACAACTTCCTGGGTTGCAGTACATACACATATTTCTTAAACAGCTATTGAATAATTTAGTTTTGATTTCATTGTGCATAGCTTGCACTTTGTATCCATACATTTTAGCATTAGATAAGTATTACCTAACTAAAGTATAACCATCATTCACAGTTCAATCCACCTTTCAAAAAAAGTATGTATCTTTCTTAAGTCCTATCACAAAATAATAGTACTGTATGTCTGGTAAAGACAAGAGGTCTTTCCAATCCACTTCCCCATAATGAATCACTTTCTGTCTTTTAATTAGAATGTTTTCCATGATGCAGAATTTTGAGAATAAAATCCCCTTTGATCCACACAAAACACAACCTTCTTACTTCTACTTTCGGTGCGAAAAAACTGGAAAAAGACAGGATCCCTGTGCTGTATGCAATTACAACATTATCAAAGAGGAGTTACTCATTCTCCTGAAGCGCAGCCAGACTAAAACCAAGGAGCACTTTCAAAGGGTGTTTCTCGTCACTCCTGTAGTACAAACACAGACCTGAAGCCTTGCTTTCCTGGACAATATATAGCTTTTTCCACACTCGATATAACTTAACCTTGTACCTCAAACTTCTCTGCAAATTTCAACAAAAAAAATTTCTACACTGATAAAATGCACATTTTCAGAAATGCACACATAACTGTTGAACATGTCAAGTGCAGACATGGTTTGAATTCCTTAACCTAGAAGCAATACAGAAAAGCAGTGTTTGTCCTAATTGACGACTGAAGACTCACCTCTTCAGGCTGCACCTCTCCCCAACCCTCCCTACCCCCCTGTAAATGACTGTAAGCTTAGGGTTGTAACTAGGCAGCTGTTTCGTAGATGACTTAGGTGCATTAACTGTCTTAACTACTGCTTGTATTTTTTTCGATAGACCGCGTTGTTGCCGTTCTCATTGTGCTAGTGTTAATCAGTTTAACCTTCAGGGTCCAAGTTGAACTATGCGGTTGTTCCCTGCACTTGGTCCGGTACTTCTCTCTAGGGTTTTCGTCATACTTGTTCCTGGTTATGGTTATACACTTTGTTGTACGTCGCTCTGGATAAGAGCGTCTGCCAAATGCCTGTAATGTAATGTAATGTAATTACTGTAATTATTAATGTCATGTTAAAAATGGAACATGCTTCGGTGGTCTCAGAGAACAGAACTGATTTCACGGCAGCACGGATGGACGGGCACAAGACATGTTTTGGCTGAAATACCGTGAAAGCTGCAACGTTCACGAAAGGATAACTTTCTTAAAAATATAGTTCACCATTTCTGATCTGCACACATTTCCACAGAATCACATTTTGCTCAAAATAACATTCTGCATCCTGTGTGGTGAGTTGCTTCCTGGTACAAGATTTTGAATTGAATTTAGAGACAGTCAGCAGGTCTGTAGCTACTGAACCGCTCTCTGAACTAACTCATGTGTATCGTGTATCATACAGGGTACCATTCAAGGGACATGAGATCGGATTAAAAAAATGTATTGGTCGCCTGTTACGTCCAAAAATTTGCGTGCATCCCCATTCCGAAGTGAAACATTAAAAACAATGCACACATAGAAATACAGTGGACAAGTGTTGCCATCGTTGCATGCATGACAAAACTATGAGAGAACCTGTCTTGCACAGGGAGAGGAATGAAAGGGCGGGAAAGCTTTCGACAGGAGGATTTTGGTAGTCTTTCGTAATAATACATTGAGGGAGTGGCATGCAACAGTCCTGCTGCCTGGGAATTCTGAAAATGAACATGGGTGCATAATGAACAGGTTACCACCATTAACCCCGGGGGCAAACTAGCGAGCTCTAAGAAACATTCCTGAATTAGACTGGCAAGTCGGCTGAATTTTTTTTTTTACACTATGACAAATATGCAAAATAGGACCTACGGGATCGTTTTAAACATTCTTCAAAATGTCAAACGGAATACAAACATACAAATATATAGCACAGAAGCTACGGAAGCTATGAGGTTCATATGCCCGTGGTATCAAATGGAAATATACATTTAAAAAAACGTTAAGTCATAACTTTAGCAATGTGAAAATCTTGCATGTCAACCAGTAGGGCCTTCTTCTTTCAAGACTGCCTCCATCATTTGCTGGGACAACTAGCTACTGGAAAATAAGTTCACACCATCTGTAATAGCAATTACAACATCATCGTAAGCTGCACTGCATGCACTGGCCTCCACAAATGGAACAATTCCTGTCACAGTCCAAGATAGGGAGTACAAAAAACAAGCACTGCAGAAAAGCTTTACTCTAAGCATTTTGCCACATGACATCAATGAACGTTTATCATCTGCGATTGCTCACCCAGACGCAAATCTATTACTGCTCAGGAGAACACGACACGCCCTCAGGTTCACTTAAAAATATGTGCGAATATTACTCGCTTATTTAATGATCAATAGGCTGGCGATCCTTCCTTTTATCAAAGGGACGTAACTGAAATATTCTGGGATCAAACATTGCATTCTCATAGGAAAATAAAAGTATCATGAGGCAGTAATGCACAGTCTCTAATTAAAAATGAAAATGGAATAAACTGTACATTTGCTGCAGTGTTGCACCATGTGGTTCCCATCAAAAGTGGAAGGTGCCAGAACTAACAGTGGCTGAGTGTCTTGCGCTGTGACAGACAGCTGCCTTTAACGTTGCCCAGGGAGGAGTAGCTAATAACGTCCTGTTATTATTGTTCAAAAGCACCTCCTCCTGTTATAATTGCTATTTTTTTGTGCTCTGCCAGCAGCAGTTCTGTCCACTGCACAGTCACCCAGCCCCATACCCACAGGGCACAGAAGCATTCAATTACATTACAGTCATTTAGCAGACACTCTTATCCAGAGCGACTTGCGCAACTTCTTACATAGCATTTACATTGCATCCATTTATGCAGCTGGATATACACTGAAGCGATGCAGGTTAAGTAGCTTGCTCATGGGCCCCACCCAGGAACTGAATCTGTGACCCTTAGGTTACAAGACCAGCTCTGTACCCATTATACTACACTGCTGCCCAATGCAAATGGGCATTCCAAATCGCAGCGCAAATGAGATTAACATTTCTGTTGCTGGGCAAGCATTATATCCCTCATCTCCCTTTTTTACAGCTGCCTACAGGAAGAGACCGGCTCAGGGGAAGCACAATAGATTTTGTGGTCCAGCAGTCACATGACAAAGACATTTTAACCACAGCGCATTTACGGCCACATTCCACTGCGAATCTGGGCTGGTGCCAGTGGCCCAGCCAGCCACAGAATTCCATGTGAAATTTAATATCCAGGGCAATGCAAGTTGGTGTGACCAAGAGAAAACGGGAACGAACTACAACAGCTTCTCCCTCTTTCCGTATTATATATTATATAGTTAATTAGTTCATGCCTCGCTAAATAGAGGCCGTAGCATTTTAAATCAAAATGGCAGTTATGTGATTATAAATAGTTAGCTATTCTATGCCGGGGGTGACCAATCCGAAAAGGACTGGTGTGGGTGCAGGTTTTTTGTTTTAGCCCAGCACTAAGACACCCGATTCTACTTATCAGGGTCTTGATGAAAGACCGTGATTAGTTAATTAGTTGAACCAGGTGCCATGATGCAGGGCTAAAACAAAAACAGTCTCCATTCACTGGGATGAAGGGCAGAAAATGTCAGAGAGCAATAAATGCATCTAGTCAAGCAAATCTCTCCAGGTTCACAGTGACAGCGCATACAATACAACATGCGAAGGCTGTAAATATGACCATCAAACGGGGTGGGTTGGCGTTTGTAGATAAAATCCGTAACAGGGTCCAACAGTACGTCACATCCAAGGCGGCCATTTTATTACCCCTATAAAAAGAGCTGCCCTTCAACAGACCAGGGGCTACCCCTGTTCTCCCTTTTACGCAGTTTAAAATCACCAGAGCGGAAAGAAAGCTCACCGTGCATCGACACCCGGAAACGACCGGGAGTAAAAGTCTGATGGCTAATCTCGTCCTCGCTAGCGATTAACGCCACAGGGAACACTTTTAATGTTTTGCGTAATCTCAATCCCTCAGCGCACAAAGTGCCACCATTAGAAGCAGGAGCCCTGGATCCCCCATTGGAAAGTGATGTTTGTGTAGAGCCACAAGGCCAGAATTTAGAGGACTGTAGACTGTAGGGACATATAGCATGACAAAACATTACATGTTTATCTGAAAAGACTTATACAAGAGAACGTAAGTTCATTCACCTAGTACGAGCACAGCTGCCTTCTATATCCTGTCAAAGCAGACATTTTACCAAGCTAAACTCACAGTTTTTTGTATTCAGTAGAGTTCAGCAGGTTCCGGTCTGTCGCTTGCTTTGTGGGTTCAGCAATAATGTTGCCAAAATCTTCCCCCTAAACCCCCTGTTACAGATTCTTCGGTTTGCCTGTAATATTACTATAACCTTACATAGTGGGCACAAAGGGCACGGCTGCCCAACCCTGTTCCTGGAAATCCACCATCCAGTACGCTTTCACTATAACACAGACTTGACACACCTGATTCTACAAATTGGCAGCTCAGAGAGATCTCTGACTGTTGAATGCGTGTGAAAAGGTGTGCTTTGTTAGGGGTGGATTAAAAACCTACAGGATAGTAGATCTCCAGGAATAGGGTTTGGAAGCACTGACACAGGGTGTGAAGTCACCGGAGGGCTTAGATAATGTCATTATAAAGTGTGCTTTCACCCCTAAACCCCCCCCCCCCCCCCCCCCCAAAGTACAAAGTAAGCCTGATAAACGGCCATGGAAAGCGAGCAGACTGGTGTTCTAGGCGCCAGCCCCAACAATGAGGGGCCGACCGTGATAACGGCAGCCAAGATAGAGGCCCGACGGAGGGGGGGGGGGGGGAGAAATGGCAGCAGACAGAGGCGACGCTCTGCAGCAGAGAGAGAAAGACAGAAAGAGAGAGGAAGGGTGGTAAGGGGAAGCCATCGCCGGGAGGTGCTTTCCTGGACGGTCGCCGGGCACAGGCTGTGCCCTTGGATACGGCGGCAAGGTCAACGGTCAGTGAGCCCCCTGGGCTCGCGCCATGGAAACCGTTGCCAGGGCTGCGGCCTCATACTGCGCCATTTCAAAGGTTGGCCCGTAGAACAGTTAGCCATGAGACTGGAAGGAATGGGGGAGAGAGTCAAGGAACGGAAAGAAATGATAATGCATCCCCCCTCTGTCCTACTTCAAAAATCTCTGACACTCTTGAACAAGTCTGCCCCACTGCTTAGTTTCGTCAGCTCTTTCAGGATTTCAACAAACTGTGAGATGAAGCAATATTCAGAGGTGCAAGCAATGCAATCGTTAATTGCATTTTACAAGACAAACTCCAGCTCTACGTTGTACACTGCTATTGTGCAAGATATTTTATCGTTTTACGTTTATTTTTATAAGCACGCACTGCATAATATGTAACAAGTAATGGCGCATACAATTGCAAGGTCTCAAATCATCTAGATTCTATGCAATTAATTAATCTATGAGACTAACACACCATTCAGATAAGAATGTATGATTTGTCCACTTTTTTTTTGATCACACACACAATTACCAGGCGTTCCTCAACAAATGGGACCAAGAAAAAGTTAGTACAATGCAAGGAAAACTACATTCCAAATCCGGCCAAGCTTTGACCATGTCCATTAATACTGGATCCTTTGAGAGATTTTTAGGTTTCTCCAGACTGAGAAAGAATCGAACACAAGCTCTCACTGCTGTCATTTGACAATAAATCAGACGAGTCAAAGTACCATATATCTGCGTTTGTCGTTCAAACCCGCAAAGCCACTTCCTGAAATTGGCACGCACATGAAACCAACAGCTCACAAAATGCCTTCTGTTTTCCGCAAAAAAACTGTTGACATTGAATAAGAACATAAACTAAAATTCATGCAAGCAAAGTTAGCAAAGTATCCTTATTTCAGAAACAGTGAAATGAACTGTTGAAAGTATATTGCACCACAGCTATGTAAGTTTTTAGAAAGCAGGGGAATAGGGAAATAACATGTAACTTCACCTTTCTGAGTTCTGGTTAAAAAATAAATAAATAAATAAAAGTTGAAAGTTTGTCATGCTTCATTTAAATTTAAAGTCTTGTTGTATGTGTCAATATCATTTCATGCCATAAACACACCTCTGAGGTAAAAAAGGATCTCATGCCCAAACTAAATAAACAAGATCTTCGAATACATGGAAAGAGGAACATGCCATAAGCTTCTTCCCAGAAGCAAGATGAATGTTTTAAGGTGCAAATATGCACTTCAAGTCACACCATCGTCATGCAAATACTGTACAAAGAAGAGAACAAATTTAAAGAACTGAAAATTGATGATTCCATATTGGAGAGAGAAAAAAAAAAAGTGGGGAAAAGAGTGATACTTTGAAGAGAACACACACAGGTTCCTCTAGCCTGGGTGACACAACGCGGATCTCTAACCGCATTTCCTTTTCTCAGAACAGTCAGGCACGCAAGTCCATATTCAGACCACAGAGGGAAAATTTAGCTGTCCTTTAAAAGAGGCCTGCGGTAGCCCCCTTTTTCACGTCACCTCCTCACATGACGAGCAAACTGCAGAATGTATATTTGGCGAGGGCTACTCTGCTTTTCTGGCCAGGCTTTTATTTTTCAACTTTTTGGCGATTTCCAAAGCAGCTTGGATCCAGGAAGCAAAAAAATCACACCGCTTCTTTTTACCAGAGTACACAAGAGAACTTAATACCCAAAACAGACCTATCGGCCCAATTTGGCTCCATTTTTACCTACTACCTAGACAGCATCGAGCACTTCGCCAAACACCCCAAGGGCTTCTCCTCCTGCTACATGCCCAGACAAGCACCGCCATACGATGAGAACTACGTCCTTTCACTCACTTGACTGAAAAGCATGCGTCACATACAGAGCAATCCCTATAATGGGTGTGCCGGTTTATGGCCATAGTCATAATAGTAAATTAACAAAATTAACTGAATAATTCATGGACGCAGGACCCAAGGGGAGAAGCGCGTGGTTTCCCGTATGGTGCGGGGGGGGAGGGCAGGGAAGGCCGACGCACTGTCTGGGAGGACGAGCAAGCTGCTGAGGGCCTGGAGAGAGAGAGAGAGAGTACCGCACTGGCGCCCCTCACAGTATGGAACAGCATGTTCTGTCTGCAGCACGCACACGTACGGACATACATATACATACACACACACACACATATACACACACGCACGCATGCACAGGCACACATACACGCATGCATACACACATACATCTGCACACACACACACACACACATCTATATACTCCCCTGGCCAAATGCATATGCGCAATACCAGCACTCATTGCCTGTGTGTTTCTGTGGTAGACACAGAACCTCATTTTTTTTTTTTTTACTTTCAGAGGCAGCAGTCGTTGCACTCTGCCAAGCCAGCTTACTGCAAACTGCTGAAGAGCTATGGCTGCAGTCCGCATCACAACAAAACAACTCAACGCTGCCAAGACAGGACTTCACATCCGGTTTGCAAGTAAAAGGCAAACTAGTTTTACTAGTTTTTATTTTGAGGTGTTACCATTCATCCGCAGCCATCTGTACCGAGTTAAAACAAAGTTTGTTTATTTACAGAATTGCCTACTTATATGCTACACTGCATCGCTTCTAATTTGAGGAAGCTTCATGCTTTGATGCAAAGCATATATTCAACGGAGATGGTTAAACAGAGTCAGTCACTTCTGTGCACGTATTCTGGGCAACCACAAATGTTACCATGGCAACATACCACAGTGGCCCACCCCCCAACCCCCCACCCCCATTCCCCTCCCCTGCAGCTGTCTTGACAGCTTATTCTCACAGACGTTTTTTGTATGCTGTGTGTTGTGAAGTCAGTCCAGATGGGAGTAGTTCTGCTTTTATTTAGCATGGCAAGGCCGGAGGGCACCTACCTGGGCATGCACCTTCAACCAACGATTCACTCTTATGTTACATTTTAATTCAGACTATATTTATACCTGACTGGGGCTTTCAGGAGAAAACATTTACTCTCTCTGGAAAAGGTCTGTTACTACTTTAAAAAATTAAGGCCAGCTACAGGAAACGGTCGTCGCAGATGCAACTAATAATATTTGGTGGGTTCAACCAAACACTTTGCTTGTGGGTAAAAGACAGATAAGGATTTCAAAAGGGCCAGACATTCAAAAAAGGGGAAAAAACAACTAACCTTTTTTTTTTTTTTTTAACTTATCGATGTTATCAATACAATGAATTGTCCTGTGGTGCGCAAAACAAACAGAAGTAAAATGAGGAATTAACTACAGTTGCACAAACAAACTATGGATAGGAAGCTGCAACATCATTTCACTGTTAATTACGGAGTTATGAAATTTGGGGTGCGAAAATCGGATGGACACGGACACACCAGCTGAGAAGGTCCACAGAGCACAAACACACAATATTCAAACTGTACATCAGAAAAAAATAATTTATTCACATTAAAAATTATTTCACAACTTTTCATGAAAAAAAAAAAACAAGAACATCTATTTACACATTAATAGTCAAGACACAGTAAAAATGGCGACTGCCATCACGGTTTAAAACAATACAAATTTGAGCTGGAATTTAATTGAACTCTCACCCATTCTAAAATCCAGTCAGCTACAGTACGTGAGCTAAGTTTTTGCGTTCCCTTACAAACATGCAAATTGACTATGAAATCCTACAGCTGATAGTACGGTTTGCAATGCGGCCTATCTGAAGGTAATGTTTGCTCTGAACATTCACGAAAGGTTTGATTTAACACACACTTGGGAAAGTGGGTGGTGACAACAAGGACATTCCCAACACATAAAACTTTTTGTGGGGTATAAAATCATATTCAACATCACCGTCTCAAACACACACACACACACACACACACACACACACAAGCTACTACTGACCTGCGACTTAGTCAAAGAATTGACATTCCGGAAGAAAGAATACAGTAAAAAAATGCAGTTTTTGTAGTTGTTCCGGTTACTTATTTCAGTTCAGGTACTGCACTTTCAGAGGCTTTAAAAAGGAGAAGGGAAGGTCTGACCTGTGAGGTAGTGCTAAAAAGGCCTTTAATGTTACCATGCTGGTCTCACTGAATGGTTATTTCGCCCCCACACGGGCTCTCTGTTAGACGCCCCCGGGAGAACTGCTGTGTGCTTCTTTGGGGTCCTTCTGGAAATGAAAGAGACTGAATGAGCGGCTTTTATGAGCGTGTGTGTGTGCAGCCCTGATAGCAGAGACCAGCACATCGTTCAGACTGCACTGTGCTCATTGTGCGGTTATCATCCACAGACACACGGGAGACTGGGGAGGGACAGGGACAGAGAGAGAGAGACAGGCACTGATACAGGGGGACTGAGAGAGAAAGAGAGAGAGAGAAAGAAAGAGATTATATATATATATGAGAGAGAGAGAGACTGGAGGGGATGAAGAAATATGAGAGATTCTAACACACAGAGATTCTTCCAAACTAAGGAAGGAAAAATGTAGAATTTAAAACTAAATGGAGGTAGACAGTGAGAGATGAAGAGTGAGACAAAGATGGAGTGACAGAGAGATGGAGCAAGAGAGATGGACAGAGACCAACTGAAAGATTGAGACAGAGCGGGAGGGGAGAGAAAAAGAGAGAGAGAGAGAGAGAGAGAGAAGGGGACTGAGAGAAACAGATTGAGAGAGGTAGAGATGGGAGGAAGGATACAAAGTGCAGAGACAGAGAGGAAGTGAGAGAAACAAATGGAGATAGAGATGGAGAGAGATAGTGAAAATACAGAGAGGAAGTGAGAGAAACAGACTGAGATGGAGAAAGAGAAGAGAGAGGGAGTGAGAGAAGCAGAGAGATGGAGAGAAGAGGAGGAGCTCACCGGCTGCTCAGAAGAGGACAGCGCGCTGGAGCTGCACATCCAGGAGGGGGCGCTGTCCTGGCCGGCCGCGGCGCGGCTCAGGAACCGCAGCATGCTGCTGAAGGTGTCGTCCGGGGCGGGGGGGCCGGGGGGGCCGGGGGAGGCGGGCGCGGCGTCCTCGCTGGCCGCGTACGTCAGGGGGTTGAAGGAGAGCTCCGAGGAGGAGGTGTCCAGCCGGCTCAGACCCTGCCAGCTCTGCTCGGGCGGCCGCAGCGCCCCCCGCAGGCAGTCCTTCACGCTGCGCGGGAGGTCCAGCGACTCGTCGTCCGCCCAGTCGAGGAAGTCCGCGGCGAACGGCGCCTCCCGGAGGCCGGGCGGCGGCGACGGGGGCTGGAGCGCGGACTCGCGCAGCAGAGAGGCGTTCTGAAGCTCCGCCTTCCTGTCGTAGCTGGAGATCTTAGCCTGCAGGCGCGTGACCTCTGACTCCTGCACACAGGAAACCGAGGCTGAAGCACTGAGCCGCCATTACAAACCAATCACATCACCCGCCACCACTCAAATTACTGCCATTACCATTCCCTGTGCTGCTCAAGTGTGCCATTTTAATTGCCGTATGTTAGTCACCTTCATATATCTCATTGTATGTTTTATTTCAGTTTTACGCATGTACACAGGGCTATCTTGCAAACGAGGGTTCTGTGTCGAGTGACCACCCTGATAAAATAAATAACCCTAGCCCTAACCCTAACCCCAGGCCACACATGAAAGGAACATCAGTCAGTTATTAAAGATGTCGAAAGCAACAACATCGCAGAACACAGCAAACAACACCAAGTCCAAATGTCCAGGACAGATGCAAGCACCTGACGTACACTGGAAGTGCAGAATACACAGTTAAAGTAGATAGCTGTGTGAGCTTTGGGTACTGTAAGCTGTGAGCCAGCAGCAACTCAAGTGAATAAAGTGAGGTATTAAGTGAGAAATTAATTCCAGAAATACATACGCATGAGTAATTTCAGTACAGTACTACTATAAATGCATGGGGATTAGAGATGAACCCCCGTGCAATCAGAGAGGAGAGAGATGAGAGGAGGGAGATAGGAAGAGAGGAGAGACAGAGAGAGAGAGAGGGGGGACAGAGAGAGAGAGAGAAAGAGAGGAGAGAGGAGGAGAAGAGGAGAGAGGATGGGGAGGAAATGAGAGAGGTGAAAGAGAGGAGGGAGGACAGAGAGAGAGGAGGCAGGAGGAGCACACCTTGATGAGCAGGGCCTCGCTGGCGTTCTGCAGCTCCTGCTGGCGGGCGAGGAGGTCCTCCTGCAGGGTGTCCGCTCTGGCCCGCGCCTCCTCCAGCTGGGCCCGCACGTGCTGCAGCTTCTCCGCCAGCTGCTCCGCCCGCTGCTCCTGGGAGCTCCTGCTGTGCTCCGATATCTTCAGCAGCTGGGCCCGGCTCTGCTGCAGACTGGAGACCTGAGGGACCACAGCAGTGCAGAGCACCAGCCCAATGCTTTACAAACTGTGCACAGCCACTGTGCTAACCCAGAGCACCAGCACAATACTGTGCGCAGCCACTGCGCTAACCCAGAGCACCAGCCCAATGCTTTACAAACTGTACACAGCCACTGTGCTAACCCAGAGCACCAGCCCAATACTGTACACAGCCACTGCGCTAACCCAGAGCACCAGCCCAATACTGTACGCAGCCACTGCGCTAACCCAGAGCACCAGCCCAATACTGTACACAGCCACTGCGCTAACCCAGAGCACCAGCCCAATACTGTACACAGCCACTGCGCTAACCCAGAGCACCAGCCCAATACTGTACGCAGCTACTGCACTAACCCAGAGCACCAGCCCAATACTGTACACAGCCACTGCGCTAACCCAGAGCACCAGCACAATACTGTGCACAGCCACTGCGCTAACCCAGACCACCAGCACAATACTGTGCACAGCCACTGCGCTAACCCAGAGCACCAGCCCAATGCTGTACACAGCCACTGCGCTAACCCAGAGCACCAGCCCAATACTGCACACAGCCACTGTGCTAACCCAGAGCACCAGCCCAATACTGTACACAGCCACAGCGCTAACCCAGAGCACCAGCCCAATACTGTACACAGCCACTGTGCTAACCCAGAGCACCAGCACAATGCTTTACAAACTGTACACAGCCACTGTGCTAACCCAGAGCACCAGCACAATGCTTTACAAACTGTACACAGCCACTGCGCTAACCCAGAGCACCAGCCCAATACTGTACATACATACCCACTGCTGTAAACCAGACCTTTCAATTCTGCAGTTGGGATGAAGGAGGGGGGGGTGTACCTCCATTTGGTGCTCCTCCCTCAGACGCTCCAGCTCCTTCTGCAGGGAGGCCACCATGACCTGCAGCGTGGCCTCCCTCTGGACCGCCTGCGCCTCCATCGCTGCCAGCTCCTGCGCCAGCTGCTTCGCCCGCGCCTCCTGTCGAACCCAGACGGAGGGGCGTCAAATTTCCTGAAGCGTACACATGTTCATACACTACACTCCTCCTGTGCATTTAACTGCAATGCACTGTAATGAAACCCATGCAGACGTGATAATATTATGACAGGACGTGATTATAGTTTGAGACCACCCAAGACAACGCCTCCAGGTTTGTCTACGTTTCTAATACCATAACCAGTGATTTAGGTGAGGAAAACCAGAACATGTACTTATATAGGAGAACAGAGACCTATGTATCCCAAGTCTCCTTTTAAGTGCCTAAAGGAACAAGAGTTGCACGAAAAGTTAAGAAAAAGAAGAGTTGATAATGTTTAAATTTCAGAAAGGCCCACGTTATGACCGCCAAGAGTATCTAGACAAAGCAGGAACCTCCTCCTTCAAGCAATGCCCTGCTTTAAAATGAACTAATTATTAGATATACATTCCATAAATGAATATGACAATTGGACAGTAATTGGTACACAGAACAGAGCTCTAGCAAGTGTGCCAGCTGGCTCAGCAACACTTGATGGCATTTGGAACAGTGGCTGTTTACCGACCGATAATTACTGAAATGATCCTCTCTCTGGTCACAACATGCACGCAATTTCAACTCTCAGACGTCATGCTCGACATTGTCTTTCAAAATCTGCCTCATCCTTGAAAATATTATTCCTGTCAGACTCTTCATAATTGTTCCGACTCTGAGCCCTCCTGTTATTCCACCCTTGTATTTATGAAACATCATCGACACCTGACCGATCCCATTAAAATACCAGGAAAGCACAGGAAGGCCCCAGAAACACATTTGAGAGTAACAGGGGGCAAGAAAAAAGCAGATACAAAAAGCCCTGAGGCCTATGATGCATTGTTATGTAGTTTTAGGCCTAAGGGTTTTTTGTACTACATTATACTACACTGGGAGGCAGTTAGGCAACTAAAGACTGCAGGTTCGATTCCCAGGTAGGACACAGCTGTTGTACCCTTGAGCAAGGTACTTAAACCTTGCTTCAGCAAATATCCAGCAATATAAATGGATAGTCTTTTATGGATAAGTCCCTATGGATAAGTGCCTATGAAAAGCCTGTAATGCAATGTAATGTAATGCAGTCAGTCAGATGGGAGAACAGCAAGGGTCAACTCTGTGCACACGTGAAGAAACCGGGAGCAGAGAGTGGCTGGGCTGGCATTCCGGTGGCAGTGCCACCCTGCCAGTGTCTGCCGCTCCCTCTCCGCCTCCAGAAACCCACCCGCCCAGCCAATCAGAGGCTGCGTGCTGGGCAGAGCCTCTGCCCCGCCCTGTACTAATCATGCCATTGTTAGGCCTCCTACGCTCCCCGCTCACCTGACACTGGGACAGGGAAATGTCAACAGCACATTCGACTGCTTCCGCGAACAGGGATTTGTGTACGGATACTATGCAAAGCACCTTCAGCTGAGTGAACGAGAGAGCTGACAGACTTGGACTCATTTAAATAAAAATTAAAAAATGAACAGCGTTCTCTGTGATTTAATGCACTGTTTCGCTTTCCATGTGTACATATCCTACAGAAGACGTCTGTGGCATAGGACAGCTCAGGACATTTCTGGTAATCTCTGCACCTGCTCAATTGGTCACCGAGGGGGTTACTGAGCTGTGTCTCAGCGATCTGCATGTAAGAACACAATGTAAAAAGTGACTACTGATTTCACTCTCAAAAAACACTGTTTAAAGATGCCACCGGCAGTCTGGATATAATTATGCTGGGGTACAGCAATCACAAAATCAGCTCAAACACTTCAACATGCAATTCATTATTTTTTTAAGCAGATTCTTTTATCCAGAGTGACCGGATTACACAAATTAGAATTTTTACATAGTTTACACAGCTGAATATACACTGAAGCAATTCAGGACAAGTGCTTTGCTCAATGGGACAATGGCAGTGTCCTACCATTAGTTCACTTCCCTAAACAACTTCCCTAAACATTACACTGCACTGCCACACATTCCAAATTCCACAACTGGAAATTGCAGTAGCCCCTCCAGCATGTGTAATTCTACAGGACAGTCCGTTGTCCTGCAGGCTGTTTTGGCAAAGGCTGTTTATATAAGAGGGGTGCAGTGCTGGGGCTGTGGCAGAGTCACACAGCAGGCTGTTTTTGTATGAGGGGTGCAGTGCTGGGGCTGTGGCAGAGTCACACAGCAGGCTGTTTTTGTATGAGGGGTGAGTGTTGGTACTGTGGCAGAGTCACACAGCAGGCTGTTTTTGTATGAGGGGTGAGTGTTGGTACTGTGGCAGAGTCACACAGCAGGCTGTTTTTGTATGAGGGGTGAGTGTTGGTACTGTGGCAGAGTCACACAGCAGGCTGTTTATATAAGAGGGGTGCAGTGCTGGGGCTGTGGCAGAGTCACACAGCAGGCTGTTTTTGTATGAGGGGTGAGTGTTGGTACTGTGGCAGAGTCACACAGCAGGCTGTTTTTGTATGAGGGGTGAGTGTTGGTACTGTGGCAGAGTCACACAGCAGGCTGTTTTTGTATGAGGGGTGAGTGTTGGTACTGTGGCAGAGTCACACAGCAGGCTGTTTTTGTATGAGGGGTGAGTGTTGGTACTGTGGCAGAGTCACACAGCAGGCTGTTTTTGTATGAGGGGTGAGTGTTGGTACTGTGGCAGAGTCATACCCTCTCGCGGGCAAGCTGGCTGCTGCCGTCCAGCTCGCGGGCCAGGCTCTCGCAGCGACTGCGCAGATCCCGCTGCTCCTGCGCAGCCCGCTGCAGCTGCTCGCGACACAGACGCAGCTGCTGGCCCTGGTCCAGAGCGTCCTGAGGGACAGACAGGCACGGGAGACAGGGAGACAGACGGGCAAGGGAGACAGGGAGCACGGGAGACAGGGATACAGGCAGCACGGGAGACAGGGAGACAGGGAGCACGGGAGACAGAGAGACAGGGAGACAGACGGGCATGGGAGACAGGGAGACAGACGGGCACGGGAGACAGGGAGACAGGCAGCACGGGAGACAGGGAGACAGACAGGCACGGGAGACAGGGAGACAGGCAGCACGGGAGACAGGGAGACAGACGGGCACGGGAGATAGGGAGACACAGGCAGCCCTCAGTCAGGCATTCACACCAGCGACAGGCAGACGTGCTGAATTTCACCAGTGCCATCTCACATTAAAACAACCTGCTCGAAGAGCCCGTAGAGTTACCTAACACAAGGCCACTACAAGAAAAATATAGGAGCTGAGGCAAACAATCATAAATGGCCATTGTTTTCCTTAGGTTTCTTTCAAACTGTGCAAAACATCAGTATTAGTAAATACCTATGCGCACAATATCTAAACATGAGTGAGTATGATACAAAAAAAAACTGTCAAAATCAATCATTGGACAGATGAGGACTGAATTTCACATCTCTACTGCCCAGTTCAAAGCTAGAAGCTAGTTAGCCTTCTTTAGAACATCGCCTCTTCTGTCTAAAATAGGCGGAGAAACAATTTATATTTTACATTTCTCGACTGGCCGTTTTACTCAGTGTTTCCCTTGCATATAAGCAGCAGCGCTGCAGGGCCACTGCGGAATTTCTGGCGCTGCTGCTAGAATTTAAAAAATAGTGTTTTATAGCTATGCTGAGCTGGTCCTTTGGGTCAGAGTAACTTTGTTGAAACAAACGAGTAAAGCTGTGGCCCATATTATCTTGCAAAACACGTTTTTTACAAACTCATTTTCAGGCATGAAACTTTGCGGTCATTTACTTTCGCTTTTAAGTGAACTTGTGATATGTAAAATCTTTGGTTGTTGTTAGTTGCTTCAGCGAGAGTTGTGAGAGTCTCTTGCAGAGGCTGTTGCGTTGGTGCTCGCTACCCCAACCCGTACGTGTGAAGGAGACGTTTGCTCGAGCGACGGTGAATCAGCTGTAGTTTGCGGGCGTCTGCGTGTGAGCGCATGCAGCACTGAGCTGCACAGTAAACCTGAGAACCCTTGCAAAACTGCTGCAGAAAAAATCCTCAGGGGAAAACACTTCTAATGTCAAAAGAGAACTGTCAAAATCTTTGGGGAAATAGAGAAAACGGCTCAAATGTTCAAATTCACAGATCAGAATAGAGATTAGTTTGTAAAATGAAAGAGAGCAACTTGTCCAGCTTCCACCGGTTTCCCACGCTTTTCCAATCATTTCATGGTCTGAAAATGGCTATTCTCAGAATGGGCCTACACGAACCCCATAAACTTGGGAAATATTTGCTCCCTAAAGACTCGAGCTGGAGACTCCACGCCACATTTTCCCCCGGCTTTTGGGTCCTTCGGCTATGATACATCCACTCCTCCAGGGGGAGCTCACAGGGACATGCCGTACCTTTTCCAGGCTCTCCTTAGCGTCCAGCTGTGACCTCGCTATCTCCAACCGCTCACTGAGGAACTCCACCTGCACCCGAGACACAGGGGCTGGCATTACACGCAACGTAACAGGCTATGAAGTACGGACATTAACATGGACATAATAATGCAAGAGGCCAACAACTATGACCAGAAGTGTTTGTATTCTCCCGAAGGGTTTCTACATGGTCTGATTAACGTTCAGTGTTAAAGAGTGTTAAAGTCCCACTCAAAAAAGTTACAGGAAGTGACCGAGAAAGTGGGTTAAATCAATGGGATTTCCCATAGAGGAACCCTTAAAAAATCATATTGTCTCGAGTGCACAACCTCTTTCTCTAAACAACGTGGTTTGCATATCAGTTGATTGTATAAAAAAATAAAAATAAAAAAAACAATATTTTAAAAACGTTACCCTCAGATGTACAGTATTGTTTAAACACAGCACAGAGGGAAGATACACATCATCGAGCTCCCCAGTGCATTCTCCGCTGGTGGCTAGTGAAACTTTAACAGGCTACAAACTGTGTGAGGGAGGGGCAGAGGAGTAAGTCAGTTACCCAGTGCGTTAATCAAGGCTGTAGCTAGGAATTTTGCAACATATTAAAAATAGTCGCGCCCTGTATCCTGGGCCCTCCTCGGGCCTGGGCCAGGGACAATGTGTCCTAATTGCCCTCCCCCCACCATCTGCGGCCCTGGCGTCACTCACAGGCACAGAGCATTTTTAACACTGCTGGTGTAGACGGTGTCATACCCGGCCGGCTGCAGTTCCTCCAACTGAGAGAACTTGGAGTTAACTGAAGCGCAGCTGCTCAGTAAAGCTTAGTTCACATTAACCCAGGCTGGCGTAGCGTAGTATGTGTGAGCTCTTGTTTCAACAGAAAGCACAGATCTGTCAGGGAATTTTATCCGTTATCCACCCGTGGCCCAGGACCAGCACCGCTGTGTTGTCATTTCTTTTTCACAAGGACACAGTGGCTGTGCTTTTTCTTTCTGTGAAAGGAGTGACTTTTCCAATCGCACTCCACCAGGCCTTTATCTAACGGGCTAATTTCCTTGTGTTTGCTTTCAAAACGCTGTTTGCAGTGTAAACCCAAACTCTCCTGCTTTCACGTTGTTTACTCAACTTCCAAAGGAGGTGCGTGTTGCCTTGCCAATGCCACGACAACCATGTCGTGGTTTCCTACAGCCTGGAAGAAACAGGGCTAGGATGGGGGGTGTTGCGCCAAGGCCAGGACACAGCAGGGGGGGGGTAAACGGCTTTGGAAAGTTGGACGCACACTAAGAAAGAGCTGGCGGGGGAGCTCACCTGCTTCTGACGCTCCTGGACGTCTTGTTCAGACCTCTCCAGCGCCCTCTGCAGGTGCAGAATCTTGCGCTCCTGCTCCATCTTGCGGTCCTGGATCGCCACGTCCAGCTGGCTGAGCTGAGAGAGGAGGAGGGATCAGGGATCTCATCACATCACATGCCTGCGCATGACGCGTGTGTATGTGTGTGAATGCATGTGTGCGATTGTGTGTATGTGCATGTCCTTATCTGTTTGGATGAGGGGATGTGAGTGTACATACGTGTAAATGTATGTGTATGTATATATATGAGTGTGTGCGCACGTGTGTGTGTGTGTGTGTGTACGTATATGCATAGGGGTATGTGCGTGCGCGTGTGTGTGTGTGTATGTGTGTAAGCGCATGTAGTATGAATGCGTGGGGCTCCACCTGCTGTGCTCTGTTCTGCAGTTCTTCCTGCCTTTCCTTAAGTGTCGTGTCCATGTCCAAAACGTCATGGTTACGCTCCTCCAGCTCCCTCTGACTCTCCCTGCGGTAAAACGAACAGTCCTTACACATCCACTGGGCACCACACACTAATCACATCACCACAGATACCTTTCAGCAAGCTTTCTTACCATTCCAATAAAATACCACTGGAAGACCGTTAGATAACCATACTATACTCAACTTTTTCCTACAAACAAGCTGAGGAATATGGAGGAGAGCAAAATAATCTTTATCAGTCTTAATCCCAGATTCAGTACAACCATTATTGAATGTTACAGATATTAAGTCAGCACATTAGGGGGTAGCACCTGTCGATTCCCCTCCCGGATATACTGCTAGCTAGCTAGCAAAGCAACATTAGGCAGCTTGCTAAATACAGGGTAACATCAGCTAGCTGGTTAGAGAGCTACACAACTAGGTTTAAGTTAGCTTTAACATTAACTTCTGATTAGATATCGGCTGAAATTTCTTGACATTGAATAATAGTAAACTGCTAATCATCAGATCAATAGATAGCTATCATTATGCCCAGATACACCTAATGTATTGTGAAGTTTGTAGTGAATTTTTTTTCCTGTAGCCAGATAAGCATTGTACGCTTCTTCTCCAAGTAACTGAACAAACTCACGGCCTGTCTTATAGGTCACTGCTCCAGAGGACAGAAAACTCAGCGGAAACAGAATTTCATGCAGTTCCCTTCTGAGGTTACAATACGCTAAAGGTCAGCTCAGATACGCCGAATAGAAGCTACACTGCAGCCAAATTTAACGACGCTGATGGGGCGTCCTTCCTGTGATCACAGCGATGAGCCGTTAGCCATAAAACGCTGACAAAAGCCCCAGGAACCCGAGATATGTCACACTTCAGTGTTCATGCAAACAGCACTGAGCTATCGAGCAGCCTGGGGCGAGACTGCAGGGTAGCCTGGGTGGAAAATCTGCCCGGACTGACATGGCTCCTCCATGATTCAACAGAAGTTTGCCTGCATAAAGCGGAACAAAAATAACTTTGTTTCTCTGAACCGCTCTATTCATGTGAAAGTAAGAGGGCTGTGTGGTTGGACAAATTTGGCCCGTCATTAGGTATGCAATGTCAGAAGGCCTCATCGACATCATCTGAAAACCAGCCAATGAGATGAGGGAGATGTTGGGCTGTATGTGCTGAAGGTCAGTAGGCCTAAGTTGCAGAAAGAGTATGGGGGGGGGGGGGGGGGCAGGATGTTTTGGCTTCACAACATGTGACGAAGCACTTGAACTGTGAGATGAATAACTATAACGTGTGCTTATTGTACTTGAAAAGGTCTGTATTTTAGGATTGGCTAGATCATTAACCAGTTGATGCTTAACCATTAATCATTGACCAGACTTTTTTTGACACACAAGAAATATTACACACAAATAAACACTAATATACAAGATACAAGGTCTGATTAACTAATCACACAAAAACACTTTCACTAGGGCTCAGAAAACAGAGCTGTACATCAGATGTGTGAAAGTAACAGCAGTGAACAATCTTATTTAGCCGACATTATTGACTTGAGAGGACAATAGGAAAGCGACTGAGTAGTCAAAAACAAAGTCATTGCCCAAGGGTATGTAAAAAGTCATTTATAATTAGCTACTGCAACTGGAAACTATTAATTCAACCGTCTAAACACAGTCAAAGCTTGTTTGACAAACTTTTACTTTCTTTCATATGATAAACTTGTGATATTTCCAGTGTAACAAACCAGGGGGGCAGAGGATTGACCAGGACAAACACGTTGTGTCTTCAGGGGGTTTACAAAAAACAGGTTTGAGTTTTTAGCATGGAGGCGCACCCTGTAGTGGACACAGGCAAACAAAACTGGATACAGCTTTTTACCAGTAAACTTTTATCAGGCAAAACAAACAGGGGAGTGCAAAGTTAAACTACAGGAGGGGGGAAAGGTCAGAGTCAAATACAGTACTCCTGATAAATGATCACGATGATAAATAGACATTGAGATTAAAAGCCGAAGACCAGGATGTACACACAGGATGTACGTTGGCTCTTGTTAATCCCTTGGCTGCGACTACTTGCCGATTTGCTGGCGCAGTTCAGACTTGGTTCGTCGGCCAAAAGCATGAACGTGGGAGGACGTGGGCAAACGGCAAGGCGTCTCCTGCCGCAGAGATCGGGGTTACCGAGGTTACCGGCGTCCCTGAGGAGCCCCCCGGGGGGGGTCGAGCCGGGCAGGAGGCGCAGGCGGTCGACCGAAGCTGCGCAGAGCGCTCACCTGAGCTCTTGGGCCAGCTTGTCGATGGCGGCGTCGCGCTCCTCCACGCTGAGCTGCGCGTGCTGCAGCAGGCTGCGCAGCTCCTGCAGGTGGTCCAGCGTGCCGGCCAGCTCGCCGCGCACCGTCTGCAGCTGGCCCTCCAGCAGCTGCGCCCGCTGCAGGGAGTTGCGCCGGTCCATCTCGCTGCGGTGCAGCTTCTCCTCCAGGTCCACCACTGCGGGGGCGGGGGAGAGACGCAATGCATGGTGGGTAAAGGAGGACACGCAACCTGGCGTCTCCATGCGCAAAGGCTAACACTGACACAATCCATCCTACTTCCCTTAAGAGCTCTCAAATATACAACCATCCCACGGTCCTTCAACTTGTATTACTAACCCAAAATGGGTCGCATAAGTGTATGAGGTGGGTCCTGGAATGAGTCTGTAGTCCACAAGGCCATGCTAGTACGTGTATTTGACAGGTCCCTGAAAGGGGCTAAATTAAAAATTCTGGTCCCGATATGAAAAGGTTTAAGAACCAGTGCTGTATACCACAGAATACATGCAGATCAACAGAAGATGTGACAAGTAAAGATTAAAAAAATGTTTAAAAAGGAGCACTTGTACACATGCATACCTCAACACACAGAACGTATACCCTTTCTGAATGCACTACATATTTAACACTACAAAGCTGTGCTTTGCATGCTGGCTGCCTTACTGCCCTGCATTGGCTGGTCTAACTTGTATGGGCCTCAGCGTGATTCCTACGTAAAAAGCGCTCGTACCCATCTCAGACTTCTTCTCCAGCATGTCCTGGGTCTCCTCCAGGCTCTCCTTCATCTGGCTGAGCTGGGAGGCCTTGGTGCTGCTGTCCCTCCGCAGGCGAAGCAGCTCCAGCTCCATCTCCGTCAGCTCGCCCCGGCACTGGCTCATCTCCGCCGTCAGCTGCCTGCGGGGCGGGGTGGAGGGGGGAACGCTACTGAGCGCGCTCCAAAGCTCTTCCCGGGAGACACCAGGGCTTGCCCTAAATTTGCTCCTGCTCTGGTTTCGGTGCTCGTCTCCGGTCGGCTCACCTCACTCACTACACTGCACCGGCTAACGCTAACCGCTAAACAACCGCAACAGTATAAGGGATCGGCTACCAAGAGCCTTAGCGCCGCTAACTCTCCGACTAGCTCACTTCGTTTCAGCTAGCTTCTACGCTCATCCAGCTAATGATGAGTCCTGAAGCATCCAAACACTGTGCGTGACCTCGCATAAGATTCCTATGGCTCTCTGAGGTCTGCTAGCGCCTGGCAGGCTCAATCGATTAGCGAGCGGCTCTTTGTGGCACCAGGCCCTGCCCTCTCCGAGTAAAAGAAGTTCTTCTCTGAGGACCACTGACTGGCTGCTTATATACCCTCTCAGATGCCTTTCAGAGGCTGGAAACAGTCAAAATAATAAAAGTTATAAATACAAGGAGTCCCACTCACGAGTCATGAGATCGACTCAGAACACCCTGTGGCTAACTGATATTTTACACTTCGACCCACTTAGACATCTTATTAGGAATACTGAGAACTGGATTTTAGTCTCTATTCCCTTACAGTTTCCCAAATGTGAACATGAGACAGCTTTGGTTATATGAACGTAAGAAACATACACAAAATTTCAAATACAATACTCATACTGTTAACAAGCTCTGTCACTCCAATTCACTACATCACCAACTAATTTCTAATTACTATCCAAGGCTTCTTGTAATTAACATTACAACGCACAGGATCTATTAAAACAACTGATTTTGGCTAACAACTAATTGATCTCAGAATTAAAGTGGCTTGTCTCCACAGAGCCTGCCATAATCCTGTAGTCCTTAGAGCCACCAGACACAAATCTCATCTGACTAATAAATTCAACACTGCCCTAGGCAGAACCCTGAGACACAGAATCCGGATTGCTTCTCAAAGGGACACTGTCACGTAAAACTCCACTACACTGGAGCTGCAATGCATCGTGGGAGTCCCTCAAAAAAAGGACTGGCTGCGATGGTGACAATGTCCATTTCAAATTGCATGCACTGTTATACATGGCGTGTTAACTTGACTTCCATGTTTTATGTCCTATTCCCCTTTTAAAAGTACAAATACAATTAACAACCTTATCAGCACTAAAGAGAGATACTTCCTTGTGTAGAAGAATACAATTCATTCATATATCACTGGCAAAGGCAATAATAATTTCAGCCAAAGGTCAATTTAACTCATTGCAACCAGTCAATTAACCAGACCTATAAAATCCTTATCTTATTGAGAGATTAGATCAGCATTGCACTGAATCCATTTCTCATAAAGTCATAAGATCAGGGCATACAGATTAACCTTTCAAAGCAATGATGGCAAAGTAAATATTTCACTCGTAGGTGACCGAGCATTCAGAACTATAATATCTTTGATCAGCCCTAATCTTTGGTCAGAGTGGGCGAACATTTTCGTGGGTCAGCAAATATTTTTTCTGCATGTCCTTGAGGGCCACAGATCAATTTGTGAAATAAAACCATCTGCTCATCAAAATGTATTTAAAATGTGTGACTGACTGGTGCCATTAAAGTGGTTTAAGACATTTTCACACCATACCCACAGAAAAGTGACTAGTAAGTCTGCATTTGCACAGAAGTCTGTTAAAATGTAGTAGTGTAGTGTAGTATAATAGGTAAGGAGTTGGTCTTGTAACCCAAATAGTATTTAACCTGCATTGCTTCAGTATATATCCAGCTGTATAATTGGGTACAATGTTAATGCTATGTAAAAAAAAGCTGTGTAAGTCGCTCTGGATTAGAGCATCTGCTAAATGACTGTAATGTAATGTCAAAATGTAAAAATACTCATGCGCAACATAGCAGTGAGTAACGCTACATATAGGTCTTACGTGAGGGAGCTGGTGAGCTTGACCACCTCTCTCTCCTTCGTCTGCGCCTCCTGGTTGGCCTCCTGCTCCCGCTGCTCCCTCATCCTCAGCTCCTGGGCGCCCCGTGTCCGCTCCACCTCCAGCTCCTTCTCCAGCTGGGACACCTGGCGGGGGGGGGGGCGGGGTGTGGGGGAAGCCGTGTAATCGGGGTGCTTTCGAGAGAGAGCGCTGTGCCCGAAGCACACATTTCCAAACTACAGGACCTGCGAGCAGTCGCCATGTTAAAGCAACATTTATGACACGCTGACACACTTCCGTTTAAGCAATTTTGTAGTTTCTGTAAAACAAAATAAATAAAAAAACTGACATATTTATGTAAAATCCAGATCTATTCAATGTTATGCACATTGTGCATCAATGGCACATGTTATTACAGGCTATGGAGCATTATACGTGAACTAAATTTACTACTACTAATTGAAAAACTGGTACACATGCCAAAGATCAAGGAAGGTGCACAGGGGGCCATTTGAAGATTAAATAAATGAAACAATAATTTTAAAAATGTGTTTTACTCAGTTTCACATTGTCTAACATTACATTTTGCCCAATGAAACCAAATAAGTAATTACAGAGCAAATCAGGAAGGGGCAAATACTTTTTCATGGCACAGTACTCAACTTTCCTTTTCGACTCCCTTTTCAAACATAAAAGAAGCTTCTAGCATTTGCTGCAGAATTTGGATCACTATAAGTAAAAAGACTGGAAACATTGATTCTTGTTTGCTTTGGGGAACCGTATCACACTCAATCCCTGAGAATTTATGATAATAAAAAAATGGCTCAGTAAGAGAAACAAAGGATTCTTTGTACTTTGTTCTAATTCTTGGAATAAAAACAACCTAACGATGCAGTCAAAATGTAGTAAATACACAGAGAACGGAACATGACTTCAACAGAGAGTAAACCGTGTACAAAACTAAAACATGGCTAGTTTTCTGCACAAGCCCAGTTTTTTACAGCTATGTTACATAAGCTCTGGGTTCTATCCACCTCATTATAGCACCTGAAAACTTTCAAAGCAGATCCAAAAAAAAAAAGATGGTTTATATCCCACAGGCAGTTCCAACTTACCATGAACTGAATAAAATTCCAAGAGGTGCAAAGGGGGTGGGTTTGAAATTCGGAACATTTCGACCCAAAAAAAAAAAAACAACAATTTCTGAATTTATAACCTGCACAATAGCTGTAACCCAGCTTACGCAAAATGTTCTGACAATATTACTGGAATGTTTTGTCAGTGTAATAACATTGCCACTTCATTGCAGCAACGTTGTGAGAACGTTGTGTGTTTTAGCTGGGTTAAGTTACCCGTCGCTGCAGCAGGGCCTGGCTCTCCTCCAGCTCGCACACGCGGGCGCTGCTGTCCTGCAACATCGCCTCCTGCTGCTGGAGGCTGTACTGCAGCTGGGCCATATGTTTACTGGACGCCTTCGAGGCCTGAGCGCTGCTCCTCAGCTCCGACTGCAGGGACTCCACCTGCAACGAGGGATTCTGTAAACAAGGGCTCTCCAGTCTCATCTGAAAAAGGGCCTGTTTTATTGGTGCTAGTTTCTGAATGAGTCCCGCACTAAGACACCTGATTCTACTTCTCAAGGTCTTTATTAAAGACCACGATTAGTTAACTCAGATGACACAGTGCTGGGCTATAACAGGAACCGTGCACCCACACAGTCTTTTTCGGATAAGACTGGGGACCGCTACTGTAGACAGGCCCATGGTTCCCATATGATGCACATGGGGTTTATTTAACTATAAAAGAGACAACGCCCGGTAATCAGCATGTCAGGAAATGCATCATGGCACACTTAGCTCGCAGCGTTCCGCATGGGCTCCTGGAGCCACGACTACTACATCACTCACTGACAGTTTCTAGAAAGAAGCAGAAACGGGCGGTAGGAGATGTACAGTTATAGATTAAAGCCTTCCTTTAATGCTGGTCCCACATCGGCCTGCCTTTAGGCTTTGACGGCATTGTCAAAGAGCTTCCCCAGGAGAGTTGGTGCAAACCGTGCGCTTTATGACAATGTTGGGGTTCAGACAGCTAGGCGTGCTCATTCAAAACAAAAACAGTAAACCAAGAACTGCCTGAACACAGCGCCTTCATTGTGTTCAGAAAAAAAGGGATGTGTCGATCACTTCAAATGACACCGAGATAAACCGAGATAAACTCAAGATAAACTGCACTGCTTACAGGCTTGTAGCTTTTATGTTATTTTTACGCATGTAGCTAACAATGTGTAGTTGTGTAGTAATGAGATTTCCACAATAAGGTTAACCATAAAAATGGTATGGTCAAATAACTGAAAGAATGTCAAATAAAAACAAATGACCACCTGTGTGTCCACCTGTGTCTGCGCTCAATCATTCATTTGCGTTTTACAACAAAGGAGGAACCTGCCAGTCAGTCAGTCAGTCAGTTATACTTAAGTTTGCTACCGCAAGATCCAGGTTGACACTACAAGAGATCAACAACAGCCAACATTACTGTAATGACACAGCACACTCTCTACACCCACCAACACATTCCTCCATTGGTTAGTCATTGGTTTGTGGTTTTGGGGTGAGGAAGACTGAGTATTTTCTATACCTCAGCAGACTTTAGCTCCAGCTGCTTCTCAAACAGGGTCTTGGTCTCCTCCATCTTCAGCAGGTAGGTGCTCAGTTCATCCCTGCATGACATCAAAGCCGCCTCCAGGTCCCGGACCTAATAAAAAGTGCAACACCACAACTCTGTCTAAGCCTTTCATCATTCTACTATTCATTTGATTCACATATCAACCCTGGAAGGGCAAATAAAAATATTAAATATTGAATATTTCATGTATTTTTCATCTTCGGTTCACATAACTGGGTGTTTGAAAAACTCAGTCAAGGAGGTCCTTTGACCATGAGCACACAGGCCTCTCCTGCAACTCCAAACTTTTTTCACAATCATGAAAACAAACTTTACCAAACCCATCAGCTACAGTTTGGAATCAAGACACAGTACAATAATCTCAAGACATATCAAGATAGGAGTAACGTTAACAGTATCTGTTAAGGTTACACTCCCTTGTTCAGCAGTTGGCACTACTCGATTGAGGGAAACCCTGTTGCATGGAACATCCTACTGACTGAAACCCTTCTTTTGGGGCAGTGATATGGCTGATAATGTGTGGCACTCAGTGGTTGCACTACAGACCAAGGGGGGACATCACAGCACCAAGTATATGCATCAGCTGGACACGCCCCCCAGACACCATAATGGTTTTAATTAGTTTTGACATTCGTGCACTTTCGTTTCCTCCCACTATCTTCCGTTCTCAGGCTAATACAACTAAAAATACTGCATACTTGGAAATTATTTCTTATTCAGCCTGTTTTGAAAAAAAATGTTATTTTTAATTATGTTCCTGTAAAAGAATTCAAGAAGAACATGTTCAAAAATGTGTGTCTCGCAGTGTTTTTTACGTTTGATAAAGCAATCTTTGTATCTTGGGGACCACACGGAAATATTTTTTATAAAAGACTCCCAGAAGGCACAGCTGTGCATGCAAGGAATCTTGTTCCAAATCAAATTAAGAAGAAAAATAAAATAAAAATAAAATAATAAAAATAGCATTATTTTGCCTGAAAACTTGTTACGACACAAAGATATGTTTTAACCATTCAATGAAAACACATCACATGATTAACAATGGTAACGTTTGGGCATATATAAAATTAAAGGATTTAATTGAATAAGTTCAAATATATTGCTCTGAATCTGATGTAACCACATAATGAATGAGCATTTAATTGATAAAATGGATCAATCTGGTAAAATAATATGAATTCTAATTCAACATCTATGAAAGACAACCCAGGATAGCAGAGCATAAGGGACCTTTCTCGCACTTAACCAATGGAAACATTTTCTATGGAATGAAAAAGTGATCAAATCTGCAAATAAGTGAATCCGTGTTTCATTCCCGCAATCCTCAACCAAAACAAACAGGGTTTCTCCAGCAACCGCTGGCCTTCTGGACCCAAAAACTCAATATGACTCAAACTCCTCCCATTAACACAGGGTACAAACAGGCTAAACAAATGACGCCAACCCAAAACAAGTTCAGCTAACACAAAATGTTCTCACAATGTTACTAGAATGTTTTGTCAATGTTAGAACATTGCCACTGCAAGGCAGCAACATTGTGAGAATGTTTTGTGTTAGCTGGGTTATTTGCCCCCCCCCCCCCCCCCCCCCAATTACATAATCTTCAGCGCTGAAGCTCTCTCTCTGTGAACCCAAGAAGCTCTTAAGGCTACCGATTTGTAACAGCCAATGGGGACGGAGAAGAGCCGGGTCGGGAGGCGGAGTCAGCGCAGGCCAGTGGACACCATCACCGCAGCGGGGCTGAGACACACGTACCATGGCTGCCGAGTCCGCTGCCTGCTCTTTCAAACTCCTCACCGTCCCCTCGTTCTGGGCGGCGCCCAGCTCCTTCTCCTACGCACGACAACGCAGGGACATCGTTAAAGAAACAATGCGGGGCAGGAACGCATAAAACTAATTAACTGAAAGCATAAACAAAAGGATTAATATCGATGTGGCACCGAGGGCATTGGGTGTAGCCATGAATAGGTGGCATAGTTTATGGGTGTGGATGCAAAGACGTGTCATTGTATGGAGAGTGGATCTGCGGAACGGTTAGCATATACAGGGCGTGGCCCTGTACATGTGCCTGAACGAGAAGTCACATGGCATTCCACTTACAGAGAAACCATCTCAGTTCACTTTAATTGAATTCAAATTGGCCCGGGGGGCCAGGCGTTACATGCAAACAGAATTCACCCTTAAGCAAGTTACTATGGGAACTAAGCCCTATCTCGCTATGTGAAAAGGTATTGAGCTCTCTGAGTCTGTGGAAATGTACTGAGTGCTATGAGTATGTGGAAATGTGCCATGCTTTTGGGAAAACCAGCCTGGGTGGAGCACACTCATATGGGTGGACCACACTCATACAGGTGGAGCACACTCATACAGGTGGAGCTGACCTGTTTGACCTGGGCCAGGGAGGCCTGCAGCTGCTCACACTTCTGCTGGGCCTCCTTCCTCTCTTTCTGTGAGAGAGACACCCTCTTCTCCAGCTCCTGCACCTGCGCTTTCTTCTGATCCAGAGACTGCTGCAACTGAGTCACACATACAAACACACGCATACAAACAGATAAATACCAATTTAGATATGTATATATACACATACATACAAACACACACATGCAAACTCAGATCTGCATATACACACATAAATACTAACATACAAAATCACAGAAACAAACGTATTACAACACCAGAGACATGAAACATAGAATCACAGACATAGAGGTGAGGTATACAGTCACACATACACCCAAAAAAACATCACAGAGCTGGTAAGGCCACAGACACAGAGACAGACAGACAGACACACACACACACACAGCCGAGACAGACAGATACACACATGCGCTCACACAAGAGCCAAAAAGGGGCCATGACCCCTCTCCAGACCAGCAAAACTGAAACCACTGACTCCAAAAAGAAATTTCACTCAACATCCCCAAACTCGCCTTACAATTCCAAAATGAAGGTTCACGATAAATGTACAGCCCAGTTAACCAGGAAAATCTCCTCACCAGCTCCATTTGTTCCTGGAGCTGCTTGCACTTCTCAGCATACGCTTTCTTGGACTTCTCCAGGGCCTGCTGGAAGTCCTTCTGCTTCCTGCTGAAGAGGGCCTCAGTGTGCTGGAGGCTGCTGGTCTTATCCTGAGAAAAACAGACACGAGGGCTGACTGAGCACCATTCACAGTCACACTGAGCTGCTAATGGAGCAGCACCATTCACAATCACTTATACATCGCTCTAAATTTATTATTAAAAAATAAATAAATAAATTTAAAAAAACTGTATTCAATGCTTGGCATAATTCCCCTGGATCTGTTCAGTGGCTGTGTGTGAACGGAAGCCAGGGCGCACGCGTCTGAGCGTGTGCGTATGTGAGAGAGTGTGCATGCGTGCATGCATGCATTACCAGCAGGATCTGCTCCAGCTCGCAGTTCTTCACTGCTGCCGCTGAATAAGCCGAGGCTTTCTCCTGCAGCTGCTTCTCCAGGGCACCCACCCGGGCAGTCTTCTTTCTCAGCTGCAGTGACAAAAACCACCCACCAGGGGGAGACAAACAGTAAGAGATGCAAACTGGCACACATTCATAACCCAGTGAAGCATGATACATAACCCAGAGAACAGAAATCTAAGAGGACCCTTTATCTGTGCCAGATGTTTTCACGACACCATAAAACAACAATCAGAAAAAAAAGTTAAGTGAACCGTGTAACTAACTAGAGGGGAGGAGAGGTACCCCTTAAGGTTCTAGAACAGTGGTGCCCAATCATGCGCCACGGAGGGCCAGGAGTGTGCAGGTTTTCATTCCAGCCAATCACTACGATTTCACTAATTAGTTCCCTCCTCTCTGGCATTAAATGGCTCTATGGGCTTAAATAGTGAAATCAGCAGGTGTACTGATTTGCTAGACTCAAAACCGGCGTACTCTCGACGCTCCATGGCACATGACTGCACACCACTGCTCTAGAACTTACAGCGGATCACAGTAACCTCCCTGCGAGATGCACATATCAATTCCATAACATGCTACAAAACCAGAAACAACACTATGAAATTAGCTTAGAGTTCTAATTTAAAGTAAGTTAGTAAATTAAGAGAAATTCCGATTCGGTGACTTGTGCCTCACCCCGGCCTTTAACTCCTACCTCCCTCTCCAGGCGCGTCTCCCCCCGCCCTGCCCGTTACCCCTACCTCCCTCTCCGTGCGCGAGGCCTCCCCGGCCTTCTCCAGCAGCTCGCTGTGGATGTGCTGGAAGTGGCTGGCCCTCTGGGACATGCTGCTCTGCAGCGCGGCCAGCTCCTCCCGGGCCCGGCTCAGCTGCTCCTGCAGGCCCGACGCCAGGCCGGCCTGCCGGCTCCGCTCCTGCTCCAGGGCCTGCAGCGCGGGCAGCAGCTGGGCGTAGCGCTCGCCTGGAGCCGCGAGCGGGCGGGAGAGAGAGAGAGAGCGAGAGAGAGGCGGGGAGCACGGCGTCACTCAGGGGCAGGGTTCGAACAGCAGGGAGCGACTACCACTGTGGTTTAAACCAACTGCGCGTTCAGTCAATCAAACGACTGAAACGGAAGCGCTGCGTGGGTCTGGGAGTGACAGGTGCTCACGAGTAAGCAGGGTACACTAAGGCTGAACAACAGCCCTTGAGAAAGAAACAGCTTCTGGAAAGTTAATAAACTAGCCAATTTAATAAAGGCTTTGTTATCAATTTTTTTCACTTGGAGACAGAGTGCCTTAACCTTTTTCCTTGGTACCGCACTTTTTAAAGTTTATTGACCTTCCAGAGTCGGTTTCTTTCTCAAGGACTGTTGTTCTGTGTTTTCAGTCATTTTGTTCTTTCCCATGCCTGTTTTTGTGACCTTTGCTTTGTCTCCATATTTATGTATTCATTCTCCAGACCCCCTGTGAAAAAGCCTCTTCATTGAATTTTAAACCCTAAATCAATACTTTTCCATGTCCTAACAGCCTGTCACTCATCAATAGCTGAATAATTGTTTTCCTACTTCACAGTCCAGGGAGACAGTATTTCTTCAGTCTGCACCACTCATTTTTACTACAACACTCACATCATAATTGATTTTTTGCTGTAACAGATGTGTGGCGCTGAACATTGATTATGACTTCAGATTTCATAATGGCAGGGTTAAAAAAAACTCATAAGACAATCTTAGTACCCTGATGGTGTACTGCTTTTCAGAAAAGTACATTGCTTAACTTTTGTAGGGTTACTTCAGGAAAGTCATCAAATGCAGACAATGCTGAAAACCCATGCAGTACAGTTACACCTCAGGAATGAGCATGTTTGGACATTTTAACTAAAGAGCTGAGACAGAACTCTCTGGGAGTGTTAAACGAAGGGGGTTTGGCACACACCTGGCTTAGCGTTGCGGAAGTCACTGTATCCTGACAGCGACACCTGGGGGAGGATGCAGGGCTGCACACACAGAACCCCCCCGCCCTGAAACAAGGGGACAGCCCTTCACTCACAGCACACGCCTTCTGCCCCAAAATCTCAGCCAATGAACCTTCATTCTGATCGAGCAGGAAACAGCGTCGCGGTCCAAATCCAAGGCTTATGATTGGCTAGAATATTAATCACCTCAGCTGAGTGCACTGACAAGACACCGCAGAGAGGCTGGTGTGTACCAGATGAAACGTGTGGATGTACTGTAATGAAAAGCCTTACGAAAGAGCTCACTGTGGGAGCAGAATCACTAAGAGCAGGAAGAGAAGAGCCTGGCAGGAGATGTGAGATCCAGCTGGGAAGGTGTGAATTAGGAGCTGGGACGTGGCAGACACCATGCAGTGTGTGTGTGCGTGTGTGTGTGTGTGTGCATGAGCATGGGTTTACATACTGTATGTTTGTGTGCACTGGTGTATGTATATGAAAGTGTGTGGGTAGATGGTTGATTAATGTATTGCATTAAAAGCAGTGCCTTTTCTCCCTGAATAACTGTTATGAGGTACTCGCATATGTTTAATTAATAGAGAAATCATTGTGGTCTTAAAGAATGAAAATGCATATGCGTATGTGTGTGTGTGTGTGTGTGTGTGCATGTGTTTGTGTGAGTGAGTAAGTGTGTGTGTGAAAGAGGCACGGACAGCCTCCATCCAGTACACACCTCTCGGAGGTGGAGCACGTTGAGGATGGCCTCCAGGCTGGCCAGCTCCGCCCGGGTCTGCTCCCCCTCTCGCAGGCAGAGGGCCAGCCTCTGCTCCTGGGAGGTGGAGAAGGAGCGCAGGTCTGCGTTCTCCCTCTTCAGCGCCTCCGCCGCCGCCCTGCTGTCCGCCAGCTCCTGCTGCAGTCGGGAGGCCTCGGCCGAGGAGCTCTCCGCGAGCGAGCGGAGGTCCGTGTTCTCCGTGCTCAGCGCCTGTGTCTTGCAGGAGTCCTCCTTCAGCTGCCTGCAGGCCGGACAGAGGCTGGTTATTAGCACTGTTGCTTTGCTAATACCAGCCGCACTGACACCAGCAGCTTGATTATTAGCACTGTTGCTCTGATAATACCAGCCACACTGGTACCTGTAGCTTGGCTATTAGCACTGTTGCACTGCTAATACCAGCTGCATTGGTACCTGTATCTCGGCTATTAGCATTGTTGCACTGCTAATACCAGCCACACTGGTACCTGTAGCTCGGTTATTAGCATTGCTAACCAATGAGCCAATCTTGACAATGCTACAATAAATCTAAATCTAAGTCTATAGTTGAGTATTTCTTTATACTGTACTACTTACATTACATTCATTTAACAGACTTCGAAACAGACTTACAGTGAAAGAGCACAAATACACGCACCAGCTGGATTCTTGAAATACATTTAGAACAGGGCTACTCAACTCCAGGTCCAGCGGGCTGCAGCGTCTGCTGGTATTAGCTGCAGCCATGCACTACATCACCTGATTTCACCAAGTCCATGAAGTCTGTTAGTTAAATCAGGTGGTGTAGTACATGGTAGGAGCAAATACCTGCAGACACTGCGGCCCACAGGACCAGGCGTTGACTAGCCCTGGTTGAGAATAAACCACACACCACATAAACTCTTCCAGATGTGAAAAATCCAGGTTGAATAAGTAAAAATCCTTCCCAGTATTTTCTTCCAACCACCTGGATTTGCTAACTGGTGCATTTAGCAACTAATTACAATTAATTAGTGAAATGAGCTGGCTGAGTTCATGGGTGGGAGAAACAAAGGGCAGGACTTTTACTTTTGGACCCGTGGACCTCCCAGGTCTGCACTGTGCCATTCTCCGGGCGAGGACGGGACAGCATCTCACCGGACGATCCGGGCCATTTCGGCCCGCTCCCGCTCCAGTTTAGAGCACCTGCTCTCCAGCTCCTCCCTCTCCCGGTCACACTCAATCAGGCTCTCCTTCAGCTTCATCTCATTCTCCAGAACCTGTGAAAAAGAACGAAATCTGTCAGGAACACTTAGATCACTGGTTTCCAATCCTGGTCTTGGACATCCACCATCCTTTAGCTTTTCACTCCAACCCTAACAAAGACTCTTTGCCTTGGTCATTTTTTCAGAAATGTTTCCTTTGTACTCCTTAAAGGCCGCCGTCAGCTTCTCAGCGTTCCGGAGCGCTTCGTTCCTCTGCTGCTCCATTCTGTCAGAGGGAAGAGGACCGTGAGGACAGCACAAACACACACCCCTGCATTCCAGAGATTCACATCTCTTTTTACATGTTAAACAAAAGAATTTAAAAAATAAGAATACGAGAGTTGTTGAGACTAAGAGCAGGCATCACCTTTTCCCTTGACTGATTCTCTGCGCTAGATCAGCCTGGACGGTCTTGAGCTCCTGTTTCAGCTTGGTCACCATTCTGCTGTTCAGGAGCACACAGTGCTGCCTCTCCTCCAGCTTCTGCTCAGAGTCCCTGAGGAAAAAGGAACAAAGACGTCAGACCGAGCTAGCTCACCCGCCTCAAGACAAACCACCTCAAAACACAAAAACTCCACGCAGGGGTCATTCAAAACACATACACTCAGAGAGGAAGTCTGGTGGCTGTTGCATTGTTTTCGTTAACATCAAAAAGACCTTCTTCACCTCAGTGCTGTGGTGCGGGATTCCACCTCAGCCTCCAGGCCCTGAATATGCTCCTTCATCAATGACAGGCTGGGGGGCTTTGAATCAGCTGTGGTGCCCATGACCTGGATCTCAAACACAGCAACCAAGTGAATCCCTGATGGCAAATATATATCTAACAGCCAGTCTCTCTGTCAACTAATGATGCATTCATTTCACAAGGGTCATCGCAGAGAGCACTTTGTTTCTCTAATCTATTAAATATTACAATAAATGGAAACATACATTATTGTTATTCCTTCAGACATTTTGCACTGCATAATTTATGACTGACTTAATTTTAAATTCGACACCCGTAACACTTTCTTGCTATAAGACTGAAATACAGATACACTGATATAACCAGTCCTGTATTTTCCCTGACACATTTTACGAAACGTGAATGAAATCGTAACATCACGCGAGACTCAACATAGACAGAAATATATTATTACTCTATTTCTGATGAGGAATTGGTAGAGGTCGTGTTTTCCTTCTTTTTCACACACACCTTGGCATGGGAGCCGGCAAGCCGAAACTGGACTTCCTCTAGTTCATTAGCCAGCTTCTGGTTCTCCAGAACCAGACAGGAGTTCTCCTCCCTGATGCTCCCAAGCGTCTTCCTGAGCTGAGAGTTCTCAATCTCTGTGACTGATGGTGGCTAATGAGACGGCAAACGGAAGACATTATGAACACAGTGTACTTGCTTTTTATGAAGACATACTATCATTCATTCCCTTTGACACTCAAAAAGGTCCACAGTGTCGCCACCATAACATCTCTGGAAACTAGGATGGTTGCCTCAACATTTTTTGTGTGATTAGGCCAGGGCTACCCAACCTTGGTCCTGGAAATTTTCCATCCTGTAGGTTTTCACTCCAAACCTAATAAAGCACACCTCTCATTCAGCTGCTAGAGATTTCTTTGAGCAGCTCAATAGAATCAGGTGTCAAATTCAGGTTGAAATGAAAACCTACATCAGGGATCAGCAACTCACGGTCCTCGAGGGCCAAGAACTGCTGGTTTCCCACCCTCTCTTTGCCTGGGAGTCAGGTGTGAAGACAGTCTGGCCAATCAAGAAAAGAAAACCAGGGCTGGATTTGGATTCGAGGGCCAGAGTTGATGATCCCTGACCTACATGATGGTAGATCTCCAGCAACAGGGTTGGGCAGCCCTGGACAAGGCCCAACCTTAGGCTCTCAAACGTCTTAATGAAAATCTTATTCTATAAAACTGACAAGAGGCTGTGTTCTCGTTGCCCCAACTGTCATATAAGCTTGTTCATGTGCATAAGGACTGCAGAGGATGATTCCATACCCTGTAGTCAGCGTGAGGCACATTGCCGGTGGCTATCCGAAGAGAGGTTTCTGGGAGAATGGGGCTAATTGGAGGTGGCTGTGTGACATCGGGTCGACGCAGGTCTTCAAGTGTCAATCCACCTGGTTGAACACACCCAGGACTGTGGTCCGAGTGTTCGCTGCTGCTGCCACTGGTAGACACGCACCATTAAACGAATAATTAGCGTAAATTAGCTGTTTTCATATAGGTCATTAAATTGATATCAACAGTTCAAGGATACTGCAATTAACATTTCAAACTGGTGATACACAAAGCTGACCCGAGTGAGCTACTGAGGAACACGCTGCGAACTGAGAAAAACGTACCTTAGCTGTTCCCCCAAAGACTGCAAACTGATCTCCGTTTGTCTTAACTGATTTCTTAAACTGACCACATCTTTTACAAGATCTTCTTCGCTCCTGTGGAACATTGATGACTATCACGTTTGGTCACTCCAGTCCTATCAAGGGGAAATATTCATCACGTGCTTTATAGTCACTTAGCCCACGTTATCACCAAAACTTTTTATTTCCATGTGAATTATTCGAAATTGCCAAGTGAATGAACTAAGTTACGTTAAGAAGTAACTAGATATTGCAACAGAGAACTAGCAATAGAGTATGACAACTGAAGCTAGTTAGCTAACGCTACTTTACACGAATATTAGCTATACTCTATTAGCTAAGTAGCTATTTGAAAATAAGACACAAAATAAGCAAGCTAGCACAGTCCAGTAACTTCATGTAACAATAACATTCGTTCGGGAAAGTTACATTGCAGCCAACAAAAGCTAGCAGACTGTTAGCAGTCAGTAACGCTTGCAAGCTTGGCAGCTAACGTTAGCCAAGTTACCAAGATAAATACTAAACTAGCTAGCGAGTAGTTACTGCAAAGCGAATCGGTGTATAATTATCCACTTTTTTTGAAAGACAGCATCGCGCTAAGCTTTCAGATCGTCGCCAATCTGTAATGAGTGTGAGTTAGTAGTTACCGAACTTGGAGTAAGTTTAATCCATTTCTAAATTTTCTGAAGTTTTTATTTATTCACATCTGCCGCTGCAAATTTGTAAAAACCCTTCCTTGTTGTGTTGACATCCAAACAGAACGTCGACTTAGTGTCGCGTTTTGTAATTGGATGAAATGAAAAACGGTTAGAAAAATGATTGGTGTTCAACAGGTCATGAACTACATCAGCCGCGAATGGTGGCGCTTTTCTGAAACCCAGATCATTTGTTCAAGACCTAGGTAAATAGAAACATTTCATTTCCAATCGATCGATTAAAAGTGATACTGGACAACGCTCGGTGAAAAAAAAACCACTTTACAAATGTATAAGCTTTATCCGAGCAAGGGCTTTCTGGGTCTCGTTAATGTCTTTCATTTTTGCTGCTCAGTGCTCAACAAGAAAGTAATCTTTCTTGTAATTGTGATCACCGACCGACCCATCTGCTTTTGCTTTAAAAGTCCATAAAACAAGAATAGCCAAGCCAAAATCAGGTGAGAGAGATATATTCTAGTGGTAAAATACCACTTTACTAGTTATATATATCAGGTGCTAGCTAGGACCCCCCTTTGTCTCCAGAACAATTAGAATTGTTTATTGAATGGATTCAACAAGGTTTTGGAAACATTCTTTTGGGGTTTTTTTTTTTTTAATTCATGCTCACTAAATAGCATTGCACAGAGCAGATTTTCTGGCCACTAAACAAACCTCCCGGTCCATTTCATCGCAAAGGTGCTTTGTTGGATCTGGGGAATGTGCAGGCCATTGGAGTAAACCGAATTAAATCAATTGGTGATCAAGTGCACACAGTAGCCTCATCCTCCTCTTAAACTGCTGTAGCCCATCCGCTTCAAGGTTCAAAGATGCCATTCTGCACACCACTGTAAACACCTGTTATTTGAGCATTTGTGGCCTTCCTGTTAGCTTGATCTTGTGATTGAGTGCACCCATTCTCCTCTGACCTCTCATTAACAAGATGTCTTCACCCACAGAACTGCTACTCACTGGATGTTTGTTGTTTATCACACCATTCTCTGTATACTCTAGAGATTGTAGTGCATGAAAAAATCCAGGAGGGTAGCCGTTTCTGAGACACTGGAACCACCATTTCTGGCACCAACATCTCACCCTTTTCTAATGCCTGGTTGAACCAACTAAACCTATGCCTACAATCACCATCTAGTACAAGACCAGGTCAAAACCTAGTATATGGCTGGACCGGCCGGACCAATGGTGTAACTTCATAACTCGGGCGACTAATGGTGTAACTTCATCACTCAGTCACAGACATTCGCGTTTATAGGGCTGGCCCCGCTGTTCCGGTCCAGCCAAAAAGGTGGTCATCAATTCTTGACAATTGCTTCCATCGCTCACCCTTATTGATGGACATCTGAATAAAATGTCACCTCCCAGTTCCAGACAGTTTTGAATTAAAGGCAGAATATGAATGGGTTTTGGTGAGAAAAGGTTTCTATCCTGCATAATCAACAATTGTCATAGATGACTGGAACAGGCAAAGGGTGTCATGCACAGGTTCTGAACAGGTTACTTTCAGGCATTAGAACACCCATTTTTTTTTTTTTAAGAGTAAGGGCACAGTGATGCCATTGACCGAAAGCTATGCCCACACTACCAATATTATCAGTTCTCAACAAAATCAAAGGCAAATGACAATGTACTTTTAAAAGAAGATTTATTCTTTGGCTGAAGAAGCCTGTTCAAAGCCAGTAGAAAACAGAAAGCTTTAGTCTAACACTGGCACACCAACAGACAGGGGAGAAAGCTTCTTTACATATTTTTGTTTATATATATATTTATATTTATATTTATACAAAGTCATTTTAATTTAAGAGGTATCAATGTCAAGGTTCAATCAACACTGCTCCCTCAAGTGGAAACGTCCTCATCTTTAATACAGTAAATGACACATCTACACCCAAACGCATAGATACAACAGAAAAATTACACTTACTATCAGAAAAGAGATTCTGGCAAGAAAAAGTAATCAAAGAATTACATCAATCTGATTGTAAGTGGGCCAAGTTCACATTACAATTATGAACAAACTACAAATGGCCAGAACTTCAAAATCTTTTTTAAAATCAAACTTCCAGGGAATTAATTCCATTAATTAAGTAATGCTTATGCAAAACTCAAAGGTCACCGAAATATTGACAACATAGTCAATGTTTAGCCTCTTCAACATAGCTTTACATTCCACATCTAAGCTTGTACATTTATCCTGGCCATGAAAAATAATAAAAATTTAAAAAAAACTCCTAGCTCAACGTCATCTCAACTGGGACTCTTACAGTGAATTTTAAGGTGATGGTATCCTGAGAGATCTGTGGGCGAGCTTGGCTGTATCAGTACAAGTCTGAATGTAAGTGCACAATTCTTTTTTTTTTTTTTCGTTGAAAGCATTAGATAGCACCAGTAATTACAAAGCCTGAGAAAATTGTAACTGTAAAATATTGCAATGTGTTCCTGAAGCAAAGGTATGGCTAAATTGTTGACAAACCAACCAAAAAGTCAGTTCCTTGAATATTGAGTTGCATAGGAAACGGATAAAAAAAAAATGCAAAGACTACACACTGAACCAATAACGGAACTCAACTTAAAAATTGATTCCTTGAGTTTTTGCGTACAGTGTACATTTTGAGAACAGCTGAACACGGCCGCGAAGAACAAAGGAGAAAAGCGGATCGCAAAGATCCTCCGCGTTCAAAACTACTGCCTTCATGGCTGTGAAGGTCCTGTCTGAAATGGCATGTTTTCCAGATGTGTGTATTTAAGCAGAACCTGGTGATTGCATATGCTCTCATAATTTTTAAGCTGTCCCTCAAACAGACATTTAAGAGCACCTCAGTGAAATTAAGTGAAAGCTGCGGTTACAACCGTTTGTAAAATAGCTTAAATACAAAAGGAAAATGTTTCTCCTCCCGGCATAAGAATTTAGCCGTTTACAACTTGTTCAAAAGCCGGACTATCAGAATCAGTTCAAACTGACCTGGTCGTGAGGAAAACCCAATTTGAGAAGTCTGACGAGAAGACAAATACACGGAAATAATACTGCTTATTATCAGCCACGACATTCCAGAACTCCAGGCAAAAATGAACAAAAATGCCTTGTTTTCAGGTTAATTCTGGGACTGAAAGGGACCTTTAATGAAACACAGATTTTTGCCCCAGGGGGAAATTGGGTTTTGCATTCAAAACAGAGTAACACCTCAGATTAACCAACTGAGAACACGTGTGCAATCAAGAAGGAAAATAAAACGGCAAGGCATATTCATAAAGTAGAATAAAACCAGAACGAACTGCATTAAAAGGGTACAATACAATACTTTTGCAGCAATTGAGATGCCTTGTGGTTTGCTTCTTCTTGAAGGCTCACGACCACATCCCAGCAGTTTACTGCAGCTGTCAATCTGGCTGGCATCCTAGCCCAGCCCTCCCCCTCCCCCAATTCTGTCTCAGAAGAGAAAAGAAAGCAAAGTTGCAAACAACACTCCTGTCTCAGTTTACATTCATCCAACGTGTCTGACCCCAGTGCGTTAAACCTAGCACTGGGCACTCGGAAAAGAAAAAAAAACAACCACAAAAAACAACAGATCCCTTCTCGGTAGCACTACTGACCCCCAAGAGGAAAGCTAAACGCAGGGGTAGCAATGGAAAGAGTCGAGCCTCGTCGACCCCAAAATGGGCGGAGCCAACCACGCGTGTCAATTGGAGACCGACTGACAGGTGGCGGCCCCTCCCATTTTGGGCGTTCGCGCCGCCTCACTCTCCCGTCGCAGACGCCAGGGCTTACGAGGCGGTCACGCCCTCCCACTCCACCAGGTACTGGACCTTGCCGTCCAGGGTGACGCGGCGGGCCAGCACGCGGTACTTCTCCCCGCAGGCCATGCGGCCGGCCGCGCCGAAGTAGCTGGTGATGGAGCTCTTGAGGTGGCTGAGCTGCGTGTCCTGGTCCAGGCTGTGCACAATGTCCGTGTTGAGGCCCGGCAGCGGGCAGGGCTCGGCCGGCTCCGGCTCGTGTGCCGGGATCTCCGGGTTGGGCGGCTGCAGGGCCCGCCGGGGGCGGCCCCGCCTCCGCCCCCTCCTCAGGACAGAGGGCTGCGTGATTGGCCAGAGCCGGCCCGTGCGGGTCCTGCTGGCGCTGTACAGGCTGGGGCAAGAGAGGCAAATGTTTTTTTTTTTTTTCTTTTTTAATTTAAAGACCCTGTGAAATCAATCAATTCATATAAAAAGAACTAATATTTAAAAAAAAACAGTAAACAGCCATACACACCCCCTGTAAACAGCCACACACACCCCTGTAAACAGCCACACACACACCCGGATGTGAGCAGGGCAGTACCTGGACTGTCTTGAAATGCTTGAGGTAGTTTCAGTGGTGCTTGTGGCACTGATGGATTCCACATCTGAGGTACTTGAAGACGGCACGGACTTATCACTTCTGTTGCTGCGGTGAGAAATGTCGCAGCGTGAGGCCCTGTTAGAGAGACTGCCTTTTACCCCGTGTGTGCGCTGACATACAGACTCACCTCTTCGAAGCCAGGAGGTCCAGTGGGTGGTTCTCCACTGCCGGGGGCTTTTCATCATCCTATACGGGACAGACAAGGAGAGAAAAGCGGTTTTCCCCACGTCTGCTTTGTGGACCTTTTCAGAGAACATGAACTCCATTTCATCAAACTGCTGGCACATTGCATTAATGTTGAGAACTCTCCATTTTCAGACAGAGGTAGTGCCACAGAGAAATTCTAAATTAGAAAAAATTCTAAAGAAAATTGTAAATAACGCATTGCAATGGCATATGAAAACACGTAAATTATGCAGTTTAAATGAGCAATAAATAAGTATGGGACGGACCCGGGGCGGGTGCTCGCTCGATCTCCTCAGCTTGGCCAGAGTCTCGAAGGAATGGCCGCCAGTGTGCTTCCTCTTCCCTTTCTTCACCACTCCATTACCCATCTCACTGCAACACAACAGCAATGCAGCCCTCAGCTTCACTGCGCATAGTGTGCTTTAAACTCAGCCTAAATACATCACTACATCAACCATAATCAAAACAGTATTCAGAAAAGAGGTAAGAGATTATTTTATCATTTTAAAAAAGCTGATATGTAGGAACCTTATACCACAGTCAATATGGAGTGATGCATTGTGGGGATGCTGCTTGAGCAGGTGCGGGTTACTGTAGAGCAGGGGTGTCAAACTCCAGTCCTTTGCGGCAGCAGTGTCTGCAGGTATTTGAGATTTCCTTTCAATCAGAAGCCAATTAAGGCCTTGAGAAGGTGTGTAGACTCTCTAGCTAATCAAAGCCTTAGATGAATAACTTGTGCGGAAGCGCTCCAGAAACCAGCAGACACCACAGGCCTCCAGGACTGGAGTTTCACAGACACCACGGGCCTCCAGGACTGGAGTTTCACAGACACCACGGCCCTCCAGGACTGGAGTTTCACAGACACCACGGCCCTCCAGGACTGGAGTTTCACAGACACCACGGCCCTCCAGAACCGGAGTTTCACAGACACCACGGGCCTCCAGGACTGGAGTTTCACAGACACCACGGGCCTCCAGGACCGGATTTTAACACCCTGGCTGTAGAGGCTCCTGACCTGGGCTCCGGGATGGGCTTGGTGGACTTGCGGCCTTTGATCTTGATCTCGTGGGAGGCCCTCTCGGGCTCCCGGTCCACCCTGGAGTCCGTGTTCTGGGGGGCCGGGGGAAAGCGGATCCTCAGCCCAAAGAGGTGTTTCTTCTTCTTTATCTCTTTCCCTGACATGAACCTGGAAACAGCCACACCGTTAGGAATCATCCGGCTCTCCGATGCAGGTGCAATTGTCAGTTATTGCTCTGAACTACTGTGAAACTCACATGGTGTGGTTATTATTCAGTGCTTCAAGAATGCTTCCATAACGGTCTGATTTGGGGGTTTCTCCAAGCTGTGGGGAGAATAACAGACAATTTAATCTTTTGGTCACCCTGTTTTTTTCTGTCCACAATTTAATATGACCAATCATAACTGCAGACCCATCCCATTGCTGGGACTGCCCCAGTCATGATGGGACAATGCAGCCATACAGCATCCATGCCTTTTTGGGGTGCATGCTACCCATGTTCGATTTCTTTCTATTTGTAGTCCCCCAGCCAAGCTGTACTCATTGTGTCAGAGGACTACATTTCCTAGCCAACATCTGAGAAAGGCAACCAAATTAAATCCTCCTAGGCAATGCAGTAGCCAAATTTAGTATGTCTTTCACATCCACACAAATGACAAATTATGACAAGTGCACTACCTCGCCGAGCTGCAGTCGATCCCAGTTCTCATTAATGTATGTCATAAGTTCCAACTCCGAGTCAAAGTATTTCTTCTTGTGAATGACGCTCAGATTGTAAAGGCTCAGGTGTACAATGTCTGCCCTGTGGGTGAAAGGCGACAGTAAAAATCAAACAGGTGACACCTTCCACAAAAGCATTTTTCTGTCAACATCCACACTATGACAATTTATTTATAATCTTGTCTGGTCACAAGGTCTAACGGTTATTTTCTGGGGAAAACAAAATCCTGATCAATTAAATAGGGCTGGTTTAGATTGGCAAAGGTATCTAAAGCACTATCTACTTCATATGAGCTTTGACCAGAACCATTTCATAAATTCTCCAGAATCTGTCCTTTTATTTACCATTACAGTATATGCGATCAAAATAATTAGACAATGCCTAATAAGGTGTTTAAAACAGGGTAAGAAAACAAAACATAGATGTTGTATTCCAGTACATTTCTCCTGTGATAAGACAAATATACTACAGTACTGAAATGACAGGAAATTAAAAGTTAAACCCACCATCTTAAAGGTAGACGTTTGAGGTACTCTGGTCCAGAATTGCAAACTGAACAAATAAATAGATAGAACCTAATGTGAAAAAAAAGTACAAGAACATATTTATTTTTCTCAAAGGCGCTCGAGCGTTCATTTTGTTTTTAAATTTTCTCAAAATGGTCTTATTTCAGAGGGCAGCCGTGCACCTGTCTCCAAAGAGCATGGGCTTCTGAAAGCACTGAATGCAGGCCTCGTGAAACCACTGCTTACACCTGCTGCACTGCAACATCTTCAGATACCAGCTGGGGAGAGAGCAGAGCTAGGTTACTGCGGCGACCAGCGCTGGAGAGACAGTCTTCATTTAAAACCAAACTATAACAACAATACTAAACCCAGGCACTGCACTGTATGTGACTGCATGCACGCACAGGTGCACAAACACTTACTGTTCATTTTAAAATAAAACTCCATCAATGACATTAGGGTGGGCAATCCATTATGTGCGTGGTTGCACGTGCGTTTGTGGACAAGCACAACTTGCTCTTCACTTTTAATAAACATGAAAAAGCCGGTACAGGCAAGTCCTGGACCGTGCACGTGTCACTCACTCTCCTGGGCCTCCACAGTAGCAGTAGCACTGCTGGATGTTTGTCTTGTGACCCTGGTCCCACACCAGATCCTCCAGGGCGTAGGGCAGCGACTGCTTCATCTCCTGAAGGGCCTTGGCGTTCGGCCCCTTCTTCAGCGCGCCGCCCCTCTGCCGCAAAACACACCAGTTACACGCTTAGCGCTTGGCCTCGCCCCGCGTCTCCCTCAACACCAAAGGAATGCGTGACGGCACGCCAGAAGCGCCACCCCTCACGGAGGAGGCGCCAAGCGGCTTCCACGGGCGCACCTTTGTCGTCGTAGCGAACACGCACTGTCGGCAGAGCCACTTGTCGTCGGAGGCGATCACGCTGGAGTCGATGTTGGGAGCGTGACAGAGCTGGTGATAGCCTGCAAGGAGGCCACAAGCGTCTCAGATATTGACACGGTCATGGTTACGTGCCTCGTTTAGGAACAGGAACTTTTCCTACCGTGATTTACTACTAGTTTGACTATGTATGCTTTACCAACCACCCGTCTTTCCCACCACACTTCCAGTTAAATCCACTAACTTGAATGTATGGATAAGATTTTTAAAAATTGCTATAATGAACCTGTTCCTACAGGCAACTGACTTGTCTGTGACTTCACTGGCGTGTAGGCCTAGCACTGCTCTTCCAGCCCTGCAAGATGCACTTACTTGCATGTTGCTCAGTACCAAAGCATTTCGCAGAGTGCCTAAATGTGAAAGCAGCGTACCCTGGCCACACTTGTCACAGATGACGATCTCGTTGGGAGGCTCGGAGCTTTCTTCCTGGCATATCGTGCAGACCATCTCGCCGCCCCCGCTGGCCCCTGCAACACACAGCCACACGTTAGCACCACTTCCAGGGCTCCTGCTCCGAGTGGTCAAAAGAAAAAAAAAAAAAAAAGAGGAAATGCAAAGATAATAAATGTGAACCCACTGAACAACCGGGGGTGGGAGGGGGGTGGAGAGACTCTTACACACAGGGTGGAAAGAGAAACACCAAGATTTGCAGAGCTTCATTCAGAGCAGATTTCAATCCTTGCATTTTCATCAGCCAGGTATAAATAAAATGCACATTGTCCCAAACAGATCACAACTTCCCCAACATGACAAATCTCGTCACGAACATACAAAATACGCCAAATAGAAACTCAGAACAGTTTTTGTATGCATGGATTTAGACAGACGTGCTAAAGAAATTAGCAAAAAGTTGCTAAAAACAAAGCTCAACCCATAACCTTTTTTATCCACTTAACAGTATATAAAACGGCCGCTGAATTGTTCAGTGAAGCCGATTCATGACTGGGGGAAGAGAGACATTTTGAAAGGACCGACCATCTTCAAAGTCTAAGACTCGGGTGGTGGCCTAATAGCTTTAAATGATGTCAGTAAGGATGCTACAGCAAAGCCTGCACTGTAATGAAACATAGGACACTCAAACATCATGTGGACCACAGAAGGGAAAGTAAAGGTACAGATTACATACATGGACACTGACACAGACTCAAAGTACCTTCCCTAATCTCGTCCCCGGACGCCTCGTTCAACTTACAGTTTGTGTAAGGCCACAAACCCTGAGGTCTGTCAACTGTCAGAGACAAATTAAAGATAACTCAAGCTGAAAGTAGCAGATAGTGGAGAGGAGTGAACCAAGTAAATAAGAGCTAAAATTAACTCAGGCCAAAATGATAAAATTACACAGCATAAAATTAAATCAAATCTAAAAACTGATGCTGTTGATCGGTCTTCTATTGGAAATACCTGTGGAGAAAATAGAAAGGCTTAAAACTACTCTTGTGCATTGAAATGGACACACAAGACAAAACAAACCCAATGGATTTTTATGTGCGATACTGTAAAGATACCAGTGCTGATGTCTCCAAGGGTTGAAAGGCAAATACTAATTTATGCCAGTGGCCACAATACACATCTAAAGCCAGGCGCTGTGTTTTTAAGGGCATTTGCAAAGGACAGAAAGATCTCAATGAATGTGAAATTAAGAGGAAAGCACTTGCCCGTTTGAATGTCCTTCCAAAGAACCCAGGATTTTGAACGATCTTCAAAAACAACAAAGCAGCTCTGGTTTTGTTTGTTTATCTGTAAAAAAAACACAAATAAATAAATATATATATATAAAATTACAATAATTCAAGATAACTATGGCCATTGTCTTCACTTTCTACAAAAACCATGAATTCGGGGACTTTCTGAACTCGTGGCACACAGATTACCTTCGTGATAGTTCCCAGATAAAACAAGCCATCCGACCAGCGAGCTAGGACATCTTGTCCCTCTTCAAATTTGCTCGCAAGTTTCGTGGTGCCCCTTTTCCCATCCTTGAAAGAGAGTTTGGCCGGGGACGCAGGCGACTTGTTTTGTCGATGGGAATGCGATTTTTGGAGGTCAGACAAGTTCGCTGCTCCCGTTGCGTCTCTGTTGTGGAAAAAACATCTATTAGGCAACCTCAGGGAACTGTCCAGTCTCGCTCCATCAGTACATTAACCGAATTCAGCATAACGTAAACAGATTAATTAACCAAGCAATTAACTAAGTAACTGTAATTGGGTAGCCAGGTGCAGACAAGTACCAAGGCAATTAGCTAAGAGGATGTTATGATTTATTCGTACGAATCACAGGCTGAGTTATACGCCCAACACGTTATTATGTACTGGGTACTAACGTTATTACAATTTAAAAAAATCTTTCCTGATACAAATACGATTATAGCTAACTAACGCATTAGAAGGTAAAAAAATATAGCTAATATAGCTATCTAGTTCACCATCTTGATCTTATGTAGCATTCGCTACACTGTGCTGGTACACGCTCGTTTAGCTCCTCGGCCTTTGATTTCATGATTGACCAACAACCGAGAGCCCACTGGCGCAACATTAAGGATGATTGATGTCAGACAAGTCAAACATGCTTCCATTCTGCATGTGCGGCACAGGTGGGACGAAGCATCGAAATGTTAGCCAAACGGACCGAAAGAAAAGTACAAGTCATGTTAGCTTCCTAATAATCCGATTCGTTCTGTGTCCTGTTCTCAAGGCGTTTTCCCCTTTCGCAGAACAGTCCCCTTTTGTTAGCAAGCTGACCAGTTAGCAAAACGAACAATGAAATGCTCATCACTTGACTTATAACTCCACAAAGCACTACATTAAATGAAATCCGAAACATGAAATTTAACGTTACGACTATAATTAAAACGATAGCTGCAGATTCTTAACTGTGCATGTGGCAGTAAATCCGATGGATTTTATCATGCGGAATATTTGCTCTTGAACAATCTAACAAGACACCTCTGTCGAAAAAACACAGCAGTTTTACCTCATTCGGTCACTTCAGGGAGTCAAAATGTTTCATATATTTAACAAATCGGTCTAAACCGATAATTGTAGTCTTCTCCTCAGCGCGCAGTCTTGTGTTTATGCTAATAAACCCGCAGATCCTTTCTCTTCGGTTTCCCGAGCTCGAAAATATTTTTTTTTTTAGAAAATTACAAACGGGTCGTTCTCTCCCAGCGCATTCGCCATTTTGGTTTCCCGCTGAGATTCGGTTGCATTGTGGGAAGGACCCAACCTGTAAACGGCAGATTCTCGCTTAGCAACGTTAGCGAGCTATATTTGAAAAGGAGGGACTGGATATCGTTAGAGAGGCATGGGGGTGAAAGGCAGTGCGAGCTTGATGGTAACAGTGCCGATGCAGATAACAGGCTGTGCACGTTCAATCTGCGGTGTCATGGTTTTCTGCAACTAGACAAGTAAGGTGTGTATGGTCCTTACGCTTCTTTGCCAAATAGCATTTGCATTTTCAACGGAAGCTATAAATAAAAATACTATATCATTTGCAGACGTTACCCGTTAGCAGCTGAGTAACACTGGTATTTCACAATTCTGTGACGTGCGAGGTAGCTAAACTTTTGGCATTTCTCCGTTTGAAATCAAAGTTGGCTTTCTCGTTTGAAATTTGCGCCGTATATTATGTGATTACAATCAGAAGCACATGCGGATTGCATTCCACAAGCTGGCTTTCTTGTCACCAAAAATTATCTAGTCAACAAGTGGGTAGCGTTAGCAATAGTTGACACTCTTTGCACCTTATTTTCTATGGTAACTTTTTAAATATTTCATAATTAGGTTACATGAAGAAGTTGCTTGCTCGTTTCTGTTAGTTAATATTAGACATTAGCTACATGCTAAACGTTGGAAGGTTCCTCTAGCTTGCGCTACGTATACTAGACTAACCACTTGATGGCACTAGATGATCGTCTGACATGGCGTACTAACAGGAGTAACACCAACACACTGTGGTGACAACTATTTTGTTGCCCTTAAAACAGAAGGACAATATATGTGCCACAATAAGTACTAATTTGGTTACATTAAAGAGGAAAATACAAAAGTATCTGTATAGTTCATACTGATCATGTCATGGGTTTGTGTTGTCGACAGCTAATTTGATTTGAATTCAAAATGACATTTACATACATTTATCTACATATTGAACTGGGCCATCCAATGAGCTCAATAGGTTGACTGATTCATGTGGCGGTGTACAGGGAGTATGATTCAATTTGTTTGTGAAAATATTAGTGCATGAGTCAGTTGTTTGCAGAAGGATAGATGGTCTTTGAAAGAACTTGATTCAAAATGCAAACCTTCACTGATGCTGTCCTTTTGGGAGTCAGTCATGACCTGAAATATTGAAATTCTCAGAAATGTGTGTAAAATAATTCAGTATGTAGCTTGGATTGTTTTGCTTTGTGTTAAGGGAGTACATTTTCAGTCGAGTGCTTTCTTGTTGAGGAGGCATTGGGCTATAAATGTATCCCAACTACCTACCCGTTTTACAGTGTCAAAAATGATCAATTTGTAAAGGGACCCATTTTCATTTGTTGTAAGGCTACATGGATAGATATATTGAAGTGTGACATACAGCACTGTAAATGAAAATGTATATAGCCCGGAATTTATGGTATGCTACATTTTGCCATTTGGCAGATGCTCTTATTCAGAGCAATTTACACATTACATGTGATTCAGATGGATATTTTAATAAAGCAATTCAGGTTAAGTACCTTAGGTACCTCTAAGTACAACCGCAGAATCCCAGCTGGGAGTCAGACCAACGGCCTTTGAATTACAAACCCCATTCCCAAACCATTATACCACCCCGAGGTAATGCTTTGCATGCCCTTTAATTGTACCACAAAGAACATGCCTTATGTGTCACAAGATGACATAAGGAAAACCACAAGTGAAAGACGAAGTGTTATCTGTCGGTCTAGAAGTGCTGCACAGTGTCCTTTTTGTCCAAGGACACAGTTTGATTATTGAATGGAAATTTATGTTTGAGCTGTTATAATTGCATGCTATAGAAATGAAGAAATAAACAAAAAAACAAGGTTTTTGTCAGTTGTTTACACAAGTATTTTGTGTAAACAACGTACATCATATTGTTTTGTATTTTTTGTTTATCAAATCTAAAGCAGCGATTTAAATACATTTTTCGCATTGCTCTTCAGTGCTGTACTCCAGATGATACGGTTACCTGTACACTAGTGTGTGATTGAAAGCAACAAGTACTGCATGACAGCTGACAGTAATCTGTATTCCTGAAATGCCTTTGTCAGCTCCGCACGGGTGTCGAAAGAGAAAGGTAAGGTTAACAACAGCATTTCATTTACCAGTGAAAGGCATTGCTCTTAGCTTGCGCGCCGACACATTCTTCACATATCTATGATTCGACTCATTTCACGCGATAAGTGATATGAAGATGACTGTAATTACGACAAGCAGTGCTTGCTTATGGCTCCTCGTCTTAGTCGATATGCCGACTTTTTTTGTCGGCATAATCGTTTGTGCCTGCGCCTTTATGGGCTGCGTTTGACTGAAGTATCCAGCGGTGGTCTACTAACAGCTGCAGTGCAAAGACAACTGCACTGACCGAGGAGGTGCTTTTGTGGCACCCGGAGGCAGACTTGCGAGTACCTGCAAAGGAAAACAAAAATTACTAGGTAACGGAATGCCCTTTGTTTATTTTGACAATTTATGGACAAGCTAATCAGAAGGACAAATTGTGTTAATTCCGGATATTCTTTTTTTGCAGGTTTATGTGGTGAGATGTGCCATTTTCGCCATGGCAAAGGGTCTGATTTCATGGGCCTGGCTGAAAAAGCCGTACTATATTCAGGTAGGAGGCATTTCTGTCATCGTTGTTATATTTTCTCGTAAGCGCAGTGACGTGAGCCTCGGGGCGGTGTGTCCGCACAACCGATTTGAATGGCACACTACAAGTAGCGAAATGTAATTACAAGCCTACAGCTAGCGAGCGAGTTAGCTAGCCAATAGTTCTGGTGTTTCTACTTCAAACTTTTGAGGTCATCCGACTTGTTTTACAATGCAAACATATTTAATTCACTTGCGCAGCAATATAAAAAATGCGCGTAACTACGCTGTTTGTTGGTAACGGAACCCAGCTAGCTACAGTTCATAAGTTGCCTTGCTTATTACTGGCTAGCAAATAGTTTGCCGTTTTTATTATCGATGTTTGTACGCGCTCGTTTTTATGTGATATTTCGAACATGCGTGTACAAAAACGGTCCGAGGAACTTTATGATGTTGCCTTTCGTTGGTACTGATTCCATTATTTACATCGATACTTATCCAGGTGAATAAACGGGCAACTTAGCCTTCGTTAGATCTGAAGAAAGCTCAGCAGAATTACGCCCAGCCAGTGTTCCACTGAAGTCGTTGCTGTAGCAACAGCGCTGCTGTTACTAGTACCACTGTAGCTAGTACCACAAATTGCGTTTTCGTCTTCATGCATGAATGGAAGCAAAACTGTGAAGTGGCCACGCTCGTTGCCAAGTAAGTCTCAACTAAAAAGAGCTATCAGCGTGTGCTGTACGTCCACAGTACAATGGAGGCTACGTCCCGAACCTCTAATACCGAGAGTTCACCATGGGAAATAATAAGTTACTCTGTTCTGTGATGACTAAACGCATTGGCTGCCTGGATGACAAATTATCACAGTGGATAACACATTGAATTGCCTTACCCAAGTCTTCATTCCTTGCATTCAGTTGATGCATTTTTGAATTGTGATATGGGTATACAACGTATTTGTAATCATATCTATGTTCAGGTAATGCATTTTTTATATGCACTAATTTACACCAAGCTGGAACAGCAGAGAATGATCATTCGAGCAAACCAGACTCGACTTGGTTGATTGAATCAGTTCTGGAAATTCTTCTTAAATTCCGTTGGAATTCAGAGGAAAAGAAGACTTTGGGGAGAAGGGGATACGAAAGATAAAAGCTTTGAGAGCAGAGGTGTGCGGGACACGGAAAGAACGCTGAGGACCTGCGTTAAACACTCACATCCTGACCGTAATTGCTGTGTAACCCATTGACATTTCTGGACGACTTCCCCTGACAAAGTTCATCCTGTTTGTTTTTGACCAAATTATGAAGTGTGAGGAAAGCAATGGGAGATACGAGAGAGTTTTACTTTGACGTTGTAGTACTGCGTACCTGAGGGCGACATCTTTGGTACGTTTTCTAACATCTGTGCTATTCCTGCTTGGTGCTGTTTTCCCCCCACTTTAATCCAAGGTGTGGATGCAGATTTCAGCATTTTCTGGCATGCTCTCTTTAATAATAACTGCTGCCTTTAACAATTTTAAAACAAAAAGCCATATATTTGAATAATGACATGAGTCACTCCAGAAGTAGCCTGTTGTTGAAACATTATCATGATGTGGTGGGAAAAGGAATGGGCATCGGAGGCTTTTTTTACCGTAGTGGCTTTTTCATAAAAGTTTCTAGTGTGCATGTGGAAGTAACTGCGGTGTTTTCCCGTTTTATAATAAGTAGTGTGTCTGTTGAATAATTGCATTTATAAAGCTGGGGAGATTCAGCGGGACTGTATGCAATAGAGGTGGTGTTTCGCAAATTTGAATTATTTCCATATTGGATTTGTTTGGTTTTATGATGTCAGTTCCGTGGCGGTTGCAGATATTTTGGTGCCGAGTACTTGCTTGGTTCTAGTCGCAGTTGCAGGCAAAATGTGAATGTGGAAGGGAGACTGCTTCCACCAAATGTGCAAAGTTTGGCTGTTTTGGCTCTTTGTTTTAGGTACATATTATGAAAATGTCAATGACACATTAGTCTCCTTTTTTTTTTTTTCTAAATTAATGTTGCCATTGTATTTAGACTCCAGCTGTTGTACTGGAGTCTGTTGTACTAACAGACCCTTGCGCCTGGCCTAGGGCTTAGGCGTACAGGCCGGAGGTGAGAATAACCCGTATGTTTTCCCGTGTGGGATTTGTACACAGCTTTGCGTCCTCTCCCCCCTTAAGCGCACCTGGCCGGCTTTAGCTTCAAAGCCAGGCCGCGGCTGCTCCAGCGGAGCTGGCGCGCGCTTGCGTGCTGCTCCCGCCGCTCCCTCCCGTACGCTCCCTGCCCGCCCCCTCCCGCTCTGCTCCCTGCCCGTACGCTCCGAGCGGCAGCAGCGGGCTTGTGGGCCGACGCGGCGTGACAGCCGTCGCAGGCGGGGTGCGCGTTTCTGGGCCACTTTGGTCTCCCCAGCGAGACCCGCGACAAAGCAGAAAAGGAAAGGAAGACCGGGTTCCTCCCGCTGGAGCGCTCCACCCCGGGGACCCCCTGAAGAATGTTTACTTTTCCGATCACGTTTCAAACCCCCGAGCCGGTTTCTGACGGTGGCTTTTTTCATCGCAAGCTCGCTCAGGGAAGATTCTCTTCGGCATGCAGCTCGTTTTTTTTTGTTTATTTCCCCCCATGCAACCATTTTCCCCCCTCTGTGGAGTCTTCATTATTTTTTATTAGTTGTGCTTTAATAAACACAGAAAACACAAAAGGAAAAATAAAACATTTATCCTGGATATAGGCACAGGTTATTTTCCTTGTTTGTCAGCATTCTTTATATTTTCAGAGATTGTTTTCCAACCGAGGCATTGTAATGTGCTGTTGGAAACCCTTGGTTGCCTCTTCAGCCGCAGAATATTTTTTTAACCTGTCAGTAGCAAACCGACTTCAGACCAACAGAGTTTTGAAATATTGCACATATTTGTTTCCCCAGCTGGTTGGGCCAGTAAATATACACGTATCATTAAATCACCATTGAACTAGTCCTGTCTGACAGAAATTATCATTCAAATTGGCAACATATTCCCTCTGTTCAAATGTTCAGGTGCTCCATATGTTAAAATGATTTTTAGTGGCCCCGTTAGCCGAGTGAAGTATGTGGCTGGTGCGGTGCTGTAATGTGGAATCGGGGAGGGAACCCTGACTAATGTTTCACTTCGGGTGTATCGGGGAGAGCCGCGCTCGCTCAGCCCTTAGAAACCGGCTGCCCAGCCAGCGACCCGGTTGCCGTGGTTTTGTTTATCTGCCTGCAGAGGAATAATCCTACGCGCTGGATGCAGTTAAGGCGGAGGTTATCAGCCCCTGGCAGTCGGCGCGCGTCCTCACGCCGAGAGTAAGGAGCTTATAACAGCTCGAGACTCCGCGCCGCCTCATCCAGCGCGTTCCCCGTTTGAGAGAAAACTCCTCCACTCCAGAGAAACCGCCGCGTCTCTAACCGCTCGTGGCTTTGGCGCCGTGGGGCCGGTCGGAAAGCCAGTGCCAACACTCGACTGCGGTGTTTTTCAGGATCGTTTAGAGATCACGTGCAAAAAAAAATCACCTCATTTTTGCAACAATAATGCAGAAAAAACCAGAGAGTTAAATATTATATCAAGGCTATTTCATTCAATTGGGATTTTAAATTAGTTTTTTTTTGTACTGAAAGAAACAAAGTTCTTATACAGCCCACTGTAGGAGGGTTTAATACTTAGGATGTCATTTGTTGACCGTGTTAATTGCATAACTGTCATGGCATTTTATATTAGAACCATTCTGCAGTGCAGTCTGTCAAAAGTGAATATAAAATGAACATCTGTACAGAACAGACACCGTGCCAGACCTCTAGCTCTCCTGTGTAGAAGTGACACATTTTACACAAAAATTAAATTCGTATTATTTTCCTGTTCGTACATTTGGAAAATTTTTTTGTGACTTAATGAACATTAAGTGTGAGGGGGAAAAAAGTGATTGCACAGGGCCCTTTAATATGTCTATGTCATGGTCAATAGATGTAAAGGTGAAATTTGCTGAACTGGCATTCTTAGACCTGGACAGATGCAAGAGGGTGTAGTGTGTGGTCCCCCCCCCACGCACACTTTTAACTCGCGTGAAGCCTTGTCAGGGAGGCTTCTCGCCGTCTGCTTGAAGAGCTCTGCGATCTCCAGACGAGCATCTCTCCAGTTCCTCTGCAGTCAGTGCTTCACAAATCACTGCTGATGCAGGGCACGCAGGAGGCTGCTGGGCCGTATTAAAACTGGCCGTCGACGGCATCGATCTGGAATAAACTTTTCCTGGCGATTGCACTGTACGCGGCCCATAAAAGATGTTTTTTGTCTCCCGCGGGACCGTGGACCAGCCGAATTCATTTCACCTGCGGCGCTCCTGTGGTACGGAGCGCCTCCAGCGCTAACGCTTTTCGTTTGCTCCGGAGCATTCCAGACAGGTTCCCAAACCACAGCGGGACGCCTGATCTTTCAGCGCTCGGCGTTTCACGCGAAGCAGGGCCCCCGTCACCACGCACCAATCAAAGGTCGGCGTTTGCTGACAGAAGAAAGTGGTCTGGTTCCCTGTAGCCTCTGTGTCCTCGGGTCATTTTGATATGGTATGAAATTCTTGTAGAAACGTATTAAACTGGAACCCCTTTTTATTTTAGTCTTCTGATCGACCGTGTGTAAAATTCAGAGTAACACACAGAATGTTATTGAGCAGCAGGAAAACAATAACCGCGCAAGAAAACTTGGAGGAACGGTTGTTTTCACGCTGTTTCGTGGTCATTCATCAAATTGATTTTCCAGGGATGTTAACTTTGTGGTTTTTGTCCAGATTACATACAGAGCAAGTTTCCGCTTTCGTGTACAGAAATGAGCTGGCGGTAAACTGAAGGGAAAATCAGCGGCTATGGTGCTCCGATAGGCTGTAGCCGCTATGCCTGTGGGATAGACTTGAGAGACTTATTATTCATTAATTATATGGCTACTTAATGCCGGTATCTTAGCCAGCTGTATGAATTTTTAAACACATACCAGGCATGTTCAGACGTACTGGAGTTATTGTCAGTGTTGTCTGACACATAAAGAACATTGAACTCAATAGTGTGTTTGTCAAAATCCATATTAATTAGAGTACTGATCTATATTTCCTGGCTGGCTAAAGAGTCATGTTTTGCATTCAGACAGTGTTGACTGATGTATAATTTGACCTTCTTTGCAAAGCACAGTCAATAATCCTAAACTGCACACAAATATATTTTGGAGTTTCATTGTGCCATTAAATTCAGAATATCCACTGATCCCCTATAAAACCTCATTGTTATTCAGCCAGACTTAAGAAAATCGTAAGCAGTATAATTTTGGAGATAAGCTCCATCATTAACCGGTATCAAGATTTGGCCTTGTCTATAGCGGTATGGTTGCGCAAATTAAATGATTCTCAGTGAGATTTAATTTGTGACCTCAGCCCAGTGTAGCCAGACTGAGCACAATTGGAAAGGTTTTGATTCTGGAACTGAAAGAGGTTTTGCAATTTTGAAAAGAGTAAGAAAAAACAAAAAAATACTGACGAGCACTGATAACCAGAAGACATTCATAGCTTAGTCTTTAAGCTGTGAGATGACCACAACTATTTTTAAGGACAGAACATAAGTATATGGGACCATTTAAATGTTGTACTTGATCTTAAGATCAAGATGAAAGTATGAATTTTACTAATTGTTCAATTCAATAAAAATGCTAAAAACAATGAGTAGAATTGCCCATATTCATCCATACTTAAATGTCTAATACTGACACTCTGTGATTGGAACTCCATAGACAACCAGTTTAAATAGTGACAGAAACTTCTTTTCTGGGCCAGGAAGGAGTGCAGTCTGAGGGGTCCTGCATGATAAACTGTCTCTGAAGCTTCAGTGAGCACACAAGGTCATATTTGAAAATAGAAGGCCTCGTCCCCTTACATGCGGATCCTGTCTGGGAGCAATGATGGTGTCCTCCGAACAACATGGTTCTTTTCCCTCTCCCTCCGTTTCTCATGCAGATACATCTTATTTCAATTATTTATAAATGAACCGCGCGCCCATTATTAGTGTGGGGAATCAGCTCTCGACACAGGGGACACGGCGTGAACGCTGCTGCGTCTGTAAATGAAATTATGGAGAGTCTGTGGTGGAAATGGTGAATTAGGCAGATAAATCACTCCTTGACCCTGTGGCCGGGGTGTTCTCATACTTACCTAGTCCCTCATGGTCGAAAAGAACCGGCTGCCCTACTTGGATCTGCCAGGCGACTCGCCGCCTTCTAGCACCTGTTGGAGACACAGCTCTTTAGACCAAGCCTGGTCTCCCCAAACTGACGTGTGAGACCTTCATTTTTGTTGTGCTTATTTTTTATACCTGCATTTAACAGTTTATTTTGTTACCGTGCACTGTACCTGCACTGAATCGTACCTAAATGGTTGATGTTAGGACATTTACGCTTGTTGACTTCTGCGGTCTGTAAATTGCAGTTGGATATGTTATGGTACATTCAGATTATGTTTTTCACATCGCTGCACCTTCTGCCGACTCGGAAGAGTGCACCATGCAAATCAGGGAGATTTCTTCGCCCCCCAAAACCTATTCATATGGGCAGGGCGTTTCACAACTCTCAGCCAATGTTGTGCATTGCATCAAAACCTTGCCCAATTCCTCAACAGGTCTGCGGAGATTGGTGAATGGGTGATTGATGTACACCTCGGTGCAACCTTCCCCTGAGTACGAGCGGTTTCAGAGTAGCAACCGTACCCTCCTGCTATGCAGCAGAATGGAAGAAATTCCATTATTTCTCCCTGGCGTGTTGCTGTGTGCTTCAGCGAGGGAATGGCCTTGAAGTTGTGCACACCGCCCGCAGAACATGGTTCTCACTGGCTGCTTATATACCTGCCAATGTTAGCGTGCCTGTGGGAGGTCTGGTTTATGTGGCATTTTTGACCTGGATCCTACTTCCTATAGCTTAACTTGCTCAAATGTTCAATGCATGATTGCTTGTTCTCTTTCCTGTTTCAGCCAAAAGTATCTCTTCTCTGCACAAGGGTCTTATCTGAAATAACAGATGTCTCCTTCAGAGACCAATGAGTAGGGCTGCTGACTTCAACTGAAACACTGCTGATTGCTTCAATATTTGCAGTAAGCTCGGAGCCAAAAAAGCCATCTTTAACATTTTGATATGGCACAGTACTTGCCTGGAGTGTACATGAAGCTGTTTTAACAATAGTTTTCAGTTTTCAGTCGATCTATAAAGAAAAGTTTTACTTTTTCAGTGAAATCATACACTGGTTGGCGTGAATGCTGTTAGGGTGTGTGAACTGAGGTGCAGACTGCATCATTCACAGTTGAGCCATGTCGCTATTGGAAACCAGCACCTGCGCATGTAGCATGTGGTGGGTGTAATTCCTTTGGGGAGAAACAAAATGGAAAAATGGGACTGATTGCTCGCAGACTCGGGGGCTGGATTTGAAAAACGACGTGGCTCTGACTCCACAGTTTTGTTGTCAGCTCGGGCAAATTGATCTTTACGAGTTCTGATGAAAAGCGAAGCAATTTTTCGATGCGCCAGACCTTTCGTCGGCCTTCCCGAGGGATCGAAAGCTAATTTCCCCACTGAACTTTTTTTTTTTGCGGTCAAAAACGAGGCTGGAGAAAAACCGCGTCTCGTCGGCCAGCAGCCGCGGTCACTCGCTTTTTAAAAATGTGCAGGCAACCCCCTTCAGGCAAACGCGCCGCGGGTACTTTCTCGTCCAGGCGGGGCCTTCTGGGATTTGGGCTATCGGGACGGCTCGTCTCTATTGGCTCTCCCCATCGATCGGAGCCTCTTGCCATGCGCTCGTCTCACGGCCTCTCCCTCAGCCGCGTTTCTGTAGAAACAGCTCCTCCTGGCTTGAGTTAGCCTATCGGCAGCGACACGCGGCCGTTGTGTTAAATCATCCCCGATCTACCTCAGCGTGAGTACAGTCCGATTAGCGCCCTTACGTTTGCCCCTAATGAGGGTCGCGTTTCTACAACTGCAGACCCACCGCTTTAGAGGACGGACCATTACCTTAAATTTTTAAGAATTGCTGTTTACATGTGTGGCCTATTTTTCCCCCTCTGACTGTTCAGCGTTTGCCCCAGTTGCATTTGAAGGACCGTGGCTGCTGCGACGTCATGTCCGCTGAGGCTAGCGCACTCGCGGTCCACTAGCGCTTTAGCTTGGATACGCCCCCACCCACCCCGGAGGCAAAGGGAAGATTGAATGCTCTATCCAGCTCTTTCTCGCCTTGTCTCAAAGTTAAAATGATGAGGATGTGTGCTTTCTCCAAACCTCACAAAAGATCAGGATTTTTCTGACTTGATGTGACAGGTGACCAACCAGCCACACACTGCGCATTCTTTGGTAATACCCAGGCCTACTGTCATGATGTTGTTGGTTTGTCTTGGCCCTTGAAGTGTAAAATTGCTTCGGCGCAGTTTCTGATTGTATTAAGCCTGCTCTCCAGACGCATTTCCTCTTCGGGCTTAAAAATGATTGCCTTTGGATGGCAGCTCTCGATGTGATTTCTTGTCGGATGCGCAACCTGATTTTTGTGCCGCCTATCTTCGCTGGAAGTTTCAAAACAACACGGGCCTTGAGTATGCACGTCCGTTAAATGTTTGATTTCTGGATCTGAGCAGCTGTCGCTGCTGTCAGCCAGCAGGCTATTAAAATGGCGCTGAGCTTGTTTCACCATTTTAGAGACCTCGGTTGGACATAAAAATGTTCCGACTCGTATTTAATCATTAGCATTTTTCTTCATTTGGCTTGGCATTTACAAGTGCTCATGGCTGCGTCTGAGCTGTAAATCTAGAGAAAAGGAAACCCTGCACAAGCGGTTTGTAGAGCTACTGTGTAGACTCTTCGTCCGTTATTTCTGTCCTCTGACAGGTGATTTTTAAATATGAAACTCGTCTGTTGAACCTGTCTGTTCTTGTTACCCCTGAAGTCACGTACTACTCATTCCAGTAACCTGAGCTAGTATCTGCGCAGCTGTCACCAAAGCCCCAGAAGAATGGCTTCTTAGCTGCGCTGAGATAAAACGGGATTTGGGGAGATTTAGGATGTGGAGTTTTTTAATAGCGCAAGGCCCCATTCGAGAAGGACTCAGCCTTCAGATAAACACGGAGGGCTTGCCTCTTCTGTCCACAAAAATAATTGAAATGATCAATCAAGTGGGGGGGGAAGGTTTCATTATTTTGTGGTGCATTTTACACCCGAAAGTAATTCCCTGGTTAGCTGATAACGCTGGGTACCGAGCATATAGGCCTTCCGCTTCAAGGGATAAAGTCGAACGAGATGTTTTGTGTAAGAGCAAGATTCAGATATGGGCGCAATCAGGGTGGAGATCTGCTATCTATATCCCCAGTGTCAGACATGCCTGACAGACTAAAAGGCATAAAAAATAATATTGGGCCAGTGTGTTATCTTTTCTTTTCGTGTTAATAGAGATGAAAAGAAGGCTTATGTTAAAGGAATGCACCGCTTGGGCAATGATTTTGTTAGAACATTCCAGACAACTGGAGGCATTGGAGAACGGCTTTGCAAACGGCTGAAGGACTCAAACCCCCCAACCCCCCCCCGCCCCACCCACACACTGCCCTGCCGCCCCCAGCGGCGGCCCCCCCATAACCCCACCCCCCCCCGCACAGAGAAATCCTCCGTAGGGGTGAGGTAACTTCAGCCCCCACACTTCCTCTTTGACGAGAGCCGGCGTGCCGAGCCGCGCCGGGCATCTCCCCCGTCGCTCCTGCGCGATCCCGCCGCCCTCGGAGCCGTCCCGCCTCTCTTCCTCTTTCCGTTTCTCCCTCTCTTTCCTCCCCCTGCCACACAGGAGCCTCGAGCAATCACGTCTGCGGGGATCAGACATCCGGAACGATTCGCCGCACAATGGCCGAGATTAAAGCCGTTACCGGCGACTCTGGCGTTGCTGTCTGGCGTCTTTGCATTCCGAGACTGGCCTTGGTTGCAGACGCGATATTGCCCAAGGACATTGAGCCTGCCAGTGAAGACATGGGGATGATTAAATAAAGCATGACTCACCCGCTCACAGTCCATGGAGCCGGCGCTAATGGCAGGTCTCACACGGGTATAGAAAGATAAATAAAAGATAGTGTGCGAGCGTCAGGGTCACGGTAAGTAATCAGCCCTTGATGGGATGTTTGACTTGATTATAACGCGGTCCGTGTAATTTGCTCCCCAGAATGGACGCGGGACTGACGGTTGAAAAATGTTGGGTTTAAGATGAAGGAATAAAAGGAGGGGGGAGAAGACAAAATTCAGCTACAAGGAGCGGCAAGTTTTGTGTTCAGCAAAACCTCCAGCTGAGAGGGGCGGACAAATAATCTTCCTCACCGTGAGCCCATTGTCCTGATCCCTTTCGAATTACACTGTGTGAGCAGGCCAGGAAGCGTAGTTTCCACGCTTTGATGAAAAAGCTCTGCTTCAATCCTGTGCCCCCATAGCACTGCTGATTGTCATTCCAAAATATTATTGTTAGGATGCTAAATTGACAGCCAGGAGATGGATTTTTTTCCTTCTGCATAATACTGCCAATTGTTAAGCAAAGGAACACATAAATGTTCTGCTGTGGATTTTTTTTCTTTTTTGTTTGTTTTGTTTTTCAGAAATAGCCTGGAAAAAGAAATGTTTCCTAGTCTGGGTGGAGAGGTTTTGTGATTTTGGTGTCTAGTAAAACTGTAATATAGCCTGTTTTTTATTAAGTCCTTTAGTCCTTAAATTCCTTTTTGTATGAAAATCCACTATATTTAATACATATTTATTTTATTTATGCTTTTTCAAATAATGCATACTATTTAGTACATACTAAACAGTACATTCTACTTAATGCATAGTGCATACTGTGTAGTGCATACTATGTAGTAAATACAGTCACTGTGTACTAGCTAGTATGTACCAAGTAATAGGTGCTCAGTAGTAGTAGAAAAAGAAAAGTTTTCTAGTCTGGGTGGAGAGGTTTTGTGATTTTGGTATCTTGGAGTAGCACTCTAATATTGTTTTATTTTTTTATGTTTTTTTAGTCCTTCAATTCCTTTTTGTGTTTTTCAAAACAAAAATGCATTACATTTAATACATATTTATTTTATTTGTGCTGTTTTTAAAACGTTTTAAATATGCTTTTGGTAAACCATGTTTAATGCCATTCATTAAGCGAACACAAATCTATTGCACATATCAGCCCGCAGGCAGATATGATCTTGGGAGAAGGCCGGAGGGTGACGGGTAATGAATATAATGGTGTCCACTGTGAGGCTGCCTGCATTTCTGGGTTACGTAAGACCGCGAAAGCAGCCAACGACTCGAGCCAATTTTAGAAGCGGGGTCCCCATTCGTCTGCTGGCGGTCTGCTGTGTCCTTCCGCAACTCCCCCCCCCCGCCATCTCCAAATCCTTTTGCGATGAAGAGGAGCTTTGAGACTACAGCAGGATGCATCCTCATCTTTTGTTCTGACTTTTTTTTTTTTTTTACTGCTGACAACAAAAACACAGCAGCGGGTAATTATATGCTCTGCATATGGCGAAGGGTTGCGCCTCCTGCGTCCCCCCCTCCCCCCGCGGCCCCCCCATGCTCCCCCCACGGCCCCCCCGTTGCAGGCTGTTTCTGTTGGAGGGCTGACACTGGCTGAGACGGGGGCCTTTCCCGGAACGCTGACTCCATCCGAAACTCAGACGTGCTCGCTTCCAAAGAGCAGCGCCGCCAAGCCAATTATATTCACAAGGTGACCGTAGATGTCAAGGAAGAACGACCACGGTTTTGGCAAGGCGACGGGACACTTGGAGAGAGGCGAGGAGCATGCTGTGCGTGACCATGTAGACTGTCAAGCTGTTCATCGTTTTCCACACTCTGTCTGTTTGAGATTGAGCGCCGTTTATCAATGAACAATCACGCTAGAGCAAAAAAAAAACCCATATGAAAAAATTTCATTCGAAGCATACTTGGCATGAAATTATACTTACTAATTAAACTTGCAGTATTCTGAAGTATAAAATAGTGTACTAAAGGTATACTTAAGCATACTATTTTTTCACATGGGAATGCATTTCTAAAGAAGGGTATCAGACTGTGTTCTTTGTAGGACGCTACACGGTGATCCACCCACAGCTGAAGACCAGGGACTTTATTGAGTCACCATCCTTGCACGAGAACAATGGACACTGCATTGCTGTCGTGAGTCACTGCCACAGCCACCTGGCTGCTGTGCTCGTAAACAGGACTCCTAACAGACGAACGGGCGTTTGGGTTTCCAGCTGTCCGGAGCGCGGCGGCGAGCGTGGCGATGAGCTCGGAGACGCCGCGGCAAGGCCCCTCCCCTCCGGCACAGCCGCTGGTCTCTCAGGAGCGGCGGAAGAAGCCGCGTCCTCTGCTTTTCCTCTCCCTCGCGCGGAGCCGCTCCAAACTAGGGGGCTGAAACGCTTCAAAGAGCCCCCCGCCATCTGCTCCAGAATATTCTCGCATTTGATTATCCTCCTGTGTCGGAGTAAGCTGATTAACGTTCCCTTTCTGGACGTATTTTTTGAATTATTTTAATGCATAACACAAGTTGTCCATTACCACCCCCCATGCTCCCCCCCCATTCTTTTGTCCATCCCCCCACCCCCTTTCCCCCTCCCCCACAGCAAGGTAGAGAGTCCCATTAGAAATTAAACTCAGAGGAATAGCATTGTGGTCATAAATAATAGATGAGCTTTCAGTAGTCAGCAGAACAAGTGTTAGTGTTGAGATTCGCTCACAGCTATCCTCTTTGCATTGTTCCTGCATTGTGAAAGAAAAGATTTAAACCGAAGGGACCAGGAGCAGTACGCCTTTCCGTCTGCAAGCCGATACCCATCTCCCTCGAGGGTCTGCGAGACCGGCACTCCAGGACTTTCAGACATGCACTGCGATCGCGGTAACTGCGAGGCCGGGAAAATGTTATCCCCCCCCTTCGCCAATTTACGGGCCGCGCCCGCGATCGAACTGTTGGTCTTTCCTCGGCTGGAGAGGAGGGGAAAAATCGAGACGGGCTCGGCCGAGGTTATCGGGCCCGTGGCTGCCTCCTCCTCTCCTCTCGGCTCAGCATTGACCAGGCGGCTTCGCCCGGTCATAAATTACTCCGCTGATTTGATGGAGCGCTGGCGCGGTCCTGCCGCGAATCCCCACGAGGCCCTGGGCTCTTGCGGGCAGCACGTCTCCCACGCATCTCCCAATCTGCCGCTTTAAATGCAAATCGGAGGCGGGAGGCGCACTCTTATTGGCCGACACCGAAGCGGGCGAGCCTCCCCCGACAGACGATTCCCTGATCGACGATCGGACCCTTTGATGAAGATCTCGGTGCTGGATCTGGGGAGGAGGGTCTGTTGAAGAGCAGAATGCTGGATTCAGTTATTCTGAGTCAAACCCCCCCCAGAAGCTTGGATCTCCTTTAAGCAGTTTTCCTTGGACTCTGGTCAGTATTTATAGTGGAATTCGTGGAATCATCATTATGACAGACTTGTCTGTCCAAGGGAGGTAGCCAAGAGATCTGGGCTGTTGTCGTAACACCTTATGCCGGCTTACTAGCCTGTGCCATCTGGCTTCTGCAACTGCTGTTGCCTGCCGGATGCTCAACCTGCCTAATTTCACACATGCTTCACCTGTTTTGAACAGCCTTTACGGGCTTCTGGTGGCTGCATTCAGTGCGAATCTCTCACACTGACACATCCAGCTACAAACGGTACTGGCCCTTCCTGTCTTCAGACTGTGATCCCACCAGACCTGGGTCAAATAAATATTTGCTTTGGATTCATTCTTTTCTGTGGTCTGTTGATCTTGTCTGGTGCAATTGAGCCTGCCAGTATGACCAGAAGGCGGGGTTTGCACTTTTTGAGAGTATTTCATTGGTTCCGATACACCAGACAAGATCGGTAAAGCGTAGAATCCAAGTATCTGAATCCGAAACAAATACGTATTTGACCCAGGTCTGGATCCCACCACACGCTCACAGAGAGTTCTCCATAAAGCAGCCTTCTGCGAGCTGGCTGTCCCGTCCCTAATGCCAGCCGCTCCTCATAGCCCCAGCTTTCCCCTGCCCTCTTCCCCCAGTGGCAGAATGACTTTCCCCCCAGTTGGTCAGGAAGGCGCATTCACTGGTTGTCTTTGGGGAAAATGTCTCAAAGCTTTTCACGTTTCACCTCAGCGTTTCTGTTTAAACTCGGTGTCGCTACGTGAGGTGGAGAATTGCCTTCTGACCGACCCCCGCCATCTCTTGGCTGATCCCACGAACAGTTAAATACGCAGGAGCCTCTGGGTAACAGTTGGAACTGTGGCAGCCAGGATTCCATTCATTCATCACTGCATTGTGAACCGGTCATTTGTCTGGTTTGGCCACCCAACAGCTTTAGAGTAATCTATTTTAATCTTGTTTTGGCATCTTCCTGCAGAAATGTAGTCCTATTGCCATATTCCATAAACAAACTCCAATAGAGTGTTTGTTTTTTAAAATAATGGGTCATGCATTGTTCTTTTTCAACGTATCCTAATGACAAATTAAGCATGGTGAAATAGTTAGGATGTAATCTTAGTTTAGTAATTGGCATCTAGGCTATGCTCCAAGTTTGTCCTCGGTCTTTTGAGCATTAGTTCTGTTTACTCAGTTTGGTAAAAGTGTGTATTCATTTTGTTCAAGGCTGTGATTGTACCATTGCCCAGAGGCACACAGGCATTTGTCATTGTTGACTACAGTTGCGGTACATTTAACAGAAATGACTGGAGGTGGGAACACACACCCAACCGCAATTACCTACACTCCTAAGGAGTTCTTTTTCTGATCCCGAGATTATTTCCCCTTAACCTACAAGTGTATGAGCTTTGAATTTTTAAAAGGGGGCGGGGGGGGGATGCAATAAGAGTTTTTGTGTTTAATAACAGGGGCAGTTTGATTTTAAGAAATAGTAAGTATTCTAAACTCTTACGAAAAGGAATCGCAGTCCTTTTTTATTTTAATTCGGAGATATTTTAATAGCGTATGACAGTATTTTCCAGCAGAGATCACTTTGCCGCTGCGCATGTAAAGTAATGCAGGGAAGAAGCCACATTCGATAAACCCCCATTAGCCGCAAGTGCTTGTGCTGCGCGGTTTTCCCCACAGCCAAAGGCTGCCGTGGAGATCCCGATGATAAAAAGGCGGCCTCATTGACATTTAAGCCGCGCAGTATCGACTCGCGAAGCCAGTCGCGTATTTGTTTTCTTCCCAGAGTTACCGCTTAATTGCTCGATGGCGGGATACGATGCACATTCCCGCGCCCCCCCGCGCCCGCCCCCCCCACCGCTTGGGAATCGATTCTTACCGTTCCCACACAATGGCCGCAGCCTCGCCGTTGCGCCGGCTACCGCCCCTTCCGTGCGCGTGAGGGGTTAAAGAATTGGCGGTGAAGTCAAGCAGTCGTCCTCGCCTTAGGCCAAAAGACCCCGGTCGCTTCCCTGCCCGCGTTTAAAGCAACACGCGAATCGACGTCTTCGGCTTTTCTCGCGCAGAGTAAAGGTCGCGGTGACATTTAGAATTCTCTCTCCCGCCCTCCCTCTTTGCGAGTTTCTGTTTAAACATGAACAGGTGTGGAGGCGGCTGCGGCTACGGCTACACGCCATCGTACGGGGCAGCATTACGGTTCTGAGCGACGCTTCGTTGATCCCGGGCCTGTATTGCGAAGCGCAGTTGCTCTGTAGAGGTCTGAGAATTATCCGAGGTGGTGGGGGCTCATGCTAGGGGATTAGGAACGACTGTGATTCCTGTGTATATGTGTGTATTGAAATAACGGCAGTACCGTTATTTCAATAACAGTCTAAATCGGATCGCCAGGACAGCTCCCGGACCCAGAGAGACCCCTGTCAAAAGGAATACCTTCGTCAGTTTTTCCTTCACTTTCCCCCCCCCACAAACCCTTGGCATCTCGGCGAGTCTAATGGCCTTCCTCCGGGCGGCTGTCCCATAATGGGGGAGGGGCCCCGCAGAGCTGCGGGTACGCTACGCTAGTCCCAGCCGTGACGCAGAGGCTACTCCCGCTCAAAGGGTGATGAAGCGATCGGTCTCCGCGGTTACTCTTCATGCGTTCTGAGAGCACAGCCAGGGAGTCGGAGAAACGAATGCAGACTTCGCCAGGATCTCGAGAAAATGCAGGTAGTCTAAACTAGTGGCTGCACACAGGTTTGGCGGTGAAACCAGTGAGGCTGCCGTTGTTGGAGAAGGAATGGATATTTGCGCAACGCTGTTCGGGTGTCGGGCAGCCGGTCGTCCCTCTCGCTCGTTTGGAGGGTCTGGCTTTGGAGAAACGTCCACGGGGTTAACGTCACCTGTTCTGGCGTCAGGGTGCGCATGTGAAATTTCCTCAGTGCTCACTGCATGCCATAATCCCTGTCGTGTCACGGTTTGGCGAGAAAGAGAGCTGGGCACAGGCGTGCGTGTATCCGCCAGAACCTCCATTAGTTCATTCCAGGATAAGATGAAGGGATGGTGTGGATACAGGCCATTAGCGAGATGTTTTTAAATGCATTTACCGCACAAACTCCGTCGTAAATCTGTCGAGTGGGGTGGCTTGACCCTTCAGCTCTTGGGACTGGCAGTTTTGGAAGGTGATCAGAGGTGGGACACGCCTGAGGACGCACATCAGAGCTGTTAATTCAGCGTGGTTTCACTGTGTGCTCAGAGCCCGGGTTTCATCTCACTATCTGATCATACAGTGAGGAGTTTGCATGTGTACACACACACACACACTCAGAAACACAGTCACAGGCTCATACGCACACACACACACACCCACACACTGTCACAGACTCATACGCACACACACTCACAAAAACAGACACACACAGTCAGAGACTCATACACACACAAACACACACACACACAAACGTACCCAGACATGCACATGCTGTCACACACACACATGCAGACACACACACTCACAAACAGTCACACACACACACACCCACACACACACTCACAAAAATAGACACACACACTCACAAAAACAGACACACACACACACACACAGTCACAGACTCATACGCACAAAGACGCAGACACACACAAGCGTACCCAGACACACACGCCTGAGGACACACATCAGAGCTGTTAATTCAGCGTGGTTTCACAGTGAGATGAAACCCAGGCTCTGAGCACACAATCTGATCATACAGTGAGGAGTTTGCATGTGTACACACACACACACACTCAGAAACACAGTCACAGGCTCATACGCACACACACACACACCCACACGCTGTCACAGACTCATACGCACACACACTCACAAAAACAGACACACACACACACTCACAAAAACAGACACACACACACACAGTCAGAGACTCATACACACACAGACACACACACACAAACGTACCCAGACATGCACATGCTGTCACACACACTCACAAACACACTCACAAAAACACACACCCACACACACACACAGTCACAGACTCATACGCACAAAGATGCAGACACACACAAGCGTACCCAGACACACACAAGCGTACCCAGACACGCACGCACGCGCACGCACGCACACGCACGCACGCGCGCGCAAAATGATGAAATGCTGTGTGGCCGTAGCGGTTCTCATCTCTGGCCTGTTGCTGCAATTTCACGGATGGGCGGCCCACAGTCAGGGCACAGGAGCCAGAGGGTGGCCATGTCCTGAGCTGAGCTGCTCAAATGGGTCAGGAGGAAACCCATCCTAGGCAAGGCTACCTCACCAGCTGACACTAGAGATGGGTGGGTACGTGAATTTCCCTCCAAAATAACTACCCTTAGCCCCTTCGGCGTTCCACATGTGTGGTGTCAGAATGACACACTTGGTAACTAAGCAATCAATCTTTGAATTAGCAGTTAATCACAGAGCAAATATGGCTCAAAACACACCATTATTTAGCTCTATGAAGGCTGGAATGCTTTCAAGACTCGCAAGTCATCAATAACTGCAAGCCAACCTCAGACAAATTTCATCTCAACAGACGGTTGTTAAAGCTCTCCTAAAGGAATTGTGCCATTTGGAAGGACAGCTGAAGGGCTGTCTTCCTGGCTTTCTGGTCTTGGCGTAGGTCTACATCCACTGGCGGTCCTGCCCTGTGGGAGGAGCCTGAGCTGACATCTGACTCAGTGCTGTCCTGTAGGCAGAGCCTATTGTGACCTAACGCTTAGCGTTGCCTTGTAGGCGGAGCCAGGTGTGACACACTCATCTCTGTCCTGTGGGCGGTGCTTATTCTAACATCGCCCTCAGTCCTGGACAAGTACAAGTAGATCATCTCTGCAGAGGACAGGCAGCATAAAACAAGATGACAATAAGCAATTTAATTTTATAGTCTACATTTATGGAACCGTCCACAATTCCTAGATGTTTTTACAGTGTTTGCCTTGACGCTGACGACTGCAAAAGCCTTTTTAACGAACACCATCTGTGTTGTTAACTCTTTCAGGGCTCCTAGCGCCGTCGCGTTCATTATTTATTAACGTAAGCGGAGTCCAACTTTCTATCGGCCTTCTGTTGCGCCGCGGAGTCTTATCGGCCGTCGGAGGGGCCAGTCAAACGGTTTCCGGACCTCCAGTCCGCGGATAACGAGGAAGCCGTCCTCACTGCAGCGGCTTAATTAGACCGAGTCGGCCCGGTCCCTCATTAGCACCTCGGCAGTGGCAACAGAGTTCAGAGCCTCGTCGTTTGAATCTCTGCATTCTTCTAACCCCATGTGCCCCCCCCCCCCCCCCCCCCCCCACTATGGTCCATAAGTGAGAAGCTCAGTGTAGCCAGCTCAGTTGTGCTGTCACAAGCTCGCCCAGCGCGCGGTTAAATGCGACCCAGGTGCATGCTGGGAATGCTGGGTGATTGATTTACCGCAGAGACTGCGTGGCCGGGAGCGAGGACTTGCGACCGCCCCTCGGCGAGCCGCGAGACACGCCGCGTGCGGGTCGTGTCAGGAAGAGAGCCCGTTAGCATGCGCAGCTAGCGGGCTGCTTCACATCACGGCCAGGAGGAGCCCATGCTCAACGCGAACATTTTTTTTCCAAGGAGCACTCGTTGAAAAACTTAGGAGCACACTAATGCATCCCAATTAGTAGTTTGCTCTGAAACTGTTTTCCCAATTAGCACACATCAATTTTCCAAAGCAAATGCCACTGCTAAAATGGGAGCTCTGTAGAACCCTGTGAGCTCTGCCCAGGTGAGCCATTTGCGCTCAGGCACGGCTTCCCTCAGTGCACATCAGAACACCGTCAGTCAGCAAAACCCTACAGCTACAGCGCATCACGGCAGCCATGTTGGCTCAAAGGCACACGCGTTGCAATTGTGCAGATACGATGCGCTTAATGATCTCACAACCCTCCTTCTGTCTTCGTTTCTGTTTGCGGTCGCATCCTCCCTCCGCCCTCCTTCCTTCCTTCCTTCCTCATCTCACTGATCTGGTGTGTTTGATGCTTGTTCTTTTTGTGTCTTGCTGTGCTGTATTGTATTTTATGCTTTGTTTTTTTTTTATGCGGTAAGCTCTTGACCGGAGATGAAGATATTTCTGTCTCAGTGGGACTTGCCTGGTTAAATAAAGGATGAATTTAAAGGTGTGGTTTCTCAGGCAGTGGAAGGTGATCCTGTGCAGCTGACCCATGTTTAGTGGAAAATGTTCTGTATCAGACTTTCAAACGGCTGATGTAGGCCGGGGCCACCCGACCTTCAGTGGGACTTGATTGTGTAATGGATAAGCGGGTGCGGTTGTGTGTATTGCATGCTTCACTGTCTCTGTAACCCTGATCTTATCTCAAGATTGCAGCAACTGTAAGCTCATTCATTTAAATTTCTCTTGTTCCTTTGTGGTTATTGTGCAGGTGAGCGTTAGCACCGTACATGGGCTGTCAGTGAGCAGGGGATTCCTCAGCACGGTGCTGATGGCCACAGAGAAGCAGGCGCGGCTGGGCTTAGTCCCCACTGTTTAGGAGGCGTCTTCACACCCTGCTGACACCCTGGCCCCGGACGGCTACAAACGGGAAGGAAGCAGAGACACACACTCGCGCTCGCAACCCGTGAAGTACACACACACACACAAATACACACACACACGCGCGCTCGCAACCCGTGAAGTACACACACAAACATACACACACACACCGACACACACACACACGCGCGCTCGCAACCCCTGAAGTACAAGCACAAACACAAATACACACACTCAAATACACACACAAATACAGACACACACACACACACACGCGCGCGCGCGCACACAGACAGCAGTTACAGTTAGCAGAAATGGCAGCGCGTAGAGTAATCATAAAGGCGGATGACTCCAGTGAGAGAAACTCAGAGTATCTGCAGGCTCAGATAGCACAGGAGCCTGTTTCTCACCCTCTCTCTTTCTCCCTCTTTCTCCCTCTCTCCCTCCCTCCCTCCCTCCCAGCTGTCAGATCCACAGGCGCCTTCAGACTTTCAGAACTGCCTCCTGCTCAGAGCCTCTCTCCCTCCTCTCCCTCTCTCCCTCCCTCCCTCCCTCCCTCTTCTGTTTCTCCTCCGTCACCCCTGTTATCTTCAGCTCCAGTGTGCACGCAGTCTGCACCAGTGGCAAATTGAGACAGAGTTGTTTGACTGAGCCGTGGCTCTGAAACCCCCCCCCCCCCCCGGTTCCTGCGCTCTCATGGCCCCTGAGAAGTGGCCGTGATCCTTATCGCTGTCAGCGCGCACAATGGACAATGGACAGGGGAAACGCTACTCTTTTTTAAAAAAAAATTTTTTTTTTACGCCCGGGACCCTCTCCGCTACATTCACAATGACCCGCTCCTCTTCTTCCCGGGCCAACAAAAGAAATGGCACTGTAAGTCGCGGTCTTGGATTTCTGATTAGAAATGTCAGGCCGCCAAAGGGCCGAAAAGCAAACCCTCCTCAGTTTCACCCCCCCGCCACTCAGCCCAACACCCCGCCCCCCCCCCCCCCCCCCCCCCCCCCGCAGGCGGACTCGTTTGCGGTTGCGTTTAGATCCGACACGTCTCCAGCGCTTCTGGCCGCGACGGCTCGCGTGCGAGGCCGATTGAGATGTCAGGCCGAACTCGCGCTGTTCCACAGAAGCACGTTTCCTCTCGCATTGTTTGCTCGGTGGAACATGACAGTCGTGCCGAAATGGGATTTTAAAAAGCTGTGGGTAATTACCGCTGCTAATAACGTTCCCCAGAACCTCGTCGCATTTCGCTCCTGTTATTGTAATGCAACTTTAATTGCTTTTATAGCAGCCACATGGGTAATAAATGGATTTGCCTCAATGACAGATTATGATTTGAAGCACAAAAAGCCATAATTTGTCTTATGGTCTCCACAAAAAGCTTGTGTCTCGTACGTCAAAAGGTATGGAGCACATTTTTTTCCACCAAAATCTGTTCCTGCAGATTACAATTATTTAAAAAGAGTGTGACAGTTTCCCCTCCTTTCATTTTATTTATTTATTTATTTTTGCTTTTTTCAGTCCAGTACAAAGCAGAGAGGGTAAAAGACAGAGAAGGGACTACAGCTGAGAAAGTGCCATGGTGGGGACTGAACCTCAGTCAGTATGGGGGACTCGCGTGTGGTTGCAGAGCATGTGCTGTCCTTCAGTGGCCCCACACGATAAAGTATCTGCTTTTACACAGACTTGTGCTTTAATCTTCAGACTCCATCAATGGTCTCAATGGTCCAGTAACACTACAGATACCTGCTTTAACACATTACTGCTTTCAGCTTCAGACTCCAATGGCCCCATATGACTACAGGTACCTGTTTTTACCCAGACTGTAAGCTTTTAGCTTCAGACTCCAATGGCCCCATATGACTACAGGTACCTGTTTTTACCCAGACTGTAAGCTTTTAGCTTCAGACTCCAATGGCCCCATATGACTACAGGTACCTGTTTTTACCCAGACTGTAAGCTTTTAGCTTCAGACTCCAATGGCCCCGTATGACTACAGATACAGTATCTGCTTTTACACAGACTTGTGCTTTTAAGCTTCAGACTCCATCAATGGTCTCATATGACTACAGATACCTGCTTTTACACAGACTTTGCTGCTTTTAGCTTCAGACTCCAATGCCCCCATATGACTACAGATATGTTTTTACGCAGACTTTATGCTCTTATCTTAAGACTTCAGTGGCCCCCTATGACTACAGATACAGTACCTGCTTTTACACAGACTTTCCTGCTTTAAGCTTCAGACTTGCGCTACTTGTTAGCAGAACATAAATAATGCAGCTATCTGGGTAATTTCCTGCATATTTTATAAGGCCTCTTGTTTACAGCAGCTCTATATTATATCTATTTATATACAGACCTACATTAAGCTGTAGAAATCACAGTTCAGTCTTGTCTTGTTTTTTTTGTTTTTTTGTTGTTGATGGGCTTAAGGCATAACGCGCTGTAGTGTTTGCCCTGGATTTTGCACCTTGATCGTTTAACTCAGTGCAGAAGTTCCTGTCACGCAGCAGAATTTGAAACTGCCGCTTATCCAGTGCTCCGGAGCCGAATACACGAACCAGGCTTGCGTTGATCTACCAATATTGTATTTTTAACTGCGGGCTTCTAGCTACTCGCGCTGGGCAGGGTCGGATACGTTTTTGGCTGTTTGCCGTCTGCGATCTGCCAGCGTTGATTTCAGCGTTGAATGCAGGAAGGCTCTTTATCTGCGGAGCTCCTGGCTTTTGAACGTCGAGTCGGTCCACAGGGGACGCGGCGCGAAAAACACTGTTGATCTCATCAAAGCCTGGAGCTGCTATTAATGCTGACCCGCACCCAGGCTGGCTTGGGAATACTCTTATATTACTCTAATGGCATACTTGATAACAATCGTTAGTACACGAATCCAGCGATGACGTCATATCTAGACGAGCTGATCGGCCAGTCTGACTGGGTTCTTGGAAGGTGGAAGTGAACCTTGCCAAGATTATGTATGTCATTGCTGTCTTTTCAGGAAATCAAGGCACGTTTTCATGACATTGGTTTTCGTTGCATGGTGACTAGAGTAAACTTGAATCACTGAGCCGCGAGACACTGTACACAAAAGATGCCGATTTATGGACGGGAATTAAAAACGAAGGTAGGAGCTTTTTTTATGATGGCGACTTTTAGATTCTTGAGTCTTTTAGAGTGTAAGGATACTGCAGGAGAGGGGAGGTGAACTTGTGATACCGGCGAATGTGTAGGCTGCACAGCTTTTGCCCTGGGAATTAAATGGAACTTAATGACTCTGCCTTATGAAAAAAGATATTAATATTTTAGGTGGATGATAATGAGGAGTTAACCGTCAAGACTTGAGACGTAACTTTGCTTTATCTTCTGCAATTATGTTTTTGTCAAGTGTTGAAAAATGAAAGGCTAACCTTAAACTAATTTGTAAAATCAGTCCTTTTGTTCTGTAATGAAAATTTCATCCTTCTGGTAGAGATTGTGAAGAGGACTGATTAGGACTGTTTTAGATGTAAAATATGCCTGTCCTATGATGATTCAGAAATGCTAATTTGTCTCTGGACAAACTGACAATTAGACTGAGTGGGACACTTGTATAGTACGGGTGCCTGCATATCTGTGAAAGTAAAACTCAACTCCAGATAGAACAAGCGAGGTCAATTAAAACTGAATTTCAGCCATATTCTTGAAGTCGAGGGAGGAGACATACTTCAACAGAATGGACTCGTGCCAAAGGCAATACAAAGTATGCAAAGCTGTTTATTCCAGTAATCCTCCCCTTTAAGAAGATTATATTACATGACTCGCACGAACAGTATCGTTTAATTGCTGTTCTTTAAAAATAATCTCCACAAAATAAACCTCGTAGTGTGCTCAGTCAGTCTACCAAGGGAGAAAATTTTATGCTTCAAAGAAACATTTTTCTGTTTATACGTTCAAGTTTTCGGGGAAATTACAAATTCAGATATTGAATCCGTATTTTTGACAGTCAATTTGATGAATTAATCGTTCAGAACTAACAGTGATATGCTTGAGCAAGTAGAATGGTGTGCTAATGAGCTCAACAGCATCCGACTGAGCTTGATAGACTGTTCACAATACCTTAACAGCTGCGCGATTCTTATGGTTCAGTAATTTATTTAATATATAGTATCGTTTTGGATCTATAGTATTAACTATATGTAGTTCAACTACTTGCATACGTGTGGAGTTCAATTATAAGTGTAGAGTTTAACTATATGCCTAAAAGGCATTTCATCTTCTATCTTCACACAGCATTGTATATTTGCAGTACTGACGCATGCACACCCTCGTCTTTGTTCAGCCGTAACGGCAGCAGCCGGTTGCTGGGGTGATTTTTAAAGCTGAGGTTTAAATATGGCGTGAAGCCGTCTGAGTGGTGAAGGTGCGTTCTCCCCTCGACCGCAGACCCGTTCTAAAGCCTCACAAGGCCAGCTTGACCCCACAACCATTCCAGCTCCGCTCTCTGAATCATTCATCGCGGCTGTCAGAGAGGCTCTCACCGTTTTACTCGTCTACTGAAAGAATGCTGCAGTTCTTTTTGACGTGAGCACTAAGCTCTCCTGCAGTTACGTCCATATTAACGCTATTTATAGATTAACTTTTGGAAAAGGACGTAGACCTCCGTTGTTGTGTTTATTTTATCATTCGTCGTCGTGCTCCCCTTCTAATCATCTCCGAGATCAAAAGCACGTTTATTACATGACCCCTGTTTCCAGGTGACCAGAATCTGTTTCGGCCCTGGCTTAAAGGACTTCATTAAATCAGTCCCTTATTAATGTCCCTGTCCTGACCTGGCTGTAATGAACTGCTTCTCAGGCAGGGTCAGAGCTGATTTCATTCAGCACTGCAGATGGTTTCACTAAACCTGATTGGCCCAGCTGGTCGTTCAGTTTCCACACGCATGTGCAGTTGTTGCATTGCTTCCAGAGGGACGCGTCTGGTGTGAGGGGGGATCTTAACTGTCACAGCAGATTATGAACTGAAGGAAGCCACAGCCATCTTGTCATTGTGTGGCCAGTTTATTTCAAAGCTTGGAAAAAGCACTAATGTAATGGTCTTAGCGGCAGCTATTCTGGACCGAGGATGAACGGCTCGCGCCTTGGCCTCGGGTTGTAAACGCAGCGCCAGTGGATTCCAGTCATTTCATCGCGCGGCTCCGAGCGAGGCCTTGCACCGCATCCAAGTCAATCAGACACCCAGGCGGCGTTTTGTCATGCACGCAGGCCCCTCCCCCTCCCTCCCCCCCCAGCATTCAGGCGGCCGGCCAGTCAGTCGACAGTGCCGTGTGACCTGGGGTAACGGTGTCAGCATTTACCCTCTCCCGTTGCTAGGAGCCGCCTTTTTCTAAAAACTTTGTACCCCGCTTAAATAATCACCACCGCCAGAAACCGTGGCAGCTTGCCATTGGCTTTCAGCCAACCGTAAAATCGGCCATTTTACTGCGTGTCACAGGGAAGTGTACCCCGCCGGCTTGGCCTGTTCGAGGCGAGCGTGGAAATGACACGGTTGCTTGTTTGAAAACAGCGATGAAAGCGAATCATTTGTCGTTAGCCGGAGGTTTGACTTTGAGCGCTAGATCACTGGCTTATTTCCTGGAACGGCATTCAAATGCTTCTGGAGAAACGAAACGCTCGCATTTATTGCATTTATCTTATCGGAATTCAAGGAGAAACCTGAACCTTGGCACAAAAAAAGATGCTGCTTTGATTTTTTTGTTCATTTTTCTGCTTCAAGGTCTGAGTGAACGCAGAAGTCTTTGTAGTCCTTATTTGCAGTACTGAAAAGGACTGGAATTTAATGGTGTGCTTGGGAACACGGAATCAATATTTGAATATTCACCCTTGGGAACCATAGAAACATTCAGATATAAAATTATTTGAAATAGCACACATCCCTAATTAGAAGTGACTACAGCCCTGTTTAATGAAGAAACCTGCTTGTGTGGGACAGTGGCCCTCTATGGCAAGCTCTTGGGTAACAGGTTTTTGGGTGGGGTGCTGAGGCTTTCTTTTTCTTTCGGTCTTGTTTTTCCTCATCCCAGGTGAGATGGCAACAAAGAATAGTCAACGTATAGGCGACCTGGATATCAGTGCACATTGTGCTCATAAAAGCTTGTCCCCGTTATTCCTGAAAGAACGTTATTGAAACCGCCGAAGCGCTCCCCATTTATGAAGTTTCGGGAGCCTCCCTGCGGCCGCCTCTGACCTCCTGACCTTCTTTTCCCCCCTCCGCAGGCTCGGATCTCCTACCTGAGGGTGAAGTACCTGTTCTTCACCTGGCTGGCGGTGTTCGTGGGCAGCTGGGTGGTGTACGTGCAGTACTCGTCCTACATGGAGCTGTGCCGCGGTCACCAGTGCAAGAGCACCATCGTGAGTAGCCGGCACAGGCTCCGGTCCCTCTCACTCTCTCATAACAAATTATTACAAAGCCCTGGGCGATATTTCATAGAAAGTTTTTTTTTTTTTTTTAACTGCTACAGTTCCTTCTTAAGCATTTCTTAAGAAGTCCTATCAAGAGTAATCTTTCCTTTCAAGATGTGGGCTAGTTTCTTGCTGTAACCAGCCCACCTCATACAAAGAATCTTGGTGTACACTCCCCCCCCCCCCCCGTCTCCCCCCACTAAGGTTGTTTTTTTAACATTACATTCATTTAGAAGACTCTTTTCCGGAGTAGCATCCCATGTAGGAGAAACGTGTGCGTTCACATGATTAATAGGAGCGATCTTGTCAGACCTGGCTTACAGCATTCTCATGCCAAAGAGTACAGATACAGCATCACTCAAGTGCCAGTAGCTATGAGTACCAAGAAAATGGAGTACAAATTCAAAATATGTACAGACGCAACCACACCAGGCCCCTAGGAGATAAACATGAAAGCATGAAAATCCGGTACTAGCCCGCAATGAACCCTCCCTCCCCCCGTTCGCCAGCGTGAATTCTGGGAGATCCAGGGACTCCTGCGACAAAGAGTGGATTACAGGGCCGCGAGGCTGTGAGCCGCTCGCGGACCAGACCAGACGGGGCTTTGCTCCTGCGGTAGAGGGGGTGGGATGAAGGAGGCTCCTGTCCCGTCCCCGCGGAGGGGATGGGCGCAACGTCCCGGACTGGCCGCCGAGCGCGCGTCCCGCGTCGGGCTTCCGTCGGCCCCCCGGCGGCTCTCTTTGTCCAAAGCCCCCGCTCTGCGCGGAGCGGCCTCTCCCTGGCACCCCCGCCGCCCCTCTTTCGCAGAATCGGGAGATGGTTGTCTCCCCAACGCCTGGCCTCAGATACAGAGCAGGCCGAATGGTGGCGCTGGTGGACCGACGCCCGCCGAGCTGCTGGATTGCGGTTTTCTGTCCGTCAGTGAGGAGATGCGTTTGCTTGGTGTGTGGAGATGTACGCTTTGGGTTGTAACAAACACACATTGAGAAGCGGGAGCGTGTGGATTAACGGAGCCACCTACTGGTGAGATGATGCAAAGAACGGTCTCCGTCTGCCGCACAGTGTCCGTTTACAGCATGATTTTAACATTTCTAAAATTCACCTTAAAAAAACAGACGCCTCTTCCCTCACTGATTGATATTGAGGCGTTTGAAAATCAAATTGCAAGCCCGTTTCGAGTGTGTGTGGTATTGCGGACTCAACTGTGAGCTGTGGCAGTATCGCCACTTCCTGCTGTAGCTGACGGAACCCACCCACGGTGTTGTCAATATACCATTAGACAGCTTCCTGTGATGCAGTACAGGGCTGGCCTGAACTTGTGTGAAGTTGAATGAGCTAGTGGAAGTGGCTGTGTGTGTGTGCACGCTTGTGTGTGTATACATGTATGTTTGTATGTACGCATGTGTGCACGTGTGTGCGTGAGTGTGTGTTTGTGTCTGTGTGTGTGTTTGTATGTGTGTGTGCGAGAGCTCTAACCCCCGTGCCCCTGTCAGTGTGATAAATACAGGAAGGGAGTGATCGATGGCTCGGCCTGCAGCAGCCTGTGTGAGAAGGACACGCTGTACCTGGGGAAGTGCCTGTCCACCAAACCTAACAACCAGGTCAGGGGCTCGGTGCTCGCCCTTCCCCAAATCCTCTGCCCTCCAGTGGCCAGCAGCTCAAACTGACCCCCTCCCATCCCCTCCCATCCCGCTCGCAGGTGTACACGGGCAGCTGGGGGGACCTGGAGGGCGTGGTCAAGTGCCAGATGGGGGACGTGCTGCACTACGAGCTGGGGGCGGAGATGGAGCCCAGGAAGGAGGCGGCGCTCTTCGACAAGCCCACCAAGGGCACCTCCGTGGAGAAGTTCAAGGAGATGGTCTTCAGCCACCTGAAGGTGAGGACAGTCCCACCGGCTGTTCCTGCTTAACAAGTCAATAGATTTAACTGCGTTTGTGGTTACAACCCTCCCACCAGTCATCCCACAGGTTTTTTATGGCCTATGGTCACTAGCTGTGTGTTTTTGAGTCAACAGTGGAGGTGAGCTGCTGGTGATGTGACCGATAGATGAATGTTGAAGTTGTGGGCCTGAAAAAAAAACTGAAATGGATGTTCAACTTCTACCCATGGTTTTTCTGTGTCCTCTCTTGCACCCTCTTTCTCCCTCTCTCTTTCTCACTGTCTTGCTTTCTCTCCATCTCTCTATTTCTCTCTCTCTCTCTCTCCAGGCGAAGGTGGGCGAGCAGGCTAACCTGCTGGACCTGGCATCCTTGGTGCTGTCGGTCGCCGACGGCAACAAGGACGGCCACATCTCGTTGCCGGAGGCCAAGTCGGCCTGGGCCCTGCTGCAGCTCAACGAGGTCCTGCTGATGATCATCCTGCAGGACAAGGAGCACACGCCCAAGCTGCTGGGCTTCTGCGGGGACCTGTACGTGACGGAGAAGGTGCAGTACACCTCCCTGTACGGCATGAGCCTGCCCTGGCTGCTGGAGCTGTGGATCCCGTCCGGCCTGCGCCGCAGCATGGACCAGTGGTTCACGCCGTCCTGGCCGCGCAAGGCCAAGATCTCCATCGGCCTGCTGGAGTTCGTGGAGGACGTCTTCCACGGCACCTTCGGCAACTTCCTCATGTGCGACGTGAGCGCCGCCAACTTCGGCTACAACGACAAGCACGACCTGAAGATGGTGGACATGCGGCGCATCGTCCCCGAGGCCAGCCTGCGGGAGGCCATGCGGGACCGCCGCTGCGGCGAGGACGGGGACTGCGTGTTCGGCGCCGACTGCCGCACCTCCTGCGACCTCACCAAGAGGCGCTGCACCCCCGAGGTGGTCCAGCCCAACCTGGCCAAGGCCTGCCTGGCCCTGAAGGACTACCTCCTGCGGGGGGCGCCGTCGGAGATCCGCGAGGAGCTGGAGAAGCAGCTGTACTCCTGCATGGCCCTCAAGGGCACCAGCGACCAGATGGAGATGGAGCACTCGCTTATCCTGAACAACTTGAAAACTCTGCTGTGGAAGAAGATCTCCTACACGAAGGACTCCTAATGAAGGCCGCTGGACGGGTACTGTCGCTCCCTCCCCCCTGACCTCCTTAGGCCTTTCTGGAAATATTGGAGGAAAAGCCAACATACTGGTGAAAAAAAACTACAATCATGGTTGGGGGGGACAACAAAAAAAAAATGCATTGGCATTATTTTGTTTCTTCGTTGTTTGTGTACCGTGTACATTTTTCATTAAGGATTTTACGTCTGCCATCTTCTTTTGTTAGTTTTTTTTTTAGATTGTGCCATAAAAAAGCGATTTTGGCTCCAAGTGGGTGTGATTTGGGGAGAGAAGAAAAGGGGTGCCTTCGAGACAGCACAAAACGATTCTCCTGCATCCGCTGCACCGTAATCGAAGGAACGTGGTTTTTCCCCACTTCTGAAGGAAGTGTATTTGTTCATTGCAGCATTTTGGCGCTGCTGCCTCATTGGTTAGTCTCTCTGTTAATGCGAGTACAACGTTCCCGTAACGTTTTCGTTAATTTTTAATCGAGGAACCACTATGTAGTACACTCTGTGCTCAAGGCCACTGCTGCTGTATGAGAATGAATTGTAACAATCCAGAAAATTATGTTTACCTTGAAATTTTGAAGTAGCATGATGAATTTGCACATTAAATGATGTACAACACAATGTGTCTCCAATGTAACTTCTAACAATCAAACCTGCCCAACTGTCCTTGCTGATCAGTTACAGCAGTGATATCAGTGCTGTAGAAATTCAAGATGTGGTCACTTTCAGCAACCCTTACCAGTATTCATTTTAAACAAAGAGAGGATTCAGAAATTTCACCTTACAGCACCTTACCAAAACATTTATCCGATATGAATTCTGGGTTTCACTTGACCATGCACGAATCCACTAAAATGTTTAGGGATCAGGATAAACCTTTTTAATTTCCCCAAGAAATGTAATGCAATCTTGTAACTGCCTTCAGTGTCCCATCTCAGATGAAATCTGTTTTTTATACAGATTATCTTTGTCCCAGATTATGAATTGTCTCTTCCATCAGTTCGTAAGGGTTGAGACGTGCACGTGTTCTCCCCACGCTCAAATGGACAACTTGGTCCATACAGAGCTGTCTGTCTCATTTCACAGCGTAACTGACTCCACTCAATACCAATGATTATTTCTCCATTTATTGGTCTGTCCATATAGGTGTAGCTTCAGATTCAATCCGCTCAGACTGATCCTCTTCATTGGTCCAAAGCCATTTTGAGCATTAGCTAGTAGTCTTGGGCGGCTATAATCAGGGTGTCGTGTCTACCTTTAAAAGCTCCCAAAGCGGAAATCTAAAGTGGTCTTGTAAGGTGGTTAAATGCTCGTTGGCACAAATAAAAGGAATGGCTTCAGCATATTCACAAGTGGAAACATTGTGATGGGCGAGTGGACACTGACCAGGGATCGATGTGTAACAGCCATATTTATCCTTCATTTATGTGATGTTTTGACTGGTGAAATGGACAAGCTTTCAACGTGTAAAATGCTATCGAACCATTAGCAGTTTTTTTTACAGGCCTCTCCAGTCCATCTAATGGGCACTTATTGAAAAGCAAATGAAAACAGACTCTGAAAACACACAGCAAGTGCAGATGGTAAATTGTCAAAACAGTCTGGCTGCAGAGTGCCAGCAATAAAATTGGGCTTTGCTGTAAATGGGTTTCTCAGTACTGACAAGGACCCCACAGGTCCTTAAAAACTTTTGATTGGTCAAGTATGAAGCTGGAAACTTCAAAGTAGTGGAAGTCTTGACTTTTTAAATGAAGTTGATTATAGTGTTCGCATCAAATTTAAAACATTGGTCCTAGCATAACAGGCAGTCAAGGATTCAGCCCCAGCATACCTCCATAAGATCTTCAAACCCTACATGCCAGCCAGACCCCTCCGTTCCGCTACCTCAGGACGCCTGGCACCTCCCCCTCTTCACACTTGCGCTTCCCGATCACGTCTCCTGTCTGTTCTGGCCCCACAATGGTGGAATGACCTCCCCATGGAGGTCAGAACAGCTGAGACCCTGACCCACTTCAAGCGACAACTGAAGACTCACCTCTTCAGGCTGCACCTCTCCCCATCCCTCCCTACCTCCCAGTAATCTCTAAATTGACTAAGCTTAGGGTTGTAACTAGGCAGCTGTTTCGTAGTTGACTTAGTTAATGTTAGTGTAATGTTACTCGTGTCTTAACTACTGCTTGTATTTTTGCAAAGACTGCGTTGTTGCTGTTCTTGTTTCGAGAATCTGACTACCTTCAAACGCAGACTAAAGACTCATCTCTTCAGGCTGCACCTCTCCCCACCCCTCCCTAGCCTATAGTTTAGCTCAATGTACCTAGTTAAGCTAATGCGATCACGTTAGTTTTTATTTGGCAGGATTGTTTTTGTCTGATTCTGATTAGGCAAATGTGATTTCAGTGCTAGTTTGTACTTGGCAGGATTGTTTGTTTGCTGAACAGGTTACCCTACAGGGTTGGAGTCCTGATCTATGTGGTCGCTTCTGGCACTACGATCTTTACTTCACTCTAGTGTTTTTCTTTTGCGCCTCTGCACCTTGAACTGATGCACTTGTTGTACGTCGCTCTGGATAAGAGCGTCTGCTAAATGCCTGTAATGTAATGTAATGTTTGTGTTAATCAGTTTAACCTTCAGGGTCCAAGTTAAACTGTGCGGTTGTTCCCTGCACTTGGAACGGTACTTCTCTCGAGGGTTTTCGACATACTTGTTCCTGGTTATGGTTATACACTTTGTTGTACGTCGCTCTGGATAAGAGCGTCCGCCAAATGCCTGTAATGTAATGTAACATTCAATGTTCATGTAGAAATAAGGTCTGTAACAGTCCCTGAAAAACCCAAACCCTGTGGGAAGACACCAAGTCTCACATGCAGCATCTCTTCCACACAACACCAGATGCTTCAGAGCTAGGACCTATAATGGGTATCTCGTCCTTCTCCAAGACCAAATAAAAAAAAAAAAGGACAGGAAACGGTGCCGATTCTTATGCAAATACGCCTCGCATAAGTCCAAAAAGCAACCACACCCATCAGGTCTTTTTTTTAATAGATTTAATAGAACAAAGCATTTGATTTGCGGAGGGAGGGGGGGGTGAAGGTCTAGCTGTCGTCGGCCTCTTTTTCCTGAGCGCGGAGGAAGCTGGCCTTCTTCTGAGCGACGCGGTCTTTCCTCTGAGCGAGCGAGAGCTTGGCGCGGTTCCACCTGCAACACACGGCCCGGCCCGTTAGCGGTCGTTAGCGACGGTAAAACAGAGCGGGAGCTTCTTTTCCCCGCTGTCAGTAACGCGACCGAGGCTGAACTCCACGCCTCTGCTTCGACGCGTTTTTTCCGCTGTTTTTATCCGCCGCTGCCACTTACCAGGCCCTTAAAACGAGAAGTGGGTAACTGGCACCACGGGCAGAAAGCTCTATCCATTACCAGAAGGACAGCCGGGACTTATTTGCATTAAATTTTTTTTTTTTTTTAAAGATTGTGGACAGCCTATTTCTAAAGATAGTAGTAATAGTTGCTGCAGTGCGGCACAGCGGTCAGGGAATTGGGTGTTGGGGGTTTGGTTGCGGGTTTGATTCCCGGATGGCTCACTGCCGTTGTACCCTCGAGCAAAGCACTTGAGCTGAATTTTTTCAGTAAATGGCCAGCTGCATGTAAACTGCATCAAGCCAATCCAAAGCATCTGCTAAATGCTTAACATGTAATCGGATGTTTTTAAAGCTGATTAAAATGCTGAATACTCCATCCTGAAATGATCTGCTTTACCAGTTCACGTCTACTCCTAGCTTGCCAATTACAATAAAACACTGTGTGCAGAAGTTCACACTGCATGCTATAGCCCTCTTAGCCAGTGTTGAATACAGCCAGGATGGCAAAAGTAATGAACTCAACCATCAGTCAACTTGAGCAACTGAAGTTCAGACCAGCAAAAATTTCCGACAAGCAGCACTTTCTCTGCTGGCTATCTGGACAGACCCAAGACCACAACGCATACCATTAGAAAGAAATTCCCCAAAAAGCACTCTCTTGTAATGGCAGGGTCATCCACCATCTTGTTAAAAATGTGATCTCCCCTGGTTTTTTTGGGGGGTTTTTTCACTTGGCAGGAGCAGCTCTCTAATAAAGCCAAAGAGAAAAGGCACCCTGCCAGCTTTCTGGATTCCAGTTCTCCCCCAGTCTCTGGTTCGCACTGTGAGACAGGCCCTGCTAAAGTAAACACGGGCTTTGCTTTTCATTTTCTACACAAACAGCACTGCAGAACTGCTTCTGTAAGGGGGTCAAGTACAGGTAAACTATTAATGGAACGGCACAACGAACACCGTCTACGGGGCCAGAGAGGTTGTAGGCTGCAGCCCTGGTTTTGGCTCCATTTCTACAGAATTGTTTCTTTTTAAGCGTTTACTGCGGTGTGATGAGTGCTCTGCGTTTATCACACGCGATTCGGAAAAGAAAATGTAGTCACAGTCTTTCTAATTTCTGCCTCTTGTTTTTGCCCTGGCTCCTAGATTATGCTTTGTACAGTTAGTCACTGGGAAGGCTGATGAGCTGAACTCCAGACTCTACATTTGCCCTAAGTGAACACATCCGGTCCATACTCACAATTTGAACTACAGTCAACAACGTAATGGTTACTGTTACCGCAGCTACCTATTAACTATACACAAAACGTAATACTGCCACAGATGACCATTCCTATGAGAAACACTGGATTCTCTACCAGTGGAGGCTAACTGAACTCCACTTAGTTTCACAGGGGGACAAATATCGGTTAGAGACAGAAACCCACCTCTTCTTCTTGACCTCTTTCTTGGGCTTCTTTTCGTGGACTGGGTTCTCGCGGATGGCAGCGTGGGCTTTTTTGTACATTTCCTCTACCTGCAGGAAGAACACATCCAGGTCTGTTCTTTCAGCTCAAACACAAAGCCCAAGGACACCCAGCCTTTTCAGTTTTAATCAACGCTAACAGACGTGTGGATTTATCCACAGCCTGTTCCAGCTGGTTACTGAAAATTCTGTTTGACGTCACACACACCAACCTACATTTCAAATGGTGCAGTAAGAAGGTGCATTCCAACAGTAATATGTGAGACACTTCCATACCAGTCCCCTAAAGTAGTCACTTTCAGGATTGTTGACGAACTAGCACTGACACAAGCAAGCTATATATGTCACCCACATAAAAGCTTACATAAGGCCACAATCAGTGTATGCATATTATGATGGCCTAGCAACTGTACATTGTCAATGAACTGAACACTCTGGAATCCAGGACCAACAGAACACATCCACTCCAGGCAGCATCTGCAGGGAAGCCACCACTAGAGGTCGCTGCTGCGGCTTCTCCCATGTCGGTGTGAAACCAGCCACGTTGCTCTCAGCCCTGTCTTGAAGCAAGGTTACATCAGCCGAGCAGACCGAGGAGCAACTACAGTTTGCACAGTCCCAAAGCAGACATCATCGAGCAGTGCTGTCAGCTTAAACTGTGCTATTCTGTCAGTGGAAAATTGCAAAACCGACATGGTACGCTAGAGAGCCTAATTACTACGGTAGTAAACCTCAGGCTTTCCAATTTGAAGCTGCGAATAGTTATCTGGCAAAAACACAAATCTTGCTACAATACGATGCAAAACTATCTGATATAGGCAGAAAAGATCAACAAATATGATCCAGCTAACACAATCTTATTACAATGAACACATACAACCAAAACGAGGTTGAGAGTGCACAAAAATTACCACCCCGTTCAACAGACGGAAAAACGGCACTAGTGCGAGAGAAGATGAGGTCATCGGAAACACAAACAACGATGCTGGCAGTGTTGCCAGAGAGGAAACCACCGTAAGATTATGGACATTTTAATAAGCCTTTTGCTATGATTCATAAGACGGATGTATTTGACTGGATCAGATCGTCGCCCTTTGACCCGACACATCGATCGGGACCGCCGTATCGTTACAGCGCTGCTAATCGCGCACTCGAGCGCACGCGCCGCTGGCTTCGCGCGGGCCGCTCACCATGTCGGGCGTGACGCCGTTCTTGATGAAGCGGGAGAACTGCTTCTTGTAGGCGTCCTCGTCCTCCTCCATCAGGTAGCTCATGTACTCGGACACGTTGACGCCCATGATGTGCTTCCTGTGGACGTCTGCGTTGAACTCTTTGCTCTCCGGGTCGTAGCCGGGGAACCGCTTGGTGCTGGGAGATCAGAGGCCGTGTCAGTTTACCCGCGTCTGCAGACGCATTAGCAGTGACTTCCCGTCTCCTACCGACCCCCTGCGCCTCTCTTAATGCCATTAAATGGAGCCGTGAAGGCAAGGAATCTATTAAGCACAGCACCTCACGTTACCCTCTAATGTGATTTAAACTGCAAAGCCAGATTTGCTGTCCTTATCGGGCTCAGAAAGTGGCAATGCAAACAGGAAAAATGAACATCACTGCTCACCTCCAAAAGTGTATTGGGGGGGGGGGGGGTGGGTTTGGGAGGCAGCTGCATTTCCAACATTTCTAAAAATACTTGACTGCGAATGACCCGTTGTCACGCTGCTCAAAAACTGTGCTTCAGACACTTCTGACTACTTCTAACTTAGACTACATTTGACTGTTGCTAGAGCACACGTCCAACGAGCACTACGCAACAATCCAAAGACTCTTACCTGTGAGGAATCGACAGGCCTCCATCTACCGCTCCTTTGAGGGCGCCGAAAACTTTGTTTCCCGTCGTGGTTCTGGCGAGGCCTGCGTCCAGGTAGCAGGTGAAAGCCCCGGGCTGGTCGTCGATGCTCTCCACGTTGAACTCGTCGCCCGTCACCTCAACCTGGCCCTCGTACACCTTGTCCAGACCGAACTTGTTCAAGAGCTGGGGGGGAGGGGGGAATGGGATAGGCCTCAGTACCCTTTCACCCACCAAACTACCCGTTATAAAGATACCACAAGCAGCATTTCCTAACTGGTCACATTTAGCAGTGCCCCTAGTTTGTTCATACAATCCGGTGTCTCAAGTTGGCATACATGGTTGTAACCCCTTCTGATGACTTTCTGGGCAATGTACTGCAATAATTACTAGGTGCAGTAACGAGCATTGTCATTATGTGGTGTATTGTCTTTCGTTTTATCTGTTTCTCTTTAATTACACCTGAAAAAAACACCACCACTGTTATCTATTGAGTGTTGATAATACAGCCGTTCAACAGCAAGACCTTGCGGCTTCTGTGTGATTGAGAAAAAGCACATCACATAATCATGTGGAAGCTGTACGTCCTTGCTGCTGATTGGCTATTTTGTCAACAACCGAACAGATATCAGTATTGGTACTTTCAAAGACTTTTGGAATGTCCAAACGTATACGCAGGCCAGCCCCATCACTCCTAACTTTGGAGAACGCAAACGTGCATGCGCTCAGCTCCATTGCCTGTGCTACCAGCTCACACTCCTCACCCCACAGTCCACCAGCACAGTTTCCCTGTAATTCAATCAGATGTGTGCACTTCAGGCAGTCAGTGCAGTTACCCAGTCAATCAGGAGGTAACACCTGGTTAAATAAAGGGCCAATCCTGCTGAGCCTGTGTTTCTAGGCAACGCAGAGCCCAATCATATGCCTAAAATTGTCAGGACCCACTACCAGACTGAAACTCAATGCTTGAGCAGGGTGAGTCATCAGGTAGGCACTACGACTCAAATTCTGCAAGTTTAAGCCAAACTATGTTCCATTGTCCCAAACAAAACCTCCAATCCAGTCATCCCAGAATGATTCTATTCAAATGTAAATGCATGCTTCACAATTAATCCACAGATCTGAAAACACCTGATAAAAATGGCAAAAATAAGTCCTTCACGTTCCAACTTCAGCAGGTATGGCTTGACATTAGAGGAGCAGTCCTTCAGCAAAACAGCCGGACCGCCAAGGCGCCCAATCCACCGGAACGAAAACGACAGAGCGCGAATATCCCGAGGTCGCGATGTACCGATCCCCTCAGACATCAGCGCTGTGCAGACACCCCAAAGAGGAGAGGGGTGAGTTTCGGACGGGACGGGGTTGGGTCTTTACCCTTCGTGCCAGCAGCAGCCCTGTGCAGTACGAGGCGGCGTAGTTTGTCAGACCCACGGCAATCCCGTACTTTGGAAGCTCGTGGGAGTAGGCAGCGCAGACGACCACATCCCCCTCGATCTTGGCGTAGGCGATCTGAAACAGAGCGGACAGCAGAGTTAGCCATCCTCCCAGCATACGCACCATGCACACACCAGGACCAGCTCCACTGTAGCAGTTTCAACTGCCACCAATCCCAGCTGCCTCCAAACTGACATGTTGTCAACCGTATCTCCCATAATTTGTATATATGATTTCTGGGCATACGGTCATTATCTGTCCTCCCACAAGAGAACTATTGGGGTAACGGCTTAAATTAAGTTAAAATTCATGAACATATTTGACTGACAGAATGTCAGTCAAGGCATACAAAAGAACTTCTACATCAGTACTGCTGTAACAACCATTTTGCTGTATCCCATGCAACCCAGTTTTGCCTGGCATTCGGTTTTCTCATGCGTACATACATCACACACACTTTAGTACAAGAAGCAACACGCACATCAGACGCACTCTCACCTGGCAGATGATATCCCTGTTGGTGAACCTCACAACCATCCGATACTTGGGGGTGTTGTATTTGTTTTTGTCTTGGATGACCAGGCGCTTGCGGGCAAAGTAATCAGTTTTACCCTCTGAATGAGCACAAACATCAGCCATTAGACAAAACTCCCACCTTGATCAGAATCAAATGCACTATACAGGACGACATTTCAAATGGACCAAAACTACATCACTGGTAACACTGGACGCACAACAGCAACTATTAACAACATAACGTGTTACATGATGCCACAGGTATCAGTCAACGGTCAGCCAAATACAACGACAATATATTTACCTCGCCTTCTCCTGAATTTCACCTGGTACCTCTTGAAGTACGACTTATTCTTCACGACTTTAACGAAACCCTGTAGAGAAAATACATTCATGAGATACTCACAGCTGCAAATGTGGTAATACTTAAGCAAGCAAGTCGTCTTTACTAAAAATCTAAACTAAAGCCAATTACGTGCATACTCTAACGTTGGCACATCCGTGCAATGTAGAGGCAGGATATGTCTTTATTAACACATGTGCAATTATACAAATGTGCAAGTGTTAAATCACATCTGGAGTTCACTTCAAGTGTTGTCAAAAATCAAACATGGCGATGATTTTAGCCAACTTGTTTAGCTAGCCAACGTTAGCTGGTAGCTGTGTCAATTCTGTCCAGCCTGCTCACAGATGTTAGCCGCGGATACCAGAAAGGGTATGTACTCAAAAGTATCCAAACCACAACTCAAAACGGCAACAAGTTAACAAGACATGTTTGGTATAGCTGTCGCATGCCTCTCTCTGGAGTTATAAGATTCAATACAAGGAAAACGTGCAAGTTAGGCCACGCTGAAGATTGGCCGGCGAAAGTAGCTCAATCGGACATCTAACATCATCCAAGTATTTTACAATCTGCATCTAAACAAGAAAATAAATAGATCCTATGATATGTCTCTTATTTATTCCGATTGGTATATATTATTATGATTTACTGACCATTTCGCTGTTTTTTCGACCCCCGTTAGTCTGGAGACTAGCGTCAACAGACTGAGGCAATAACTATGCTACACTGGGAAAAGAATGTGTGTATTGCGCATGTCCCGTACATAGTCACTGTTTCCTGCAATCACTAAAATGACTTCTGCCTCCTTCGGCCTTGGAGGATAAACTACTTCGAGTAATCCGTTGATAAAAGTACAATGAACTATTATATTACAATCCATTTTCAATAAATAGATATGTATTGTAATATATACGTAAATCTTGGGTTTCTTTGTTGAAGTTTCGTAAAATAACTCTGACTAATTATTTAGATGTATATATGTATATATATATATATACATCTATATTATTAGAGTAGAATTCTGGCTTTTCACATGAATGACTCGAGCATGGTGGCTCCCGAACTACGCCCTGGGGGAACACTGCATATGTAGGTTTTCTTTCCAACCATAATTGCAATCTTAGAATTTTAATAAGATGCAAATTTTCCTTAATCATTTGCTTTTCATGTTTAGAGGGATTATTTAACCTCTTCAGCCATACTTATGTTAGAAATAGCCATGCATGCCTTGAAGAATAAAAGTCCCATGTTAACATTGTGCTTATTGTCCTATATCGCAAACAATTATATAAAAAGAGGTAACAATTATTAACTGATCAAATTAAACGTTGAGGTGAATTAATAGGCTCCTAACTGGTGAAAGTGCAGTCACATGGCCACAAAAACTAACCATTTGGTAGATAGCATAATGAAGAATTTGAAGACAGAACAAATGACTACAAGCCATACCTCCAGTGTTAAGAAGTTTAGGAAAACAATGATGAAAGAACTTAAATGTGCACAACAACCTAATTAGAAGCCTGCTTATTCAGCTCAGTCTTTAATTTGATCAGCTAAAATATTTTTTGGCTATTTTATGTTTGCAATATATCACAAATAAAATGTGAACATGGTACTTTTACGTTTCTCTTTGATCTAAAGGCAAACTGAATTGGGTCGAATTGAAGCGATATCCCTAAATCGAAACGATAACAAATAACATCACCAACGAATAACAGCCAAAGACGAATTGAAATCCATTACTCAAATATAAAGAGAGATGCGTTGCAATTAACCGGAATATGACCCTAGCGCAGGTGCTACCCAGCCCTGTTCTTGGAGAACTAACGTCCAGTAGGCTAAGTTTTCATCTCAACCCTAATTTGGCACACCCGATTCTACAAATTAGCAGCTCAATGAGATCTCTAGCTGTCGAAAGAGGTGATTTGCATGGTTATAGCAAAAACCTACAGAACGGCATATCTCTGGGAATAGGGTTGGGCAGGCCCAAGCATGTGTAAAGATTTCGTTTTTTTTTCTTGCAAAGTACCAGCAGAGGGTGCACTTCAACAATTATTCAAAGTCACACGTTCCCCATGTTACATTACCGATAGCGCTGTTTTTATAAGATGAAGTAGTAGTCCTGTCTGAAATGCGTTTATCAAGAAAACGGTTGATGACACAGTTGTGGTCAACAGAGAGCAATTGTAACTAATCCTGGATACTTGATTGTACCCCGTAAATAACAGGAGCCTAAATAATACAATAGCTCCCCAATCAAAGCTTAAGTGGGCTTATGTATTCAGGGTTTGATTCAATAAAGTGTAATTCAATCACTTTGATTCCTGTAAAGCAAGCACTACAGTAAGTATAGACATTTATAATCGTAACGAGTTTGACATTTCATTATAAAGCTAAATTAATCGTGAAAATTCCGTCAGAAATATGACGAAAGATGTCCTCGATTTATGTTTATGATTTCAGAAAATGTACTCATCTCTTATTTTCCACTATGCAACTATTCCCAAATGTATTTATTTATTAAGCCAACAATACAATTGCCACAAGTATGATGGCTGTATTTCTGTATTTCATGGCTGATATATCTGTCCAGTCAAGAATTTGACAGGATAAAAATTACATCTCCATTAGCAACACCACCTAACAACACAACCTAGTGACTCGACACACGCGTTATTTGAGGCGCGACAAAACTTAGCACAAATCACCAAAGTTCAAAACTGAAAGATGACCTTAACTTTGGTGCTGTGCCAAAAGTGCTACAATTAGAATAGTTTGTCCTACATAATTAGCTTTCTATTTTAGCTACAAAGCGTCTATGCGTCAGTGTAGACTAGCCTCACATAGTTGTGTCGTCACTCATCCTGAAAGGCGTAGTAAAGGTGTGTCTAGATCTGATTAGTGTCGTTCCTCGACAGGAGGCAGGCTTCCCTGTGATGTCTGAATTCTGCAAATACATTTAGGAAAAGACTTGGCTGACAAACATCGGTCGAGAGGTGAATCAAGGTCTTTAACGCATTGTGATTTAAATTCGTCCACTGAACTATAAGCCAGATCTCGTGAGTGGAGTAGACTTACATGGGGTGAGTGGACTTTCTTAGCACACACAGCCAGAGACGGTCATAATATTTGTTGCGGGTTGATTTCTCCCCAACCCTTACTAGCGCGCATCCCTTTAACTGAAGCGCATGCCCCGTGCGAAGCTAGTCTGACGTCGGCTCAAGCTGTTCGTGGCTACTATCTGCAGTGTATGGTCAAAGAGAGTTTCACGGGTTTGGGGTGTTAAATGTGAGCGAACACTCAGCGCGGCTTAAACATAAACCTCGAACACGGGGTTTAAGAGTAATAATATTGGCACTCCAGTCACGGAGGCAATTCGATCGCACTTTGTCCTGCTGAAAGTTAATGGTTAAATTCGTGGATTGTAAAACGGTTCCAAGGTAAGTCGAGTTCAGACGTTTTTTTCAGTTTGGGAAAAGCAGCCGAAAATAGCTGCTGCTTGCCTTCCTAGCACACGTCTCTTTTTCTGCATTTTCTCCATATTCCTCTCACGAGTCATTATGCAATTTGTTGTAGACATAATTAGTGAAACGATACTGTTTTGCAGTGTTTCTCTTTGATAAATTCGCGTGAAGTACTGGTGAACGAAATGAAAACACCAACATCCAAACAGTTTTGCTTGCTGGCTACTGTAGTACAGCTACTTGAGATGGCCGACACTGGAAGGTGACTAGCTCGCTCACTCTCAGAATTTTGGGGAAACACGCGTGGTGCCCAGTCCCATTTCATTTGACTGCTTTAAATTGTGATAATTTAATATTACAATGCCATTTAAACGTTAGCATCTGCAACAATCAAGCTGGTATTGTTAAAGATGGTTAATATAACGAGATAGTAGTTAGCTATCATGGGTATTTTAAGCAACTGTAGGCAATTATAATGGTTATCATTTGGATTTAGTGCGTTGATTTTGTGATAAAACATGCTAATCACACGATAATAGAAATAATCTGCGTCCAGAATACATCTACATACGGTGTCAGTTTCTATAAATGTATTAGTGAAATGTTGGCAAGCACAAAGTAAATTAGGTCCTGTGCCTTGTAGTCAGTCTTAATTGCAAACTGCAGCAAGGAGGTTGTTAAAATTTGAAACAGTCTTTGTAGGTAGCTAAGCAATTTAATACAATTACGTTATGCACGTTTGTCTATTTTTTATGATTATGTTCATCTACAGTTGGCAGAACTGGTGGCTGTGTCCAAGCATGCGGTGCGAACATTTTATTTGTGGCGACACAATCGCCTTGAATTGCTGTTGATAACATTTACTTTGTGATATAAATTAGAATGTGGCTTTCAAATTCCATGTGGGTAGTAGGCTACAGGTCACAAAACTGTAAAGTGTGGCGCAGCTTTTCGGAATAATTTCAGTTTAGTGTGCTAGAGCGAATATTATTATTTTTTCCTGCAGAACTGCAGGCTTGCCAATAAATGCAGTTCCTGCAGAAAATCTTTAGAAATTTAGCCCTGAGGAGGGGCGGTGGGTGAGCGAAATCACGACATTTGTCTTTTGTTTTTAAAAGGCTGCTATCTACCTTGACATGAATAAAATGAATGTGAATAGCCGTTCTTTCCTCGTTAAAGTCACAAGACTGCTCAGGGTCATGTTGTGAATAGAGGCTGTGATTGCCCGACGTGTTCGTTGTCCATGACCGCTTAGCTACCCTTCGCGAGGACACTGCCGTCAGTGATTAATCTAGAATAATACAAATATGTGCGACTACTTTAACCTTTGTAGCTTACTTTTTAGTAAAACATTTTGAGGGTTTGGTTCATTTTACCTGACGTATCAGGAAAAAGGTGGTAGTTTAGCTCAAACAAAAACAAGGTTTGAAACCTTGTACATTGTTGTGCTGTCACATAACTGTAATCGTTTATTGACAGGTGGTGTAATAGCTGGGCTTTTTTCATGGGGCCAATTAGAAAATATAAGCAGCGCCAGAATATCCAATCTTGTCTCATCCACATCTCGGTTTGGTACGAATAATGGAATAATAGACCGGTCTGCCCACTTCAATGCCTATGTTATCATTTTTGAAAAGAAGAAAAATGCCATAACTATCAATTTTCCCCCACAGACGCACACAAAATGCAGTATTTATCTGTTTCCCATGGGATGAAATGGGGATGACCAAATATAATAACTGAACAGTTGTCCTCCCTTATTACAGGAATAACTGAGATTTAGCACCCCCCCCCCCCCCGAAGGTGCTATGACAAAATGTCATGTATCCTTATAAATGTCAGGAATTTGCCTATTTCTTGAGCTTGCTGTACAGGTCAGTGGGAGGTGTGAGAAACACTATCTAACAAGACGCTGGCAGTTCTGTCCGGGGAACAAAGATTGTCAGCTTTTGTCGGATTTGGCAAGTAGAGACTGGTGTGTGTCTCTGCTCGCAGTTCCAGTTCCAGTCCCCAGTGATGCACCCCCTCATAAAACAGCAAACCTAAGGGAAAATTACAGAGTCAGGTGTATGTGGTGGTTGGGTTAATGGAGTAAAGAGTCACACTTTTCTAAACTAACCTTTCCTATAAAGCTGAAGTTCCAGTGATAAGTTAAGCAGATTCATCCTTTTCCTTACTAAGCAGGATGCTGTACACTGCCAGCTTGCCTTTCACTTTTTGGAATTATTCAACAACAAGCCTTGTTTAAATGTGTCTTTTGGTCTCAGACAGTCAGTGGGAGCAGCTAACGTGGTGGTTGGTTGTTTCGCATTTGCTGTGTTGCTACCTGTGCACGGTTGCCCAGGAGATGGGTGTAAATATGTGTGTTTGCACATGCTTCAGTGCTCAGGATTGCACGGCAGGAGAAAGCTGACATGAATTCCTTTTAGGTGATCTAATTAATCTGATTAGTTTCCCTACTGCTATGTTGTGATTAGCCAGCCTGGGTGCCCGCCGGATAAAAATACATTAGCCAGACAGACTAATGCATCTTCAGTGCCCAACTTCAGCTCGGTACCAGACTGCCAGTGTTGTTACAGTGACTCACTTTCAGAAGCTGCTTCAGTCTTTGCCCGATTGCTGCATCTTCTCACAGTACAAAGGCCAAGAATTTGAACATGCGCGCGTTCTGTGATTTTCACGCCTTGTTTTCTCTGTAATGGCAATGGCAATGGCAGTGTAGGGCTTGCGGTCACTTAGTATGCCGGTGCAGGAAACGGTAACATAACAGCCAGCTGCAGAGGGCTCTGGCCAGCTCCTGAGGGGCGTGTGTCGAAGCAGGCATCGGTTCCTCTGGCGCGCAGCTCGTTGACACTGAGCAATGCCTCTGAAACTGTTAGCGTGCCGCTGTAGCGTGGGACTGAAGACCTACGCACGCTTGCTGCCGTGGTCTGTTTTTACAGAACCTGAGACTGAAATGGGTGATTACTCTGCGTGCGTTTGAGACGGGAAGCGTGCTATTATTCCTTGGGTTGTTTTTGTCCCCGTTGTGGAATGGCTGAGAAAGGGATTTTGTCAATAAACGTCGTTGGTAGGAGATCTTCACGATAGATATGACCATGAAATGTGCAGCCACTTCATAGGGTTCATCTATTTTAATCCAAGCAGTCTTGGAGTGTTGGTTAATGAAAAGACATTTTTGTTAGACCAAAAGCCAAACTGAGGGATTATTGCATGGCTGCTGACTGTTTAAGAAAGCCAGCGGTTCGTAGTACAATGCTGTGTGTGGTGCTTTTCATGAGCTGCAGTCCACGTGTGCTTTCTAATGGCAGAGAGCTGGGTTGCATGTGCATCTTGGGGTCAGCACGGTGGTTAGATTTTAGGTTTTCTCACTGGGGTGGGGTGAGGCGGCGGGGTAGTTCCCTCACTATCTGCGTTGTGAAAACAACTTGAGGAACCCCGCTGTGAACATCAAGCCTGCGTCTACTCTGCAGTCAATTATTAATACAAGTGTTTGGCGTCTTGTTTTTTTTCCTCCTTGTCTTTCCCTCCAGTTGAAGGAGGATAAACAGTACTTTTTGTTAAAAAGTGAAAAAGGGGACATTTGAGGTTTTTGGTAGCAGGTTAAAGCTGGTGTCCATTTTGTATGTTGTAGGAATTTCAATGGTAACTGTTGGTTGAGGTGAATTACTGTCAGACGGACATAGGCTAAGTGGAGTTTTTTTGAAAGGGAGTATATGCAATGCAATTAATTAAATTTGATTTAGTTATTTACAATTTTTTCAGGGCTTGGCACAAGTGAAGTAAGTCATTTTAACTGGTCTTTGATAATATTTGCAGGTGTGACTAAAAGTGTCTCTCTGTTGAGATTACCATGGTAGTGGGTAGACTGTTTTAGCCAGAGGGGACTGTGAGCAAGCTGTAGCAGGTCTCCCCTTAGGGTCATGATGTTCCCCCACCTCCTAATCTTCAGCAGATAACCGCCTGATACACACACACACACACCTGCACGTGCACACACCGATTCTCTCACTTTCTGCCTCCCCTTTTATATTTTACCCACTAACACTCACTTTTGCGCACTCTGAGACAGATACACTCACATGCACACACACACACACACACTCACATGCACACATGCACTCATGCACATACCCGTGCATATTTATACGTGCACACAGATTTTCTCTCTCTCACACTCTCCTTGTCTTCATCACAAACACACACACACACACACTCTCTCATATATACACACAGTCTCTCACTCTCCCTGTCTCTCTCTCATACATACACTCTCTCTTTCTCTCTCTCACGCTGTCGCACACTCCCTCACTCTCCCTCACACAGACACACAGTCTAAATGAGCACACTGGATCTCTCTCTCTCTCTCTCTCTCCCCCTCCCTCCCGTTTCCCTCCCTCTGTCTCTCCCTCTCCCCCGTTTCCCTCCCTCCCTCTCCCTCCCTCTCTCTCTCACACACACACACACACACACACACGCACACACACAGAGCTAATTGAGCGGCCTTGTCATTGAGGCCCTGTGATTTATACAGTGGGAAAGCAGGCTGGAGTGACTGCAGGGGTATTCCCAGGTGGGTGGCGGCTCTCTGGTTCCCACCACCTCCACGGCCCCCGGCCAGCTGAAGTGTGGCCCGACCACAGGCAGCCTACCCTGGGCACTCGCCCCTTCATCCACAGCCTCTCCCTCCATTATTACCATCCTGCCAGCTCTGGTCTGTCATCTCCTAAAGCTTCTGAAGGGAAAGAATACTCGCACAGTTTTTAACCAAAATTAATCCTCCGTAATACCCTAATAGTCTATTATAGTAATGGTCTTTTTGATGTCATTTTAGTTTTTCTTTCCCTCATGAAAGAGACATAAGAAAGAAAAAAGACTGATAACAAAATCCACAAAAGCTTCACATCCAGAACGGTGTTGTGAACAAACTCAAAACGCCTCTTTAGAATCGGAGACCGCTCTCTCTCTCTCTCTCTCTCTCTCTCTCTCTCTCTCTCTCTCTCTCTCTCTCTCCTGCTTTAAAGTGCGAGCCCCCATCTGTCGGCTCAGCTGTCGCCTCCCCCTGTTCCCACATGTGGTCAGATAAAGGCGTATTGGGGATGGAGGCCATGCTTGCGCTCAGTGAAGCTCTTTGAGGCTCCGCAGTGTTCCGCAGGGGAGCTGGGATATTCACTTCACATCCACTGGACTCAGAGAAGCAGTGTTCCCAAATTTTTGTATTTGTGTGTTTGTATCTGTCTCTGTCAGTATATCTGTGTGTGTGTGTGTTTGTTTCTTTGTGTGCATGTGTGTGTGTGTGTGTGAGAGAGAGAGAGAGAAAGAGAGAGAGAGAGTCCCTGCTGCTCTCCGGACTGATGAAGGAGAACCGAAAGCCGTTGGTTGTGGCTGGCAGCCCTGACACTGGGGAGATCAGAGGAAAGAGTCCATCTCTGTCTGTTTTAAGCTCCGCCCCCTGATCGCTCTCCTCCAAACTACAAGGACACTGTCTCCTCCTTGTATGGGCTCAGCTGTCAGGGGCATTATCTGTTCAGGGCTAGCCTTTGAGCAATAGTGGTTCTGTCCTCGACCACAGAGGAGGAGGTAAACAGATTCCGTATCACAGTTTTATCCCAAAATACAAAAACTGTGCTTGTTGTCGTGTTTCTGTGCTGCGGTATCCTCTGTCAGTTCCCACATGATCAGAATTCAGTGCCGCACTGGCACACATCCCTGCGCCATGGCCCAGTGTCTGAGCAGTGCCCCACCCGGTGGTCAAACCCGTTTCATTAAAAAAACACAACAGAAACGTAGTTTCGTCACCCAAGCTGATGCAAATGCAGCCAGGTGAATGGCACGTTGCACGCTCCCGCATTCTCAGCTGACGCGTATGCCGAACCCACGTATGCATTACTGGGAATTCGCCCACTGAGAACCTGTCCCTGCTTGTTGCACCCACCTCCACCGGCGGAGCGCTCTGCGCTCACGCCTCCAGGTACGGATAATTAAAGAGGGCGAGGTCGCCGATGCCAAAGCAACAACCGAAAAAAAGCCGGCAACCAGCTCGTGCGATTTCCTCGTTTGGCAGATTCGCTTCCAATTCCGGAACACGCCGCACCTGCTGCCTCCTCTTCCCTCCTTCCCCTCTTCCTGGCATGGCGCTGTGATGAAGTGCTACTCTGAAGGAGCGCCTTCCTCCCCCTCTCTTCTCCTCTATTGAAAGAGTCAGATTACCACCTGTGCCCTGCCTCTGTTGCTGTAGGAGACCTGGGGCAGTGGTATTCGGTGTTAAAGTGTAACATCACATGCGTGTGATTAGAATGTTCTTAACTGAACATTCTAATGCTGATGTAACAATCACTGCTGACAATTGAAAGCAATGGAGTTCTGGACCACTGACTTAGAATAAATGAAAAAAAAAAAAACGTTCCATCAAGCCAAAGCTCTACCTTGTTAGCAGCAGTGTAAATCCAGTGTGTCAGTGATTTCCTGCTTTGTGCGAGTAGTAAATAAATGAGTGTCCTGGAGGAAATGGAGCAGTCCGGTCCGGCTCTTTGGAGCTGACGGAGAGCAGGTTATCTGGGTTTACACTGAGTGCTGACTGGCCCCTTTTCTCTCCTCTTTATGAAACGAGCAGTGCGCTGCTTTCTCTCAAAGCGGAAGTCTGGCCCGCGCTGTTGAGGACAAACGTTAAAAAACGAGATGTCCTCGTCACGCACTTCACCTCTCAGAAAGCAGGTCACGGAACAGCCGCTAACCCCTAAAGAGACCCCTGACTTGTCCTACTAAAAATGCCCCTCTTAGCTAATGAAAGCTTGGGGCTACTGTGTGAAAGGTAAATGGAAGTGCGAGGCGGTGGTGATGGGAATAAGTTTTACCTTGCGGGTTGAATGCAGTTGCTTGCTTCTTAAAAGGCAAGATTTGGGACCTCTTTGTGTTTTCGGTTCATTGCACTCGCCCAGTTATTCACTCTCCAGGCAGGCAGGTACTCATGGGTGAATTTGGCACAGGTGATTTAGTGCTCCCCGTGAAATGTATTTGAGGACAGAATGTTTAAGCACGGTGTTGATGATGTTGTTGGGGCTTTGGACTGGTACATAACTCTCGCTCTCGTGGGTCTGATCATATGCCCTGCTCTCTGGAGGATGAGTCACTGGTCTGGAGCCTTGTTGAGATGTTTTTTAACCTGAATACAGATGTTTGGCTCACTGGCTGGTGAAACACATTATTTGGGGAAAGCCTCCCCTCCTTGATATTCATGGAAGCAGACTCCAAAGGGAACATCAAAAAAAAAAAAAAAAAACCTCTCCAGTCCGTAGCTGACAAGTGATTGAGGACACAGTAATGCAATTTGGGCTGTATGGTTACTTCAACAATGTAGCCTAAATCTGTCTACCCAGCTTACTCGATATTTGCCCAAGGCAAGTCGATGTGCTAATGAACTGACTCAGCCATATTTATCATGATAAATGTAACCCTGTGCTGCAATGTGGCCTGTTGGGGAAAATTGCAAAGACCTTTATCTTTCTGTTTAATTGGACATACTTGGGCCTACTGAGGCCATGTGTATGTAGAGCCAGTGTATACACTACATACAAAATGGGATTAAAGTCATTTGTATCAAAATTGGATACTGTGCACTATGCGTACTATTCAATAAAGCAATTATGCAAATACCTGGTGTGCTATTATAGGGAGCTGTGTATTTGTGCATGTGTAACAGAGATGGTGCTTTACACAAGTCCATTTGGAGATGAACATGATGCTTAAGAAGATATGTAAATATGGGCTCAATAAATGAATTTATACAGTGCTGCATCAAACACGTGCGTGGGGTGGATGGGGGATTTGTGCACTGCCGAGAACAAAGGAAAGTATTGTATAAAATTTCACAGAAACTAAAGATGTTTTTATCTGCCAATGACCATACCCACGCCGTAGAGAATAATTAGTTAAATTTTCTTCGCTCCGGGTTGAAACTGAGAGAAGCTGTCACTTCTCGTGTGAAAGAAGATGATCTGTAGAGCACTGCAGTGCAGAGTTATTTGTTCTTCTTTTTTCAGGGTCATTAAACTGAATTATTTAGAATTTAGGAATGTTTTAACCTGTTTTAACTAACTCTGAACTCACGACTGGATCTGGGAAACTGTGGCTGCAGGGTGGACTCGCCCTTTGACCTGTGTCTGGGCTGTACCTGTCTGCACTAAGCATGTACCCCAGGGTGGAAAGCAGGTAACATCTCTGTCTCTCACTGACTCACCCGACTTGCAAACGCAGGTCGTGACCTCAATTTTCCATCGAAGCCTGATGACGATTGGCACCATTTTTGGGGAAGTGCACCTGCATCAGTGAGAACCAGTGAATACACTTTCGGGTCCAGAATTGGTCACTTCTTGTGTACGCCAAAGTAACAAGTTCCCCTTTTTTTTTTTTTTTTTTGCTATGCCTATAATACCAGTTAAGGTGCACGTCCTTGGGGAAGATGTGGTTATTTTACGCGCTCTGATTGGGTCTGTTTATTGTTTTTGCACTTTGCTGCAGTGCAGGCAGGGTTGCCAGTGGATCATGCTGTTTGCATGTTGTTTTGGCACAGGGAGGGATTGCCATTGGCTGGTGTGTTGTGATGGAATGTTCTAGATTTCTGGATAACCGGCTCCATGCGGTGTCCACACTGCACAGCTTCCAGGCAGCGGCATACCCAAGACCCAAAATCACCCAGCTCCACTGGAGTCAGTAACATGAAAACGAAAAGCACTACTGTCAGGACAGCTTTAAATAAACAATGCCGTTTGGAGTGTGTTCCAAGGCAACAGCTGACACGGTAACGGACATTAACTGACTGATGTTCTTGCATTCTGTTTCTACCACAGACGGACTGACACAGGTCAGTGGCAGTGGGACACAGCTGGAGTATCACTGCGGTTTGAACAGCCCCTGAGTGGGGAAAATATGATGGCAGCGTCTGAAAAGACTGCCTCTGCCTGCATTTTCCATTTCCACACAAGCAATTTGTTGCAATGTATCATGGGTAGAGACGAGAGCCCCCCCCCCCCCCCCAGCTGAAGTACCACGGTAGCAGGTGCCTCGCTAACTGGCTTGTTGCTGTGGCAGAGGTTTATGCGGAATGACAGCAGGTCTCGTACAGGGATGTGCGTAGGAGGGCTCGGTTTGCTGTGCTGGAGTGGCACCAGGGAGGCCGGGCTTCTGGCTCAGGAGCCTCTCCGACGCCTCGCTTCCACAGAGACGTTTCTGCGGTTTCGCTTGGGAATTTCCCCCCAGCTAGGACATGAAATCCGACAGCGACCTCCTGAGCGGACTCACGGACGCGGTCCGAAGTCCCCGGCGACAGCGCTGCGGGCCTGAAAGTGCCAGCGATCGCAGAGGAGTCTTTAGCTTGGGAGCAGACAGACTTTTGTTTGGGAGCCCGTCCAGCCGGAGGGTGTCGCGCCGCGCCGCGGGGGCTCCCACTGTTGGCCGACGCGGAGGCGGGCGGGGCCAGGAAGCGAGAGCGGCTAAGGCCCGCCCCCAGGCCGAGTCCAGACGAAGCGTAAACGCGCGACTCAGCAGACGCACCGCGGAGAGACGGCTGTTTGCTGAGAGGACTCCCTCCTGCACAGGGTGGGAGGGCATCCGCTGGAACAGCCTCCGAGAACCTTGATCCTTCGGCAGGTCTTCACACAGCTCCCAACTGGAGGGCAACGGTGTAGTCAGTGGACCTGCTTTGTGATATGAGCCCGGTTCAGCCCAGCCCAGCCCAGCCCTGCTCAGTTCAGTTCCCTGAGCTCACAGAATCTGTCTAGCGTGAGTAATTTGAAAGGACTCCCCACGGACCCAGAAGGACTAAGCTCAGGTACTTCTTGGATGAGTGATCACCTGGGCGCACATGGTTGGTGGTCCAGTAGGGGGCAGTCCTCCTTTTGGACCAAACAGAAAGCGAGTGTCACATTGCAGTAATGCAAAGTGCTATTGGGGATTTTCTTTCATATGTCATGTAAGACCAAGGACTTTTGTTTGATTGTTTGGCCGCTCTGGTCATCCATTGCTATTAATCACACATAGCTAATAGGGGTTTCCCTTGGTGCTTTGGTAATATTCCCTACCTGGTGCTCTTAATCTTATCTCATCTACTGATCCCCCACTTTAATTATTTATATTTTAATAGGTTTTGTTTATGAGATTTTCCCTCTTTTTGTGCAAGTTGTGAAGCGCTTGAGAAATATTGAGCTGAGCTTTACAAACATTGTATCAAGAGTTCTTCATGTCGGTGGTTTAAATTGTAGGTACATGTAAGTTAAAGTGATTTTTAAAGTTTTGGCTAATTGCAGGCAGTGGAAGTGGACCTGGTAGGTCATATAAACATCAGACCCTGGCAATCTGAGTAACCCTATGGCTGTCTGCTTTCCTTTCTCAAAATTTGGGCCTGGCTTGTCTCTTCAGAGGTTAGCATTTCTCATTTTGTCTAATTCATTGCATGCAATTCACTGCGAAGCAGCGCAAAAGTGATGTTTAAAATGCAAAAAGAAAGAAAAAAAACATTTTCCGTATTTGTGGAACATTTTGTCTTTTTAGGGGAAAAATGCTTTTTCCTCACCACATTTATGACTGCTGTAGTTCTGAATTACTCCAATTATTCTCAAGCAAAGAGCCATTTACATGCCAGGCTGTGCGTTGGCCTTTGTGCTATTTAAGAGTGGGTGCATTTTAAAAACCTCCCACTGGGTGGTATTAGCCAGAACAGTGGAGCGTAATTTTATTACAAGTACACACACACAAGAAATTATAATGAAAAGTTTCACCTAATTAGAGTCCCTGTTGAACCCAGCAGAGAGTAGCACAGTGCCTTTCAGAAGAAAGCACGGACTCCCACCTCCTGCAATTAAGCCAATTCTCCAGTGATTCCAAGCATATCCTGGTATTTGCATCGTGATGCAGAAACTGCTCATGCCGGATCCTGTAAGAATATGACTCCAGTGAGTGCAGCTAGCTACACAATAACATACACAGTCATGTGTTTGGTTTTAATAATGGCACAGTGTTGGGAAGGGATGATTACATGTTTGAGTTCTCACTCAAGTTTAATTGCATGTGGACTTACCCAGTGCTTCCCCTTGCGAGTCCAGGAGAATTGTTGTTTGACGGCATTGCTGGGCTGAATCCAGCACTCTTGTACAGACAAGACTGATTTGGGTAGCAGCTACACTTGTAGTGGACAGTGTGGGATGTTCATCTGAAATTTGGGGAATTTCTCTCACTGTTCTTCCGCTTTGCAAGCGGGGCGGGCCGCATGCCGTTCCGATCCAAAAACCCCCGCCCTTCTGGAAACCGGACTTTTCTTCCGATGTCGTCATCCTCAGAGGACATACCCGTAGTGCATTATCCGTGATTCAGTGTAATAAATACAACAACGTGTCTTACTCCCCTCCTCCGCCTCCCCCCCCCCTCCACCCCCCACACACCCTCCTCTAAGAACAGCTGCTTGTATTTGCCTCATTTGCCGGGCGCCATCTGCAGCTGTTGCCGCGGAGACCAGTGTGAGCTGAGGCTCGGTTAGTGTGCAGCGAGGGGGCGGCGGTCTGCTCATGTCGTTATTGGGTCTGGGCCCTCGTATCGGGGGGGAGATGGGAAATGAATACCGAATGGGTGCGTTACACTTTTGTTCAAATACATTTAAATTTTTTTAATGGTGTTATGTGATCTGTTCTTCTAATAGGCTTCCATTTTTCATTCATGCCAGTCTGTTGAAGGCAGCGTCTGATAATCTGTGCTGTTCAGGGCTGAAGGCTCAGGGACAATGGCCATGCTGAAAGAGCCCACAGGTCAGGGAGGCTTGAGCTTTTAGCAGAGCTCAATATCTCTCCTCTCCCTCTCTCCTTTTCTCTCCCTCTCTCCTTTTCTCTCTCTCTCTCTCTCTCTCTCTCTCCCTCTCTCCCCCCTCCCTCTCAGTCTCTCCTGCCGAGACCAGGACGTGAGGTTGGCCGTAGTTTGTATTTCTCATGGAGGTTTAGTTTAACCCCAATGTAAGAATCAGTTATGATCTCTCACAGCGGATTTCACAGTCCCATCAGAAGGCACTCTTAATTACTTCATGAGATCAATGGTTTCCCTTAATTGCCCCGGAGGGCAGTTCGTTGGACAAGCGCCGGGTAACTGATCATCCGGGCGAATGGGCGGAGCCGCTGCAGCTCATGGGGGCGGGGCATGCGCTGCTCAGTCTACACACGGGGCAAATCGGCCGCTTCAGTTCAGCGGTTAGACTCACAGGTGTTTTTTTCCCTGTGTTGAAGCTGATGTATTGCTCATTTGCATAACCATCTCACGTTCTGTCTTGCTTCAGTGCAGTTCCGCGTAGGCTAGCGTAGCTTGTAGCCTGCTTAGCATTATCAGATGTTAAAATAGGGCTGAGGTATTTAGAGTATGTCTTGTACCACAGTTCGGCATGTTAACTTACTTGCCCTCTTCTCGCCGGTGTGGCAACTCCAGTTTTGCTCCTTGTACATTTGAATAAATAAGACGTGACTGTTTGATTTGTAGGTTTGTGCACCATCGTTTAACGTATGCAGAACTAAGGGCAAAGTCTATACGAAGCAAGAAGGTATCCTATAGAAACTGGCTGAGAGTTAAGCTCACTTCTCCAAATATCTGTGTAATCACCCTAGTCGGTTTTTAATTGGTTTAAATCAGACCAGTAACATTTGGGAAACGAAGTAAAAACCAATGAACATTGGCTTTGTGATGAAGACCGGTGCTGCGTATGTTTGATTCCGCTATTGTTGACAAACAGATGACAAAAAGGTATGTCATTGTACACCCATTGCTCCGGAATGAGTTCTCCTCAAAAACAGGTTGAGGGCAATCTGAACTTCTAGAATTTGCAGGATGTTTTTAATAATTAACGTGCATAAATATTAAGCAGTTCACAATTAATATGGAGTTATCAGCTGTATGGTACCGTACGGTACAAGGAACAATGACACCCGGAGTATAATGACTTGATGCAGTGGTTGGATGTGGTTGGATTTTAACTGCCGTCCCAGTCAAAGGCCACTCGGATTCCGTAGAGCTCAACAAAGAAAGGGCGGCCCAGTTTGCAACGCAGTGCGTCTAAAAGGAACGCTGCCTGGTAAACAGTCTTATTTCTGGACTGCTGGTGGCTATTGTGAGTGTGGGCACGCAATACAGGAACTCCATTGTGGCCTTGACATACTTATGTATTGCATGTATGAAACCGTAAAAATCTTTTGCACACCAGCCGGATTTGCGGTGGCCACGTTTGTTTTCGTTTCCAGTTGAGTCACAGGCGAGGGAAACGGTCGTTTCGTGTGGAAGGCTTCGCTGACGTCACCGCATTGGCCGCAGTTACTGAACAGCTGGAGAATTCCTGTGATATTTAAGAGTCTGCCTAGGAACAACAAAAAAAAATCACAAACCGGTTCACCCTTCAGGTTCACTCCTCAGGTTTCCATGAACCGCTTAGTGGCGGATTCTCTGTTCTCTGTTACTTATTCTATGCATTTATCTCTCTTCTCTGGTGCTCTGAGACATCTCTTGTGTGATGTATAAAGTGCTGGATCGATACCAATGACTGTTGAGCTTGGATGGCTTTTGGTGTTAGAGGTGCTGTTTTTCTGGCCCGGAGTGCAGTGGCCCCTGGGTGAGGCTGTCTGTAATGTGATCAGTGGCCCCAGGTGTACCAGTACCGGGCCCCTGGCCCCTGGCCCCTGGCCCCTGCCTGTGTTCTCTTCTGTGGCACGCACTCTCTGCAATGCAGCAGGGCTCCTGTGTCAGGAGTGGAGTTTCGGCCCCAGAAGTGCTGCTGGAGTGCAGTGTGTGTGTGCTTGTTTGTGTGTGTGTGTGCGTGCGTGTGAGATTGTGTGGCGTGAGGACGGAGTGTGGCGCAGTGGGTAAGGAACTGCGCTTGTAACCGAAAGGTCGCAGGTTCGAATCCCGGGTAAGGACACTGCCGTTGTACCCTTGAGCAAGGTACTTAACCTGCATTGCTTCAGTATATATCCAGCTGTATAAATGGATACAATGTAAAGTGCTAAGTAAAAGTTGTGTAATTCGCTCTGGATAAGAGCGTCTGCTAAATGCCTATAATGTAATGTAATGTGTGTGTGTCTGTGCGCATTCTTCTGTGCGTATATTTTCTTTGTGTTGTTAACTCTGAGTTCTGCAGTCTTTACATGGCTCAGCCAGTCTGGACCCTCCCCTCCCCTCCCCTGCTCCGCTCCACTCCACTCCGCAGCTGTGTGAAGGCAGACGGGTCTGCTGGGCCCAAGGTCATGGAGAAACCTTGGAGGGAGGAAACTCTGAAAAAAGACAGAGCAAGGAGGAGAGTAGGATGGATGACAGAAAATAAAGAGCAGTTTTTAAATTTAGAGGAAGAGTATGAGAAGATTGCTGCAGTTACATGGAATGTTACAAAATGAGGAGAGTTGTCACTGAAATGTGGCTCTTTTGACGTAGCCTATTAATGTAAGTTTTAAGCAGTTTTGACATTTGACATAGCAGTTTCATTGTACTTGTGGGGAAGGTGGGATATCCCCAAAAACATTTATGATAAATTCTTATCACTGGAAATTCAGCTTACTCAGACACTGTGTTTTTGGCAAACTGATTCGTACAGATTAGAAACTGACCTATTAAACGAGAGCGCAAACTTCCCCTTGAGCATTACAGTGTCTAACTTCCTGCTCTCGGTGTCACGCTGGTATTTCTTGGCAGAAACTCACTCGCTCACTGTCGACCGCGCGTGACGCTCTGAACAGACGGGATTTCTAACAGGTGTCGAGAGGTGAAGGTAAATTCCATTTTCGCTGGAAGAGGGCAGGACTAGTAAACGCACATGCTCCCGCCTCGCAAATTCGCCGAGCTGCACACTCTGCTGTTTGAGGAGCACTTTGACCCTGCACGACCGGCAGACTGCCGTGAGACTAAAAGCAAACTCGCTTCTGCTCTTGAAGACGTGAGAAGTGCGTTTCGAGACCGAGAGTAGTTTTAGGAGGAAAAGGAACGTGTTCCGTTCTGCCTTTGAAGAGAAGCGTCTCTCTGTCTTTAAAAAACATCGTCTGTTGCAGCTGTCGGTGATATGAGAGACACGCACTGGTAAGAGGTGTTTTGTTGTGCTGTTCTGAAATAATGTTAGCTGTGATGCTCTGTGTTGAGCCAGCTGAATGGGTAGTTTGGGGAGGCAGTGCCTTGTCTTTGTGCCAGTGTACTTGGATAGGATGTTGAATATGAACAAACTACTGCTCTGTGTGTCCATGGTCTTATAGCCTATAACGTCGTCCGCACCGCCGTTTCCATTCTGACCGGCTGAGAACTGTCTTGCTTCCTTTATACGTGGTTACATTGGCTGATAAATGGACTAGAAGTACATTATATTTGCCGCATAACAAATAACAGTAGCCTACATTATTTTATTTTACTGTTGTCAAAATTACATGTTTGTGAAGTGTTATTTACGATATGTAGGCTATGTTTTAATAGGTCAATAAATAGTGATTTGATGCGTTTAAGTTGGGGGCGGGGAGCATATACGTATGGCAATATCTTATGACAAAAAAATGTAAGAACTTCATTATTCTAAACTTTGGAATACTGGATCCATTGTCACACTTTTGTTGGTACCGTAGGTTTCCACACAGCAAAGGCGCATACTGTATGTACTTCGTGCTGTCACTCGGTAAATGTGTATGAAACTCCCCCGACACCGTCCGTATGCGGGGTTCAGTTCCTCTCCTTTTCGGTAAACCTGCTGAGTGTGATACGAAATGCTTATTCAGCTGTGTGTGAAGAGGTTTCCCCCCGAGGTTGTATTTTGAACCTCCGCGTTTCCTGTCATCTGTGTCCGGTGCGCTTGCCTGGTGAGCACTGAGGTTATGGCTGCGTCAAAACCGCCGTTCGTTTTTTATCGCGAATTATTACTGTCAGCGTTTTCACTGCAGCAAAATTATTTTTGCTTTCTCTTCGGGAGTGACTGTCTAACAGGAGTGTGTTCTGTCCTAAGAGGTGAGAGACTAGGCGAGCGGTTATATTTAATCCCTTTACGCAGCACTCAGTGGACGCAGAAATGAATGAAAAATGGTGCAGGAGACCTTGCTTAAGTGTCATTCACAGAGGAAAAGAACAGAGCCAGTTGCTGTTTGGGCGAACAAAGGTCTTCATTTGTAATGTCAGATTGCGTTATCTTCCTTCTGTGGAACGTGTGACATTTATCACCAAGACCTATAAGTGGGATGTGACTTTTGTTCTAATAGCCTTGTTACTGTGTTTAACTTTGATGTGACAGTACTGTTATTAGCTTGTGAAAAGATTTAGTGTTGCAGCTACATTTTCCACATTAACTGTATTAGCCCTGCTCAGCTTTATTGGGTGTACTCTTCCTGAACTAAAAGTTTTCTTGTTCACGGTTGATTTTAGTGTCACTTGTGCAAATGTATGCATTTCTTGGTGTCTGTTGGTTGTTTTTTAACCTGGGCTTCATGGAAACATCAGAGGAGAATGTGCTCCTTGAACTGTGCTACTGTGACTAGGCAGATTTTTCTTATTGAAAAAAGAAAAGCCGCAGATTGCAAGCTTGCATGCCTTTGAAGAGAATGCAATGAAATAATTAGCTCTGGTCTCTGGGAATGTTGTATGTGTATGTGTGTGCGTGCACAGAAGTTTGTGTGTGTTTGTGGTGTTTGTTTATTTATTTATTTGTGTGTGTGTGTGTGTGTGTGTGTGTGCGCACGAGTTTGTTTGTGTCAATATCTTAAGACTATGGTTTACACCGCCTTCTGTGAATACCATTCTAATTTCCCTGCCTGTTTGTTTTCAAAGGTGACTTTGTTGTCAGCTTATCATTTGAATATTTGTTTCCTGTTTCCTTTGCACTGATACCCCGAAGGCAAATCAAAAAGAAATCCCTGTCCATTACCTGCAGGTCAATAGAAATGGCTGTGCATGGAAGTGCATTAGTTTGGCCATCATGCTGAGAGGAGGTTTCCATCTACCCCTGTTCTGAAGCACAGCTGTTTGGGGAAGAAGGGATTCAGTCCAGTCTTTTGAATGTATGGATATGGCCTACCCCTGTACACCACGACATCACCCTCACAGCTTCCGTGTGAAGTTTAAGTGCATTTTCTGCCTCCTGATTTGATCTCATTTGGATGGTCCTGTAATGGTCTTGCTCTGGCCATAACCTGAAAGCACGTAGCCAGTTGCAGTGTACAGTGCATTGGTTAGTTAGCAGAGTACTGTGCTTCGGTTAGTAACCATGTTTTGGTTAGCAGTGTACTGTGCTTTGGTTAGTTTACAGTGTACCTTATTTCAGTTTAGTTAGCTGTGTATACCGGGCTTAGTTAGTGGTGTGCCATGGTTTGGTTAATTGGCTGTGTGCCAGACTTCTGCTAGTTAGCGGTAGCAGTGTACCGTGTGTCAGTTAGTTAGCGGTAGATACTGTGTGCCTGGGAGCGGTTTAATATAACAAATCCCAACCGTGACCGCAAAGCCAGAGGGGCTGAACTCCTCCGGCCTTGTTTTCAGTTGTCATCAGTATGAGCTGGTTTTGGCTCAGACCTAGCCTACATTACGTCTTGTTTACTGAAAAGGCAGGAGGTGGGGAATTTAAGGGCTATAATTGAGGGTTTGTGTTTCAGACTGATTATTATGGGATTTGAGGGGCATGGGGGGGTGCTTTAAACTGTTTGTATCCACATTCATTTACCAAGTAAATGTCTACCTATGCTGTCTTGTTTTAATATTTCTGTGGTTCACTTGTCTTCCTTTTGCTTTTTATGGTTTGCACATAGTGAAATATTACTATTACTAATATTATTATTATTATTATTATTATTAGTAGGAGTAGGATCTGTATTATTGTTATTATAATGAACTATAAACATCATATTTTTGTTTAATCGCCGTGACAACTTGACTAATGCATAGTTAGATAAAATCATATGTCATAAGTTTGCCTTGGCTTCCTGGGAGCAACGTCCCGAACACCAGCCCGTTTATGTCTGAAAGAGAAGACTGGCCACACTGGAGTCTGAGGACACAGACCTCAGGGGAAACAGAGGAAATTGGCAGGATTCTGCTCCCGCTTGCCGTTAAATTAAAGAATCTTGCTCAAAGCAGCTTTCTCTGTGTAAAGGGCAACTGGCCTGTTACATGGTTGGGTAGACATTACAATCCCAGACACTGTAATCCCAGTTATCTGCATTGAAAGTAGCCTGTAAATGAAATTTCCGCAAATTAATGAACATTCCTGACTTAATGAACCGTCTAATGCCTCGGTATGTCTATGCTACTGTGTGACGTCATTGTTGTTTGAATGTTTCTCGGCTGATGCTATACTATAACACTGTTTACTGCTCTGCTGTCACTCACATCTAATACTGTAACATGCAGTTTTGGCCAGTGCTATACTCTACCTGATTGTTGTGCGACACCGACACTGTCGTAGTAGATGTTGAACTAATTATTATCTGTCATGCCTGTCATCGTACTTGATTGATGGCTTGCTCTGTTATGTCTAGCGCTGCTCTGTACGTAATTTGTTGAAAGACGAGTCTCTTGGAGAGCTGAAGGAAGGTGGACGTCGAGGTCTGACTCTTTCCCCCGGCGTCTCTTCACCCTTCGCAGGTGGCGACAGACAAGGTTGCAGGCAAGCTGAGTTCGACTCTCTCATGGGTGAAGAACTCGGTGTCTCAGACCGTCAGTCAGATGGCTAGCCAGGTGGCCCCGCCCTCCACGCTCCACACCCCCTCCACCTCCACCTCCACCAGCCTCTCCACGCCCCTGTCGCCCTCCTCGCCCTCCACGCCCTCCCAGCTCAGCCCCGATGAGATGGAGCTGCTCGCCCGGTTGGAGGAGCAGAACAGGTGAGGGGCGGATACACAGTCGCCGTCACAATGAGGTCACGCGGCCCAAGTTAATTTCCGACACTTTTCATTGGCTGAAAACCGTAACAGGAAGTACTGATAATGTACATTGCCTTTTCCTAAGTCCCATGTCAGATTCAAAATGTGAAAGCACCTAGCCAATGCGGTGGAGCTGTTTCTAAACTGAAAACACGACCCCACTCCAGCTGCCAGAATGAATGTGTTTTCCTCGTCTTATTGGCTGGCTGAATTTGCGTAAACAACTGAAAATGCGGCCGCAACAGGCTCGAGTACTGCTGTGGTTGGTTCCATGGAATTCGCTGATTCAGAATCTGGCAATTTATATGCAACCCTGATCTTACTGATATTTCAAATAACAGGCCGTTTCAACTCATTTAAATGCATTCGGATCATTTTCATGCAGATTGGTCTTGTTATTTAGCTGATCACAGCTATGCCTTGCACTAAATGAATTAATTAGTGAAGTGTCAGTTATTGTATGTATTATACACCACAGAGGTTTAACAGACACAAGCCACAGCTGCCTTTCTAAAATGTAACACAGCAATACGTTTGCTGTTGAGGTGTAATGGATGTTTACATAACATCACATTAAATATGAATACGGAATGTAGAGATTTTCACGTGTTTTGTGATCACTGCAAATTCCTGTAATTAGTGCTGTCCTGAGAGACAGGGTAGTAATGGGAGACTGATGCTGAACCCTTAGATGGGTGGAGCTACCAAATGCAACCAATCACTGGGTTATTTGACATTTTAAAGGGTGGTGTGATTGGGTAGAACGGGCAATGAATAATGTATGACCACTCCAGCTATTTTGCAGTTCATGAAGACTCACTCCATCAGCAGTGCAGAGTAATGCTACTCATTTACTGACCTTGGAGGGGAAACGGTCATCTGCGCTAATGGAAGCCCTCCGAGGGGGTGGCCACCGCTCCTGAGGGGGGGGGGGGGGGTCAGGGGGCGGTCACTGGGGTCCCAGCTGGACCCTGCAGCCGTATCGGCAGGTCAGGCCGACGGAGCAGATGGGCTCTCGTCCTTGTAGAAGCTTTTACAGGAACAGGAGAGAGGTCGGCGTGGGCTGAGGCGGGGGGCGTGCGGGGGCGGGGTTGTAGCTGTCAGAGCTGCAGAGCATGATGGGAGGTGTGAGGTCTGCGAGGTGTGACGGCTCGCCGTCGCCTTGAGGCGAGAGGTCGCGCGGTTCTCTCTAATTGGCCGATCCTTCGCCCGGGCTCTGGTTTTAATGAGGGAACGGGACAGGACAGGACAGGTCGCCGGGCAACCTCCGCCGTCCCTCCGTAAGGGGCGCAGCTAACGAACCTCAGAGCTGTGGGACGGGCGCGTCGCCAGGGTGCAGCGCTGCTGCGCTCGTTTACCTGCCGCTTTCTCACGTTCATCCCATTCTCCCCTCCTCCACTCCCGCGTGTTTTAATTAACCGCTGCTGACACGCAGACCTCTGATTGGCCGCGGCCAGTTTAGCCTCACCGGCTCCTCCTCTCGCGCGTGCGTCCCTCTCTCTCTCTCTGTCTCCAGCAGTAATTCTTTACCTGCCTAATGTGCAGAGCCTTGGCGTCCGCTGCCTTTACGCGTTTAATGAACCGGTAGAAAGAGCCTGATGGATTGCCCTGTGCTGTTAGGCCTGTGCTGGGGCTCCTCCAAAAAGTCCTGTCGCTAATCCACTGATGCCGGGGCAGTGGTGTAATACTGTGGCCTGCTTGCCAGAGGATGACCAGGGGAATTAGTGTTTAGTGTACCATTATTCAATCAGGGATTTGATCATGTTTTGGTCAAGTCCATTGAGAATGGCCTCTTAAATGTGGCCAAGAGGCTTCTGTTGCATCAAGATGAAAATATGCAATGATGTCATGACAGGAGTACAATTATACAGTTCACAATGAGAAATACATCCGAAACCACACAGCAGACAGAATATGGGCTGGTCAGCGGGGTTAATGATGTCAGCCTGCAATCTGGGCGTAAAGACTGAGCCTCATCCGTTTGCCTCATTTGAACTGAAAGGGGTGGGTCATGCACGGTGCGGGTCTTGGGACTGGCCGGGGTTATCTCATGACAGAGCCTCAGGTTGTAGGTACGCTTTGGGAGAACAGGAAGCCCCTGTGGCAGGCTGATGTCAGCCCCTCTTGAGGGCCTGCATGGACTTGCAGACCCAGAGGAAGCGCTACTTCATTTGCTCAGCATTGATTTTTTTTTCCTGACCCCAGAGCACCGGGCACACAAAGGGAAACAAAAGGCAGGGCACACAGTCTGTTCATAGGCTGACCGTAGGCTGTGTGACCTTTGACCCCGGCTTTTATGTAGCCACGTAGGAGCACAGCTGTGCCCTTTGACTCAGCACATGTCACTTCCCCTTTGAGGTTTACAGTCCTGCTCACGTTGCGTCACTTTTTTTCAATAAGCCATTTTACCTCCTTTTAATGTGCTATTTTTTCTCTGTCGGGTTAAACTGACTGGTCAGGAGCGAGGTTGCTGAAAAGGGAGATTTTTTAAAGTCATTGGTGTTTACTTGATTGCAATTTTGTTTCTGACTTGACTATCATTGCTAAGTGACTCTAATTCTAATCAGTTCTAATCAGATGTTGCTGCTAGGCAACCTGGAAATTGGAAGAGAGGGAAGCCGTGAAGAATGATGTCATTCAGATTCATTTAGAGCTGCACACTTGGCAGGGAACTGAGTGTGGAAAAAAATCAGAGAATGTAAGAAAATAAAATGTTGGCACTCAGGGGCATTAGAAACACGTTTGACCTTTTTTTGTTCTTACTCTGAATTGAGATACAAATGCAGACATGCAGGTTTGCATTTGAAGGCTATAATTTATGAATATATTTATGAAAAAGTAGTTAACACAACATGATGAACAATTCTTTCTAACAGGAGCCCTTTCTGATATGATTGAAGAGCTGCCTTTTCCGTGGTTAATTGATCTTACTCTACCCTGCTGTCTCCTTGTAGGACGGTGGGATGATGGAGTGGTTGTAAAACATTCTAGAAGATTCTGCCAACAGTAGCAGAGTATAGTGTACTTCAGCCCTGGAGAACAGGAGTCATGCTTCTTGTTTATGGTTATCTTGACTTTCAGTCTGTGGTGGATTTATACCTGTTACCTTGGCCTCCTATGAAAATGACTTTATGACTGAATGGCCGTAAGAATGGGTGGAATTGGCTCCTGCTTACCCATGGTTCCCAACCCTGATTTGAGAGGGGGGGGGGGGGTTAGGGTTTAGATCCTACATCTCTCAGAACTCCACCCTTCTGCATGGCACTACCCCCCTGCCCACCATTTTGTATAGGAATGGATTATATTAGTATCTGTGACATATTGATGGCTGTGTTTGTGCACAATCATATACATGCATCAGGCTGCCATTTCCTGTAATTGCTCTACCATTCCATTAGTGGAATCCCATTGGATAGCCTGGACAGCAGTGTACAATATTTAACAAGCATGCTGTTGGCAATCATAAATTATACATATGAATTAATTGGTCATGAATGATTCAACGTATTTTGTTCAGCAGTAAGTGTCTAAACAGTTAATCTACTGGAACAATTCCTAATAGATTTTTGTGGTACATTAGCAGTTGTACCAAACATATTTGTCTGCCTTTGTACTTTGCTTTTGATTGTGACCTAAGCTGGCCCATAAACTGTCCTCAACCACGGAACAGTTATATTTCAACTCTCTGACGCGCTACAGGTGAACTGCATGACTGAACAAAGGAATCTTACGTTCTTCAAGAAGGTTGGTTGGAGCCTGGCTTGCTCACTCACCCTCTCATTATAAACCAGGGGCCGTTTATTTCTGTGCGATGATTATGAAACGCCTCGCCTGAACTCTAACCTACATGCCGAGGCGCCAACACGCCGAAGCTGTGCCAGCTGTCGCGGTCCGTAGCCGGTGCGAGCGCCGTCGTCTGAGCTGCGTGAATACGGACGACTGTCCGTCTGTGGCCGTCGCCGGGCGACGAGTCTGACTCAAACAGAGCGCGCTCAGAACGGCCATAGCCGCAGCTGTGCAGCGTTTCGTCGTCAGTCCGCACCTCTAGATAAGGGCCACCTCTCTGAGGACAGGTGGGGTCACACGTGCACCTGTGTGAGGACACGCCGTGTTCTGTGTATCTGCTTGTCATAAGCTGCAGGGACACAAAAATCGGTCTTTGGTTCGCACGTCATGCTTCGTCTACAGTGTGGCCGTTTATTTTGAGACATTTGGACATTGATCCCTGTGTTCTTGGCTTCAGTGTACTTGGTGTCCTGCTTTCTGATGCCTGAAGGAAAGTACCTGAAGGTTTTTACAGTTATCAGTCCCCCCACTGTGTTCTGGGTTCAGTGACTTCTTGTTGTGGCGAAAGAGCCAAAATGGAGTGCACAGGTGGAGCATCGGAGATGCCTATTGTTGTCTGCTAAACCCTTGTTCAGCAAAAGGAAATAATGGCTGCTCTTCACGCTCAACAGTTTCTCTGCAGAATGCATCAGTGTGTGCTAAAACGCTGTTCAGGCATTCTTACTGTCGTGTCTGCATTTATGCATTTCTTCCAAACAAGATGGCGACCTAATCGCGTTTTCTGTTGTTGTCACCTTCCCAAAGTAACTCTTTCTTTGACTGGTGGAAATTTATGAGCAGACACATTGCCGTTTGAGATCAGGTTTTTACATATTCCTGGGTTATGTGCTGTTCATGCCTGAAATATGTGCACAGATATTTCTGGGAGACGTACAGAAGCGGGTGGCCAGGTGCTGAATTAAATCAACGGAATGCTGATTAGAGCAGTTGTGGGAGGAGCTTGGAACGCTCACTGTGACTGTGTGACCCCTGTCTTTGATTAACGCTCCATTAAGTGATCATTAGCAGCCATTTGTTCAGGCTTGAATAGGCAGCTCAGATGTATGGTAATGTTGTACTCTATGGTGTTTTAATGTATGCTATGTGAAATAAAGAGGATCCTTTCTTCTATAATCTATAAAGGAAGGCTTTATTTTGGCATTGAAGGCATAGTATTTAATGTTGATCTTACAATTAATATTAGCCTAAGTGGCAAATTCACAACCAACTGCACCATGTTAGCATTACAAACAACAAAGTAATTGGAATGGCTTATGACACGCAATGTATATCCATAGTAAGGTATATACTGAATAGTTTATTATATAAATTACCTATTGTTTATTTCCAGACTCATTTTTAACTAGCCTAGTTACTGTATTGCACATTGGGTCTGCAGCTATGACATCTATAGTCTAAATGAAGCCATCGTAACCTTATGACCCTTTTGTTCAGCTTTGCTGCTTGGATGTGAACCAGGCCTTCGATCCCTTTTAGAATTCTGCCCAAGTCCAGATGATTCCAGAGCTTTTGCCTGCAGCTGTGTTTGTGAATAGCAGCTCCTCGGAGATCCTTGTTAGTGGTGGACGTGTGTCATAGACAGGCTTGTAGTGAAGTGCACGTCATGATTCACCGTACTTACTTAATTCAAACACTGAGCATGATCAGTGAGCAGCGAGGCTGCAATCTGCTCTGGCTCCAATTTGTACAACACTGCGGGTCTAAAGCTGCACTTCCACAGTTTCAAAGTGCTTTACGCAAGACCCTGGAAAGTCAGTGGGTGACATCACACAGTCAGTTTTTCCTTATTTTTTTACAGTCTCTGGCACTCGGCCTGCTCAGGCTTGGAGATCAGGGTGACCGATATGGAAGTGATTGAGGCTGTTGCTATGAGATTAAACATGCTGTGTACAATTTGTATGTGGTTGCCACAGTAACACACATACTCTACAAGCTTGCCCATATCGCTCCTGCTGTTGCACTGGTGGCAGATTGCTAGAAACTTTTACAGCGTGTTTACATTGCTAACACTGTTGGCACAGTCAAATTAGTAACATTCAAAGTGTGTAAACAAGTTCTCTCTGCTGCTGGCATTTACACTACGCTATCCAGGACTGCCATATGCTTTCCTTATTCCGAACACTGACATATTCCTATTGTGCTGACATTGCTCCTGTCATGCTGATAATATATGACTACTAGTATATTGCACTATATAGTACTATATTGTGCTGTATTTTACTGGGTGCTAATGCTGTCACACGGCTAACACACTCACGATGTTTGTTTCGTCATCCTGCTGCCCTGTTCACATTACCGATGCCATCGCACTGCTAACAGTCAGAAAATGGTTAACAATGTCATACTCGTATCGCTAACATTGCCACGCTGCTAGCGCTTAAAATGCCGAAAGCTGTCGCGCTGGATAACGTGGTGAAATTGCTATTTTGCTCTCGCTGAGCGCACCGTAGCACTGCTGATAAGCATCGCTAACACATTGCTAAAACACCCGTATTTAAGCGTTTTCTCCGTGAACAGGCTTGCATTGATGCAGTAGCCCGGTCACGCCGTCGTTTTACTGACACTGACACGCTGGTAGCACGGTCAAGTGCAAACATGTTCTTGCCTCCGCTAACATTTGCCCTGCTGTTCTCTACGGTGGCCGTCTGTCTGATTTTCCAGTCTGTTCCTTTCCCACGTCTCTAAGCCGAAACCATGGTTACAACACCGATGCTTTGGATGCGGTGTTGAAAAATGAGAATAATCCGTCTGAAATGTCAACAGTGGCTAATGATGCATTAAAATGCGTGCAAAGACACAACCGTGGGTCAAAGCAAGGCTGTTTTCTTTTGTTTTTTTGATTAATACCGGTCATAAGAAGCCAGCTGTAGTAGTGTTTATCAGCTCTAGGGCACTGATTCTGCATGCTCAGTTGAAGGCCACTTTATTTTCTCCTGTTGGTGGTACTCTGACATGCAGGTGCTGAGGCATTGTCATTCTCAGTGCTAACACACCATCACACTGCCGGACTCTCTCCTAGTGCTGGTGCAGGCGGGACCCATGCTAATGGGGCGTTGGGTTTGTTTAGCCTCCGGCCGCTCCTGCGTTTCCTCCCCAGTATTTATTGAGTTCCCCGGCCGTATTTCTTTGTGGTCCAGCTCTGTTGAAACATTCTTGTGTGTGACTAATGAAGCATGCCAGCGGGTTTCCCAGCAGATTTGTGTGTGTGCGTGTGTGCGTATGCATGTGTGCGTGCGTGCGTGCGTGCACGTGTGTGTGTGTTAGTTATCTCGGCAATCTGAACATATTCTTCCTTTACTGCTGTGGCTGCTCAGTGGTCCTCAGGCTCTTCGTGCAGAGGCTGCTGCTCAGGCCCGAGTCAGTCCCAGCTCCCGCAGTGTTCCACAGCACCAAACACAGTACGGGGGAAATAAAGCCCAGCACAATGTGTCTAACGTCACATACTGTTAGCTTGAAGTGCTGCACTGCAGTACCGCTCCAGGGCCTTGCCTTATGAATCTCAGTGCTCTGGATTACCCGCGGTTCTTCCAGCACTCAGCGTTCTATAATTGGTTCTGCTGTGCAGCTTCGGTGGGATCTATTCCCCTGTCTGTTTCATTCGGAATATCAGGCCAAATTCAGGCTCAGAAGCACATGGGATCCGGACAGAAAGAACAGGCCTGACGCAGGAGCCGGTCTCCCGCCTGCGTCTGGGGTCCGGCCCGGTATCTGCAGCTCACAGGGTCCGAGCCGCAGACCGTTGCCTTTTTGTTGCAGTACGATGGAACGTACAGGGAGTGTGTGTCTGGCTCACTTTGTGACCCCTGTGGTGAAATGTGGCCTGCAGTGCTTTTCATCTTTTGTTCTCGACTCGTGATGTGTGGAGGGAGGCTGCCAGGTGTGCATGAGGGCTGGACAAATCACCGCACAGCTGCCAAGCAAACAACAGCCTTTTAATCAAGACTGGCGACCGGTGTTCCTTTGCTCCCTTGTTAAAATAAAGTGTGCCCGTGAACTGCATTCCTGGGAGTCGTTTAGGATCTGTTTTGTACTGTGTTTGGACCGCATGTGCAGGAAGTGCAGTCAGAAATTGTGTTGGGATTACTGGTGACTCCCTCCTACTTACACACTAGCGAACTCTTTCTCGCTCTTTCTCTTATATGGAATGCTTGGCTCAGCATACAGGAAGATGGCAAAACGAGGAAGTGTTTAAGCAGAAAGCTTCCTTGTTATGCTCTGTTGCTGTCAAATTACTGACATTAATTACGTTTCTGTCGGATTGTGTGCCAATTTAATTTTTTAAGGAAAGTCAAGGTGTAATTTGTGATTGAGTGATTGTGTTCCATGAACAGGAAACGGGGTCAGAGCAGTGAGGCTGCAGTCGCCCAGGACTCCCTTGAATTGAAACTAGAGAGCTGTTCATGACCTCAGGCTGCAGGAATTTGGCAGGATTTAAATTGTGTGATATTATTTCCGGTAGTTGAGTGCACACGTCCACACCTCCACTCTGTCTCTGAATACAGAGCACGCCCTGGTAGACTGTCTGTTACACCCTGCCCTGTTACACCCTGGTGCTCTACTGTCCCCTGTGGATTGTGCTAAAAGAGGTTCGGGTTTGGTTGTAGCTCTCGGTCACTGGAAGAGTGTGCAAACAACGTTGCTTCTGTATGCAAACAGCCCCCTCTCTGCTGGAAGGGCACCATTGCTTTTGGCCCAGAACGTATTTGTGACATGAGCCGTTTGCTCAAGAGGAGGACGTCTGCAACGAGAGCACTTCCTGTTGGTACAGAGAGAGGGAGAGGGAGATGAGAGTCCTAGCACAAGCTAAAACAGGTCTTTAGGACTGTTTCTTGGAAGGCTTTTTGCCGGGCTTAAAGTGAAGGGTTGAAATGTGAACCTGTTCTTTTTTAATGCTGTGTATTTAGTCGTATGCTTTGGCACTGGGCTCGGTCCAGTTGTGATCCCCTCATCTGCAGCCCTTTGGAACGCCTGCTTTTGCATCGCTGATTTTCAGAGGTGGGAAATCCAGGTTCTGAAAGTAAAAGTCCTCCCTATTTTGTTACAATCGCCTGGATTTGCTAATTAGCATAATTCTTCAGCCAGGAGGTGGAGCTAATCAGTGAAGTCAGCTGGCTGAGCTCATGGGTGGCAGAAACACACTTGGCTGAATGTTTATTTCCTGAGGAGCCGTGTCCTGGGGCGCCGTTTGTCCGCGACGGGTCAGCGGTGCGTGTGCTGCTGTGTTTGTGTCGTATTGAAAGCCACGCCCACCCTGAACAGCAAGCCCCTGACAGGAAGCAGGACGAGCTCAAACACAGACTGTTTGCAGCGCAACGGGTGTTTGCTCTCGCGGTTTGTTGTGTGCGAAGCGTGAAGAGCGAATGTGTCTGTGTTTGACATTGCGGGTATGTGGCAGACTGTGTTTGTGGTGCTTTATTTATTTATGTTGCTGCAGGGAAGTGTGTGCGGGTGCGTGTGTGTGCGCGTGTGTGTGTGCGTGTGCGTGCGTGTGTGTGTGTGTGTGCGTGTGTGTGTGTGCACGTGTACGTGCGTTCACTATTGGGCACTTGGGCAGCTAAATGCATTGTGTGTTTGCGGTGTTAGATTCACAGGTTGTGTTTGTGTGCTCCTGTGCGCCCCCTGCAGGCTCCTGGAGACGGACAGCAAGTCGCTGAAGTCGGTGAACGGCTCGCGGCGCAACAGCGGCGCCTCCCTGGTGTCCAGCTCCTCGGCCTCCTCCAACCTCTCCCACCTGGAGGAGGACACCTGGATCCTGTGGGGCCGCATCGTCAACGACTGGGAGGAGGTGCGCAAGAAGAAGGAGAAGCAGCTGAAGGTAACTCAGCCCCTCCCCAGTCAGGGCCGGACAGCTCAGCTAAGAGCTCCTCACGCACAAGGCCTATGGTCGGTGATGTCATCACTGGTCGGGAGAAGTTGCGGTGACACTCTTCACGAATCAGCGATTTCAGATTAACTTGTCGGTGGAGTTGTTTGCATGACTGCTGTTTTATTTTAACGCAGTACTCTGGAATTATAAAATGGCCAACGCTGTGTTTTGGTGACTGAAACACATTTGAGCACATGGTTCATCATCAGAGGCAACTCGGATTTCTGTCAAAATAAGACCCCCTCCAAATGCAGAAGATGGGTGTGAGTGAGCATTAGGAATGATATCCTTTGAAATTCTCTCTTCTGCATGCCCTCATTCTGAAAGATTAATGCTTCAGGGGTTGAGACAAACTCCAAGGCCATTAGGCCCTAATTTGGGCCCTTGGCACATTTCCACTGTCAGTGCAGGCCATCTTCCTGCGCTGTTCTAGCTCGCTCTGTCATATACTGGCCCGAATCTTGGTCCTGCTGTAATCGGCAGTTCTGATTGGCTGACGCTTCCAAGTCCTTCCTGGTGCATGGCAGCCCGCTCCGGGGGCTTCACACACGGCAGATCAAAGGTCTTGCGCAAGACTCCGGAGGTGCATTCCCAGTCATGCGCTATCCCACCTGCCCCGGCACATTCCATCGCCCTCGCACCCCTCCTCGGGGGCAGACGGAAGAGGTCTGGGGTCTGCTGGGCCCGGGAGAAAGCGTGTTGAGGGGGTCACGGCGAGGAAATGAATTGTGTGGTAAGGCTTGTGTTTGGCCAGGGCCCCTTTTATGAGGCCGTATACATGTAGCTGAGGATCTTAAGAAAGGTCTCGGGTGAGCAGAGCGAGCTCTCGCCCTGAGGTATTTATGGAGTTCACCGGCTGTATTCCTTTGTGGTCCGGCTCTGTCGAAACATTCTTGTGTGTGACTAATGAAGCGTGCCAGCGGGTTTCCCAGCAGATTTGTGTTTGTGTGTGTGTGTGTGTGTGTGTGTGTGTGTGTGCGCGTGCGGATGCATGTGCAGGTGTGTCTGTGTTTATGTGTGTCTGTGTCTGTGTGTGTGTGCATGTGTGGAATGCTGGAAAATAGTATTAAGAAAAATCACTGTTTTGACGACGGAGCTGTGAGTCACTTGATGGCTATGAAGGGTCTTGTGTGGGCTGCTGAAAGAGGTGTCTCTAAAGAGGGGAGGGCGGTGCTCTTGGTGGTTTGTTGGGGTTTTGGGATTTGGGGGTGGTGTACCTCTCTTCCTCCAGCACGTGCAGTCCAAACCCTCAGGGCCTCACCAGAGCGCCCCGCTCTCTCCAGCACGATGAAGATGAACTACACCTGACTAACTACATTACCCACAGGCCAGCATCCCTGGCTGCTGTTATTCCACTGAACCGTTAGAGCAGGAAATGGCTGAGGGACGGCACAGCCGTATCGGTGCCAGAAAACACTGCCATCCCCTGCCAGGTTAAATGGGGAGCACAGCCCAACCGAACTACGGGTGTGTGTGTCGGTAGTGTGCACTGCATTGACTTCACCGTCCTGTAGGTTTTCCCTCCATCCCCAGCGAAGCACACATTACATTACATTACATTACAGGCATTTAGCAGACGCTCTTATCCAGAGCGACTTACACAACTTTTTACATAGCATTTTACATTGTATCCATTTATACAGCTGGATATATATACTGAAGCAATTTCGGTTAAGTACCTTGCTCAAGGGTACAACGGCAGTGTCCTTACCCGGGAATCGAACCTGCGACCTTTCGGTTACAAGTCTAGTTCCTTACCCACTGTGCTACACTCCGTCCCCCACACCCCAGCCTACAGCTGGAAATCTTGCTGAGCTGCTAATTAGCAGAGGCAAGTGTACAGAATTAGGGTTGAAAGGAAAATCTGCAGGATGGTAGATTTCCAGCAACAGGGGTGGGCAAACCGCCATATGCAAAGGTAATAAACCGTTTTGGTTTTTTTTGGCTCTTGTTTTCATGCATCTGAAATCCTAATTGAGGTGGGATATTTGGATTTTATCCCCTGGCAACGGGATGCGTTTTCCCCCTAATTACAGACCAAAGGAAAGCTCCTGAATAGTCTTAAGTTTGTTTGTGTGCTTGTTGAAGGCCTTTAAAAAGCCCAGTAAGCTCAGTGTTGTGTGATCTCGTTCAGTCAGTGGCCTTTAGTTAGCGCAAGAGATAAAAAAGGGATTAGCTTTCAGGGCTCAGTGCCCGCCTTTGTTTTAACAATTGCCTTCGTGTAATTGAGAAGGTTAAGTACGCTGAAGTGGAGATAAAGTCCACGGGCCAGTGATGGAAAATGTGATTGGCTGTTACACTGTGATCAGGGTAGTAGTATTACTGTTTATATTTCCTGCTCGCCATTAACCCTTTGAAGAGTAGTTTTGTTTTGGAATGCTTTTTTTCAAAATTCTAAGTCAGTGTTCTATTAGAATGTTCAGATATAAGAATGTTCTAATCGCATAATTATGATCTCACACCTTAAAGAGTTAATGGAGAAAAAGGACACTATTTTCAGGCTAACACTGCTGTGGCCTTTCCTGAACAGGTGCCTGTTATAAGCAGCGTGTCTCTGTGCACAGTCCGTGTTCAGGTTAGCGCTAACGTCAGGTCTCCCTTACAGGAGCTGGTCAGGAAGGGGATCCCGCATCACTTCCGGGCGATCGTGTGGCAGCTGCTGTGCAATGCCCAGAACATGCCCATCAAGGACCAGTACTCGGAGCTGCTGAAGATGACCTCGCCCTGCGAGAAGCTGATTCGCCGGGACATCGCGCGCACCTACCCCGAGCACGAGTTCTTCAAGGAGAAGGACAGCCTGGGCCAGGAGGTGCTCTTCAACGTCATGAAGGTGAGGAGTGGGCGGGGCTCCCTGGTGGGCGGGGCTCCCTGTTTCTCACCTCCTTATTTTATGTACACAGAGTATCGCTAAATAATGGAATTCCGTCAGTTTGCTGTGATTTGCTGAATCAGTTGTCACAGTTCCCATGAATATTGTTTTGTTAATTTATTTTGCTGAACTGTGAACTGGCTGTCTGTAATTCCAGATGTACAATTTCATAGCATAAATTTTGTTTAAAAACCACCCAGCTAATCTCTGAAAAAGTTTGTTGACAACCAGTGTACATTAAACTGTGAAAAATTTCCAGCTCTTAGCAGCAGAAAACACACACTCCCACTGCAGTGCTAAGCTAATTCCTTAGCACCATAATTCACAGCTCATTTTCAGTAATGAGCAGCTATGGCAGCTTCCTGAATAACACCCGTCTTTGCATTTACAGATAAGGAAGTGAAGTCAAATTACTTCTCCACTACTCCACTTTTTTTAGATTCAGGCTTAATCTGTTAGTGAATGCAGCATTCTATCAAAGTATTTTCCTGTTCATGTTCACAGTGTTAGCCATTCTGTTTGTTCTCTGAACTATGACTTGGCTCATTTGCGTGCTTGCAGAACTAGGAAGGCTAAGACCGATGGGGAGCAAAATTCATTGGTTGAATCGTGCCTCGCGGAACTGCTCCGAGCCGCTTGCCTTTCTCAGTTGTTGCGCAGACAGAAGCCACTCGACAGGCTAACGAGCACTCAAGAGCCAGCACAACACTTCCTGTGCACGCTCCAGTACGCGCTAGCGCACATTAGCCTCCCATTACGGAATTAGAGCTGGGCGCAGAGTAATCGATAAAGTTAGCGGCTTTTTGAATGCGAGGCCAGCCTGGAGCTTGGCACTGTGGCCGTGCAGAGGAGCCGAACCCCTGTCAGCTGCCAGCTTCCTACGCCCTGTCTGCCAAAGAGCGTAACCTCCGCTCGACGGGCCCTGATATTTACTGATGGGCCGAGCAGGGGGGTGTGTGTGCTGGCTGTGCTCCCAGCCCAACACAGAACATTCTCACATTTTTGCTGCAATATAGTGCCAGTTTTATAACGGTGACAAAGCACTCCAGTAGCATTTTGAGAACATTTTGTGTTAGCTGGGCTGGAGGCTAATGACAGTGCCTCGGGGGCGGAGCCTCGACCTTTTGAAAGGCTTCGCTGTGGAGCGTCTGACGAGTCGCTACCTCTCCGCTCTCCCGTTCTCCGAGCCTGCGGCGTCTTTGTTGACCTCATGCCACTCGTGTCGTTTCAGGCCTACTCGCTGGTGGACCGGGAGGTGGGCTACTGTCAGGGGAGCGCGTTTATCGTGGGACTCTTGCTCATGCAGGTAACGCATCCTCCTTGCCTCCGCGGGATGGGCGTCGGGGATGTCCGAGGCCTGTCCTTTCAGTTGCGTTTTCCCTTTTGCCTTTCTGAAGTTTCAGCCGTACTGTGTTCCCCTTAAAAGGAATTGTTTTGAATGGGGTCCACATCCCTGGTCCTGGAGAGCCAGAGAGTCTGGCATTGGGTTAGTTGTCACTCGACACTTAACCCTTTAATGTGTAAGATCACAAACATGTGATTTAGAATGTTCTTGACTGAACATTTTAATGCTGATGTAACAATGACTACTGGTAATTGAAAGCAATGGAGTGCTAGAATACTGACTTAAAATTTTGAAAAAACATTCCAAAAAGCCTGCTCTTCAAAGGATTAAATAATCAATTAAACAGTTAAGTGCACAGTAACCCACTTCCCCTGGTTTTTTGGGTATAAAGGCAAAAAGAAAACAAAAGCCAGCAGACCCTTTGACTCTGTATTACAAGGACTGGTGACCTCTGGCTGAGATGTTATGTGATAACTTGTCTGTTTCATGTCTTTCTGTAATTAGGTCTCCGATGACAAACTGCTTGATAAATTGTCTCGTTAGGATCTTGTTCAGTCAGTAAATTGATTAGTTGAGTACAGTGCAGATGGCCTCACTTGTGTGTGTGTGTGTGTTCACTCTCCAGATGCCGGAGGAAGAGGCCTTCTGTGTGTTTGTGAAGCTGATGCAGGACTACCGGCTCAGAGAGCTCTTCAAGCCCAGCATGGCCGAGCTGGGGCTCTGCATGTACCAGTTTGAGTGCATGATCCAGGTACGTCTGCCCCCCCCCTCCCCCCCGACCCCTCATTTCCCACCCTCGCTGGGACTACAGCATCACAGGGGCCTGTGTCCCTTACAGCTGCACCTCTCCACGTCCTCTTGACTGAAGGACACAACTCTGTGCTGTCTAATGTGAAAGGGCTGATTGTCTGTCTGACAGATTAATGGCTGCTGTCTCTCTCACTGCTGTATGTGCTGTTCTCTACCCCCCCCTTCCCCCCACCCCCCTGACAGGAGCTGCTGCCAGAACTCCACCTGCACTTCCAGGCCCAGAGCTTCCACACCTCCATGTACGCCTCCTCCTGGTTCCTCACAATCTTCCTCACCTCCTTCCCGCTCACCGTCGCCACAAGAATCTTCGACATCTTCATGTGTGAGGTGAGGCTCCACAGCGCTGTTGGAGAGAAGAGGATTCCCCACAGAATGTTCTTAACCCTTTAGGGTGTGGAATCAGAAATGTGATTAGAATGTTCTTAACATTATAATGTTGATGTCACAATCACTTTTGGTCATTGAAAACACGGACTTAAAATTTTGGGGAAAAAAATTTGAATTCCAAAAAACCTACTCTTCAAACGGGTAATAGTGGATGGATGAACTCTATCTGATGGGTTTTCTGCCTTGCGCGTCGTTTTGTCTTTCCGAGTATGGTGAACCATCCGAGTAGCATACATATGAATGTGAGCGTGCATTTGAAGGGTGGTTGTTGCCCTCTGGTGGTAGAATTCTGGGGCTGCATGTGAGGTTAAATCGTCTTCAAGTGAAGTTCAAAGCCTGAGTCTGTTCTCTTGTGGGTGGACAGGGTCTGGAGATTGTGTTCCGCGTGGGTCTGGCCATCCTCCAGATGAACCAGGCTGAGCTCATGCAGCTGGACATGGAGGGAATGCTACAGGTGAAAACAGAAGGGTTTCTGCTCCCTTGCAAAAGCCTGCATGCTTTTCACAATCCTTGTGTTTGCTAAGATACAGGCATCCCTGCAAATGGCTGCAAGCCAGAGCTATGCTAGTATCTGGGCTATCTGACATGTGTGGTGTGCATCAATACTACCTTACAGTGATCTATGATTGGTTACCTATTTTATCCAACCAGGGAAAAAAAAGACAACATTATAAGTTTTGGAAAATGGCATCTCTGTTGAGGATTTTAGAATTGGTTTAGAAGGCTTAGAATTAGTTGAATTACGAGGTTACATGTTGCTTGTTCACTGCGATCGTTTTAACGGTACAGTAGCAGAAGTTAGCGCACACGTAGCTGGTTGTAGGTGTAGCCCTTGTGTTAGGTACAGTGCTTATATGGACACGCTGGTTTTAAGACCTGTGTGCTGAGTACCCTGTCCTGCTGCAGCACTTTCAGAAAGTCATCCCGCACCAGCTGGAAACCGGTCACGACAAGGTGATCCTCACCGCCTACCAAGTCAAGTACAACGCCAAGAAAATGAAGAAGTAGGTGCACTCTCAGATCCTCCATGGGGGGTCTCGTGTGTTTTAGCCTGAAAATACGCTATTTTCCCGCAACAAAGTGGGATTCGTGGCTAAAGCCCCTACGCAGGAAATGGCTGTTTGTTTTCACTGCACTAAGACTGTCATTTGCCACAGATGAGGAACCTAATCGTAGTGCATGAATACAGGTTGCCGTTATGTGAATGTGTTATGTGATGCTGTTTTATGCTAAATTGGTCACGCTCATTCAGGAGGCCCTTATAGGAGTTGTGTTGTCGCGCTTGCAGGCTAGAAAAGGAATACACTACAATCAAAACCAAGGAGATGGAGGAGCAGGTGGAAATCAAGGTGGGTTGGGCCCGTGCGAGCCTGGGGGGTGTGGGGGTCTGGTGTGGGGTTGCGTCCGCGCGCGACGCTGGTCATCTGGGGTGGCGTGGCTTCACAGCGTATTTTCATGCACGCGCTCAAACTGTCCCAAACGCAGGTTTCAGTCTGAGTCGGGGAAACGGATTTAAATGGCCGTCTTCTGTGGTATTAAAAAATGGTATTAAATTCTGTTGCTGCTTCTTTGTGAGAACTCTCTCTCGTGTTTCTGATGGGACCATGGAGGCCAACTCTGTCACTTCCACACAGAACCTTGCTTTCCTTTCACCTGGCTGACATCACTCTTACAGCACATCAGGGTTACTGTGAAACGGTCTCATCCAAGTAAAGTGTTTGGCGTTCCTCAGTCATGCGCTACATCACACTTCAGTCACTTGGCTCGCGCTCTTATCCAGGTCAGCTTACAGAAATGGAGTGTTAGCCTCGGGAGTGCAAAAGTGTGATGTAACCAGGAAGGCACACACAAGGCCCATTTATAACCAATAAGTGTGACTGCTCTGTTCAAGTGCTCCATGGGACTACTCCACATGACCGTTCCTTGTGACAACTCTGTGACCACTGTATGTGACCATTCCTTGTGACCACTGTATGTGACCGCTATGTGTTGATCGTTCCACGCGACTATTCTGACCACTGTGTGTGACCGTTTCACGCGACTATTCTGACCACTGTGTGTGACCGCTCTGTTCCCTCAGAGGCTGCGCACAGAGAACAGGCTTCTGAAGCAGAGGATCGAGACCCTGGAGAAAGTGAGTACCAGAGGGCGTGGCCTGAGGTGGGCGTGGTCTGAGATGGGCGTCGTCGGGGGGGGGGGGGGGTGGGGGGGGGGGGGGAGTATGCATGGCCACTCCCACCAGAGGGGTCCATTCAGATCCATCTACATTAACACATCGAGTGCGTGTGTATGTGTGTGTTCCCTGTAGGCCACCCATACACATCGATGTTGTCTACTAACTGGACTGCGCGAAATATAGCAATCACATCACAACGGCATGCATTTAGAGCAAAGGGACTTTTGGGCTTGGGCTTTTGGAAAGGGGAAATCTTTGCTTTCTCTGCGTGTTAAGTAAGCCATTATTCCTCCCGGTCAACCACCATACACATGCAGACAAGGTACAAAGATGGCTCTACAGTAGGTTTGTTGAGCGATGTACTTTACCAAAGGTAAGTATGGGTATGGTTTCACCTTTGGAAGATTGGCTTTGTTGTGCCATCTAGTGGCTGGGTGTGGTACTTGCACTGACACTATAATGGGTGAAGCCTGGCACACTGAGCCAAGGGCCAGAGGAGGTGGGCGCCAAGGTGACCTGCTGGTATCTGTGGTTTTTTTCTGCTGCACTGGCTGCAGTACTGCCTACTGAGGGACCCGATTGCTAAAGCTGAAGTGTACAGCGTAGGCAGGCACTGCTTTAGCCGCCTCTAAGGGGTCCTACGCCGCTGAAGCACGAGAGGGCGTAACACAGCGCTTTGAGCCGACGAGGAGGCTGCGTTGACAACCGCACGGGGGCGCGCGTCTGCCCGACATGGCGATAACCCGCGGTTAGGCCGACCGCCAGTCGCTAACGGTTCTTTTCCCGGGAGAAAAGAATGGAAATAGCTGGAGTTTTAAACGCGCCTCTCCGTCAACGCTACGTCGAAAATGCACGTTCTGCATCCCTGGCTTTGAAGCTCTGGCCTTTTTTCCTCCTCCTCCTCCTCCTCCTCTTCCTCCTCCTCTGTGCAAACGCTGCCTGTCTGCGCAACGGAAACAACTAACCTCACGCTGTTGTCACGCCGTCTCCAGGCTGTGTTCCTTTCCTCCCTGTTTCATCTAGTTATGAAACATCCTGCAGTCTTTTACAAATTATAAACGTAATGTTATCATCATAATTCATAACGTTTTAGCACTGAGCAAAGGGATGGAAATGGAACACTGCCTCCTGTCAAAATCAGTATTTGTCACTTTTGCTTGTTTTGAAATTTATTTTGTTTTTTTCTTGTGTGCTTCTGTGTGGATTTCTTTTTCTTTCTTTTTTTTATAGGAAAGCGCTTCCTTGGCTGATAGATTGATCCAGGTATCCCTTATTTTTCTATTATCTTCATGTTGTGTACATGTCCTGCAGTTCTCTTGCCCCTCTTCAGTGACTGTCTACTGTAGCTCCACTCTTAGCTTTGCATGTGTCCCCTGTAATTTCCCCAGTATGATCTGTGACAGGCCAGCACTGCTCCAGAATGACATGAAACAAGTTCAACTGTAACTGTGTTCTTTGCCTTTGAGAACAGACCACAGAACTCGGGGCTTTAGCTCGGAGGCTGTCAGCAGCCCTCAAACTACAGTGCACGAGCAGAGAAATGACTGCATGTTATTATTATTTTTTTATGAATTCATTATTAAAGCCGTATTAAATTATGGTTTCGGCAGCCTTTAAAAGGCCTCACAAAACCGCCTTCTTTCACGCTCGCACCGTTACCCAGCGGAAGCGGTTTTGTCTCACCCTGCATGCGGTAGTGAGCACTCGTGCCCGCCCGTCCGTCCGTCCGTCAGTCTGTCCTCACCCCCCGGAAATTGTGTGCGAAGGGGCAAGTGACGCGGGCTCAGGAGGCGGAGGAGAGCTACCTGGTAAAGCGGGAGCTGGCCACCGTCAGGCAGCAGCACGAGGAGGCCAGCGCCCGGCTGGAGCAGGCGCACGGCACCATCCGCCAACTGCAGCAGCAGCAAGAGCAGCTCCAGCGCGGCCCGCAGCCGCCAGCGGTAAGCAGCCCGCGGGCCTGTCCACCAGGGGGCGCCGGAGGCGGGCGGACAGGGTCCGCAGTCGGGTGAAAGGGGGTCGGTCGCCGTGTCGGACTCACGCACGGAGGCGTCTCACGCGATTGCTTTAGCGGGAAGTCTGCCTCGGGTCCTGTCGTCCAGCTGCTCGCGATACGTGGGCAGTTGTAGCCGTGGAAACGGAAGCCGCACCCTGAGGTTTTTCACAAAGCCGCGCTGGTTTCCCCATGCGGAAGCTCACAGCGGCGGCGAGTTGTTTTAGAAAGGCTTCGTCTGTAAGCCCGTTTCTAAAATTGGAAGAAGCACAGATTATGCCTGGCATGGTGTCATGTTGCTGGCAGTCTGTTATTGTGTTGCTGCAGTTCTTGCTGTAAAATGTTTGTATTTTTAATCACACTGGACTAGCATCACACCTGCTCAGCGTTTCGCAGATCCTTATTAATAATGCACTGCTCTTTTATAATTTATCTCTTCTCAATCAACTCTCAATCACTCCTGCCCCTTTTTCTTTAGGCTATTTGAATAGTTTGCATTTCACACATTTTGAAGTTTATTCTTTATCCTTTGTTCTCTATTCTGCGGGGGGGAAAAACCTTTCTTGGAATTAAATCAATAGAGTTATTTAAGCGTTAAAATACAGTACGCAGATCAATATTAGGACTGCAGCGATCGCTAACGGCGTCTAGCGGATGTAGTTTTCCGAGAGTCAGGCAAACACGGCGCTCTCAGTATTCGTGACCTCAAACCGAAGTGTTCTGTCAGGTGAGGCGGTGCGCTAGGCTACTCGTACGTTCTCTGCTCCCGTGTTCTCAACTCCGGCCCTCTGAATAATTAACAGGCCGTCTGATTGGCTCCCGCCGGTACGGAATCTAATCGAAGCCCCCTCCCGGCTGCCAGAGCCCCGCGGGGCTCCGGTCCCCATGCGGAGCCGCTGAAATGGGTGTTTAAGTATTAATGCGCCGTCGGAGCGCGCACATCAAAGGATAACGTGTCGACCGGCTCATTCGGCGCTCTACTTTACATAATGTCATTTATTAATCCCCGCAATGAGCCTCCATTAAATATTCATGTCGGTGCAGGTTTATTTCCAGGCTTTGTTAGAGGTAGTGCGATATCTGTGAGACTTGCAGAGGCCCGCAGTAAAAGGCTCAGTGTGGGGAAAAACACTTAACCAGCAGCTGCAAACTGTTGCAAGAAATAGTTTTCTAACGGTACACGCCTTTTCTGCTGTGTCAGGTCGTGCGTGTTTGAAATGTGTGAAGCGCTTCCCTTTTTAAAAGAGCAGAGCTTATAAACAAACTGCTTATAAATGTGTTTGCCCGGGGGGGGGGGGGGGGGGCAGAAGTGTATCAACCATTTTGCAGTACTGTAGTTAGGGTGTGATATGGCTCATAAAGCTGTGTGTCGGTTCAGTAGCGTAGTGTGAAAAACGGTTTATATTTTAAGCGGTTATAGTTTGCAATTAGCTTTGCTTTCACTGCCCTGCTGAATGTGCAGTGCTATATCTGCTGGCTTATTCCCTCTCATAGGGCACAATTTTTCTAATAAATCAGCAGAATGTTTCCTGAGTAAGTTTGTACTGTGCAGTGTAGTGAGGGTCTCTTATTGCACTCGAATTAACGGTGACACTGTCTCCTCTTTGCACTGCCCTCTCTCCCACTCTCTCTCCCTCTCTCTCATTCCCTCTCTGTCTGTCTGTCCGTCTCTCTCTTGCTCTCTCTCACTGTCTGTCTCTCTCTCTCTGTCTGCCTCTCTCCCTCCCACCCACCCCCCCCCCTCTCTCTCCCTCTCTCTCATTCCCTCTCTGTCTGTCTGTGTGTCTCTCTCGCTCTCTCTCCCTGTCTGTCTCTCTCCCTCCCACCCACCCCCCCCCCTCTCTCTCTTTGCCTGTCTCTCAGCAGCCCAAATGTAACCCATGCTACACAGAGGAGATGGTTGTGCAGCTGGAGCGGGAGCTGGTGCAGGCTCGGCTGAAGGAGGCGGAGTCACAGTGCGCTCTTAAGGAAATGCAGGACAAGGTCCTGAACATGGAGAAGGTACGGCCCTCTCCTCCTCCCTGTATCCTTCTGCCTTCCCCTCTTTCCTCCTTTTATCTCCCGCCCTGCTTCTTCCCTCTTTCTACCTCGTATCTCCCTCCCTTCCTCTCTGTGGTCCATCTCTCTCTTTCCCTCCTTCTCCGCATCTCATCTCCTTTTCCATCCCTCTTTCTATCAGTCTATCAGTTCCTTCTCTTTCCCAGCATCCCTCCCGACTGCAAGGCTCGAGCAGACAGGCTAGTATGTGTGCATGTGTGTGTGTGTGCGCGTGTCTGAGAGGGAGTGTACAAGACGCGTGCATGTGTGTCCCAGACTGCGCATGTGTGTGTGTGTGCGTGTATACATGCGTGTAAGGAGGCGGAGTCGCCATTTTCACACGTCCAGGCGGCTGTGTGTGTTTCAGAGGAACGCAGACCTTCCGGATGACAGTAATGTGGTGCGGCTGCAGGAGGAGCTGATTGGTGTAAAGCTGAGGGAGGCGGAGGCTGTCACTGGCCTGAAGGAACTACGGCAACAGGTCAGAGACCTGGAGGACCACTGGCAGGTGAGACCCTGTGTGCGTGCGTGTGTACATAACTGGTTAGAGGCACTTGCCCGAGGTGGGATTTGAACCCGTGTCTCTTACGTTCCCAAAGGCTCCAAAGACAAACTTTTTACCAGTCAGCTAAAGGCAAAAGGGCTCCTAGCCGAGGGCAATATCATTGATTTCAACCTAAGGGTTGTGTCACCAGAGTTTTGTCACAGTAACCTGCTACAAGGCCTTCACTTTACTATACCCCACTGTTGTTACTCAGCAACCAGCTGAGTTACCCCTGTTATGTGTGTCAATCTCTGTATGTGTCTCTCTGTATTAATGTAAGTGCGTGAATTTGCATCGGTTAGATTATTTGCGGTGCACATAACAGCTGAACTTCTGTGATTTGAGTCTCATTGGTCCAGAGAACTGACCAATCAGAGGGCTTACAAACTGAGCTGCACTCTGCCTGTGTGTTAATCTGTGACCCCCCCCCCCCCCCCCCCCCCCCCCCCCACAGAGGCACCTGGCGCGGACGGCGGGCCGCTGGAAGGACAGCCCCCGGAAGAACACGGTGAACGAGCTGCAGGACGAGCTGATGGGCGTCCGGCTGCGGGAGGCCGAGGCGCAGGCCGTGATCAGAGAGACCCGGCAGAGGCTGCTGGAGCTGGAGACCCAGGTCAGACACCCCTCTGCTGCCAGCGCTCAAACTGATCTCAGATCAGTGCTACTCATTACAGTGACACCAGGGCCTACAAACCGTACACCAGCGCTCATACTGATCTCAGATCAGTGCTACTCATTACAGTGACACCAGGGCCTACAAACCGTACGCCAGCGCTCACGCCGATCTCAGATCAGTAGCACTCATTACAGTGGCACCAGGGCCTACAAACCGTACGCCAGCGCTCACACTGATCTCAGATCAGTGCTACTCATTACAGTGACACCAGGGCCTACAAACCGTACGCCAGCGCTCACACTGATCTCAGATCAGTGCTACTCATTACAGTGGCACCAGGGCCTACAAACCGTACACCAGCGCTCACACTGATCTCAGATCAGTGCTACTCATTACAGTGACACCAGGGCCTGAAAACCATACACCAGCGCCCACACTGATCTGAGATCAGCGACACTCATTACAGTGACCTGCAAAACATATACCAGCACTCACACTGATCTGAGACCAGCGCCCCTCATGTCTAAAGATCTGAAACCATTCAGTGTGACAAATACGCAATATACGGGAAAATACTTTTTCGCAACATTGTACATCATCTCCTTATACTGGCAAACAAGAAGAGGAGAGTTATGTGTGCATACTACAGAGTAGAACTGTGGTTAACAGGTTACATTTTTGAGGGTCTGAACTGCATTGGCTGGAAGTGAACAGAAGAGGGCAGTAGAGGCCTGCAAAAAGAAACTCCTGTTGCTGGTCAGGTTCATGCAGCAAGCTGTGGAGCACAGCAGAAAGCGAAGTGAAGGCACACAAGGTCACAAGGCCCAGTTCAGTGTTCATGCAAATTTGTGCACTGATGTACAGCACCGCCATGACCACAGTGGTTTTTTTTTCACTCGGAAGCTGTGTGATTGAACACGAGGCAGAACTGGATGTGAATCTGTCAGTGTTGTCACAGTTGAGTGTTGAGTCCCTGTAAGGTTTTTAATGCTTTTCTGCCCAGGGACTACTGATGCTACTTGGCTAGCTCTGGTGTAGCTGCTATGTTGTGCAAGGCTCCTGTTGAATAAACCAATAAAGTGAGCTAAACTAACGGTGTTGATACAGCGGTGCCTGTGGGTTGAGTTTACGGTCTGATGAAAGCAGTGGACAGATGCAAGCTTTGGCTCTCCTCCCTCACTCTCTCTCTCACTCTCTCTCTCTCTCTCTCTCTCTCTCTCCTGCCCCGGCTGTCACCTCGCACGCCCTCAGAACCAGGTCCAGGGGAACCAGCTGCGGCGGGCGGAGCAGACTGGGCGGAGCCTGCAGGAGCGGGTGCAGCTGCTGACCGCCCAGAACAAGGGCTTGCTGGTGCAGCTGCAGGAGGCGAAGCGCAAGCAGGCCGAGCTGGAGTGCAAGGTAGGCCGCCTGGGCGTACACCTGGCCGTACAGTGTAGGGTCCATGGGTAGGCCGCCTGGGCGTAGACACAACCATGCAGGTTGGGGGCTGCAGGTAGGCCACCTGGGTGTAAACCGAACTGTGCAGGGTAGGGTCCATGGGTAGGCCGCCTGGGCGTAGACCCAACCATGCAGGTTGGGGGCTGCAGGTAGGCCACCTGGGTGTAAACCCAACCATGCAGGGTAGGATCCACAGATATATGAAAAGGAAAGTGATACAACATATGATGGCGACGACCGCTATTGCATTTGATAATTATCCTTGCAGTATACTACTCAACCCGAGCGTACGCCCAATTGTGCAAGAAAGCCTACGCTTTACGCCCGCCCAACCACAGCGCTGGGAACGTGGCGGCCCGTTTCTCTCGAATCATCCTGGACAGTTGCAAGGTTAGATTTGTTGTCAAATGTGAGATTTCCTCATCACGCTAGAGAAAAATCTTGCCTACTGATCACCCCAGCAGACCCAAAACCATGGCCTAAAAAGGAACCCCTTTCTTCTGCTTTTCGGGCGATAGCATCACTTTGCTGACCGCCCCACCGCTGCAGATTCACCGTACACCTTCTCCTCTCAGCTCCATCTCTCTCTTCTCAAGAAATGTTTTGCAAGACAGCGGCATTGTTTTGTCAGTTGCTCACACACACGGCTTTTAGCAAGAATTCTGTTAGTCATACACGCAAAGGTCACGCTGTGTCACTAGGAAAGTCACTAAATTTTAGCTTTAAGTTGCTCTCACTGAAGATAATTAACGATAAAGATAACATCTCTTCAACTGTATTTCAATCGCAAGCTTAATAGTCCATTCTTGAAGTAGTCGGTATACTTCGTAAGAAGTAGAACTTTTTGAGCAAAAAGACGCAATGAGAACAACTGAAGAACAAAAAGACGGGGTGTTGTGTGTTCTCACGGTGCAGTGTGCGACGGCCTCCAGGGAGAACTTTTAGAAAATGTCTTTCTTGTTCTCCGACCTCCCCCTCTCAGCTATTGGTCCAAATATCACGTAGTTGGTTACGTCACGGTTGAGAGTTCAGAGGGCAGACTTCACATGCTAATGTACGAAGAGTCAACGCCAGTCTCTCTTCTGTAGAGATGGGAATTCTGTGAGCTCCTGCATGTTTGATGAATGGTGCTACTCGTTTCAGCAAGTCGTCAAAACGCCTAGCACACATTCGGAAATAAGAGAAAGTGGACCCCTCCTCTAAACTCCGCATTTGCCGAATGTACAGACGAAACTCTCCATTCTACTCTGATTTAGAGAGTGAACGTACCATCTCCTTTGCCTTTTTTTCTACTTTTGCATAGCTAGATAAACTAAAGCCACTTTAAACTTTTTGTTTTGTGTTGTGATCTTGCGTAGCCCTTCTCTTTATATATCCATGGCGTAGCCGCGAGTCTGGGTGAGATTCCAGCCTGAGATTCCACTGAGTATTACCGACAACAGTGTTCGCGGACATGTTCGCCGGCGGTTCTCAATCCTGAAGTTCTTTCTTCTTGCTGAGTATACTGCCAGCTTTAGCCGTCTCTGTGAACTGACTTGGGAGCTGCCTCCGTTGCAGCTTTCTAGGGTTGAGGCCAATTTCAGTCCAATACCAGGAATTCAACTGAAATTCAATTCTTTTAAGTCAAGTCGCCATTGAAAATGATTTATGTGTATTTTTCCAGTTCACATGGTTGGCTGTAAGTTAGTGTCCTGACTGGATTAGATTGCGGAGGCACTGGAAGCCCTGCCGGTTTGTGCGTGTTGTGATTGGCACGCGGGGGTGTAAGTGTAGGGCCCGGGGTGGTTTTGAGTGGGATTGCAGCAGGCTGTTGTGGTGTGAGGCTGAGCGTTATCTCCTCTCCACGGCCGTCCTGCAGAGCAAAGAGGATGTGATGGCGGTGAGACTGCGTGAGGCTGATAACATGGCCACCATGGCGGAGCTGCAGCAGCACATCGCCGAGCTGGAGATACAGGTAACCTGCGGACACTGTGCCTTCTGTTCTGTCTGTTACACTCACGCGCGCGCACACACACACATATGCACACGTGCAATGCATGCACACACTCACGTGCAGGCATGCAGAGAGAAAGAGAGGGAGAGAGAGAGAGAGCTGTGGTGCGGTGTGAGGGTGCTGCGACATCGCGCTCTGCTGCTGGAGTTATGGAGAAAGGGGCATGCTCAGTCTGCTACATTAGCCTAGGGCTGCCTAGACAGCCAGGCACACAGAGCCAGGTTCCCTTCCACCAGTCCTGCACTCTCAACAAATCGCTGAGCAGCCCTGCAGCTGAAATCAGACGCCGTTTTATAGCACTCATTTGTGCACCGCTCTAGAACCTCTCTTGGGGTAAGCAGTCCCCACGCCGCCATGTGTGAAACACTGCCCCTGAGACACTGGCGTTAAGAGCGGGGTACCTTGGCTTGAGTGTGCAACATGGAGGTCTGCTCGGAGAGGAACGAGTGGCTTTGGGGGGGGGGGGGGAGACAGATGGACGCCGTTCTTTTTGAACGAAACGATGGTCGCTTGAACGCGGCCGTTGGCGCCTCTCTGAAGCTCCCCCGGGTCAGGCGGGGCGACTGTGATGTCACAGAGCCGTCGCCGGGAGTCGCTCAGCTCGGTGGAAACGGCTCTCGCCAGCTACCAGGCCACCGCTGCAGCGTCTACAGAAGGCCTGGGAGCCGAATCTGATTTTGTGATTAAACCACAGACACGTCACCAGGCTTTTAATACTTCACTGACTCGGACTTATTTGAGGGTGAGAAAGTGCGACAGGAAAAAGAAGCTGTAGATTTGTGAGTTTTTGTAACCCGACTACATGAAGGGGAAGGACGGGGTGGGGGAGTTATGATTTCTCTGATATATCCTGCATGTTGAGGCTTTTCTCAGAACTAGCCTACGCAGCATTTACACTCTTACAAGCTTATCTGAAATGCACACTTGTTTTGATTTACTGACAATTAGTTGTCTATTTTATGTTCAGCATTTTATGCTCAAGTTTTGCAGCGTTCATTTGTAAATGATCCAGTTTCAGTATGCATTTCCCAATTTCCAATTTATCTCTTTGATTTTTCTCGAAGGAGTAAATTGCAATTCTTTCAAACTGGAAATGCACTTGAATTCCATGTGCATGTCATATCACGAGCTTCAATCTGAATAGCTAGTTAGAATGGACTAGAACAGTGGTTCCCAACCCTGTTCCTGAAGATCTACTGTCCTGTTGGTTTTCACTCCAATCCTAACAAAGCACGCCTCATTCAACTGCTGGAGATCTTGTTGAGCTGTGAATTCGTAGAATCAGGTGTACCAAATTAGGTTTGGAATGAAAACCTACAATTCTGCCTCTCCCCAAATGCATGCTGGGATAGGCTCCAGCATTCCCTGCGACCCTGCCCAGAATAAGCATGTATAGATAATGGATGGATGGGTGGATGAAGACCTACAGGCTGGCACATCTCAGGACTGGAGTACAGGGGTGACAGAGGGAAATCGGGACAGAGGGATATCCAGTGAAACACTGCAGCTGATAACCAGACCAAGAAAACGGTTTTGCTGTGTTTTAACTTCGGTGTGCTGAACACTAGCTCTCTGAGTGCTCACAGCTTCACACAGCAAGCAGCTTCCACAGCTTCTTCGCAAAAGGAAACTGGCGGCTTCACATGTATAAATGGCTGTCTTAGCACCTCTAGAGCGGCCGCAGGGGCTGCGCCTAGCTCAGCTCGAGGCCTTAGCCGCGCCACGCTGATGAAAACACAGGCCTCTGTTAGCGTTTAACACAGGCCTCTGTTAGCGTTTAACACAGGCCTCTGTTAGCGTTTAACACAGGCCTCTGTTAGCGTTTAACGCAGGCCTCTGTTAGCGTTTAACGCAGGCCTCTGTTAGCGTTTAACGCAGGCCTCTGTTAGCGTTTAACACAGGCCTCTGTTAGCGTTTAACGCAGGCCTCTGTTAGCGTTTAACGCAGGCCTCTGTTAGCGTTTAACGCAGGCCTCTGTTAGCGTTTAACACAGGCCTCTGTTAGCATTTCGCACATGTACGAAGAGTGCACCCCGCGCCTTCTGGGGTGCACTTTCGCGGAAGACCCCTAGCCCTCGCCGCACTCCAGCCAGGGTGGGAAGTCCAGGGGTCAGAAAGTAGAAGTCCAGCCGTGTGTTTCTTCCACCCGTGAACCCAGCCACAGCTGCTTTCACCAATTAGCTCTACCTCCTGGCTGAAGGATTGTGCCAATTGGCAAATCCAGGCGGCTGGAACATTGGGGAGGACTTTAACATTCTGAACCTGGATTTTCCACCCCTGATGTTCAGCACTTCGAACTGTTTGCTTTACACGGCGGTCCTTCAGAATGACTGGAATGAATGTGACGGCGTTAAGATTTCTCTCGACTTGCTTTAAACGAGGCGCACGGGGTGGGGGGGGTGTGAGGTGGTTGAGTCATCTGAAGGCGAGATGGGAGTGCGCTTTGACCACACGCACTTTCACAATTTGCTCAGAATGGGGAAGGGGGGATTCATTTTAGGAGGAAATCTCTTCCTCTGTCAGACCGCAGATTTGAGAAGTAAAGACCCGGTGGGCTGCGGCCCTCGCGTGCCGCGGAATCGGGGGAATGGGAATCTCGAGCCCTGCCCTCGCGGCTTCCCCTTTCGCCGCGCCGCACGGAGGCGTTAGCCTAGCCCTTTAAGGGCTTCTGACTTTCTCTGTGTTCAGACAGGAAAAAAAAAAAAACACTTCTGACTTTTCACAGACAACCTTTTACCACTTCCCTCCCCTGAATCTTAGAAGCTCTTACTAAGATGGGTCTTTTTGAGGGAGCTATGATAAGCATCAATTTAAATACAAGGCTTTGAGATTTGAAATGGGCATATGCTCTGATTTGCTGCACAATGTAGAACAAATGCAGAATATTTCACTTCTGCCAGCACTTTTCACTGCTCTGGGAAAAGTTGAAAGTACATTGAATTCAAGAGTACTTTTCTTGTTGCTTTATTGATTCAGAACTTTCACAGAAAGTTTGCAAGAGCTGCTCGTTTCATGACCTGTGAGTAAGACCGCAGCTCTGGTCGACTCGAGTGCGAGTGGAAAACCCACTTCCTGTCTCCATGAGACTGAATGACACGGGGAGTAACATGATTTCTGTTTTGTTTTTGTTTTTTTGGGTGCAGAAAAAGGTGCAACGCGCTCACCCTTAAGGAATATCCAAAAAATCGTTTTATTCAAACATGACCTTTCAGCTGCCATGACCTTCATCAGATTAAAACAATGACCACAGACAATGTATACTGTATGGTATTTAGCTCCCAGGTAAACAGGTGCACACAGCTAATACAGAGTCGTTGAAAACAGATGAGACAGATATTTGTCTGTGTTTCATGTGGTCATTGTTTTGATCAGGTTAAGGCAACGGTGGCCAAAACTTAAATAATAAAAATATTTTCTGTATTTCCTCAGGGCGAGAGTTGCGCCTTTTCCCCGCACCTTCTGAAATAAGTTTTTTGGGTAGCACCTCATCTCTAGCTGCTAGTGGTGGGCGTTGCTGTTCTTTTCAGGGTCACAAATCATTTGACTCCCTGAAAGGATTTGTTTACCGATTCTTTCACGGGTTCCTTCACTGCTCTCGTTCAGACTAACGCTAACGAGAATGAGAGTCATTCCGTGACTGGTTCAGACTTTCGTTCTCGCTCCCCCTTCGCTGGCTCTCGTTCTTCTCGACCGAGTGACTGAAAACTCTGCGGCTGAAGAAGGAACCCAAACCCAGTCGTGCGGGCTCATTCTCGAACTGTTTCAGCGAGTAACTGCTCAGAAATAAGTTACTCTCCTTTGTAGGTGAATTCCTACAGCAGCACAGGCCTGCACAGTTTTTATGCTCTTTAGATGTTTTCGTAACATTCAACCTATTTTTTTTTACAAAATCAGTATATCTGGGTATATTTTTGGCTAAGCTGTAGGCAAATGAGTTTTGATTTTACTCTGGCAAGAGTTTGTCATTGCATTACAAAGGGAGGGAAAAACAAATTAGGGGGAGGGAGAAATGTAGCTAATCATTACACGGAGGGGGAGTCGCATCCTTTCGTTCACCGAAAAGATTCGTTTAAAAAAAGCAAACCGTTCGCGAAATGACACCGACGCTACTAGGTGCTTGAGCTCAGGACTTATTCCGTTTCTATCGTCCTGCTTTTTAAGTACCATAGCCATTATTACGTAATGCATCCCTCAGAATGAAAACGTTTTTAGCCAATACAGATGATGATCATTGGAAGTTCACCGCTTGTATGAAGCTGTGGAAGAGGCTATGCTAATCGTCCACACGCAGACACGTCGCAGCCTTAAGAAGAGTCCCAGCATCAGCACGGGACTCTCGACGTTTCACCCCGGTGAAAGCCTCAACTTCTGCTCTTTGGAACTGCTCTTCCAGCTAGCCGCCTTATTCAGAGAAAAAAGCACAGCAACAGCGAGCATTGCAACGTTTGCGGGTTCGCGGGCTATTTTGTTTCTCCTGTGTCATTTTTATACCGAGCCCATTGTCCAATAATGAATGTGGCAAGATCAAGGAGAACCTACCCGGTGACCAGTTACAGGCCTTTTTCCGTTTAGAGGAGGAAATCAGTTGAGATCACACTTTCTGTGTCTGTTTACTTGTTGCGGGTTAAAGGATTTAAAATGTAAGTGACTTTGCTCTAAAAATATTGGTGACACCGTGTAGTTTTACATTTTTTATTTAACAGTGTCCGTTTTAACTCTCTGTCATTAAAAGAGCTCTGATTGAAATGCAGTGATCAAATGATCTTGGACTACATTGTGATTTAGAGCACCCTGTGCACATCATCATTTTGTGTTCCTTCACAGATGGTGTTTTTAGTCCCAGGGTTACATTTTTTTGATTGATTCATGATTTCGACTACATTATATTTTTGTGAAAAATAGCCATAACTGCAATAATGAACCCTTTGTAGGTGTAAGATCACAGATGTGATTAGAGTGTTCTTAACTGAACATTCTAATGCTGATGATCCCTACTGGTAACTGAAAGCAGTGGAGTTCTAGAACACTGTCTTAGAATTATGAAATAACAAAGTACCTACTCTTCAAAGGGTTTAAGAAGTCTTCATTTCTACATACAGTTGTGAGCCAAGCCCCTTTAGGACTCATAAAGAACTTTCCGAAATGTGTCGACTACAACAACAGAAGGAAGAGAGCTCCGCTGCACCCTCTGCCACCGAGCGCCAGGCCATCGGCAGGCCCGGCGCTCGCCATTGTCCCGGGCCAGTGAAAGTTCTCACCCGCGTGAATCATGTCGCCGGGGGAAAAACGGGACAGCCGCCGGGCCGCGAGCTAACCCGCTGGACGACCCGCTGGACGGGAGCAGGCGTTCGAGGAAGCCATTAGTTAGAGCGGGCTGACATCCCTGTTTTGGCGGCCTGGCGGCCTTTGATTCACGTGGCCGAGTGTCGGAAGCAGGCTAACGGCCTTTCCCTTATCGCCCGCGCGCGGGGGGGAAACCTCAAGAGAAACACCCAGCCCGTTGGAAGAATGCCATTTGTTCAGATCCTCATTGTCAGCAGCCTATCGTGAGTCAGCACACGGTGGGGGGGGCTGCGCGGAGGAATTTGCCTTCTGATACCGAGATCCTTATCCGTAGCTTCCCCTCTCTTCCCCCCCGTTCCCGCGCACCCGCTGCGGGACGGGCTCGTTCCCTCACCTGACCCCAGCTTGGGGCTGGGGGACTTTCCTGCCCTCACCAAGGCCTCACCCCCCCCACCCCCCCCCCCCACCCCCCCCCAACACCACTGCGACCCACCAACGGATTTTCTCACGTGGGTTTGGTTCAGCGCGAGAACAGCCAGTGCTGCCGGTTACAGTGCGAGAGTGTGAATGACTCGCCGCCAAGTCTGTGCTCGCGTAGGCACAGCCAGCGGCATCGCAGCAGCGCCGAAAACGAGCGTCGGAGGCATAGCGTTGTGCTCATTGCCAAAGCGCGGTGTCCAGCACACGCCCCCCGAGTGGTCAGCAGCCATGCGGGATGACTCGTGGTTGGCTCTGGCGCAAAGCAAAAATGGAAGACAGGTCCTCGGCTGGCCGAGGTTACAGCGTCTCATTACCCACCGGCCCCAACTCCCGCTAGTCGATCGGGCTTTCTGAATCAGGGAAAACGCTTTTTTTAAGAAAAGATTTCTCTGAACTGTTTGTGTTACGCTCTTACAGAAAGAAGAGGGAAAGTTCCAGGGCCAGCTGAACAGCTCCGACTGCAGCCAGTACATCCGCGAGCTGAAGGACCAGATAGCGGAGCTAAAGCACGAGGTGAGTGGCAGCCGCGAGCGAACAGCGTACACGCCCTGTCGATCCCGGAACCTTCGTCTCCTGTGATTCTCAATGGAAACTCCCATGATGCACTGGTCCTCCTCCGTAGTCTCCCTCTGCTGGGAGCGGCATGTCTGATTGACAGGAGGGTAGGCTCAAACAATATAGTGTATTGTGCAACAAAGTCATTCCGAAGTGCAATGGTGTTGGGGATGAAGAGGAGACTGAAATTGTTTTTATTTATGCAAGTGCCGTTCTCACCTACCTGAAAACTGATATAATTTTTGTCTGTCCGGCTCAAGAATGTAAATATTTTAAAGTCACTGGATTAGCATTTGGTGTCTTGAGGTTTTTTTCTTTTTCTTGTGGTTTTGCTTAGCAATTTCATTTTCCTTTTGCTAACCGTTTATTTGCAGTCTTAATTAGTAGTAGAAGCATAAGCCTGCATTCTAGCATATGTGGCTAACAACCTCACTGCTAACGCAGAGAGTTGTAGGTTCGAGTAGTTAATACATTGGCCTTGCTTGGGGAAGCAAAAGGCCAGTTTGTTTGAGGAACTACAAAACTGATGCTCATATCCAAACACATTATCTTTAGTTCTGTAAAGCGTCTTATGTGCGTATACTCTATATGCTTCCTGTTGCACCTCAGTGTGAAAGCCTCTTGGGAGAAGCCCAGCCCCAGCTCAGGCTCTACACGGGCTCAGAGACCGGTGAATTACCTTACCTGGGCGAACGTGATCGCAGTGGATTTGATGGATGCGTCCCTTCACTGAACGCAGTTTCATTTGGAATGCATTTCATTCTGGGGGGGGGGGCAGCTACGGCTGTAGGCTTCTAAAGAGCCCCGCAATGATGACTATGAGCAGGACTCCCTGCCCCTCTCCTCACGACCCCCAGTGAGCATGCTCAGAACGCCCTCTCCTCACGACCCCCAGTGAGCATGCTCAGAACGCCCTCTCCTCACGACCCCCAGTGAGCATGCTCAGAACGCCCTCTCCTCACGACCCCCAGTGAGCATGCTCAGAACGCCCTCTCCTCACGACCCCCAGTGAGCATGCTCAGAACGCCCACTCCTCACGACCCCCAGTGAGCATGCTCAGAACGCCCTCTCCTCACGACCCCCAGTGAGCATGCTCAGAACGCCCTCTCCTCACGACCCCCAGTGAGCATGCTCAGAACGCCCACTCCTCACGACCCCCAGTGAGCATGCTCAGAACGCCCTCTCCTCACGACCCCCAGTGAGCATGCTCAGAACGCCCTCTCCTCACGACCCCCAGTGAGCATGCTCAGAACGCCCACTCCTCACGACCCCCAGTGAGCATGCTCAGAACGCCCTCTCCTCACGACCCCCAGTGAGCATGCTCAGAACGCCCACTCCTCACGACCCCCAGTGAGCATGCTCAGAACGCCCTCTCCTCACGACCCCCAGTGAGCATGCTCAGAACGCCCTCTCCTCACGACCCCCAGTGAGCATGCTCAGAACGCCCACTCCTCACGACCCCCAGTGAGCATGCTCAGAACGCCCTCTCCTCACGACCCCCAGTGAGCATGCTCAGAACGCCCTCTCCTCACGACCCCCAGTGAGCATGCTCAGAACGCCCACTCCTCACGACCCCCAGTGAGCATGCTCAGAACGCCCACTCCTCACGACCCCCAGTGAGCATGCTCAGAACGCCCACTCCTCACGACCCCCAGTGAGCATGCTCAGAACGCCCTCTCCTCACGACCCCCAGTGAGCATGCTCAGAACGCCCTCTCCTCACGACCCCCAGTGAGCATGCTCAGAACGCCCACTCCTCACGACCCCCAGTGAGCATGCTCAGAACGCCCTCTCCTCACGACCCCCAGTGAGCATGCTCAGAACGCCCTCTCCTCACGACCCCCAGTGAGCATGCTCAGAACGCCCTCTCCTCACGACCCCCAGTGAGCATGCTCAGAACGCCCTCTCCTCTGGCCGTCTGCAAGGGGCTGGACTGTAATCAGCAGCCCATCTGCTGCCACTTCTCCAATGCTTCGAGGAACCCTGACCGGTCGCGTGCGAGAGCGTTGCTCACTCATCTTACTCAGGGCTGGGGTGGCCTTTGTGCACGCTCACCCTAACCAGAAATGCCACAGAGCCCGACCTAGCTGTAGCAGCTTCGCCAAACTGTCAAACTGCCAACAACGGCTGCATGTACAGTCGGGGTTTGAGCCAACAGAGTGACTCCATAAGAATGAGTTTGTTAGCCAGTAGCATCATTTGGAACGAGGAGAGTGTCCTCTTAAACGCATTTCCATTTCAGTTATTTGGCAAGAACATTGGCAAGTTATGTTCAAGCGAGTCGCAAATCCCTCAAGCTCCCCCCACCACCACATACCCCCCACCCCAAATAACTCCTGGTCAGTGACAACAAGGTAGGGCCACAAAGTAAAATTTTGTCTTGGGCCCCAAAAAGGTCAGAGTGGCCCTGCCCATAACTGACTGTTTCGATACGTAAATCACATCTGTGTGATTTTTTGTTTCAGGTCCCTAAGTCGATCTTCAGATTGTAAAAGAGTACTGGGCCTCTGATAATTGAAGGGCTTGCATCAACCGACTTATTTAGTCCAAGCTTAGTTACCTGCCCATATGTCGTATATGTATCACATATTATACAATGTTTATCTGGTCAGCATTACTTGCAGCCAGTGGTCTAGATACTATTTTGCTACTTCTCTTTTTCGAAATGGTGGAACAGAATCATACTGCTTTAGGCTGTCAGATTGAGAAGGTGGCCAGTTCAGTCCTATCACCTCTTTGATTTTAAGGCCAATATGCATCTCTGAGGGACTTCTTGGTGTTATTTCTCTGCTTTGAGAAGCCTGCTATCTTCCTCAAATTGAGCTTTATGTGGACATACACGCTGGCAGTTATGCCAAGATACATGAACGTGTCAGAGGGAGAAATTAGGAAAAAATTCACTGTCATCAGCATAGCAATGGTATGACATGTCGTGAGCAGAGAGAACTGGAAAAAGTGATTTAGTGGAAAGAAATAAGAGGAGAGGACCAAGCTCTGAGCCTTGTGGGACACCGGGGAAGAGCGGGAGGGGGGAGGAGGCCGATCTCCTCCTGGCTACCCGATAGGATCGCTGTGCAAGCTACGAGGCAAACCAAGTGAGGGCGTAGCTTTAGATGTCCGTGTCTGCAAGGCATGAAAAAAGAATCCAGAGGTTGACGCCGTTGACCGCTGGAAACGAGTCGAGCTTGGTGAGGGCGGAGTAGTGTGACTTGGGTCTCACTGAGTTGAGAGGTGCTGTGCCTGTGGCCAGTCTTGAAGCCCTGTGGGTTGGTCTTGAGGAGGTTGTTCTGACAGTTGGCTGCAGACTGCACGCTCAGGAGTTCTCGATTAAACCTGAGAGTTTTAGTTTGAGAGCCTGGCACGTTGCTAATTGTGTGCTGCTGGGTTCAGAGAGGGTTTTGTGAAGAGAACAGTGACACAGGCCCTCTTAGTAGCAGAAACGGAGCAGTTAAGGGAGCAGTTGATGACAGTTGGCAGTTGGCCTCAGTTATTTTCATCTCAAATGTGTCATGACAGGTGAAGTGTTTTGGAAATCTACACTAATAGTTCTGCAAGTCTTAACGGCAAAGAGAGCCTCTCTCAGTAACCACCACACCGACAGACAGCTGAGGTGGGCGAGCGAACTACACTTCCGCCCCCCCCCCCCCCTTGCTCAGTGAACAATTCACAGGGGAGGATGCAGTCAGATTTTAACAAAAAAAAAAAAAAAGTAAGTGTCTTGCGGTTAAAATTGAGAAGTAGTAAATCTTGCATTGTGTTCCCTCGGGTGCCCTATCTGGGCCCCGCAGTCGGCCGGCGCAGGGCCGGTCGGGGCCCACGTCCTCCCCTCAGGCCCCGAGGTTGACCAGGGGCACCGGGGGGCGCGAGTACGTGCCGCGGGGGGGCCTGCGTCTCTTGCATGTCCTGTCTGATTTAAGCGGTTGCGGTGGGCTGGAGGAACGAGTGAGGGGTTAAGATAGCGCTCCCCGAGAGTCCCCGTGCGGTTTGGCAGGCGCCCTGACGTCTCCCCGCAGTTCCAGTCCCTGCGCACGGTTCTCACAGCTCAAGCTAAATCTGTCTGGTCCTGCAGAGGTGAAAGCTCAGACGCTAAAAGGTTATGACAGGGGGGGAAAAAAAATACACAAGTACAATGCGCAAGGCATGAATATACTTTGTCATGTGGTAAAACCATCTGCTGCATGCGATTTAAAAGAAAGTGTATTAAAAGATGCATTCTGAGAATGCAGGTTTCAGCCTGCTTTGACTGGCTGGAGCAAGCTGAGAAGAGTCTTTCTGTAGCAGTGGAAAAATGGCGCTTTCAAACACTGTTTCTCAGCGTGTCTCATCTGCTCTTTGTTTTGTCACGCTAAAGAAGGCCTTGCCTTGGAATCCTTCCTGTCCTTTACTGTTGTTACTAGGCTACAAGACTATCCTAAGATGGATGAAGGCGGCACCTGATCTCTGCAGGTTCACTGAGGGTAGCTTTGCCCAGGTACTTTGTGTCCAGTGCTGTTTTTTTTTTGGTGTGAGCCTGCCCCAAGCTCCTCTTCAAGCCACATGACCCCAGTACAGAATGCGGGGCACAGCAACCCATTTTGTCACCTTGAAAGGTCCTGCTCTGCCACTGTCTGTGAGGGACGGTCTCGGCCCCTGCGTCTTTACGGGCCAGTCCCACGCACCATGTTCCTCCTTTTGTGTCGTCTGAGAGCCTTTGAAAATTTAGCATCGTTTTGGTGCATGTTAGATGCCCCCTCTTAATTTTGTGTCTTATTGTATTCAGCACAGATTACATCAAACTGTGGCCTCTTTCAATCTACATTCAGCCTTAACTTTGACTTTAGAGGAAATGCAAGCGTTACACTTTTTTTTTTTTTTGCTTGTGAAGAAAGAAATAGTCTTGGTTTAAACTGTTAGTCAAAGTTAAGGACAGATGGTGATCTCCTGTAACTGTGCTGTTGGTTGCATGTGTTGTTTTCTAGTCATGTTGTTATTAACATCTTTTGTAGGGAATGCGCAACCGTGAAAGAGCTTTCAAACATGAACCAGAGTAGAAAGAAAGCAAAAAGATGTTCTCAGAGGTTCAAGACACCGATTGTCATTGCCTTGCAAACCTCGCTCTGTTTTCCTTTGCATGCGTATGTGGTAACATTCATGTTTTAAAATGGAGCAATTCTGTTTATAATCTCACGGTGTTGCAGTCGCATACTGATTTACCCCGGCAGAAGCGCGTCTGTTTGAGCAACAGAAATAGACCATACGTTCAGGGGAGCGAGACAAAAGCCCGAACATTTATTTCCAAACTACCACAGCGCCTTGTACTACAAGATTCAAAATGTCAAGTGGGGAAAAAAAAAAAAAAAAACAGCAGACGACCATCACTGCAGGTCTTTGCTGCTATTTCAATCAGGTACTCTCTAAAGAGGCTGACATGCTCTCCTCAGCCACAGAGCTCTGAGCAAAACCAGACTTTTGACTAATCTCACAAGATCAAGAAGTGATGACCTGTTATGTCCGCGAAGACTTCTTCTCTGTTCTGTCGCTGGTTTCCTGTTCTGACTCACCAGAAACCGGAGGGCTACACTTTGTCACGTTTACACTAGGCTAGGGCCCGTCGGGCTCAATCAAGTCCTTGTACTGTGCCGTGCCGTCTACTCAGTAGATGGTTGCTCTTTTTGCAAAGGGGTTATCCAGGGGTTTGTAAAGATTTGTGCATATCTGAAGCAGGCCTTTGCAAGTGCATTCTTTGATCTGTTTTTTGCACGTGTTGCTGAAGTGATTGCTGGAATTAAGAGCAATAAAAGAAGACATTTTTAAGGTCAGAGGGCAGAAAACCAAATGAATCGCGAATATGCGAGAGAGTGCTTCTGAATGAAATAGAACCGCAGAAAACGCTTTACCATTATTCTAAACTGCCGTTCTCACCGTCTCTCCCCACATGGCTGCATGGTGTGGCAGTCTGGACCAGGTAAGTGCTGGTCATGACTGGGTACTGGCACTGGCTGGGGGGGGGGGGGGGGGGGTCTCAGGCTCTGTGAGACCCAACCCAGCTCAGCTCAGCCCAGCCCAACCCAGCACAACCCAACCCACCTCTTTGTCCCTCCCATTCTTCAACACTGCAATTTGTCCTGTTATCCATTTTTTCTTTTTTTTTTTTCTTTCTTTTTTTTGCTTTTGCTGCATCCCTGGATACTTTTTACGGCATGCTATGTAGTGAATGCACTTCCACTGTGTGTAAGGGAAGCCCGGTACGTTTTGCTTTCATGAATGTCGCCTGTTGCATGCCTTTCACTTTCGAGGTGATGATATTGCTGGAGGATATCTCCAAATTCTTCCTCAGGTTCCTGCTGAAATTTCAAACTCCCTGCTCTCGGTGTTGTTTTTTTGGAATGCTTTTCATCAGTCTCATTTGGATTATTTATTCTGGTTTTTGGTCCCGGTTCCCCTGCACAGTTAGCCAAACAGATGGGCGATATGAACGTGCTGCATGCCTGAGGGGCTGTCGGTTTAAATGTGATTTCGCTGGTGTGACTGAGCCTGGGGTTCGAGCGGCTGCTTGGCTGCGCAGTCTCACTCAGTGTGTGTGTGTTCCCCTGCAGATCCAGTGCCTGCGCAGCCAGAGGGGAGTGTGCAGCCAGCCCTCTTTTGACGGGATCCACATCGTGAGCCACTACATCGGGGACGACGGGCCGTACCCGTCCCCGGACACCCCCTCCCCCCCGGAGTCCCAGCGGGACGTCACCCGAATCGTCCTGCACTCCAGCGTGGTGGACACGGACAGCGACGGGGAGGAGGACAGCCTGCGCCTCACCGTCCCCCCCGCCGCCGGCCCCCAGCAGGCCCAGAACAACCGCAAGACCACCACCGTGTGACGGCCAGCAGGGCGGCGCTCTCGCGCCACGGTTCGGGGGAAGAATGTCCCGCTCTGCGCTCGTTCAGGACCTGGATGGGTGGAGGTGGGGTGGGTTGTTTGGGGGCATTGGCAGTTCCCCCCCTCCTGCGGATAGAAGCGCAGTTTTTCGGTCTGAGGAACTCTCAAAGTGGCTTCCTCTTTAAAAGCACGGAAAAGCAAACAGAGAGACAGAACCCGACCCATCATGTCACTTTCACTTGCTCTGGAGTCTGCCTTGCCTTTGCCAAAATGCAGTGCGATGCACACGCATCACTGCCATCCAACAGACTCCAGCGGGAACAGACACTTGTGGGGGCCAGTAGGGGGCAGTATTAATGCTCAGCTGTATTCATGCCGGTGTTGGAACCTCTACAGCCCCCCCCCCCCCCCCGTGAGCCACCGTGAAGATCAGAAACTCACTAACACGCGCACACACACACGCACACACACACAGGTACAACAACATAGACAGAGACTTTGTGCAATATCTCCTTTTATGCTTGACGACAAAAGTTTTATCACGTTTTTTTGTTGAAATATTTTATGTTTGGAACGGTTAATTTGTGTTGCTCGACGGACATTGCAGCCGATTCACTCCGTATGAATTCAGCAATTAGCTGCTCTGATGTGCAGCTCCCACTGAGAGGAGCTGTGCACACAAAGTTGTTTTGGAGTGATCTGTATTAAGCATTAAACACTCCAGTATAAATGCCAGAAAAGTAACTCTGTTAGACTTTTTTTTATTGGCTGTGCTTTTTGCCAGCAGCCATATGGTCAATAGAGATCTGTATCTGTGTATATATTTAGTACTCAAAATTTTTTTTTTTTTTTGTGTTCATATCATTATATTGACTTGAAGCCTTTCATAGATTATTTCACATGATCTGCTTTTAACATCTATTATTACCATTGATTTTAAAGGGACATTTCACTCATTAATACGTTGTGATTTCACGTGAAGAAAGATCAGAGATTCAAGCAAGCAAAGTTGTTTTTGTATGCAAATGTTATTTATGGGCATTTTCTGAGGTTGAATGGGAAACTGCAGTAAAGTGTATTGTGTGCATGTGTGCGACAGATAGGCAAATGGCTCTGGAGGACTCTAATTACAGCTGGTGATTTACTCTGGGCTGTCACCGATATTGCATTCTGTTTAATCAGTGCATATCACGTCTTGGCTCTGAATTAGCTATAATCTGGTCTCTGTAATGGTAAACTGTAATGGTTTGGAGCCGTTTGCTAAATGAGGACGTACATGTTCCAGTGTAAACTGATGCACACAAACCGATGCGTTTCTCATGAACTTCCCCACCCAGTTTCTTGGTACACTTATTTTCTTGACAAATGATTGGCTTGTTTAAAATCACGAGTCAGTTTTAAAGTAAACCGTATACAGATGTATCAAGATACCAGAGAGTGAACTTGACACCCGTGTGTTTCTGTAGGTCTGATTTTTATACCCGAAGTGCTGATCTTCAGTATGTACTGTACATGTATGAAAAGACTATTTACACATGACCTGCGACAGGCAGGGGATTATTTACTGTGATACAGTAGAAAAGGGAGCTTATCAAATCAAAAATGTATTTAAAGAACAAACTGATAAATACTGTGTAGCCTCGATGGCCACTTTTATTTCTTTACACCCTGTAAATATGTTTTTTTTTTTTTTTGTTTTTTTTTTTTTGGTTTGTTTGTTTTTAACTAAATGCAGATATGCATTGCTGGTAAAAGGAAGCGACCGTTTCTCACTCGGTCACTGTGGACAGGAAGTCTTCGGCTCTGGTGGATGTTTTCATTTGTGTGTCCAGTGCCTGCGACCGGCGGGCCTCACAGCCTCAGTGCTCAGCTGTGTGAGAGAGAGAGATGGCCACACTGTGCAGGGTGAGATCACAAGACCACGAGATGCGTCTCTCTCTCTCTCTCTCTCTCTAATGATGGCCCAGCTGGACAGAGCCCTGACCTACGTTGCCTTGGATCCAGTGGCACTAGACAGTGGGTCTGAACTAACACCCTGCCGGAGTCCTCCGGCTTTCCCGCTTCCGTCACTGGACACCTTCCCCACCTAGAGGTTCCAAACCCGTGCCTCGAATTCACTCTAAGCCCTCAAGCAGGCCTGAATGGCGCTTCTGATGAGAACGTAATGATGATGAATCTTTGGGCAGAGTCTACTTGGTAAAGTGTCCCGTGTTAAATCAGCTCTTACAAAGTGCATATGCTTCCTGCTCTGGTCCAGAGTTAGAGTTGAATTAACACTGGACATATTACTGTGTAGTCAGTTCACTCCATAGGGAAAAGGACACTGGTAGCTGGTGAGAGAGGCACGTCCTTTTGGGGAAAAAATACCAGCCAGGCAACACTATCCGTTGGACACATTTCAAAATGCATATTTAAAAAACACTATGTGTGTAATGTTTAAAATAAAAATGTCATTATTTAATCAAATTGTTCTGATGTCTTATCAGTTGCCATCTAGCTTCATGCATGCAATCAGTATTTGAGCACAGTGGTATCAGGCAATGCTGAAGTTTTCAGAAGTAGAATTTAAGCCATTTTTTAACAAGTGTGTGGTGGGAAGTTTTTATAACTTAAACTGACCAGAATTTATCTCTCCCATATTAAAACTGCTTCATGTTACGTTTTCCTTTTTTTCCCAAGTTACATGAACAAGTGTGTTTTTCTCACCATGAAACCCATCCTCAACCAAAAGAAAAATTCCACTCCCAAGAGTTCTTTCCAGCTGTAATCACAGGGACCAGGGACTCGAACGGGGCTGTTTTCCAAGCTCAAACCCTTACGACATCGCCTGACAGGCGTGACTGCTGCACTGTTTTCCCCCCTTTACCTGGAGGTGAAAAGCGAATCTGACGGTAATTGTCCATTCCCTCCAGTGACCTCCATCGCAGACCAAAACAACACGTATCATAACGCTAGTCTTTTAAGATGACGGGGCATCGCTCGTTGAATGTTGTGAATGTTTTATGGACGTCATATTCTTACGAATTGAAATTGATACAGTGCTTTGCGCTAGGCTGCACATTATTGTTTTACGCGCAGGTTTACTGAAACGACGCGATATACAGACGATAAATATAAATCTGTATTTACACACGCATGGGATCAGTTTAGCAATGTACTGGGAGTGTTGTGTAGTTAACTGCTAAGAATAAATCTGGATAATGTTTTAATTTTGGATAGACATTTGAATCCACAACTCCGCCTACAACTCCAAATATAAAACCTCCTGCGTCGAAAAGGAAATGAGAAAATAACTAAATCCGTTCCTTTAAATTATGCCAGAGCAGTCTGTGTATAACCGATTCTTCCGGTGCAGAGACACTGTCGCTGTCCTCCCAAATTAAAAATCAAATGGTTGCATAAAGGAAAGGGATAAAGTTGCAAAATTGTATCTTCTCACTACGAGAACACGAACAGAAATGCAGACCACAGTTCATCGGGAGTACCCCATCCAAACCTATTCTCTGAGTTCGTCTTCATTTTCCCCTATTACCTGAATTGTCCGATATGGCCATCATGTGGTCGAGGTGTTTGCAGCAAATGCACGGTGACGTGAAACTCCATAGAATTGATGAAACGAATGATTTACAACTTTCCCAGAATGCATAGATTCGGTTCTGCGTAGGAATCTCGCCGGTAGCATTTCTAAATGGATGTAGGCTGCTGTCGCATGTTCGGCCTGTTAAAAGAATAACTACAAAGTTGCGGTAGCTATTTTTTCATTTGTCTGTAAATCTCTGCATCCAAACCATACGTGCTTTTCTGTATTAATTTGAGAGAACCCCCAATAATGATATGTTACTCTGTGACATCATTGATAATAATTCCTCGTTTAAATTAATACAATTAAGACGGGATTTAAGAAACCCCCACAAAAATGCGCACAGCCGCCGCGTCTCTCACGTTTGCTTGTGAAACGTAGATTGCAGAATTCTAACGTTCAGGAAGTTCTCTTCATGTAAGGGGCTGAACTGCTGGAGCTAGAAATTCAGATGGGGGAACACATGGGGCCATTAAGCCTGCATATTCAGAGGGATCCTGAGTACAGCGGGCACTTGGATTAACAGGTAAATCACTATATCGCTGGAAAGTTTTATATCCAAAACTTTAATTAATCTGCTACGACGTGGGATTTTAATGAGGTCAATAACGTTTATTAGCCAAATTTACTATCGTACGTGTTAATACCGGGTCGTCTGTATGTTATAGCCTACCTTGAAGAGGTAAGATTTTGTAATTTATTCTGAGATAGCCTATTTCTCAAGCCGAGGCATCTAAACAAATCGCTCATGCTACTCCACAAAAGTGCATATATTTTCTTTGAACCTATCAAAGTAAAGGGCACTTAAATTTTGTTAGAAAAAACTGGGTACGTTAATGTATGTCCACACCACTGTTATAGATTCGAGTAGGCTATATTGCATGACCATCATGTTCAATGAGTGTACTATTAAATACCATTCATGAAATGCCAGATTCCCTTGCATCGAGACAGATCGGGAATGTAAATACGTAAAACCAAATACTGTTATTAGCCAACCAAATTACACTTAAATTAAATGAATAATATATGTCGATTTATTCCATCACATTAATTTTAAACATTTTACACAGCATAAATATATTTTCAGAGAGAAAGAAATATCATGATAAATTACTGCGTTTTGTGCGTATCCTACACGTGCTGCTGCTGTCTTATCTGAAGTCCCCACGTAGGCTCCCAGGTGGCGTTGCGTTTTGCTTTCCCACGTTTATTGTAACGGATGCTATCTTGACTGCCAAAAAACCTTGAGCGCAAGGTTTAACATAAGCAATGATTTCATTTCACGTCGAGAGCACTGGTTTCAAATTTGAAGAAGATAAGCTCGTCGACAAATCAGGGCATAGTTTTAAAAACTTTTTTTTAAGTCTAAGCAACCTGTGTCATTCGCAGAATTGTATTGTACAACGGTCAAATGGTATTTTTTTAAATTAACAAATTACACTTAGTTTTGACACAAAGTTGGCACAATGCAACTCGCGGAATCACGCGCTCGTCTGACATTGTTGATAAAAGGAATTATTTCCGTTCTCTTGAAACCTTGAAAAAGGGAAAATAGCTAATCCGATTTTGTTTTGTGGATATATGCGTGGGATTCCACGTACCTAGTGATGACTTAAAATAATCAACAGAGGGCACAGGTTGCGGTCCTGAGTCTCCTCAACGATTGTGTTACTAATTTGTTTAGATGGCTTTGATTTCCAGTGCGTGGGATATTAACGGAGAGTTGTTCTCAAGGTTGTATGTCAACCAGGTGATATTCCCTATTCCCATGTGTAGGCCTATGTTACTTCTATGATGATGTCCAACCCTATTAATTATGAATTTTCTTGCAATCTTGAAGCTCTATCTCGCTCAACGCACACTATACATAACCTTAAGTGCACCAAGATATTCTATATCGAAGGCGAGCCACACAAGTGTTTCTGCACTTAAACATGCACCGAAAATATAGAAAAACAAACATACAAACAAACAAATAAATAATGTGCACATGATGCAGTTATATATAGCTATATAGTCTAGTATATTTAAACGACATAGCAGAGGTTAATTAACACATTTCTTTTGTCTTTTTTTTCGGGAACAGGTGTAGTTACCCGGTCGCCGGTTCAGTGACTGCAGGATGAGAATAGTGGCACGCGCCACGATCAGCTGTGTAATGCAATAGCTTTGGTCCCTACTTGCAGTCTGTCGTGTAATGTGAATGCAGTCTACGTGTGTATAATTAGAGGGGATAGGAGCTGCAGACAAGGTAGCTCTGTTTACTCGCGCATAGCTACGTAATCCAGGATGTAATTCGAGACAGCAGAGGTGGGACTCGTTCATGTGGGTGAACCAATGTCTCCTGTTCACTTTTGTTTAACTAAAATTGTGTGCTTCTTGGATATATATAAAAATCGCGTGTAATACGCATATCACAACAAGTAATTAAACGGTTTGTTTCGTTAAATTCATTGGCTTCATCGTTGTTTTTTGAGCCAGTCTCAGGACTGATATAGGTCTATAAATTCACTGTGAGGCAGTCATCCCATGAATTCACATATTAAATGTACTTTTCATGGTGTTAGGTGTTGTAACTGATCAATATAAAAGTACCCATTGAGATTTTTACCTTTTAAACAAACAAACAATTATAAATAAATAAATAAATATCGTTTTCAACATAAACTACTGATGCTTAGGATATTCATAATCTAATCCTGATTAAATGTCACGTGAATTGGTAGTTAAAATGCTTATATGGGACCAGAGGGCGCTGTCTTGTAATAATTGTTCTGAAACGGGCGACTTGTCTGCAACTGTTCGATCTAATGGTCTGTCAATCATTAAGTTAGGTTTTGTCCAGTTGAATGTATATTTACACCAGAAGTGAAGCTCTAATGCTTTCCCCCAAGGATTTATAACAAATACATGTACATTGAATATACTCTCATTTAGAGGAATATTTAAATTTTTTTTTTTTTAACCCAGATGCCCAGATGTCACTGTTCAGTTAAATTTGCTGGATTGGAACATCTGGTGCATTTATACGTTATTTTATTCTTCCATCTACTGAAGAATAAACTTGCATAATATAACGAGGCCATTTATAAAAGTAAAAGGAAGCAGGACCTATAGCGGCCATCCCTGGTCGAGGCTGCATTATAGGGTAAAATGAGTACCCCCAACCCCCCTACCCCGCACCCCCTCCTCCGTATTTCCACTTATTCGTGGTGCTGCAGGATTGAGTAGCAACGTGATAAAGCAGTGTGTCACTTATCCAGATTGCCATCAGTTTAAATTCCCTCCGGTAATACAGTAGGGGCTGTCTCACGTTTGTTGTTGGAGGGACCAATCACAAGCCTCGGGGGCCTGTGGGATGGTTACCTCTTCAGGCACCTGCCCTCATAACACCTGGTGAACGATCCAGTTGGTTTGTGCACGCCCCATCCCTTGCCAAGAGTACTTTATATTGAAGCTGTTATCCACCCACGGTCTTCAAATCTTTTCAGAGTTAAAACAGTGCTGTCTGCTTCGTGGGACCACCAGGTTCGAATCCCGAGAGATTTTCGAACTGAAGCGTGAGAGCTGCAAGCAGTAAAGATGCCGAGGTCGTTCCTGGTGAAGAGCAAGCGCGCTCACAGCTACCACCAGCCACGGTCATTTGAAGATGACTACAGCAGACTAGACACTATTTTAGCTCATATATGCGCAGGTATGGAGCTTACTTAATACAACTAAAATTGATTTTATGTTTGTGTACTTACATTAATTTCATAGGGCAATACATTATATGAATGCTATATTTTTGGAATGTTTGCATACGTCATGCACATTTCAATTGCTATTTGAAAATGCTTAAACATTTTTGACAGTTATCAATGTAATAATTGTAATATTTAATATAAAATAATGTTTTGTTAGAAAGAACTCGCTTCAAAATTCGTAATTTATAGTATATTTGTGTTTTGTATATTTTATGTATTTAGAGGTTTGAATAGTCTACTGGGAAATTGGTGAACGTTTACACTTGATGCTTGAGTCAAAATATCAAATTGTGCAAACTGATTGTATGAAAAGTCGCTCTGTGTTTACTATAAACGCATACAATGGAAACAGGCAAGTGGAACGGATCCATTTCATATTTGGTTCTCCGTCTTTACAATCAGAAAGCAAGACTCCAGAAGTGTCAGGACACCGCTCGGGGGCCCTGGCCGCCAATGCGCGAGGCAGGGTTTCCCCGGAGTCTCATATGGTGGACACCGCTGACCTGTCCTCTAAGTCGCCTGGCAGTTGTGAAGGCAGTGTGTGCGGCCGGTCCTCGGACTACGAAGACTTCTGGAGACCCCCGTCACCCTCTGCATCACCAGGTATGTCTTTTTAGTGAAATGAACTTGCCACTGCTATGCTTACGCCCTTGTACTGATTGCATAGACTGTGATAACTATGAACCAGGGAAATCAGAGTAATAGCCTAAATCATAGTTCGCGCAATAGCCTGATATATAGTCGCTGAAAGGTTTAGTGTAAAGGAATGACGTAATGTATGTATTTTCCCATCAGATTCGGACAAGTCTTTCACACCCTCGGTGGATGAGACCCAGCCGTTCGCAATACCCTTCCGACCCTATGCTTGGAGCAATTATTCCGGGTCCGAACTCAGGAACCTCGTACAGCAATCGTATCATCACCACCCGATAACTTTGGACCGCAGCTCCACGCTGGGACTTTACGGGGAGAGAGGGGCCGATGCATCCTTACTAACTGAACGGGATCCTGGACTTTACAGCGATTACTGCTCGGCAACAGGGCTTTATGAAAGGCGCACCAATCCCAGACTGTACTCGGACCACAACATGCTCAAGAAGGCTCCGGAAATTAAGTCGGAGTCAGGCCTGCTCTGCAACACTCTCCTGCTGAACGGATCGTACAAGTGCATCAAATGTAGCAAAGTAAGCCCACACAACCTTCGGTTCCATTAAATGCAATTAACTGTGTATTTACAGGCTAATCATAGAATAGAAAGAATGACGTAGGCTATTGTGATGTTTAGTTTATACACACTGTGCCAGTATCAATGAGTTATTTATTTTAAAGTTCTATTTAAGTGTTAATTGCTTTTCTTAAGCAAATGTAGGCTGATTGAATTAACATCATCTTTCCAACAATATAGCACATTCAGATTGTGTCCAAAAACAATCACAAGCATTATGTTTACTCAGTTAACTGAAAACGTTTGTTTCCCCTGTAGGTGTTTTCCACACCGCACGGCCTGGAGGTTCATGTTCGTAGGTCGCACAGTGGCACCAGGCCCTTCGCGTGCGAGTTGTGTGGGAAAACCTTTGGGCACGCGGTCAGCCTGGAGCAGCACAAAGCTGTTCACTCTCAGGTAACCATTAAGGGGGTTCTTCTCCCACGATTTTGGTTTTCATTCATTTACACCGTAATCTGATGTTTCATTAAAATACGAAATCAATTCGTCGTTAATTGTTACTTAATTACAGCCTATTTCCAATAACCATTTCAGGAGAGAAGCTTTGACTGCAAAATCTGCGGAAAAAGTTTCAAAAGGTCATCCACTCTGTCCACTCACCTGCTGATCCATTCCGATACCAGACCGTACCCCTGTCAGTACTGCGGTAAAAGATTTCACCAGAAGTCAGACATGAAAAAACACACCTTCATTCATACAGGTAATAGTGGTCACAAGACAAAAAAAATCACAGCTACAGTCACGTGTTTACAAATCACAATATTAGCCTACACGGAAAACATGCCTGGAAGAATGTTCATTTGTATTTGAAGGGACAAAAGGGAAGTCAAGAAACCTCGTTATTCGTTCTATTAAAGGTAGTTTAGTTTACTGTTTCAGTTCAGTTTAGATACACAGGCTAGGCCTACTGCCGCTTTACATGTATTTGGCGTAAATATCCATGTAGCCTACATCAAATGGTGCAATGACATCGTCTTTTTTGGCCTAAGGTTGTCTTGAATTAAACATCTCTGAAATCAAGACTCGAACAGTCGACCTTTCTGAGTTTTTAAATATAGACTATACTGAGTCGGGGAATTTAATAACCCATATAGGCTGCACTTATTTGGGACTGTGCGCCATGAACTATTCCATAACAGTTGGACTACACCTAGCCTATAGGCTACTAAGGCAAATACATTTTGGAATGTAAAAACTTAAAACAAATTTGTGATCTTTATAATGAGAGATTTGGCAATCGTGGATGTAATTGTCGATCATCTGATTTGTTTTCAGGTGAGAAGCCACACAAGTGCCAGGTCTGCGGAAAAGCCTTCAGTCAGAGCTCCAATCTCATAACTCACAGCCGTAAACACACCGGCTTCAAACCGTTTGGATGCGACCTCTGCGGGAAGGGGTTCCAGAGGAAAGTGGACTTGAGACGACACAAAGAAACGCAACACGGGATAAAATAAGGAAACAACAGCAATCGCATCCGGGAAATAGGCTGTGTAGCCTACCTGTAGCCTATTGTCACACCAAACACTATTTGATAAACGGTGCAGGTCAATAAAATTGACCGAAGAGCATATTTTGTTGTCAAACATTCTCCCTCGGATCGTTAAAATTCTACAAAGTAATTCGTCAGTGATTTAACCAAAGCGGAATCTGGAAAGCGTTTTCTGAACATCAATCATAGAGAGCTGGTGTTATTTTCAGTTGGTTATCGGCTGATTTTACCCAAATAACAAACACGATTGAATCCCAGTTAGAGCATGTCTGAACCCATAATATTGTGACATAAATAATCAGAGAGGCAATATAACCATTGCGAAGAAGAATGCTGTATATCCTACAACAGCAGCCCAGGGAGGAAATCGCGTGAAAAAATCACCGCATTTTAAAAGAATGCCAACCAGCACTGTACAGATGCTAGCAAAACAGTCACTACAGAAGAGTGGAGAAGATTGTGTTTAGGTAAAAACATTTGAAAGGTGGTACACAGCAATATACTATTTTTCTTTTTCAACGGTTTCTATCGAGTGTTTTCTGTGTATGTTACTAATTGCATCGTTTTTTTCTTTGTTAGGCTACGTTTCTTTAAAAATCACAATTTAGATATATTTAAGACTATGTTTGCACTTTTGTATTTTAATGGAGCTCAGATATTACACGTGGTCATAAGGTTACTCCTAAAATAAGAGAACGAATGATGCTAAATTACGCTGAATGATGCATTTTTATTATTGTAGGTTATGAAAAATATGGCAGAATGTAGGCTATACAGGCCTATAATTAGATTCATGTTATTCTGTTCTATTGCTCATACTTTATTTGTTGATGAGTCTTTTAAATAAATTAAAATAATACAGTCTCATTACTCAAGTCTATTTGTTTTTGTGTTTTAAATGTATCACACCAGGAAAAGGGTTATTGAAGTTTTCATTCATTGCAAGACTTGCATTTCAAAACGTAGTTCGTTGTTTTTAATTGTTTTAGCTACATTTTATTTAGGCCATTTATCATTTATTTTTACAAATCCATCAACGGCCTATTTGGAAACAAGTCTGAAGTAGCACTAGGTGAACAAACGATCACTTGAGCGTATTAAAAACTTAATCTCGTTTTTTATTTTTTTCAACTTTTCCTTCATCAGCTATCCACTTTATAATTGTATATATATATATAGGCTATATATGAATTGTATTTCATATATATATATATATATATATATATATATATATATATATATAAACATTGTCATCCAGCTCTCATGCAGTACACGAACAGTTGTGCAATTTTTGAACATGCAAGTTTTCTTAAACATTCATTTGTAGACCGGACCGACTCTGTAAATCTAGCACAACCCGGTGTGGGGCTGCGGGCCAGTGCGATTTTAGATTTGCATGGAGGGTATTAAAAATGAATGTCGATTCCACATCCAATTATTCATTAAGGTCATTTCTATAGCCTTTGTTTATCGAGGTAACATAAACCACGTAAAGAGAACTATGACCGTACACCTTTGTTTCAGATATTAATTTTTAATGCAACCTCTAGCGAGCCATTTGGTATAGCTACCACTCTAAGTACAAAATAGCAAAAGGTTGCGGAGCTCTCATTGAAGAGTGAACCTCGAAAAGGCTGAGTTTTCTATCATCAACGGTTGAATGGCCTCAAATATAGCCACAGGAATACACATGAAAGACAAAACACTATAGAAACTGACAAAAACAAAGCAAAGCGTAGCCTAGGTGGGACAAACAGTGTGACGCAAGTTAGCGGTTGGGATTTTTATAGATTTAAATTATCACATGAATTCGTTTGTTTTTCCTGTCTCCAACAGGGAATTAACCATAAACACGACTTAACCATAAATAACCCAGCTAAATTATACGGTAAATTAAGATAAAATGTTTAGAAACTCATCCCTTTTAATGACAGTTCAATATAATGTTACCACATTCACCAAAATCACTTACAATGCGAGTTCTCCATCCGCTCACGCAAAACATCTGGTCCCAACCAAATATTTTCAGACACCAAAGCTTGTAAATCAATTGTGTAACATGCGTCCATTGTAACCTAAAGGAAGCGGAGACCCAACGTCACCTTTATTGCACCATTTCGTAAACAAACATTGACAACCTTTGTCGTTTTTATATATTGGAAAGCATGTGGTTGATGGTTGTTTAAAGGGCGGATCTGGAGGACTAACTTTCACGAAGTACTGATTTATTTCTTCATTATCCTATTGAACAGATTAGCTACATTGATTATATCTCTGCTCCATCAATGCATATTTATGCATGGATATTCCCTATATCCAAACTTCTGTAACGGCTATTTTAATTGAATCATGAATTTCTGCTTTTACTTCTTGATAACACAATAGCTACCACGTATTTATACTGATGGACAGCCCAAGGATTTTAGCCAATAACCTCGTGTTCCATGATGCATAATTAGTTGCTTCTGGTTGGATGACGTCTCAGGGAGAAAAAAAAACAAAGTGAAATCACTTCATAGACATTACGCTACTCGAGTTTTTTCACCACTTCTTAACAGATCCGTAGCTATAAGATTCGCCCGGTATAGTTTTTAAAACATTTTTTAAATAATTTTATTTATTGTTAAAAATTGCTCCGTATAATCTACGAATTTTAATCTATTGGCTAGTATTTTCCATTCATCACGGTAAATGAATGACAACAACATACATAACATAGTCCTCTGGTCACCTAGCCTATATAGACCTATTGATATCGGTCTTATTTTATTATTTTAAAATCATTAACAATTACATGTCTGAGCTGCGATGTCTGGTGGGTTCACTAAAATTTGAGGGAATTTAAAAGGCAAAATGTCCCGGGCAGTAGCCTATGCTTTAGAATTAGCTTTATGAATTAGCCACTCCGCTGCCCCAAACCACACAACAAAAACTCAGCCTTTCTCAGAGGGTCTTCATAGTTCTAAACTCTTCCATTCGTAAGAAATGCATTTAAAGGTCTCGAGGGAACTGAAAATTTAACAATAGCTCTATTATAGACCCTGACGGGGAAATAATAAGAAAAATCTGAGGTCACGAAACCTGCGTGTAGCGGTGGCTGTATTGACAATAACGTCTCCCCACGTCGCAAATACAGTTCCTCTAAACATAGCCTAATTATAGCAGCACTCCCATCCCACAGGGCTGAAAATGGCTCCTCTGTTTTTACTTTCAACACACGGGCAGCGCCTTATTTTTTACCAAACACGGTGCAAATAGAACAATGCCGTTTTTTTTTTTTTTAAACAGTTGGATAGGTTTTACTTCACGCCAAAGATGTTAAACCTGTTATCAAAGGCCCCTCCGGCGAAAGAGAGAGAAGCACGAGTCCAAGTCTAATTTCTTGGCGTAATCCCAGCCCAAAATCAGCGGACAAAGTGGAATTGAAAGAACTGAATAAATCGGTCCAGAACGTCGCGTTTGTTCCAAGTCAACAGAGAAAAAAATAGAAATAACACGCCGCACTAAAACACATGCAACGAGTAGACTCAAATTAACGCAAAAAAGAAAGAATAATAAACAAATAACTTTCTGACTGGATAGGCCTACATTAAAATAACCAGCTCAGAGCGTCATGTTCGGCAGGTATGATTTGACTATTCCCATACAGACCCATCCTGAAAAAATGTTAAAGCAACGGTTTAAAGAACAACTTGATTTATGTGATTCACGATGCAATATGACAACGCATTTTATTAAAAAGACAGTTTTGACGGGGTTAATGTAGAATTTCGCAGATGAAACCAAGTTCCTCACAGTGTAGCCTATAGCTTGATCCAGTTCTCTGGTGAGGTTGATTTCACGTGACAGAGCGGTGACGGAGGTTCCTGCCGAGTTCTCTTCTCAGTTGGCCGGGACTCTGAAGAGCTGCACGAGGCTCTGAAGGTCCCGATCTGTGAGCATCAGCCCTCCCATGAGTGTGGATATGTACTGTATTGAGGAGGGCCTCTCCAGTGACTGCTGCAATAGCGGGATTACGTCTGACAACCTGGAACAGACAGAGCGCATCCATGACATCTCAACATAGCCTATAAATGAAACACACACACACACACACAATGTGTAAAAATATAGAGTACCATCTTAATATGTACCCCAGATAAGCTGCAACAGAGCTGTGTCCATACTCTACATAAACATGCTCTCCCTGTGATAAGTGCCCGGACTTACAGAAACCGCCTTCTCTGTGTTAAAGCCAGTGATAAAGATTATGGAGGATGCACAAAACGGTGACTCTGTACAGGCAATTTAATATGATCCTATTTACTTTAAATGTGCAATTTTATTTATAAAGTATTTATACGGTTTTAGCAGTAGGTTATTAAGATCAAATATTACACTCGTGTAACATCATGCTACCCTTTGGTCAAAATACATTTTCTAAACGCTCTTAATAACCTAACGTCATTTGATACAAAAAAAATAAAATAAAGAAATCACACACATACATATCTGACTGTGGTTTCGCAGATAAGACAAACTTTGCTGGCTTCAATCAAGGACCCACAACATCTGGCAAACAGGACTGGGTAAGCACGGCACCATTGTACCTGCCAGCCCCTCAAGCCGCCAACAGATTGCACGCAAGCACATTGTTTATTTATAATTTGCTAAATGTCGGATTTCGCACAAAGGCGACCCGTCGTTGTGAGGAGATGATTTATTTGCGCGACGAAGCCGTTTTAGAAAAAGAAGGCAACATTTCCAACGTGTGGTGAAAGTTCAAGTAATGCAAATGTAGGGCAATGTGCAACCGCGCAATTGCGCGTGCTATGTGAATAAAACCCACAGCGTCGGATAAAGACGAGCACAGCAGCCCGGTGTTTTATAATCACAGCGCTTACGAGAAGAGTTGAGCTGGGGCTGAAGTGCGGCGTGTTCCCGTGGTACTAACAACCCCTAAATCACAACGCCTGCTAACGCCAAATCTGCACCTTGCCTGATGATACATAAAAATCCACGAGAAGAAGCGCCGTTAAGTGTTTGGTTCCAAGTGCAAAAAAATAATAATAAAAAAATGCTTTTGGGGTGTGGGGGAAGCACATGACATCAGGTATGACACCTGTACATCCGTTATAAAATCCTTACATGCATACCGGTCTTAGTCACATGTGGACAACTTCTCCTGTCAGTATGTGTTATGCTGCAGGCACCAGTCTTTTCACTGACCAAGTTACATCAATCTACAAAACTGAAGGACTGAGGTGATTCAAAGTAAATAGACTTAATAGTCAAAGGAGCTACACGCTTGGGCAAATACTGATACATTATATGATATTTGTTCATCGTATTTTTAAATCGTGGAAATTAATGATTTGGGTAAAACAAGTCCTGTGCATCTAAGCACAGCTATAGCAGCAGTGCTCCGTACACAAATCTGAGTGCATCAGTGACTGGTGATTCAAATCTGGAGAAATAACTGAAACATTATATTTAAAAAAAGATGTTTACTATATAATATTCCTTTAATTTACACATGTATGAATTAATGCTGTTCTTATGGCAACTACAAAGCATGAAGGAGTAAGCAACTTTACACAGAATACTCCCTGGGGAGCCTTCAGCTTCTCCCAAAACACCAAAGGATATGGTTTCCTATACATTACATAACATTTAGGGATTTAGCAGACTACCTAACACAGAGCAATTTAAGCAAGTGTGTCCATTCAGTGTACTTTTCAAATGGAGCCAACAGCAGCTGGGAATATTGCTATAACCTAACAGTACCATATCAAAAAAACAACAAAACTGTGAACTAGAATCATTGTGTGTAACTGGCTAAGTGTAACAAGTGTGTAGTTTAGACACTGTGGACTTAGATATTCACATATTACGGGAAACTACTCAAGGGACAAAGCGCTCCCTTTTGTACAATTAAACCTATACCCGCCACTGAGGCTGCAGAATAATTAAATACGTCTCATCGTGAGGACCTCTCTGGACTGCAGGTGAAAAGGGGTGGGGGTGAGGGTGGGAAGGGATCTCTGAAGGGATAGGACGTGCGCTGCCATTGCGCAGCTCTATACATTATTCACCTGCTCTGAACAAAAGAGTGCAAAGCCAACCGCACATCTGCCGTCAGACAGACCAGGGCTCATGCGCAAATTATTCATGAGTCCTGCAGGAAACCGGAGAGAAAGAGGGGAACAAAATAACGATAACGGGAGCCGACGCGGGCGAAACGGCGAGCGGAGTCTTTCGCCAGTGAAACGGACTAGGGCAAGCGCCTCGTTACCAGAAACGGCTTTTTGACCCAGGTCCGTGTCCACTATAACACGACAAACCAAGCTATTAAAGTGTTTAACAGGCAATCGAGCATGATAGCCTCGGTAATCATCTGCAGTGGTAAAATCATCGTTTCACGCAATGCCTATAACGGACACACAAACTACTGGCCATCTGAAATCAAATCAAAGGCAACGGCAGCACAGAACGTCATAGGATGAGCCACTCAGAAGGGACTGAGTAGGATTTCAGTTCAAAGCCAACCATTAAAAAATATTTCAGCAAACTTTCATGGAACATTACAGAAGAGGAATAAAATTTGGCATTCCTCTTCAGGGCCATTGACTATATCAAGCATTATAAAGAGGAGTCCATAACACCCTTTTTAACAATGCAGAGGTGGCTGTGGGTCATGTGGTAGCTGAAAGACATGGCAGCTGAAGGGTTGGGTGATTGGTAGTGGAGGCCGGTAAGAACAGTGTAGCTCTTGGGTAGTACAGGCAGTGGTGAAGCCCGTTTTACACAAATCAGGAACCGCTCATCCCCGAGCCGAGAGAAAAAAATGTTTTCGGTTTTCCTCAAGGGATCAGGAAGAGCCGAATTATGTCACAACTTGGACGGGGATTTGATTGACTTTGTGAACATTTTCTACAATCATACGTCAGGAATAACTAGAAAAAAAAAAATCTCAAGTACGTCTTTAAGTTCAGCAAGCATTGCAATGCTGTAACTGGGAAAAAAAAACCCTGATAGCTGACACAAACACATTAATAAATGAGCAGTTTAGGTATTTGTTGACTCAGCAAACCAGGTGAACAGTCTCCTGAATTTACAATGGCATAGCAGCACCAACAGTGGTGTGTGTAAATATTATAGCAATGCGGTTAGATTCACATTCCTGAGGATCGCTAGTTCTAAGGAACCTTCAAAAAAAACCTACTCTAGTGAAGATAAAAGGGACATTCAAAGTGCTACACTTTTGTAATAAAGTGAGGAAACGGTTTAATTCTGACGAATTTAAGTATTATATTTGTTCTTCATGTCATGTTTTGCAGTGACCAAATGAAAAATATTCAAAGAGAGAGAGAGAGGAAAAGAAACCCCCCCTCCACAATACTTGCTACAATGGGTTACTTAAAATTAAGCACACAGCGTCATGACGGTATCTTCCGACCATTTTGGAAACCCCAGCCATGTTCGAAGGCCTGGCTCTTCACTGCAGCCTCCTTCATAAATCATGGCAAAGTGCAGACTAGCATGCGCGCCGTCTGAAGCTCTGCGCAGTCGGTCACCGTTTCGTCGCCTCACGCTGCGGTCCACCATGCGGCCTGCGCTGCTGCTGCTGCTGCAGCTGCTGCATTGGTGGACTGCAGCCCCTGCGTGGCGGACGCACGCAGTGTAGGTGTCGGACCGTGGACAGGAGACGGCGACGCGTGTCGGGGCGGCGGAAAGCCTCCCTCCCGCCCCCCTCAGCGATGCTACGGTTGATTACCCCGCCGCTGGCGCGCTCAGCAGTGAGCTCTGGCCTGTCAGGGGGCAGGTCCGTGGCTGAGGCAGGAAGGCCGGCGCCCTGAAGCGGGGCTGTAAAGGGCCCTCAGGTGGAGATTTTCCCATGGAGGGCGGCAGCGGCAGCCCCAGCCCCAGGCGCGCGGGGCAATCGGGCCCTGATAAGAGCCGGGCCCTTGTTTGCACACACAGGAGCAGCACGGAACTCCGCAGCGCTGGCCCAGCCGCGCCGCGCCGCCCTGCTTTAATAGACCTGGGAGGCGCACCTGCCGTCTGCTGCAGCTCAAACACTGCGGTGTGACCCCTGACCCCCCCCTTCCTCCCCCTCCCCCTCCTCCCCCCTGGGGCTCGTTCCCACACAGCCCCCCCCTCCCCCACCCCCACCCCAGCCCCTCCTCCTCCACCCTCTGCGCTGGGGCGCTGATGTTTTGTGATTAAACACTTCCTGCTCCACTTCCCGCATCAGACTCTGTGTCGGCAGTTTCTTCGACACCAGCGCTGGCGTGCTGAACCCCCCCCCCCCCCCCCCCCCACAAAACGAGGCGCGATGGGGCTGCATTTTTAATCTCTGCAAACACTTTCACACAGACGCACAAGCGATCGACTCATTCTGGTAAAATGAAAGAGGCAGAGTGTTTACTTACACACGCTAAAGGAAATGAACACCCCCCCCCCCCCCCCCCAATTAATACTGCACCCCCTGGCTTCAAAGAATATGAGCAAAGCCTTAATGGCATATAGGACTCATCTGAACGACATAATACAACGGAACCCATACATTCTGACAAAGTAAACAACCATTTCTCAGATGCTCTCTCGCTAATAATCAAGAGTTCTCTGTTGGATAGCTGTGAAACGACTACCCTGGAGCTTAGCATCACGGCGTTTATGGTGCTCTGGGTCCCAAGGGCAGCGAAAGATAAGCCTCACGGGGCAACGCATTTTCCTTGCGAAATCCGGCTCGCCGTAAAATTAGGAAAAACAAAACTATAAACACCGAATAAAAAAAAAAAACAAAAACTAATATTTGCTTTAGGCTTCCTCGGGCCCCGTGGTAAATCTTTAAATGATGGATGAGTTTGCTCAGAGGGTGGATCGCAGAGAGAAAGCAAAGCTCCCAGATTTCCTCAATCCTGTTCCCCGACAACAGAGGACACGCGTCTCGGCTGCTCCAGAACCCATCTGTCGCATACTTTCACTCGCGCTCAGCGAAATATTGTCACGTAATAAAAAAACATGTTGACCAGCCCAAAGATCAGCTTATGGGTAAGTACATTCTAGATACCATCTAGCCTGTAGGTAATCAGAGCACTAGGTACAATTATGTCAGGGAAATGGCTAGCATTGTTGGGCCGAATGCACTGTTCTTGTCATTGCTACGTTATGTTACATTATACTGGGAAACCGTCGCTAGGTGTGCAGCAGTTGAACAGTTGAACATCAGGCACTGGACTGAACTGTGTAGCTTGATGCACAGACTTTATAGAACGGTGTTAGAATTGCTGAGAACCTCAGGCTAGTTTCCATTTAAAATACTGGCAGAACTTCTGATTTTGGTCCAATTTTAGAGTGAAACATGAAGGTCTCTGAGATTTGGTGATAGTCTATTATTCACACATCTCACAGCTTCCTGCTGCAAAAGCTTTAGAAGAATTAAGAAAGCAGAATGTTTATGCTGATTCATTTTCAGATAGTTTGCCTAGCCCTACACGTCTCTGGGATTAGACAGAGCAGTACAAAAAATGACTTTAAAAACGATTAATGCTTTGTGGCCTGAGATTACATTCACAGGCAGCACAGGCATTTATCTCTGAGCAGACCAGTTTAAGTGACTCTGTGCAACATTTTACTTTATTGATCTTTACTCTGTTCATTATATTGCACCTCGCTGGAAAGCCTCCCCCCCCCGCCCTGTACTTCTTCTGGACGTCTGACAAAGAATGAAAGTATTTCTGCCCGGTCATAAACTTAATTTTGGCGACTGCTGAATCTGCTGCCAAACTGACGTTTTCATTTGACGCAAAAAAAGCTGGGTGAATCCAGGCTAAAGAGGTACTAAAGGCTACGCCGTGTCTCTAACAATCCGGTACATCCACTCATGCCTTGGGAGTAAAAACTATGATAAAAGCAAGCTGACACAGGGCAGACTGCCCTCGTTAAGAATTTAACCGTCGTGCTTAATTTAACTAGTCAGGGTTAGATTGTGAATTCTGAAACTTAAAACTCAAACTGGACAAGGATGACTAAACAGGGGGAGACGTAAACATCAAATGCAGTCAGAAAAACAGGAAGTCCTGTCCTATTTTTAAGCCTTTAGCGAGTAGCGCAGCTCAGTTACTGACAGTCCACACCAGCCTCTGTGCACGTGTGGGACGGTTCAGTGTTCGCACGGAACGAGCTTGAGCTCACGGTCACGTCTTTGCGAGAGGAGCTCAGGAGGAGGCGCACCTCAGTTCAGCTTCTGAAACAAAGCGGCTAAATCTCGGAGGCTTGAGCAGAGGCGAGTGCTTCCGCAGACCCTCGCAGCCTGAACGCGCTCTTCTACCGTGCTCAGGCGCAGGGTCCGATCAATGACTGAACAAACCTTGCTCTGTACCAGAGACGGTATGACGGCTATACGTAGACAGATATACGCACACAAACCCTGGAATAATCCTGCAACCGATACTGTATTGTGATATGGATACAGTGGTAAGCACTTCCAACATTTGCATTATTAATGGAAATGAAAACAAGCTGGTTTTTGCTCATCTAGATGGGCAAAGCGGTGGGGTTTCATTAGTGAATGCATCACCAGTGGGGCAGTACTCACACTGACAGCAGAACCACAGCAATCAGAGTCCACTCTGGGCTCTTGTGGATAATGTTAGCATTTGTAAACCTGCAAGAGAAATTAAGAAAAATGTTTTAATAATCTAACAACAGAATGTTGTGTCTTACCATTTAATCAGAACTGCATAATGTTACCGTGATAACTTCTCAGTCGTTGTGTTTAATTATAATTATGCATTTATTAATATCAATTAACTATTCAAATGCTGCACAAGTCATCACAGCCTCAAGTGTAACCAAGTCAACAAAATGTCTGCAACCCCAAAATGCATTTGAGTATTTGTTGTCAAGAGTAGAGCACAGATTTAGTGGATTTGAACAGCGAATAATAGCAGGAAACGGGTTCAATCTGAGTGTTCGAATGGTAAGGGGTGCTCGCAATCACACCCACAGTAAATCAGCGGTAGAGCGGTGTGCAGTTTCCTGCCTGTTAGGCCCAGCCAATCACGGCCCTGCGTTGTTCTGCAGCCGGAACGGTGCCCACCTCCGGCTGTCGCGCCTCAAACTCCAGTTGAGACCAACAGCCACCATAAATCTTTATTTATTACGTGGAGCTCGTGGGGCCATTGTTTGAGAAATATTTATACTTCATATTACAGCCCTCGCGGCATTACATAGCATGCATGATCGGGTGTTCCAAACGCGAGACAAACGGGTCATAGATACGCAATAAAACACTTATCTGGGCTTTTCCCTGCTGAAGCCTTATAGCCTATGTTTTAAATATTATTCTTAGCTGCCAACACTGAAAATGCATAAAATGTTGGGGGAAAAAAGCATGCTTATTATATGAGTGATTCAGCAGGAAAATTAACTTTTGTGAGAAAGATGAATTTAGCATCCTCCTCCAAGTGTTCTAAGGTCAACAAATAACCACGAATGACCAGTAGGATTGAGGTGCCAGGCAGACTACTCCAGTGGGTGCTGTTTCTTTAATGGGCGTATTTTAACAACAATTCATTGCAAACAAAAAAAAACGAAACAGTACATTTCCAGTAAACAGACTGAATATTTAATCATAAGAAATTCACACCCTCCTTGTGCGTCTACCACACAGCTTTGTAAAGGAAATTAACTGCAAGCGCCACAAATGATTGAAACAGTGACATGATTCAGACACACAATTCACCTGAATGTCCTGATCAGGTTATTGATGTCAGTGATGTCATTCATGGTCAGTTGCAGGGGTCCCACAATGTCTCTTAAGCTTGGGGGGGACACAAAAAAGACAACAAAACAATTTCAGACATTTCCAAAACATACTATGTGCAATTTCAAAGATGAGAGATCAATAAGCAATTGCCAGTTACAAGCAGTTGCATTAGAGCTACAGATCTGTTTGCTTGCAGAACTTTTTAAAAACAAATGAATGTGTCACTTTACCATAGTATTTATTTACAGCTTAAGACACTGATGGGCATAATATTCTTTTAACCTAAAAAACTGTTCTCAGATGAACACACGGAAAAAGTCCAGAAAGGACATTCTAGAATCATTGTTGCCAATTAGAAATTGCACTTAAATTTGACCCAAGATCATAATACAATACCCTCCAGTATGCTCTCTCAGCTCTTGTGCTAAATAAGTTTATCTTTTTAATGGACATAGCCAGTTCTAATGATTCTATTTCCGTGCTTCGCTTGAGAGCCGACACTGCACATATACCTTCTGTTGAGCTTCTCTGAAACAATGCGCTTCTGGATCAAGAGCTGGGCGTGAGAATCCACCAATGGGAGGGCGGGATCCCAGCCACTAGGGTCCTGCGCAGAACACAGAGAAAGAAGATGAAAAAAAAGAACAGCATAAATGTTAAATCACATTTTTTTAAATATGACCACTGCATTATTTTTTCCAGAGAATGTTCCAGGGCAGACACTTTTGTTCAGCCTCCAGAAGTCTGCAGGACAGTTTATTAAGGGCTCCCGAGACAACAGGACCCCGGGGGGGCCAGTGTGGCTCTGACACCGCGTGGAGACGGAGAACACGGGGTTTTAGGTGACTGCCAGCGCAACAGACATGCTGGCTGGAGGGCCCGGTTCCATGACACCGTCCGTCACTGATCTCAGACAATCGTCTCAAGTGTCGGGCTGCTCTGGGGAACAGGCCAGGAGCGAGAGGCGATGATCTTATCCACAAATGCACCATTTTTCATTCTTATGTTTAAGCATGATTAAAGCAAGTAATTGTTAAAAAAAATAAAAGTATTTAATCACTTCAAACCATAGCAAGAAAACATTTTTTGACCATTTTTCCAATCAATATATTCACTTCATTGAGTCACGTCAAGGTAAGAACTTCACCAGAACGGTCTCGTAGGACCTGAACCCAACAGCAGCCTCACGGCATGATTTTCACACAAAAAAACTGTAAAACATATTCAATGTCTGTAATCACAGTATTGGCAACAAACAAAACATACTTCTCAAATTATAAATAAACAGTGCCCTCTTGAGGACTCCAGCATACATTACAACTCCTGAAAAAGGCTAAGCAGATCTATGAAGGGTTCAGAAGTCCAAGGTAACATCTACTGCACTTAGTAAGGAGCCTGAGCAACACGACTGCACAGAAAGCCAGATGAATTTGATTTTTCACTCCCCGAGTTTATTTTGAGGAAAACGTTGAGTGTTTCGGTGACGACCGCAGTGAAATCTGCATAATGAGACAGGCTATGACATCCCTGACCTCCCTGATCCTGTGCTGGGATGGTGGACAGCAGCAGGTCACCTGTCCAGCTCTCTAGTCCCACTCTGTACGACTGTTAGTGTTACTGACCCCAGCGTCTCTGTTCTGTATGAGTATCAGTGTTACTGACCTCAGTACCACTGTTCTGTATGAGTACCAGTGTTACTGACCCCAGTGTCTTTTCTGAAAGAACGTCATTGTTACTGACCCCAGTGTCTCCGTTCTGAATGACTGTCAGTGTTGCTTTGACTTCAGTGCCGGTTCTTAATCGTTGTGTTGGTCTTACTCGCCCCACTACACCATGAGTGCTGCTCACTGGAATATCCCTGCGGTAGATCAGAGCAATCACTGCTTACCTCAGGATCAGTGTTCTTCTCCTCCGGCAGTACAGAGGATCCTCTGTAGAACTCCTGCACCCTCAGGCTGAGCAGGTCTGTCTCCTTGTGCAGGGCTTTGTAGTCTGGGACAGCAGCCGAGGGCTTCCCCTGCCCCCCTCCGGACTGGACCTGGGACGCCGGGACCTCCACGCCGACCTCCAGGTCATCCTCGTCCAGCTCCTCCTCCTCCTCCTGCTCTTCATCCCGGGGCGTGTACGCGGGTCCGTGCAGGAGCCGCAGCGTCTCCTCCGTCCTCCACTCCCTCAGCGTTTTGCTCAGGCGTTCCAGCAGGCCAGCCCTCAGGGCAGCGGCCGGGTCCTTCCCCCGGGCGTTGAGCAGGCTCCTCAGCTCGGCCGCCCCCCTCCTGCTCATGCCCACCTGGGTGACGCTCAGACCCGGGGTGGGCGCGCGGTCACCCGTGCTCCTCTCCGCGCCACTACCCCGCTCAGGCCTGTCGGCTACCGCACGCGTGCGCCTCTCCTCTATCCCGCACGCGCTCAGTAGGTCTGCGGCAGCCTCCACAGCCTGCTCAGGCCTGTCTGCTACCGCACGCGTGCGCCTCTCCTCTATCCCGCACGCGCTCAGTATGTCTGCGGCAGCCTCCACGGGCTGCTCAGGCCTGTCTGCTACCGCACGCGTGCGCCTCTCCTCTATCCCGCACGCGCTCAGTAGGTCTGCGGCAGCCTCCACGGGCTGCTCAGGCCTGTCTGCTACCGCACGTGTGCCCCTCTCCTCTATCCCGCACGCGCTCAGTAAGTCTGCGGCAGCCTCCACGGCCTGCTCGGGCATGTCCGCTACTGCACGCGTGCAGCTGCTGTCTCCATCCGCCTCTGCGGCAGGCCGCTGTGGTTCGTTCCCGCCCGTGCGCTCGTCTCGCTCCAGCTGTTTGTCGCTGTTCTTGTTCCCGGTCGTCTCCGCAGAGCGGTCCTGCGCTGTCCCTGTATCCTTCTCTCGGTCTCTCTCACCCGTGTGTACAGCAGCGGTGTTACTCTCCCTCTCCCCCCTGTGTTTTAGGATCCCCGTCCTGCTCTTAGGCCCCGCCCCTCCTCCGGTCACCACGCTGGACACAAAGTCCTGCTCCTGGTCGCTGCCCTCGCTTTCAGTCCCACTGGCAGACAGGTGCGGGGGGTGCGCCGACTCTGCAGGCTCTGGGTTCTCGATCTCCGATTCCCTGATTGGCTGGACTGAGATTTTCACCTCCTCTCCTGAGATGCCACTGGACACAGAACGTTCAGTCTATATTTGCTAACAGAGTGTGACACTCACAAATATAAACAGATACAGGCCAGGGACATAAAAGTCTGCATTATATGCTGGTAAATAGCTGGTTTTAACACAACCTAATATAGAACAACCACACAAAAGCATTTTTAAATATTACGACTTATATTAGATTCCCATTTTCCTTCATTCCCCCATTTTGAATGCGCAATCATAACTGTAGGGCCGTTCTACTGCTGCAAGGGGAACGCAGCCAAAAGCACAGAAAGGTAGGATATGTTTGATGCGAATCAAGACCACCATCTAAAAGTACTTGTGATACAATCATAATTAATGATCACAAACAGCAAAAATACATCCATACCTCTCTCCTTTCTTTAACAACTTGACATCAGGTGGCCTAAATTTAAAGTGGAAACAAGCACATAAATGACATAGGTATTTAAAGCACAAACCATATATATAGAATCATACATAGACACACATACAGGTAATAAAAGTTGTGATGAGCACGTGAATGCGCATATAATGTGTCATTCACAGAGGATCTCTCCTCTTAAGGTCCATTACCTTTCTTCCTCTCGCAACCAGAGAGGTGTCGTGGAAATCTGCACCTCAAAGTGCTTTGATGCTTTGTAGCAGAAATTACTGCAGAAGCACTGGAACAGAAGAGAGGCGTTTTATCAGGACCACAGAAAAACAGCCCTGTTGCTATCAGGAGGAAAACAGGTCTCTTTGCACTTTCATCCCTGGGCATCTGATGCCACTGTACAGTCTCATATCTGCACATCTCACCATGCACTTTTATGGAGAAACGTGATGTTGAAAAAAAAAAAATCATAAAATTTCTGTGCAATTGCAAAATTTCTAGTAGATATCATAATGACGCAATCCGCAAAGTTTTAAAAACATCTTACCTTTCGCTCTGTGATATCGTACACTTTATTGGTTTTAGTTGAAATTTTAAACTGTTGCTTGGGCACCTGTGAAAATACAGATGAAAATCAGGCGTGGATAAAAAAAAAAAAACATTACTTTGCTCAGTCTACATTCATTTTCCAAAGTAATAAGCCAGTTGTATCACTATGACTTTGTTGAAGACTTACGCTGCCAAGTTTGTTCGGGCAAACAGGATATCCACACATTTTCACAATGCATCTCTCCTCAACTGCATCTCGGTAGTTGGACGGGGTAATAAACCTGGCCTACAATAAGAATATAGGTTTATGTGTTTCACTGAAATTCACAAACACACTCATTGATTTATATAATAATACTGAGCAGGCATATCAATCAATCAATCAATCAAATTTTATTTATATAACGTATTTCACAGCAATTGTCACAATACGCTTCACAGACAACCCTGGCCTAAACCCCCACAGGAGCAAGCCTAAAGCAACAGTGGCAAGGAAAAACTCCCTGTGACTCCTGCTCATCATAACCCACCCACTATTAATATCCCTGTAGTTTCCTATGGATGCAAGAAAAAGAAAGCGAGCATGACGTGTGATGGCTTGCACTTTCACACAGTTAAAACCTACACAGTCGATGAGGAAGTCGTCTGTCACATCATCCTCTAAGAGACGCTCCACGATGCACACAGCTCTCTGCTCAAACTCAAACCTCTTCCATAGAGTTTCCTTCAAGACCTCCTTCCTAAAAGACAGTAAATAGAATGGTGCACCGATGTAGTATACTGGTTAGGGAACTGGGCTTTAAATCCTTCAAGGGGTGCTGCCATTGTACTCTTGAGCAAGGTACTTAACTGGAAATGATTTCCTAAATATCCACTGTATAAATGGATTGTAGCCTAGGTACAAATGTCCGTAGAAGTCTGTATAGTGCAATGCAATGTAAATAACACGGGCAAAGAGTGATATCCAATTGTCTGTATGGAACGAATGATGTCAGATGATTATGTGCCAGCTAAAAAAAAGTTTGGTTGGAAATTAACGTTTTTTATTTGGTACCACTGAGGTTTCAAGTACATACTTTTTGGCAGCTTCCAAGGCTGTCTGGGCTTTCAGTGCCTTTTCCCCTGCGAAAGAAACTAGAAAAAAGAAAGGAAATAAAAAAAAGGACATACTATGAAAACTGAACTTACACGCATATGATAGATGGTCAGCTAGAAAATTTAGAACTAGAACTTATTCTTGGATGAGGTTAGCTGCCTAGGTAAGGAAGTTAATACAAGCTAACTGACTCTTGGCTAGTCAGCTAACCAGCTGGCTAACTTGTATATTTAGATTTGTCGGTACTTCACACATTGACAATCGCGGTGTAAGTGCATTTCAGCAGAACCAACCCTTTTTCCCAGATCTTGGGGAACGATCGCTTCGTTTCTGTCCACCTTCCATCATGCTTGCTTCTGTTTGTTTCACTGTCGCTTCTTGAGTCACATTTAACCCGTGACGTAATAAGTCTACGGCAAGCAACCAAGAACAAATCTTAAAAGCTTCCTAAATAAATGACACGCGCTGCTACTGCTTGGGAGAAAGATGTAAGTACGCTATCTAGCTAGATACTTTGCTCTTAGTCTTTTTTATTTTGTCAGGCATCACATCAAAGGGAGCAAAAGCCATTCAAAAATGTGTTTTTCAGCATGCTAGCGCGGTGTAATTTTAAAACGCAAAGGTTAGATAGCTAACAGTAGCCATTTCATACGGAGTTCACTGATTCAGCCTGAATGAAGCTAACGAAATCGTCAGCTTTCTAGTAATATATTCTCACCGTTTGCTTGCTTGTTTGTTTGATTGACGACACCTTGGAAAATATTTTATTTAGTTTAATATACAAATGATTCAACATATAACCAGAAACTCTTACCTCAAAAGATAGATGGCTAAATAACTAATGCTAGCTAACTAATCTCTAATTGCACTTGGCACTTTGCTAGCAGGCACTTACTGCATTGTATCTCTGAGTGAGTTTGCTGTTTGTTCAGTTCTGTAACACAGCAGCCCATTTAACACAGCACTGCGCTTATTTAAGCAGCTAACATTGATTACGCGAATCAGCTATCCCAGTAATGATGTTATCATTGCTGTAAGACAACATTCGCGAAATGTCTTCGTCTTAAGGGCTTACTGTTGTTAGGACAGTTCAGAAGAAGCAGCCCAGGGCAGTCCTCTGGTTAAATCCTATTATTCCAGCACATTAGCTGGCTGACTAGCAAAGGGATTTACACAAGGCTGTCTACCCAGCTAACGATAAAGGAATCTGAAGAGACGGTGCTGTATCATTAGCTTGATTTCAACTGATATAATCACTGATGCTCTTGAAAATGATATTACAAATAATGGATAGACCCGGGTTTAATAATGTACATGGTGTACCATGTATGCCATAACAATTCCATGTCACAACCCTGCAGGTTATGAGGAACGGTCTTGGAGTGGACTCACCAAGGATGGCTTTAGACCAGCTCAATGACATGGTCCAGAGATGTGTAAGTAATAAGACGAAAGTGAGGTGTGCCTCCTCAGAGACCTGCAGAAGTAACAGTACGGGTGTCCTCCATTGCCCTCTGTCCGAGCAGCAGGTTGTCCAGGACGACAGCTTCAAGCCAGAGGACTATGACCTGTTCCAGACTGCAGGGCGAGCCTGCATTGAGCAGGGCGACAGCAGGCAGCTGCTGGACATCATCACAGATGAGAAGAGCAAGGTAAGCGGAAGTCTCAGGGAGAGGATGAAGACTTTGGCATGGCTGCTTCGTGGCATCCCCCTTCTGTGGTGCTTCAGTGTGTCAGCGTGCCTTTTTCCTGTACAACTGGTTTGTGACCCAGGCTTCAAGGAAGACTTGGCTATTAGTCAATGAGGTAGAAGCAACATGTGTGTAAACGAGTAAATGTGTGTCTGCATGTTTGTTATATAGGCCGCCCAAATAGATACATGGTTGCTAACTGTTACACTCTGCTGCTGTATTGATGGTGACAAAACTGCTCTACTGTCGTCACCTATCCAGCACCTCCCCACTCAACTGTGCGCAGAAGAGGTACTGTATGGCATGTTAATCTGTGCTGTGTCATGCAGGCCATTGTGAGGAGCATGGGATGGAATCTTCTGGGCCCTCTGGTGAGGGTGCTTCTGAAGAAGGAGGAGGAGAGTCTTCCTCACTGCCTGGCCATCCTCACTCACTTACTGGAGGTCAGAAACTCTCAGTGATTTACCTTGTCTGCATGAAATCTCCCACCAGGTCTGAAGGAATGGGTGTACCTCCACTTACATATTGTGTGGTGGTAACTACTGAGACTTCGTAAGAGATTCGTGCATGGGATAAGTATGTTAATTAATTCTTATGGACTACATGTTAAACATTGGGGAAATAGGGAAACAATTTAGTTGTGTCGTTGTAATGGGTGGTAATTCTACTGTGGGTTTTGGTCCATGGCCCTTGCCGGCCCCTCTGCACAACAAGAGAAATGGACCAATGTCTCCAGCAGGGGGCACTAATTGCATTCTTATTGGTTATCCGGGGGTAAATTTTGAATTCAGGATGTTCACAGCATGCTAACTCTCGTCTCTGAACTATGCTACTGTGATTAGTTTTTGAACTGGTACTATAAAATTATGTTGAACCAAACTGATTAATACTGATCCACCAGGTCAGTATGCCATGCGTGTTAAACTGCCTTTGATTTGGGTCAGGTGTGCAGTGCCAAAGAGCTGCTAATTGGTTTGCTGGAGCAAGTGGAAGAAGCGCACCCCGACACTATCTCAGAGACCATCTGCCTTCTCCTGCAGCCCCTGCAGACAGGTGAGTGTCGCATCTGTATGATGGCATACACTACTTTGACACAAAAATTGCAATTTTTGCTGATCTCTGCTGTTCAAGAATTGCAAGTTCCCGCTCAAATATTGACCCTAATTAGAACAGGAGTACCAGCCTCAAGTTTGAACCAAGAAATATATAAACAGATAATATTCCTGATGGCTAATTTGGACCAGACCTGCTGCATGTTTGGCGCCCCCCAGTGTCGACGAATGGAACATCACCTCACTGTCTTGTCCTCCCCTCCCTCTCAGTGCTGCTGAAGCTGGGCAGTAAGAAGGCCTCCTCAGTGGGCATGGCCCTCTCCACGCTGCTGGCCCAGGTGTCCAGGCTGCCCGTGCCGTACACCGAGGCGCTGGAGGAGGAGGACGCGTACGGGCTGTGCCGCTGCTGCACCGCCCTGCTGGGCTTCGCCCGCCCGTTCGTGGAGGAGGTGGAGAGGGACCTGGCTGCCGTCGCCACCGCCACCCCCGTCGCCCCGGACGACGAGCTCAGGAGCGAGCTGCTCAAGTTGTAGGTGACGGTGCGCCTGCTTGACCCTCTACACTGGCGTTAGTGTCGTAACACCGTTTTTTAGCTTCGTACCTTCATGGGTGGAAGAAAAACACAGCTGGACTTTCAGATCCCTGGACTTTCCACCTCTGTCCATACTGCTTACCAATCAGTTGTTGTGAGGAGCTGATTGATAAGCAGGATGGAGGCCTAATGTGTTGAGCGTTCGCCTAATGAATGCAGTTGATGGCTAAAAGATGACAGATGGAGAGCAACCGCTGCACCTTTTAAATGAGGAAGCTCCCTTTTACTGTGCAGAAATGGCATGCAGGGCTTGAGCATAATGCCTGCCTTGCGCCATTCCAGAGTTAATGGACTATTGGCATTGTAGGGAATGGGAGTAATGATGGCCGTTATGAGGGCTGCATTTCAGTCCAGGCTGCAGGACTGGTGGCAGCAGTGAGGTAGTGAGAACTCTTCTCTGTTCTCTGTGTGTGTGTGTGTGCTGTTTGCAGCTGCATGAAGAGCCTGAATGAGCCACTGCTGCAGGCCCAGCTGAAGAACGATCCGGAAGTGCCCGAAAACGCGCCTCTGTCGAACTTTGCCGTAGAGATCCTGGTGAGGCCTGATGGGGTGTGATTGGTTTAAACCTGGCTCACATCCTGGGTTTATTTCTGTGTAGAGAATTGTTTGGCGTGTGCCAACACAAAAATAAATATAATTTACAAGCACCGAAGCGGAATAGTGGAAAAAAAAAAAAGGGGAAATGGTTCAATGCAAACGATGAGGGATGACCCTATGTGCGACTGCTAGTGCTAGCACTAGCCCAGTGATGGGGTGCACCAAAGACCCTTTTCATGCTAAGGAAAACCATGGATGTGTGTACACAGGATGTTAAAGCCCACGCTGTTGTAGAGTTAAAGTGAAGCAGCGCTCGCATGTATGGGAAGAATGCTGTTCTGCCCACAGTGGATGCGGGATTCAGTCATCCTGATCTCAACCCCTGTAACATCTTTGTTCTCGACTCAAGGCAATTCTGCGGAGGATAGGAGAATGCCTGCCTGACCTCCTCTTCCGTCACCTCCTGAAGAAGAAGGAGGAGCCAGGCTTCTTGGAGGAGGACGTCAGGTACCCTAAAGACTCCCTGGCCTGCCTGGCTTACCTGCTCTTCGTCCAGCACATCGGTATGGAGACTTTCCCCGCAATCTTCAGGTACGGCAAGGCCTTAAAGAGCACGCTGGGAAATGTGGTCTGCTTCTCAGTGTAGTAAAATCACCATTAAATGTGTATAACTGAAGCCTGAATTGGACATAGCGTTTTGTGGCAGTATCAAGTAAATATCTTGAGAAGGGAAATCTTTGATATTTATCAACCAATCACATTCTCTCTGGTTTATTTTCACGTGGTACACAGATACCTAAATGCAAAGCAGCTCTTCTGTGATTTGATGACTAGAGATGAGTCATTGGATTTTCCAGTTTGCTGATTAGTCAAGGTCGTAAGAGAAGCTTCTGCGGATGCATTCCCTTTGCCTTCTTTATAAGAAATGAGAGAACTCATGGCACTGAGGAGGTGAAGTAGGTCTTGAAGAGAATGTTTTCATTTCTTTCTTCCCCAGCCCTGTGTTTGTCCTTCAGTCCAATATGGAGCATGTCAACATTTTGCTGAGCAGGTTTGTTGACCCTGACCATTTCCCTAACACGCATTGAGCAGACGCAATAAAAGATGCTTGTTCTGAATACAAATTCACATTACAGAAGATTCACCTGGTTGTCATGGAAATACTTTCACAAATCAATTTTAACAGTGATTAAGGCATAACAGGCTGCAGTGTTTTGTGGACGAATCGGGGACAGTTTGCGTCACTGCCGAGTCACTGTATCTCACATGCTTAGTGGACGACCGGGCTTCATGCCCATATAAGGGTCCCCCCCTTTCCCTGCTGCGCAGTCTCTGGCTTTTTGTACAACATGGCGGCGCCCACAAACTGCATTTCCCAGGCTTCAAAACACTTTTTACCAAGCCCATTTAGAGTCAGTGGGTGACATCACAGTGGCTTGGTCCAACGAATCATAATACACTATATGGTGGCGAAGACTGTTATTTCTTTCGATAATTATTGTTGTGACACATTGCCCAGCCCTAACCTATTTGTTGTTACTATGTACAAATAGTATTTAACAACCTTCACTGAGGTAGATGCCACTGTTGTCTACACAGAGTGATGTGCTTAGAATTATTTGGGGGGGGGGGGTGTTTGTAATTTGTCCACCAGATCCAAGTGGTTCTTTGTCTTAGGAGGTTTGTAGCTTAATGAAATCCAAAGGCCGCTTTCACAGCGCATGACACCTTTGGGTAAAGTGACTTATTGGACATCTATAAACGAACGTGCAGTTATTTCCCTTTCCCCCAATAAATGTGCTAGAGGAGGAAGATGAAGTGTCTTTTGTGCTCTTTCCCTTTGACAGAAAAGAAGAGTCGTACTTGGCCAAGGGTCTGGTAAGGCCACCCCACACGCACTGTTTTTACCCATTATGCTTTGCACTTGATTTTATTAGGCCCAACTTTTGGGATATTCAAACAGTATTTATGTACACCCAGGACTATTTGGGGGGGGAAATTAATAGTATTTTAACATGTAATTAAGTTTTTATCATGCGTTTGCTAATGGAGCTTGGAATTTATTTGAAGTTCTATGGGAAAAAGCAAAATGTTTTTATATTTTATATTATAATAAAAACGAACCCCCGAGATGTTCATGCAGTAAGCACATACCAAATTAGATCGCCCTTGGAAGATTCATTAATAAATGTTTTTTGGCAATAGGGGACTTGGGTGTTTCAGATTGTATGCATGCTGATAAGTAACTTTAATTCAGAAACTTTATGCATCTATGTTTGCGTCTCTCTCCTGTTTAGGACTTGTATGAGAAAAGTCTGGTGAGGGTGGAGGACGGCAGCCTGGCAGTGGAGCTCCTCGAGCTGAAGAGCTTTTTCAGTGTCCCGCAGGTGGGAAACGCGTCCGAACTGTCAAATCTATCACACCTTTACGGTTCTGCACGAGCACTCGGGATCAATAAAATACAATAACGTTGAATTCTGGGGAAGTTCCCCTGTAAATCAAGCGCTTGTAAAAGTCACATATCTTTCCAGTGGCGAATAGTTTTTTTTATTTTTTTTTATTTGTGTTTTGTTTCAGAACTTGGTGAAAGTTATGACTCTGTGTCCAATACAGCATTTGGTACGTACATAATGCTAACCCTACCCTTCCCCAGTAAGTCACCGTTGCTGTTGTTTAACTGCAAATCACACGTTATATGGGGTTTTAAAGTGGGTTTGATTGTCTTGGTTGTAATACCTGCTTCCTTTTGTTGGCAGAGGGCTAGAGGGCTAGCCGTGTTCCAGTTAAGCATAGATAAATTTGACACAGAGGCCAAGCACAAATTCTTCAGGTGAGTGGTTTTCCGGGCTGTCTTGATACAACTTCACAGCTTCAGGGCTCTGATCTTTCCTGCATATAATCGTAACTTTCCTGTATTACCTCGTAAATATTTTCTGTGGACACTGCTGAGAGAGCCAACGACATGTCCAAAATTATTTGGCATCCTTTGATACTCGTAGGACAAAGTGGTTTATATCTCTTATCTTTAGGCCTACTGCCTGTTTCTGACGGTGTGTTTCAGTTCCGTCTTTGACAATTCACCACGATTTTGGTGGTAATTTTGAACTGTGAGAAAATTCTCATTTTCATGATGTGCACGTGAACTATTGCTATGCCGATGTCACGGCTATTCATCCAAGCGAAACTGAAGCATTATTCCAACTCAAAATAGATACTGTATGCAAACCGTCTATGGTGTTTTTTTTTGACAGGTTTTGTAGTCCTGTAGTTTTATTGCTTGTATGCTTTAAATTCATTTTGTTGGGTTGAGATTGGGTTGATTAATGCAGTCACGCATTTGAGCGTGCAGATGTTCCTTCTCTCTGTGTTTAATCAGATGCGGCTCAGAAAATAGAATCCCGGTTATGCTGGAATCCTGTTGAGTCTTTCGCTAGTGCTAAATCTTTCTTGTCGTAGGTGCATGCTGAAGACCAGCAACCACGCAGGTGTAGAGGGCTACATCGTTAAGAATATCAGAAACCAAATCGACTATGCATTAAAGGTAAAAAGCAATCCTTAAAACATTATTAGCAGGAGATAAGCACTTTTTTTATGACCGTCAATATGTCTTAATGGGTATAATACTTTTGGCTAATTACTGAAGTATCCTGTTTCTCATTCAGTTAATCAACATAAAATGAATTCAATGCACCAGAGATATACATAGTATATCCATGGTTTGTATTGCAATTAAGACTTTTTTTTATAGTCAAGTACAGCTGTACAGTAGATGCCCTTCAAAGGCACAGAGAAAATGGGGGTGTCAGGCATTTTTTTACCCCCCAATTTCTGTGCTTTGCTTGATTTGTACTGTCAAGCATTTTTCTGTATTGAAGGACTGGCTTTAAAATGACTTCAAATAGTTATGCTGAACAAACATATATACCGTGGGCTGCAGATTTATTCATTCATTAATAATTCATGATTTGAAATGAAAGTACAAAAATCAGCTTTTTTAGATCAAATAAATGAGAATATGTATAATTTTATCCGTGTCTGCACCGCGCGGGGCAGTAGCACACACACATCGAATCGAATATGTCCGTTGTTTTTTTTAAATGGAAGTGTTGGTGCAGCTTGTAGCAGGAGCGAGCTTCAGGCATGCTGGGAAACGGTGTCCGGGAGCCCTCGTTTGTGTTCTCTGGTTGTGTTTGAGCGGTCGTGCCTTTCTGCAGCCGGGGAACGGGAACGCCTGGTTCCTGGGGACCCACCTGCTACCCCTGCTGCGTCTGGTGCTCTGTCTCCCCCAGGGGCCCGAGACTGACCTCCTGCAGGGCCTGGACAGGTGAGCTGCCCCGCCACTCTCCGTGCTGTACAGGTGCAGGATATGCCCCACAGACATGAAACCTGCTGGATCACATACCTGCTGCGCCATACCATACTCGTAATCTGACATTTTAAAATATTTATACGAAGAAAAGATATTACTGTGCACATCCAGCTTCAGTCGGGTTCAGGTCCAGGATAGAAGAGGTACTCTCCAAAAAGGGAAAAAAAAAATACGCACACCAAAATTGAAAGTTCCAAGGATTAATTGAATTAACAATGCAACGTTTTGGACCAGGCATTGACGATGACGATATTTCTTTGTCTTTTAGAATAAATATTTACCATTTAATTGTAAGTAGCAGTTAAGGACTGTTGTTAATTGAATCCAGACATCCTGTCTGTAAAGGACACTTGTGGACATTCCTGTCTGCTGCTGTGCTCTCCAGGGTCATGGAGTCCCTCAATCTGCTGCGCTACCTGCTGATCCGGGACAAAGAGTGGGAGAACGAGGTGAGCAGGCCTGTGAGGCCCTGTCGATCCCGCTTGATATTCAGATCCGTGCCCCCCGGCCCTGAAGCTCACCCCTCTGTGAACCCGCCCCGGCTGTCTGTAGACGGGGATCTGGACGGAGCTGTACAAGATCGAGGACTACTACCTGAAGCCGCTGCGCCTGGGCCTCAACATGTCCAAGGCTCACTACGAGGCGGAGCTCAAGAGCACCAGGGATAACAGGAAGGTCAAAGTCAAGGGTGAGACACGGCGCGCACACACCAGCCTGGACACAGGCTTCAGGGTTTGCTTCTGGAGTACATCTCAGTGCATGTAGCATCATGCAGTTTTCCACTCATTTCCACTTAGATCTTTTAGACAGTGGACATTGGTCACCTCTGTTGACCAGTTATTCAAAGTCTTGGCATTTGCATAGGTGTAAAAATCCAGGTTCTGAAAGTAAAAGTCCTGTGAAAAGTCTGCATTTAATGTGTTTGTCTCTTTGTGTGTTCTGTGCATGTAATGCGTTTGCTGGGGTTGTAGAGCTGAAGGAAAGCGCACCTGCATGCAGCGTGACGGTGGGGAACGAGAAGCTGCCCAACATGACCCCTGAGATGCAGATTCAGGTGAGAGTCCCGGCTTGTGTCACTTCCTGCCTGTGCGCTTTATCAAACGGTCCCAGGCCCACGCGTTTGTGTCACTTCCTGTGTGCGCTTTATCAGACGGGCCGCGTCTGTGCTGGTGGCGAGTAGGGGGAATCTGACGAGCCCTGCCGCGATGGGGGCGGGGCCCAGTCATGAGGGGCGCGAGGGGCAGGGGGTCCGCGAGGGGCGGGGGGTCCCGGCACCGATAACCCCAAACTGCTTTTCATGTCCCAGGTGCTGCACTCGGCCTTGTGCACGTTTGACCTGATGGAGAGCGTCCTGGTCCGAATCGAGGAAATCGTCGAGACGAAAGTGTGACCCAAAACCGGCAGGGAGACGTGGCTCGATCCTTGCATAGCTGCTCTTTTTTTACCCCCTCCCACACCCTCCATTACCCCCCGCCCTCTTCCTCCTCCTCTTTTCCCGTTGGCTTTGTAGTATTATGTATGATTGACACAATATTAGTATTTATGAAAGACAGATCAAAGGGAAGAAGAGTATGGTTCTTGTGACGTTCTTTTCTACTTTAAAAAGTTTAAGTAAACTCCATCAGTGCTTGAAATGGCCGTTAGATTGTGTTAAAAACAGAGAGAATTGTTATCGCTTTTTCTTCCCCCCTCGTTTGGGTTTGCATGGTGCCCGGAGGAGCTGCTCAGTTTTTATACTGGGTAAAAAAAGAAGGTTTTAAATAAAAAAGCCTTTCTAACCAGATTGTGTGAACCGTTCCTTCAGTCCTGAAAGATCAATACCCGCAAAACACCATGTCTGAAAAACAACTTTCAGGCATCATTGTGAGTATGATGATATTCTGATTTTGGCAGTTCATCTAAGAAGGCCTGAATTTGATGGGTCGGTGTTCCACTAAGAGACTATTCTCAGTGCGAGTATAAAAACATTTTTAGTTACTGAATTATGGATTTACACCTTTCCATTACATAACAGTGGCATCCCTTTCTGGGTATGGTTGTATATTTACAGTTAAACAGAGCACCTTTCGTATAGATTAATTTTAGCATTTGGTCCGAAACATAGCATGCATGTAACCACGCCTGTAAGAACGCTGTCCTTTTACGCATCTAAACACTGAAATAACTCAGCCCACCATACCCCCCCCCCACCCCCCCTAAAGCAAGAACAAAGCTGCAGAATGTAGGCTGTCATCATGGCAGTGAGTGAATCGTGATGTTCCACCACCAGCAGCTGGGAGATCGCTGCCAAGCTTTCGGTAATATTGTTCAGCAGCTCCTAGTTTCCTGTCAGAAAAGTACCCAAAATAAAATGTGATCATGTGACTACACAACAATTCTCTACACAATATCCACCCCCCCCCCCCCATCCTTTCTCTCTCCCTGGTGAAACCCTTTAGGGAATGTTAGTACAAGTAATTGCTGGTTGCCTGGTAATGTGAGGGCAGGTCACAATATTAGAATGCAGCCACATCCATTTATTGTATGGGGATTTTTCCCTGTTGCATATCGTCTTCCTCTGCAATCACTATTGTAGTTTTTGTTCCAATATTTCAGTATGTGTATGAAGGGGTAATTAGGAAGGAGCTAGGTAATTAGAAGCGGGGGAAGGCAGATATAATTGATATATTAAATTTCCTTCTGTTGTACTTTTTTTTGTTGTTGCTAGTTTTCAATTGCTGTTAAATTAGATGGGGTGGATGTACCCAGATCTAGTTTTGATGAACAGAACGCAGGAAATTTGTTTTAATTTATTGCATTTGTTGCAGCAATTTTCCACGATGCTTTGATCGTATTATTAAATGCTGCATTTCCTGTGGCTGGACTTCCTGTTCCTGATTGAACAGGCTGTTGGGAAGAGCCAGACATTTATTAATTTGCCATGGCGGCTCATATGCAGTGACCAGAGGAAATCTGGCCGACTCAAACCTGCATGCGTGAAGCCGGTTTTCAAAGCATGGAAGACCCCTGGACATAGTCAGCTAACTGCATAGCTGAGGTTCAAACTGTAGCCTATAGGTATACAACTAGCTTTTGTGGCAAGGGTTTTTGCTCACTGAGAAAATTTATTTTCGTTTTTTGATGACAGCAGCAGTAGTGTCAGAAGATAACGCCCAGACTGTGACAGTAACCACGGAATTTTAAGGTTTTTTAAAAAAAAAAAAAAAAAAAAACAAAAAAAAAAACGGACGGGAAAAGTCCGCTATTTGTCCGCTAAAAGGCTATTTGTGCATCAGCGCCATGTAGTTAACTGGCCTGTGGCTATCTTGCTTAAACATGAATTAATTTTTTTCGTTCTCTGAATCTCAAAAACCGAACGAGTGAATTCCACACAGTTGAAATGTTAAGTTATCGGCCCGCATTCAACCTGTGTTGTGGTGATTGTTGGGGATATTAGCTGCCTTTCTTGTTATCTGTAGAGTAGTCCTTGGAGAGAGATGAGAGAGACATCTGGGACATCATTACTACTGGATAACCCAATGTTAGGGGCTACATGATGTCACACACCTGAAGCAGAGGCACAGTTATGGACTGATGCAAGATTAGAGATCATAAATAATATTTCTCACATCAAACTTTGTGCACCTGAAATGCAACAAAGGTATAACTACAAAGAGCATTAAGATGTATGCACATATGCAATTGCCTTAATATTTAGATTTGAGGTGCAGCCAACCTGAGTTCAGTTCACATAAAATCATTCATAAATGCATTAATTACAACAATGACTGGGTGAATATGTATGAATAGGTTGTTCTTTATTTGAAAAACAGAGCACATTTTGCCATTTTATTGGAGTACATAAGTGTGATTTAAATGACCTTGTCCTGGAATATTTTCTCTAATGTGATGAGAAAGTTGATGCTGAAAACCACTTTTGACACAGCTAGCTGGTGGTTGGAGTATAGCATGGATCATGTGTTTTATTCAACTCTGGCTATTTAAATGTTATTTGCAATTTCTATAACTCGTGTTTTGTTGCTAGCTAAACAGATGGACTAAATTACAAATGATCTGTTACTGTTGCTATTTTGCTATGTAACCATCATGCCGTCAATGAGATCAGTGAAAAGTAACATTAGTTATCCAAAATCAGGCATGTTACTGAGCCAACTACATTCTTCAGTCGAGTCATATTAATTACATTCTAAAATTATTCAACAACGGCTAATATGCTTTAACGTGCAACAAAAATAAAAAATATAAATCACAGCAAGTCTAGACGTTAGCTTCGCAGCTCCTACTACTATCTAGTTGCAGAATTTCCATACGTATCAACCAAGATGCAGTTACACAATTAGCCATTTTATAGGTTTAACTGCAGCTTAGTTACCTACCTACATTCATAATTTGTGCTTGTAACACTACATTTCTCCTACATGCAAACACGTGATTCTGTCTCGCTAAGGTAGACTGTGGCATCAAACAGACCGGTGTGGAAAATGAGTGTTTATAACTCACTTTGTGATGCCAATCCCTGTATGTTGGGTTATATTCAGGTTGAACGATCATTTTATTTTGACACATGCTGCCAGTTTTTCTATGTATCTGGGTATATATTTAACAATTGTTAACTGTGTGAGGTGAGGTCTGCCAAATGTTAAGTCATCCAACTCAAAATTGCGCACCTATTTGCAAAAATCTGATTATGTGCTTCCTGATACACATAATACTGCTACCACACTTCTAGCACGGGGCTGAGGTTCAATGCAGGATCCACTTGAGCACCGTAATGAATTTATGGACTAAAGAAACTGCATCATTTATATGAGGCTGTGGGGCAAAGAGAGCGAGCTGGAGTCGCAAAGTCTGTAATAATGTACAACAAATCTTCATCCCCGCCTACCCCAGTGCCTCAAAGCGTGGCCTCATTGTGTCAGCTTCACTGACCTCCAAGAGCTACAGATCACAGCGTCGGAAGCATTTATTCTGGAGTTTGTCTTGTAGAACCACACATTTTTATTTCCTCATAAACTGAACAATGAACGCAAACTAACAGCTCAAGCAACATGGTTTTTTTTTTTCTTTTCTATTTTCTGCTGCAACACCTTTGTCAAAGCATCGTCACAGAGAGAGGAGAGGGGGGAGAAAAAAAGACCTGTTTTGTTCTAATAAAGTCAAAAGCAGCCACATCAAGTAAACGGGTAAAACATACAAAAATATTCACATGCCAAAACAGTTTTAAATCCACAATCCTTCAAAAATGTTCCTTGTAGTAGCGTGCCGTAGGTAAAGTCACACCTAGCTAGGTAGTTTGAGAAAGAAGATCTGGCAGCGAATCGGAAGAGTTTTAGAGCGAAGGCCGCGCCTGGAGACCCCGCCCATCGTCAGTCAGTCAGTCAGTGATGCGTTTCCAGTTCCACGATGGTCCACTCGCCCTGGGGCGAAGCGGCGTCCTCCGGGGAGTAGCTGGTGACGGTGATGCTGGCGCCGGAGTCGTCCAGTGGGGAGATTAGCTCCGCCCACCTTTTGAACGTCTCCTTCTCCAGGGACGAGTCGCCGTCCGCCTGAAAGTAGTCGCGGGACAGAGCCAGCGTCTGCTTGATGAGGTACTGGGCCAGGTTGAGATCCTCGGGGACGCAGTTCGTGACGCCCAGGCTGGACTCCTGGTCCGAGAGCAGCTGCCGGAGCAGGGTCCAGTCTCGCTCGACGAACTGGCTGTCCTCGTCCTCGCTGTCGTCCGCCTCCACCTCCGCCTCCGCCTCCTTTTCCTCCTGCGGCTGCTCCTGTCGCCCCAGAACGCACCTGTCCGCGTCCGAGCTGCGCTCCGGGTGCTCACCCTTGTCCGTCTCATAAATGGGAGAGAGGGCGGTGGAAGGGCGGCGGTCATGTGTGCAGGTTTGATCCGATCTGTCACAGTCATCACAGTCCCCTGGAAACAATACTGCACAATGTCAAAATGATTCAAATCCAGATCTCGGTAAAATTCCATTTCTTTAAATATACACCATACATAGACAACTTTTCAGATGCAGCGGCCATTTTGCTATGATTCCCACTGTTAGATTGTCACCCTTAGTGCAACTGCGTTCCCTTGCATGTTGATTTTGATGTGTAGTGCCAAACGTTATTTGTGCGCCGTCGTGGTTTGTACAGCATATCTTTGTTCCCTCTTTTGTTGAGCTATAAAGAATTAAGCAGACTTTGTCTAAGAATCCTTCTTAGTCGAAATGGGGGGAAAAAAACACAATTTCCCAAAATGCATAGCTTCTGCTTACAAAAACTTGAAGCATGGAGCTTTTTAGCAAGCGCGCACCTGAATCTTGCAACATAAGAGAGTGGACAGCTGCCCTAAAGGTAGTGATCACAGAGGTGCTTTTCTGAACGTGTCTCTTTCATCAAATGCTTTGATTTCTTCATAGCAAACCATGATACAGTTATGCACAGGCACTGATATGTTTATGAGACAGCATCGTAACTGTTGCTTAAAAAGGCATTTATAAATAAAAGTCCCTAAGCATTTTTTTTTTTGTATCTCGTTTTAAAACATGCCCTGACATAAAACTGAGTTGCAGTTTTAGTATATCCATAGCACAGGTGGAGTACAGAGTAGATTGCTTAAACATCAATTCTCTTAGAGCAGTTAAACATATTGGTTTTGCATACATATCATTTTTTTTTACAACTATTTTTTCTTTGATTGAAGAAAAGAGGCTGAGACTCATGCTGGTAAAGGGTTGGATAGCATAATGTACATTGTAAGCAGATGCAGGACTTGGTTACTTATAAACTGCAGTTATGCAGCGATATATAACTGTATCATATTAGCTTGACTAAAAGAGAGACATAACAGAACCATGGAAGGTATACCTGAAATACATTAAATACAGGAAGCTCTAAGTGCTAGAAAAGAATATTAAAAGCAAAAAATAAATGAATAAAAAATAACAGAAACTTAACCGGAAAAAGCATACACAGCTATGTCTGCTAAATTCAGAGATGGTCACTACAATTGCTGCTTTCTTGCAAAAATGACATAAAGAAAATTATTAATAAAATAATGAACAGCACGCACGCGATAAACTGTTTTGGCCAGCACATAGAATATTACTGGGGACTCAAAATACAATGCAAATGCTAAGATAGCATGCAATAGGTCCACTTCAGCAGACCGAAGGAACGGACACAGACTAAGCAAGTCAGACAGATGACTCAGAAACTGATCAGGGGCTGCACACATACACGCACATAAACATACACCAGCCTCACAAGCAAAGGTATCTTAATGACAGCTGTTGGTGAGTGGTACGCACACTATCAAATGATCAGTTTTAGTAAACCAATAAGTTCTATTTGGTATATAGTGCTGTCGTACACCATTGTACATATGCATATTGCACTGAACTGGTTGGCAATGTCACAGGAATTTTGTCACCTGAATAAACATTTTCTTTAGCGATATGACAAATAAAACGGATTCAATTCTCTGTTGTGTTCCAGTCGATGGAAGTGCAGACATGTCATGGTACTAACAAAAGGAAAATAATGTATCTACATCAAAGTGCATTTGGTAAGGTTAACATACAACCTTGTCAGGAAGTTTCCCTGGCCTTTTTTTGTGTAACACACAGATTAATTTCACAATATACAAGTAAACAGAAATAAGCATTGCATTTACCCTTTCCTTGTAAACTGAATTATCAAGAACTCTGTATGCCTAAAAACAAAGAAGATGATTTATTCTCTTTGCATTTTTACCAACAACCCTAAATTAAATGGATGTTAGAGCTACGTTTCTGTCTTCAGTAAAATATACATAGCACAGCAATCAAAAATGGCTGCCACATCATGACCCACACATTTCAGATCATTCTTTTACGATTTTGGGCAGCATATAAACAGACAATAAATTAACTATTGATTGTAGCCTATTTTAAGAGAGGCGTGAAAATATTATCTCAAGGTCATGACTAGAGAGGTCTCTGATATGGAGTGGCTGGCCAGGGAGGCCTAGACCTGGGATCATGCTGAGGATATAGTGTGTTGAGGAGTATTACTAACACGGCCCGGTTTAGGGTCCTACTGTAAAATTATACATTACCTGCAGAGGAAGGTGCAGTGTGTGCACTGGGGCAGCCCCCTGTCAGCTGGTGCCCATGCAAGTCCAGGTGAAAGTCCTTTTTCCGCTCGTCCGTGGGGTCGACCGGGACGTTTCTCAGGGGCCCACCTTCGGGGTATTGCTCGGTGTGCTGGAGGTCCAAGTGGCTGGGCCTCTCCTGAGGTCGTAGGTCACTAGTGTTGGGGTCCAGGGTTTGTTTAGAGGATGTAACCCCGCCCAGCTCACTGTGCTTTCCGGCCTCCTGCGCAGACTGCTGGACTTCCGTCAGGATTGGAGTGTGGTCCTCATTGCATCTTTCCGTGTAAACATCCTTGGCCTCCCTGGACGCAGTGCTCTTGTTGAGGATGTTAGCCAATGGGTCTTGCTTTCCCTGGGAGGGGAAGGAGTCGTGCTGGGGTGCCGCTGGGTTTCTGGGGGCTCTGTCAGAGACATCACTGGGCGCGAGAGGGTCCTCGGTTTGCTGTGGGGGAGTCTGTGTCCCCCCTTCCTCACATCCTAGTTCCTCACACTCATCAACAGAGAGCAGAACAGAGCGACGGAAGTTTGAGGCTGACTTATAGCCCTGCAGGTCATTGTCCTGCTCACCGATGTCCTCAAATGCCAGGTTGACAATTCCGTGGAACTGGTGGGGGGAGGGGTCAGCCGGAGGGGGTGGGGCCTCGTCTGGGATCTCCACCTCCGACCTCTCATCCTCTGTCTCATCCTCTTCCTCCTCCTCGTCAGAGGAGAAGAGCTGGTGGTTCGGGACGTTCTTGACGGTGACGGTGTTCTCCTCTTCGCCGGCGTCCTCTTCCACGGGGTCTTCCTCGCGGTGCAGCCAGGAGCGGGGCCTGCGGCAGGTCACCTCCTCCTCGCTGGTGGAGTGGCCGTGAAAGGGGTCGGCCATGTCGCGGGCCCTCAGCCTCAGCTCCGCCCGGAGCCCGGCGTCGTACATCTTCAGCTCCTCGGGGGTGCTGGTGTCGCTGCTGCTGCGGCCCAGGAAATCGTGGCACAGCACCGTGCCGCACTTGGAGACGCCCCTGTCATTGGAGCCGTCGTCGTCCTGCGAGCCACCCGCGTCGTAGTCCTCCGAGCGGGGCTTGATGTCGTCAGAAGAGGTGGTGGCGGCGCTGCCCGTCTCTGACTCAGGGCTGCCCTGTGGGTGGGGAGCACTCCAGGAGTCCTCCAGTGGTGTTTCAGACCCCTCCTGGCTACCCGTGGTCTCCAGTGGGTACGTGTCCTTGGGCGAGTTTGGGGATCCTAGCCTGTGACTGGTACAGAGCCTGGGTGGGATTACGCTGCCCGATGTCTGCTTCCCAGCAGCGCCCTCTGTGGGCCTGGAGGACTCCATGTGGGCCGGCCTCTCGGTAAGCCTGTTAGTTTGTGCTGGTGCTGGACTGGATACAGAGGGCTGAGTATCACCCAGCAGTTCGGGAGCAGGATGTGGCTTCTCTTCCTGGGCTGGGCCATTTCCTCCATTCTTATCAGGGCCAGGCAGCGATGCGCTCTGGGATGACGGAGCTGCTTCTCCTACCTTCCCAGCATGCTCAGGTCCCTCACACCAGGCCTTTGACTTCTCCTCATGAGCATGCTCAGGAGCGGCCGTCTCAGGCTCACCTCTGCCTTTGGAGGCTGAGGCTCTCTGGGTGGACTCTTTGGTTTTTGAACCCTGCTTCTTGAGTCCAGCCAATGGCTGTTTCTCAGGCCCAACTGACTTTGGGGAGCCTTTTGCCGTATGTGACTCTGGGGTACTTTTCTGTTTCAGGGTGCTTTTCCCTCCCGTGAGAGGGGATGACCTGGGCGTTCCCGAGGCAGGCTTCGTTGGCTTGGGACTGGACTTGGTTTCTGGTCCGGAGGCAGGTGTGGATTTTACTGCCTTCTTCTTGGTAGCTTCGCTGGGTGTTTTGTCCCCGGGTGCTGCCTTTGGGCTCCCCTTGCTGTCCTCTTTCCTGGGGGAGGCAGGCTTCCTCGCACTCACTGCTGGTGCCGTTACACCCAGAAAACAAGAAAGTGCATCAGAAATCTGCCATAACTCTTGCCAATCAATCAAATCATCCCTGAAACCGCAGACACATAAGTACCTATAGGTAGCGGTTGATGACACTAAATGAAAACATTGGCTATGTGCCTCACAGACGAAAATGATTATTGTTTGCTTTAAAACAGGTAACCACTGAGGTTTACTCATAAGAGCCGCTGCAAACAGAAGTGGACTCCGATATGGCGGTGACAGATTTGGGGTTTCTTACCGTGGTTCTCTCCCGGACCGTTGGTGGGGGTGCTCCTCCCCCTCAGGTCCGTTCTGGGGCCTGGCGCACCCGTTACCGTCCTGCCTGAGGCGGGAGGCTTGGCCTTGCCGGCTTCTTTCGCGTTCATCTTGTTCGCGGCGCTTGATAAATACAATTCACACAAAAAAAGAACAATGATCCACAGAATAATGGAGATAAGGCTGCAAATTGAATCATTGCTGTTCATTTTTTAAATTAGATTTCTTTTATTGGAAAAAAAGTGCTTTGACACAGTGGGCCTACAGCATAAAATGTTTTCTTTTTTAATAGAGCGGCCTGTTATGTAAAAAACTAAAACTGTATTACTCCATGCTGGTAAAACATTATATTTGGACAGTTGTCTATGGGGGAAAATTGCAAAAAGATGCTCTATATTTTTTCTCCACATAAGAGAACTGAACTGGAGCTCAAGACTTCAGTGGTGAATGTCCGTCTATGGCAGCAGTCTACTCATTATGTACATTCAAACACACACTATGGAGGGGCAGGAGAAAGAGTTGTTTCTAAAACTCTCCCTGTAAAGTGTATTCTCTGAGTGGTAGCTGGGTACTCGCGGGTTCACCTGTTGGTCTTGGACGGGTCAGACTTCTGAAGACTTTTGACCACAGGGGATCTGGTCAGTGCCTTGGCTGCTGTTTTTTGCCTGTGTCCTGTAATGAAGCACGTACGAGCACTCATACAGCAGTCATAACACAAGGCTTTAACGAGAAGCTTCTTCAGGGCAAGCAGCTCTCTTTTTAGATTCTGGCACTGCTCTCGTTATAGGGACTGGCTGTATTGCTTTGATTCCCATCAGACCAAATAACGCCTATTGGGACACAAAGCAATAGGTATCCAAGCCAATGCACACGGAGGAACAGAGCAGAGACGGTGGTGTTGTCAGCTGAGTGTCAGTTGTGGGACTGATGAAAGCTAGCTTTGCTAAAATTAAACCGCTTTCTAACCATAATTTTTTTTAAACCTTTCAGCCTGGTATGTTGCTAATTGTTGAAATGATCCTCAGTCATTGTTATTCTTTAATGTCGAGAGTGGGTAAAAAGCAGAACACTGAGATCAAACAGAATTTTTATGGCAAACGCAGCCAAATTGAATGCTGCAAAAACTACTCATCGAGAGAGAGAGAGAGAGAGAGAGAGAGAGAGAGAGAGAGAGAGAGAGAGAGAGAGAGAGAGAGAGAGAGAGAGAGAGAGAGAGAGAGAGAGAGAGAGAGAGAGAGAGAGAGAGAGAGAGAGAGAGAGAGAGAGAGAGAGAGAGAGCTGTTAACAGAAACGTGAGTCACGCAGGGTTTTCGCGCTGATGTATTCACAGTGATCCGCCGCCGATCAGCCTGGGCGTCTCTGTTTCTGGAAGTGTGAGCGCATTCGCCGCGGCTACACAATCCGGCTATTTAAAAACGACAGCGGCAGTTCCCTTTCTGGCGATGCCAGGATCATCTACGCAGTCGACAGCTCAGTCACTTGTCGTTTAACGGCAGCGGCTGGTCGCGCGAACCGTGATGGTGGTAATGGACAGGCCGGCTTGCGCTGATGAACACGGATGCAGGTGACGGTTGTGGGACAGAGGGAGAATGGACGGAAGCAGGGAGAGGGACAGACAGTCACAAAGGGCTTTCTCACCGCCTCTGTAATAATGCGGATTTCCGAGCCGGTGGGGGTGCAGTGAGGCAGTTTGAGGGAGGAGCGGGGGGGTGTGGAGGGGTGCAGGGGTGCAGGGGTGCAGGGGAGGGCCCGGAGGCCCCTTCAGAGGCCTTACCGGTGTGTCTTTCACCATGACAACGCTGACGACACCTGGCCAGCTTTTAACACAGGCGGGCTGGGAGGAGGGGAGGGGAGGCAGCGGCCAACTAGAGGGGGGGGAGCCGAGTGACGCTGCACAGCAGTGTGGGGATTTGAGGAGGGGGGGTGAGGGGGAGGGGGTGGGGGGTGAGGAGGGGGGGGACCAGAACGAGGCAATTCGTCTCACTAGATGTGAAGTGCCGAGGTTTGACCTTCAACACTGCAGTGCTGTTTTTGTTCTTATTGGAGGCAGCGCCGCCTCGATCGCAGACAGCGTGAAAACAAGCGGGGGAGCCGCAGAGCGGAGGGCGGCTCTTAAACAACGTTCACGCGCGCAGCTGCTCGGCATAATCCCGCTTAATTCCGCTCCCCTCGCTAGCGAAGGCACCCCAGGGTGAGAGTGGTATCTCCTGCACTATAATCAGCCTTCGTCGTCTCCTCTGTTTTTCTTTTTTTTTTTTGTCCAGGCAGACTTCCTTCTCTCAGTTTTTTTTTTTTTCAGCGGCTATTTATAGACCCGGCCTCTCCTCCTCCTTCTCCTCCTCCTCCTCCTCCCTGCACGTTGAGTTTTACAGATGGAAAAGGAAGCAGGGAGTGGACGTAGAAACTGCGCCTCGTCCGTACAACAGATCTCCTTCAGTCTGACGTGTAATGAGGGGACATGGGGGAGATGGATTGATGGGGGAGTCAGGTTGGTGAAGGTTGTGGGAGGTGATGGGTATTCAGACTGACGTGTTAGGAGGGGAAATGGGGGGAGATGGATTGATGGGGGGAGTCAGGATGGTGGAGGTTGGGGGTGTGTTGGGTGAGGGGGGGTTTGGGGATGGGCATAGAGCTGGGGAGTTGAGCAGCAGGCTTCTGAGAGACCTGTGTTGGGTATTGTGTTGGTCGTGCATTGTGGGATGGGGGTGGAGGAGGCGGGGTGCAGCGGACAGGGCCCTCAGACCTGGGGTGGAGCTGCGGGGGCTGCTGGAGCCGTTTTCGGGCGAGGCGCTCCCGGAGGTGGAGGCGCTGAGGGGGAGGTGGGCCCCGACGCTCTCGGGGCCCGGGGCGGGGTCCTTCCCCGAGCTGCTCCTCGGAAGCTTGGCGGGTTTGGGCGGGGCCGCGTTGGCGGCCTGGGCTTTGGGCCTGGTGCCTGTGGCGGGCCTCCGGTCCTTGGCGGTGGGGGAGCCTCGGATTCCGTTGGCGACTCCGCCGGCCCCGCCGTTCTCCCGCTGCGGCCCCGGGGCCTCCGCTTTGGCCACGCCGTTGACCTCCGGCTTGTCCCTGACCACGGTTCTGGTCTTGGACGGCGTGCCCCGCTCCCCCGGCTTGGCCGCCTTGGCCTTGTCTTTGGCGTTCTTGGCCACGGCCGCCTCGCCCTCCCCAGGTTTGTTGCAGGCGGGTTTCCCCGCGTTGGCGGTCTGCCCGGGCCCCCCCAACCCGTCGGACTTCATCTTCTGCTCCGCTCGGGACTGACAGGGGGTCCTGGTGAGGCGCTGTCCTGGGGGGTCTCCTCGCACCTGCGGGTGAACCTTTCAGATGGAGCTGTGGGAAGAACAGGGCGTTTTACACACTGCTGCTACGTCAAGGGAAGCTGACACACGCACGCACACCCACGCACAAAAACACACAGGCACACACATGCACACACACAGACACACACACACACACACACAACAGTATACAGGTACACAGTAATACACAGTTCCTAGGCCACCCTGTTCCTAAAAAACAGTCCAGTGTAATTACATGCCTTGCGGGTGATCGTGTTGAAAGTTGAGGGTAAATCGCTTCCCTCTGCACTCACTGGGGAAAGACAGAGATCAGCAGCCCTGTTACTGAGTCCCTCAGAGCAGAACCAGCGGCTTTCCTGTCAAAATCCACCCAGCACGCGGAACAGGGGTCCCAGGGGACGGCCTGAGCACGCGGGACAGGGGTCCCAGGGGACGGCCGGTCTCCAGCCTCTTTAACACAACCAGCCTCAAATATATATTTTTTTGCATATGCCTCTGTTCAATCCATCCGCAGCACACAGTAACTTTCCGTAACAGACCTGAGCGCGTGCCACATTTTCTTGTGCGTGACGCTGAGCTTGCCTGTCGCTGGAACGACTGTAGGGACGGTCAGCGCCCGCTCCGATATGTAGATGGATAATTCTGAATGAGTCGTGACGCGTTTCGGCTAACGAGGAGACGCACAGAATTTGTGTTGCTCTAACAAGTCCTGTTAGTGAAAAAAATAAATCCTGCGTGACTGATTAACCCTTTAAGGAGTGGAGTTTCTTTTGGAATGTTTTTTCAAATTTTTAAATTGGTGTTCTAGAACTCCATTGCTTTCAATTACCAGTAGTGGTAGTTATATCAGCATTAGAATATATCAGTTACGAACATCCTGATCACATATTTCAGGTCTTACACCTTAAAGGATTAATATCACAGCTGAGTATGCAGGATGAATGAGTGACTGAATGCAGCGAGTTCTTTCCCTCCTTCCGAATACAATGCAAAATCACAACGTAGCGCTTACACAACTATGATTTGTTCTGACAGGCTTTTAATTACCTTCAGGAATACAATAAAGAACCCCACATCAGAGTGACAATATGCCCAACTAGAATAAATTTTATTGATATCACACAGCTCTTGCTATGGGAAAGATTATGGAAACTGTTTGCTGGAAATGACACAACTATCCTTCAGGGGGAAAAAAAAACTCACTACACTATCTTATTAAACTGTCCTCATGTCACAATTCAAGGAGTTTCACTGGTTTGAGTCCTTCAGAAAGGTTTCTCATTCCACACTTAACATTCTGAACGAGTCTGCCTGTCAGAAAACAGGAAAGAATATATTTTGGGTCGTGCAAGGAAATGATTAGCAGACAATGACCTGAGAGAGCTGCGGATAGCGAACTATCCTCCCCAGGCTTCGTGTCCTCTGTGTCGTTCTGCCCTTGCGCACCGTGGCATTTACCTCACTGTGTGTTATGAGGAACCTGCGCTGGCTTTGCACCGCTCTCTCTCTCTCTCAGAGTACCATAGAGCTGCGCCGGGAAGGCAGGTAATCACCTGCTAAAGCGGCCCTTCTCCCATGTGACATACTGCTGCAGAATCAAACCGAGCTGCCGGAGGGAGGGAAGCCCGTGTGCACGTGTGCATGAGCGAGAGAGAGAGTGTGCGTGTGCGTGCGCGTGTGTGTGTGTGTGTGTGTGCATGAGCGAGAGAGAGAGTGTGCGTGTGTGTGTGTGTGTGTGCATGAGCGAGAGAGAGAGTGTGCGAGTGTGTGTATGAGCCTGAGAGTGTGTGTGTGCATGTGCGTGAGAGAGAGAGTGTGTGTGTGTGTGTGTGCATGAGCGAGAGAGAGAGTGTGCATGTGTGTGTGTGTGTGCATGAGCGAGAGAGAGAGTGTGCGAGTGTGTGTATGAGCCTGAGAGTGTGTGTGTGTGTGTGTGTGTGTGTTTGTCCCCGTATGTGTGCGTGTTTGTGTAATGAGAAGTGATGAATATTAAAGGCATATTAATAAGTGCTCTCAATAAAAAAAAGCATGTTTTGCATCCACCCCCATCACCCTTAAAATCAGCGTAAAAACACATCACCGCTCTCCTGCGCACTCTGCTTTTAATGACGTGCAGGCTGAACTGAACGTAAAGACACGTTTCCTTCGTTAGCACGGCCCATTTGTCACCCGTATGTGCTGAGGCTGGCACATTTCGCGGATCCGTTCGGCCGTCAGCGCTCCGCCGAAGGCGTTTCCGCGCCTCGCGGTCTGAACCGGGGGGGGGGGGGGGGGGGTAATGAAGCGATGGCCGCGGGCAACGCGCCGGCCGCACAATAGAGGCGGCCGGCGTGTGGATCCGGCGTTGCCGTGGAGAGGCCGTTCACCTCAACGCTTATTAATCAGCCGCACGCGCGCTCCTCCTCACCCCCCCCACACACCCCACACCCCCCCCCCCCGGGGGCTCCCTCTGAACCAAGCGGCTCCGCTCCGCCGCTGCCCACAACCGCCTCTCACAGGCGCACGCTGCAGCCGCGCAGACAGGGAAAGGGAAAGAGAAAGACAGAGAGAGAGAGGGAGAGGGAGAGAAGAGAGGGATAGAGAGAGAGAGAGAGAGAGAGAGAGAGAGAAGAGAGAGGGAGAGAAAGGGAAAGAGACCGAGAGGAGAGAGAGAGAGAGTGATAGAAAAGAGAGAGAATGAGAGAAGAGTGTGAGAGAGAGAGAGAGAGGGAGAGAGGGAGACCCTGACAAAGCAGCTCCTCTCCACCCGGAGGACAGACTCTCCGTTCCTCGGCGGCTGGATGAGAAGCCCCCTCCGCCTGCTCCTACCTGCTGGTGTGGGCGCCCTGCTGTCTCCCGGCGGCTCTCTCTCCCATCCCTGCGTGCGCTGAGCGGCGTGGAAGGGCTGGAGCGGGGAAAGGGTCCGCAATCCTCACGCCAGGCGCCTGCACCTTGTGCCTGCAAGACTGGGAAATGGGGAGGGAGGATGCAAGCCAGAGAGGGAGAGAGAGAGTGAGAGCGAGAGGGAGGGAGGGAGAGAGAGAGAGGGGTGTGTGCAGGAGCGAATCAGCAGCTGCTTAAAGTCCCCATCGCTATGGCAACCAATTATTATTCCACATCGAATCTCCTTACTCCCCGAGCTGAATCGATGATGTCATCGCGGAGATTGAAGACAGCGCGGGGTCCCAAGCTCACCTGTTTGTGCTGGAAGAGGAGAGCCGTGGTGGCTCTGAGAATATCGATGCCGAGATCCGCCGAGATCGCCGAGGGCCTCCGCGAAAATTTATGGTCCGAGTTTTAAAAAAAAAAGAAAAAAATTTGAAAAGAAAAACAAAATGTAGGCATTGATTTTAACTTAATGCAATCACCGTACTTTCTGTGAAAAATGTTTTCTATCAATTCTTAGAAATGTGGGCTATTGAAATATAGATATACTTAAAGTAAATATGTTTTTTGGAAAAAAAAAAGAAATGGCACAAGTTTGATCAGAGTGAAGTGAAGTGGACGAGTGATATAACCGCAGAGACTGCTCACTCTATAAATCCCCCAGGCAAGCCTGCAAAGAGGCTTACCTCAAAACATGTATGAAATATAAGACCCAACCGACAGGATGACAAGCACAGCAATGAGCTGATAATGAGATTCCCTTATTCCTGTAAGCGCAGGGCTGGACATCAACACAGTAAGGCTGTCATAATTTAGTCACCGTTCATTCCTCAATGCGAGCGGGACTGATTCAGTTTGGAGGAAATTTGGACAGCGCTATAATAGACAGAAGCAGGATAGATGTAATTCAGAGTCCTGGGCCCCGTTTTCATAAAGTGCCTCAGAGTGATGATCCAAGATCAATGTTGCCTTTTAGCTGGATAATGGATCAGGTTTGGACTGAGAATTTGGACAAAGAAAAACCAATCCTAGATCTTAATTGGAAGCTTTTTTTTGCAGTGAGAAAAATGAAACCCCATGGGAAGTACGTGGCTGGCTGTGGCAAAAACATTTAAAAAGCAACACTGCGATGGCCATTGGCTTTGTGTTTGATCTGTTGTCCAGCTTTCCATTATGTCAGGGGTTTATTGTCTGACACGTATTGACCTGTCCACAGAAGCACGGAATAACTGTCAAGGTCCAGCTGCGCAAGTCAAATAATTCTTTTAATGCAAGCTATTAATAATTTTATTCAGAGAACAGTCCCAGGTGCCCTTTAAACAATGAAATCCAATTGTGTCTGTGTGCGTGTGGGGGTGTGGGGGTGAATGAGGGGAACCCATCTGGCCCTTTGCATCCCCTTCACCATAAGTTGCCAGAACACCCCCCCCCCATTGAGCCCATATTTCCCGGCAGGTTGCCTATGGCAACAAAGGGACAGCAGTAGATATCAGTTGTCTTAAAATGTCTGTCTCCGTGTCAGGCTTGGATCCACACCCTGCGGACTGTGTCAACACACAGCACACCCCAGCTCTGAGTCCCGGTCTCTGGTCACCATGGCAACGGCTAAGATTGACAGGTGTGAGACTCCCTGCTCCCTGCTCTCTGCATGGTGCTCTTGCTTTGACACAGTAAAAAAAAAAAAAAAAAAAAAAAAAAAAAAGGCCTAAAACCAACTACAAATTTTCTAAAAATCATCGAACTCACTTGGCAAGTTAGCACCTCCACACCCATTGCTAGCAGCCTTGCATACGCAGGGACACATTGCACCTCGAAACAGCATGTGTTAAAAAAATGAAAAAGTGAATAGATTAGAATGCTCAATATTTCCATGAAAAAAAAAAATCTTTTAAACTCCGCTACAGTACAGTCATTGAAATATAGATCTAAGATCTAAGATGGAAGATGGCGTGCGGGAGTCCTGTGACAAAAAAACTTCAGCGGCGTAAATACGCTTCTGGCGTCTGGGAGGAACACAAACATCCTCAGTGCGACAGCGCGGCCGGAGACGCGGGCGGGGCTCCACTTCCTGGTCACACGCCTCTATGCGAAAACCCGGGTTCGGAGCGCAGGACGGAGGGGGAGGTAAATCAGAGCTGCCCGGTCTGTGCTAAAAATATGACAGCGGGAAGAGAGCATGTGACCGAGCCGAGCAGGCCGGCGCGGCGCCGATGTGTTCACGCTCGCTCTATGCGCTCTCCCGTGTCCCAGCAGCCTCTCCCAACGAACAGGAAGAACCGACCCGCGGAGCGCGGAGGCACGTCCTGTCTGTTCTTCTGATTAAACCGCAGCGTCACATCACAGGCCAACCCCCCCCCCCCCACAGACTCACTCAAAAACACAGCAATTAAAAGAGACACACGTGCTCACGCTCACGTAAACACATGCACACACTCACACGCACACAAATACATGCACGCTCACACAAGCACTAACACGTGCACGCTCACACAAACGTGCCCACTTGCACACACGCACACTCAAACAAGCAAATGAATGTGCACACACATTAACATGCTCACAAACATGCTCACAGACACACACACACACACACACACACACAAACAGGGCCACAAATACGCTGTCAGAACAGCACATGAAGACAGTTTCAGGGCTGCAGATAAGAATGCAGCATTGCGCGCGTGTGTGATGTATTGTCTGTGTGATGTATTGTTATTGTCTGTGTGATGTATTGTTATTGTCTGTGTGATGTATTCTCCGGGTGGTGTATTGACTCGCAGAAAACAGCGTGGAGGCATCAGAGGCATGAATTCAGCGGGCGTACGGTTTCCTCACAGGGGCAGAGGGACTGAGCGGCTCTTCCTTCCCCAGCATGCTGCTGCATTGTCTGATCCCCTCCAGTGACTGCCTTTCAGCCTCTGCAGTGTGTGCGTGTGTGTGTGTGTGTGTGTGTGTGTGTATATGGGTCTGTGTGTGTGTGTGTGTGTGCATGTGCGTGTGTCTGCGTGTGTGTGTATGTCTGTGTGTGTGTGTGTGCAGGTGTGTGTGTGTGTGTGTGTGTGTGTGTAGGTTTGTGTTTGTGTGTGTGCGTGTGTGTGTGTGTTTGTGTGTATATGGGTCTGTGTGTGTGTGTGTGTGTGGGTTTGTGTGTCTGCGCGTGTGTGTGTGTGTGTGTGTGAGTGTGTGTGTGTGTGTGTGTGCGTGTGTGTTTGTGTGTGTTTGTGTTCTGGTGCTGTTGGGGGCTGGCGCTGGTGGATTTTTTAACAAACCGTCACAATCTGCTAACGAGATGCTCTCTGCCATCAGCCCCCCTGGCGAGGATTTGGTCCCTTCCACACCCCCGCGTGGCATAAATAACAGGATATGCAGCAAATTAGAACCAATGCAGGGATGTGCATTTCCCCCATAATGTTTATTGATGAGGTTCCTTCATTATATCAGAATTTTGAAATGTTACACACACAATTCACAAAATGTTGTAAGTCTTTTTCTGACATCAACACTTTGCATTAATGCACTTAGTATGGACACACAGGAGTCCTTACCCATTAAAGGGTGTCTCTCTCTCTCTCTCTCTCTCTCTCACACACCATTCAAAACATGTCTCACACACATACACACACACACACACACACCACTCAAAACATACAGACGTTAGACACACGCTAAATGGGAAGTTCCCTCTATGCGCTCAGTAGCACAGATGGCCGTTTCGCCATCCTATGCTATCGCATAATTCAATAACAAATCTGATAAGCGTGCCTGCGCCTCTTTGTGCCTCTGGTCTGTAACCAGATCTGCGAGCCGCCATACTTAATCAGGCCATATGTTGAGATGATGCCCTTTCGGCGAGCTGAGACCCCAGAGTGCCTGCAGTTTAAAGAAAAATCAAAGACCCAGAAACCCTTTGGTCACAAGCAGCCCGTCTCGCGTCCGCTGAGCGGTAGGGACGACCCAGGCTCCAATCTCGGGCGAGATTTACTCAGCCTGAGGCCTGCGTCGTCCCCGCGTCGCCGCCCAAGTGATTTCTACCCCGCCGCGAAGCGTCAGGCCCGGGGAAGGGAAACAGAGCCACTCCATTACCCGTCCTGATTACCCCCGCGCTGCCACTGCCCCTCGTTACTCTTTCAAACGGGTCAGCTGCTGAGGCCAGCGAATTAAACGCGCCGGGGCTGATAAGGGTTGTTAACGTTACGCCGGCGTCCGGCTCCCTTCAGAGTGCAGAAGACCGTGAGCTTTTGGCCCCGGGTGAAATCGATCAAGGATGCTGTGGGGGGGGGAGTTGGGCCTGACATGATTGGAGGAGGGGGGGCGGTGGTGGTCATGTGATCTACGAGAAGAATCCATCTGTATGGTAGCCCTAATTAATGGGGCGACAGTCCCCCTGGGCCCCAGGGAGGGAGAGTGAAAGTGTGGGGCTCCCCCCAGACCAGGGTCCCAAAAAAAAAAATCCTTATCACCCATCTGGGAACGAACATAGGACTCGAACAAAGGAAAAATAATGCCAGTCATGGGTCATAGCAGTATCATTTAAATTTTGCTGGCAGCTATATTTTTAAAAATGGTTGTTGTGTTCAAGGATTATTTAACCAATAAACAAATAGTTCATATAGTTATTTTTATTTATCGGTGGTTTCACACTTACTCACTCTGCATTGGGAGTTAACAGCTCTAGAGTTACAGCAATATCACCTGCTTGGTGTACCAATTCATTTTGGTCGTGACTAAATCAGGACTATATCAGGTTTCCCAGATAAACTTTAAAACCTGCTGTCGCATGGTTAATTTTTCGGTTTTTTTCTCACTACGTTCTTTCATTCACGTCCTGCGCATTTGATGTCCTCACTCTGGTCTTCACCCCGAGAGCATTATGCTGTAGTACATTAGCCACTTGCTGAGCAGGAAGGAGAAGGGGGAACATACTGTACAGTTCTTTTAGTTCTAACTGATATTTAACTGCCATGGTAGTTAAACTCAGATCTCTCTCTCCCTCCCTCCCTCCCTCCCTCCCTCTCTCCGTCCTTCCCCTCTCTTGCTCTGTCTCTCTCCCTCCCTCCTTCTCCCCCCCTCTCTCTCCCCTTCTGTCTCTGTCCCCTCCCTCTCTCTCTCTCTCTCTCGCATTCTGTCTCTTTGTCCCCTCTTCTCTCCTTCTCCCACCCCTCCCTCCCTCCCCCTCAGCTCTCACTGTGACAGTGGGGGGTGGGATGAGATCAGACCCGTGTCACAGTTGCATCGCCGGGCTGCCCACCCGGCGACCACGTGTGACTCACCAAACTGTCACACCCACACCCAGCTCCCGCCCCGTCAGGCAGGCCCGAATTCACCAGCGGGGCACTGTTCTGTATTCCTTGTGCACATAATGGATGACACCGAGGTTCATTTGAAGTCGCCCCTGCCCACTCAGCAAAAAGAAAAAACAGGCATTGTCGAATCAATCAACAGGATGACCTAGATAGATGTAAAGTCAATGGAAATAATGATCTGGGCAGTGTCCGACTAGGGTAGGTGTTCAGGCACTGGGGAAAGTGAACCAGGGTCATGAAGGAAGAATGATATTCTCCCAGAATGCCTCAGTTCATGCAATGATTAAGTGCCCCACAGCCTTTGACAAAGGCTATTTGATTTCTGAGATCCCACCTCCTGGCACCAGTGTTTCCTGAGGACATGTAACAGCCACTTTTAACCCTTCTTCATGGTCTTTTCTAGCACAGAATTCCCTAGTGACTGCAATGCAGTGTTCAATTCAGAATTCCACTTTGAAACATACTCCTTATGTTTAAAGATTTTACATATCCTAAAACGTTTCCCCATGTACTGAGGTCAGAGACCCAAAGTAAAACAAGGTTATCTAATTAATAACGATTTTGTTGTACCGTTACCAATTATATGTTACATTTGTGAGAACGTGTAGAGGACACATGTTGATAATGAAATACACAACATTTACAAGACAGATTTTCATATGAACATTTTCACATTCTCTTTATTCAGTTGATGCAGCTAAAAAGAAGATAATCCTCTTAGGCAAGTTTCCCCTGGCGAGAGACTTTTATTTTTTGCAGTTTCCCCCGTGGGACGTGTGAAGGTCTGCCGCACAAGCTCACGAAGTCTGAGAAACACCGTGGCGCACCGGCGCAGATGCGCTCACAAATCTTCTCCAAAGGGTGCGACGGAGGCAGCGAATAAAACACTGAGTGATCAGAAGCAGGATGGCAGCTATCTGTGATTTAGGTGCACTGCCGCGGTCGTCTGTCTCTGTGAATTGCACCCACCTCGTCTTGCTTGCTTCCCACACGTTCTCAAGAGCTGGAGAATGTCAGGGCTTTCAGAAGGAAAATGACATTCACGGTCCAGTGACTCCTGTGCAACACGCCAAAATGTACCAAGAGATCAGGCGTCTTGCGGCAATATGGACCCAAATGACTGCTCACTCAGCACTGATAAAGCAATCACATGCGAGCATGTGGGCGCGGACACACACACACACACACACACAAACAAACAAACACACACACACACACACACACACACACGCACGCAGTAATGAAGTGTGCCAATTGACAGAACTGAACAGAGTTACAATTTCTTTTTTTTTTTGGCTTCCTCTGTTGTTTACTGAGCAGCAAATAGGTTACACATCCAATGCGCGGTCTGATACCGCATGGTGAAGTTTCAATATCAGTAAGCGTTTGTATGCTCATAAGCATTTGTGGTGTCTCACTAAGAAACCCTGGAGCAGCCACCTGGGCTTGGTTTCCCTGACGATTTCCCTGACAACGTCTACACACGTGTTCTTTCACGCCAGCTGTGGGAATTCAGAGTGCAGGGCATGCGTACGATAACATTCACACGCATTATCATAAATCCTTAAGATCCTGACGTTAATGCAGATCCACGAACGCAACGACACAGTACTCACACAGTGTACTGCATGTCTGCCATCATTACATATTTAAAAAGGGGAAAACACACTAAATCATTATCAACAGCCGTGCGTTGAATAATGCATGATGGGAAACGATTTTCCTTTCAGGAGGGCATATGGCTGTAGTCTCAGGTGGGCAGCATCACGGTTAGGCCTATGTCAAGGAGAACGGTGGCTTTGACGGACAGCGTACGATGGCCAAGGAAGGGCACGGTCACTTAACACGAGTTTTCAGTGTTTCTGTATTGTCGGCACCTCATCCAGCACTCAATAAGGCGAGGATTCGACCTCCCTTCCTTTTCATCTGCGGGTGAAAATCATACACACAGTGTCCAATAAGAACACACAGCGTCCAATAAGACCACAGGGCATTCTTTCATTACGGTACGTGCTATGCTCACAAAGGATTTTTTCCCCCTGCTGAACTGATGAAGAGACAGAGTAGCTCAATTTCCTTTAGGTGGTGACCCAGCCGCGCGCGTTCGTGACCGAGCGAAGCGTCGGCGCTCGCATTATTGCTGCGGTTTGTCTTTCGAAGCCACGAGTTCGAGATTATGAGGGGGCCGCATCTCTCCTGACGCGGACCCGGACCTTGACTTTCCTATTTTAGCGTTAGCTAACTCTGTATATCAGGGGCCGGCTCTCAGGGGAAAGAGCCTTATCAGCCCTGCGCGAGAACCATTATACGATCTCCATCTCCTCCGGGCCTCGGCTGAAAGCACTGATTTTTATTTATGAACTGGATGCAGGCTTGGCCTCCTACATTAATTCCACAGGTCACCATCTGGATACGCTATCAGCAGGATAAGCTATCGAGACAGAAGTGTACTGCCAGCCATATCTGACAATGGAACATGGAGTCTTCCCCCTTGTGAGAGAGGGAAAGGATTTAAGGTAAAGCAGGTTTTCATTTTACACAAAATGGATGTATTCCCTGAACTGCTGTGGGTGGTAGACTACATGATTGGAAATAGGGAGAGGATGGCCACAGAGAGGGTGGATTTCAGTTGGAAGGGTTTCCTCAGTTCACAATAGTGACACCTCTGGTTGATCAAGTACTCTGGCAAATTGACCACACTCCTAATGACTACACACTTGCATGGTGAAAATACACAAAAAAACCCACAAAAGCTTTTCTCCTGAGTTGATAGAAAAGGTTATGGTAATAGGACAGGCTTATGAATGTGACCGTGTATTACCGATGGGGAAATCACGGGGAAAACAATGGATAAAAAGTAGCCAAAAATGTGTTTATTACATGTGATGTTTACACGGGCCACCCAGATATTGATCACCAGTGACTGTTGCTTACAGACACATTCTGGTTAGTCTATTTATGTGGGTTCACCCTTATTGTTTGTTGCCAGTGGGGACTTTCACAGTTGGGCCGTGATGACACACTCCTCATCAGACACAGTGGATGTCAGCCCCTGTTGTGTCCAGTTGACATCAGCGACAGTGTAACTGGGTGTTTCATTAATTCAGTCCCTGAGGGGGGGGGTGGGGGGGGGGTTGTGGGTACCTATTTACAGAATGGAAGGTGATAATGTTTCAGCAGTGATTACTTGAAGAGAGAGAAATTACTGACAGAAGATAACTTAAATAAACCTTCTTGAATTATAAAAACAGAATGAGGTACAGGGACACGGGCTGTTGAAATAAATGTAGTCTGTTAAGGTTAATTGTGTAAATGAAAATGATCTACAGTCCTGACATACCACAGTTATAGGTCAGTTATCATCTGCCTCTTTGTTTATCATTACATCGATATATGAGATGCCTCCTCAGGCCACGATTTCAAAGCTCTCCCTAGTGCTTGAAGCCAGTTAAACATGTCTAATTTAAAAAGCACAACTGTGAAGAGCAAATAACCACTACTCAATTTTAGCACTTTAATATAGTGCCAGAAGACATTGCAATTGTCCATAACAATATAAAATTATTACATTGAGCATTATCCTCAAACTCTACACACACAGCCTCTGGCTTAGAACTTTTGTCAATAATGAGTTCTGGGTGAGTTCTCATGCTCAGTACTGGGGAGTTCTCGTGTTCAGTACTGGGTGAGTTCTCGTGCTCAGAGTGAGGGAGTTATTTACAGATGCTGGCAGGGTGGAGGGTCGAGAAAATACCTGGAAATCAGTGGCAAGGTCACAGGTCGGCGGAGAGCAGCTGTAATATGAAGTGCACCGCAGACCTCGTCCTCGCCTTCGGATGTGACCGCAGTCTGACAGCGGCTCAGAGTGGCCACTCTCCTGCCCAGTCCATTTCATTCATCACTCTCGGAAATAAATCTCAAGGGCTGTTAGTCCCAGCGGGCTCCAAATGGACCTCATACTTTATTTTAGCACTTAGCCCAGGTCATTAAATGGTACCTGGAGCTGATGGCGCCATTAAATTGCACCTGGAGCCACTGGTGTTTTTTCATTTGGACAGATTAGTAGTTTTATCTTGTAATTCTTATCTCATACCAATGCAACTTGAGATTAAAAATGTTTTCTGGATTTGTATTTGCAATCGAGAACCAGAAAAAAAAATACAGTATACATATACACTGAATATTCAAAGCACATTATGACGTGATGCCTGGCCCTTACAATGCTGAGATTTTTAAACATTTTACTGTGCATTGTGCCCACCAGTGTTCCTTTCTAGGATGCCGTTAGTATAAGGAACAAGCTTGGTAATGAAAAGCAAAAAAAATAAGGTCGTGTTTGAAAACTTGTACCAAAGCTTCGCAAATCGGTTTTGTATCAGCCTTGTAACTTCTCTTTAAATCAGTTATTACATGCAGTAATTGGCGCCATTTAAAAAATAATTTCAACAGACGGTTAAAAAGCAATAACAGCAAGCTGAACTGCTGAACTGATAATCATGATGAAAAACATCTCCAGGTTGGGGTGTTGTACTGGAGTGCCCGTGTGCTGGGACTACAGAGCACACCATACGTACTGCATGGAGCAAAACATCTGTACTGGGATAGACAGACTTCGGTCCCATTAACAGCTCACCACCGGGTTGCTATGGGGACCTAACAGCTGCCAAATGGAATAACATTCTACTTATAAATACCCTTCCAGCAATACTGGTCTGGTTCTGAGTGGATTTTATTTAGCTCTCCACCACAGTTTTGAGTAAAACAGAATCTGATGGTCCATATTACAGAGCACCAAAGTAATTTTATGGATGGAAAACAGCAAAATATAGTTTACAAGCTAAGGGTGCAGTACTGGTCTACCCTGGTGCTGGGAGCATACAGCACACAATGCTGCATGGAGCCCTGGGTTACTGGGGTGTTTGTGGTGTGTGTGTGTGTGTGTGTGTGTGTGTATGTATGTATGTGTATGTGTGCCTGTGTGTATTTTTGTGTGTGAGTATATTTTGTGAGTGTGTGCGGTTGGATATATGTGAATGTAATTGTATGGATGTTTGTGTGTGAGTATATTCTGTGAGTGTGTGCGGTTGGATATATGTGTATGTATTCTTGTGGATGTTTGTGTGTGTGTGTATATTTTGTGAGTGTGTGTATGTATTTGTATGGATGCTTGTGTGTGTGAGTATATTTTGTGTGTGTGTGTGCGGTGGGACATGCGTGAGTATAATTGTATGGCTGTTTTTGTGTGTGAGTACATTTTGTGAGTGTGTGGGTGTGAATGTAATTGTATGGATGTTTGTGTGTGAGTACATTTTGTGAGTGTGTGGGTGTGAATGTAATTGTATGGATGTTTGTGTGTGAGTACATTTTGTGAGTGTGTGGGTGTGAATGTAATTGTGTGCTGTGTGCATGTGAGAGACAGAGAGCCGCCCCCCCCCGCTGAGGCAGAGCCGCAGTCGTGATCCTGCTAAAAGGCCTATGCTGTACTCGGCATTGCCTTTACAGCTCAGAATAAATCATCTGGGCATTATGGAATTATCTGATGTAATCTGCGGAAATATATGAATAAAGCCCATTTGGAAGATTTTCTTTTCTTTCGGCTGTTCTGTCACGATTTGTGTGGTGTGTGTGTGTGTGGGGGAAGGGGGTTGGTTGGGGGGGCGGGTGGAGATTTAAGAGACAAACGTAGCGATTACATAACCATTCTACAGCTTCGCTGCATTAGGCGAGAGCCGCAGAACCAAACGTTCCTACAAAAGATGACCTAAAAAAACACCCACTTCACAGGATCCTGCTCTCCGTGCCGCATGCTTCTGACACTGCGGCTCTGCGGCTCTGCGGTTCTGCGGTTCTGCGGTTCTGCGGCTCTGCGGTTCTGCGGCTCTGCGGTTCTGCGGTTCTGCGGCTCTGCGGCTCTGCGGCTCTGCGGTTCTGCGGTTCTGCGGTTCTGCGGCTCTGCGGTTCTGCGGCTCTGCGGTTCTGCGGTTCTGCGGCTCTGCGGCTCTGCGGTTCTGCGGTTCTGCGGCTCTGCGGTTCTGCGGCTCTGCGGCTCTGCGGTTCTGCGGTTCTGCGGTTCTGCGGCTCTGCGGTTCTGCGGTTCCGCGGTTCTGCGGTTCTGTGGTTCTGCGGTGTGAGAATGCAGAGGAGATGCCTTCTGGAGCAGACTGCCGAGAGCTCCGCCCACAGTTGACCGAGGGGGCTTAGCTGTCAAAACTGAGGAAATGAAAAACATCCCTGAAAGTTTGCCCGGGTTTCAACAGAATTGATTGCTGAGATGTGTACCATATCTGCCAAAAACGAGGCAGTGACACTTTATCCCAGGATACTCGTCCGCCCTAAAAATATTTACAACAGCCCTGGTCCCGAAGATTGTGGTTCTGCTGGTTTTCATTATTGCTCAGTGGTTTCGTTGTTGTTCAGTACTTAACTGATCAATCGAACCAGCTGATTTCAGGGTACATTCATGTCTCCAGTTTTTCGTGGATATAAATTGGTTGCTGATGTTAAGGCGAAACCATAAACCAGGGATAATCAAACCCGGGCCTTTGGGGTCAGTAGTGCTGCTGGTTTTCTTTTCTACCTGATAGCTAATTGATCAATTAATGCCACTGATTGTCCCGGGTTTAAATCAGTCCTGATTAGAGGGGAAGAATGAAAGCCAGCAGCACCCCTGCCCTTCAGTACCCTTGCCATAAATTATTATGCCCCGCAGCCTGAGAACTATGATTGGCCATCCCTGCTACAGACTGGCATACGTGCCCTGAGATATCAAAATGCAGGTAACTTTAGGTCACAGGCCGTGTGCCACAGACAGGGGTCCGGTTAGACCCCCTACTGGTGTCAGTCTCTCTCATACCTGGAGAAGTACATTGTGTCTGATGGATGCGTCTGATGGCAATACGTTCTTCTTTACAGCAATACTACCTCGCCTGCTGTTCTGTTTTGCTGCTGCAGTAACAGACGAGTTCCATCAGGGAGCTTCCCCCTTTGCCCCACGGGCCAGAGCTGTTCCTAGAAACAAGGCGCCTCCTTGTTCTCTACAGACGGTCTGTACTGCTGCGGCGGGGAGACAAACAACTTTCAAGATTCCTCCCGGTAACACGCTTTATTGTCAATAAAACATTAATGACTTTTTAAGCCATCCTCAACACAAATCTGTTTACTGTTTACACCACGATTGAGAAGAAAAAAAAAACCTTGCTCTCAGTACCGAGAGCAAGAGACTGACTGGCGTTTGCAAACGCAGCGTGCGAGCGGCTCTCTGTGGAAGTGAGCAGGAGATCAGCAGCACTGCATTACCCCCGCGCACCTCTGTGCAGGGACGGCCCTCCTGGGGCCCGGCTGTGCAGGGGATGGAAATGAGCCTGCCTGTCAGTCGCGTACCGGAAAAGATCGAACTCGGCAGCCCCGGCAGCCCCGGCGAGCTCTTCAGTGGAGCGGCCCTGGAACAGCCCCTGCCAGATTACCTGCACCACTCTGGGGACTCAAGAGTTTTATTACATATTTGCAGACGTGCTCCAAGAGTTCCAAAAAATTTCCCGTTTACCCACCTGCTCAGGGAATTCATCTTCTCCGACTCACACCGTATTAGAACGTAGCCTGAAATGCTCTATCCACTCTTTCTTTTAAAACACTTTGAGTAGAGTGGCAGATGAGGAGGAAGAGAAAGAGGAAAGAAAGAGAGGATTAAAAGAAAAGCAGGGAGTGGTGAGCAAGGGAAAGAGGGAGAGAGATACACGGGAGGATTGGGTGAAGGGGACACAAGGACCTCTTACCTGTGTAGGGCCAGCAGTTAGCCTGGAGAGCACTGCATTGTAATAGAGCCACAATCTACTCCTCCTGTGGCTACTGCATATGTAGGAAGAAGAACAGGTTAGGGGCGCCTCCCTAACAGACACCCAGTACCCCACAAATGGTGGCCCTGAGGGAGAGCCCAGTGGCTTAATGGAAGGAGAGGAGAATCAAACTCCTGCATGTTAAAGGAATTAAGACGGAATATTGGCCTTAATTTGTTGGTCACCTTTCCTTTTCTCTGACATCACAGGACATGTTGTGGGAAGTTCCTTAAAGCTAATATAATTTCCATACAGTAAATTAGTAATTATTAATGTATGAAAATTACTTACTACTTTGTAGTAAGCAGATATTTGAGCCTATAAATTTGACTGGAAGATTGAGGAAAACGTCGCACTCACATAGTAAACGGGCAGCAGAGGAATGTGGATTTGTAACAGAAACCACACAAAAAAAGCACGCTGTGCAATTAATCTGAAGGGTCGTTATTAAATCACTGAAACCCAAGAGCTCTGAAAGCACGGCCATGGCTCGCTGATGGCTGATAACTGGATTACACCACAGCTATGACAGAGGGAGCAAAGTCCTGGGAGACGTGTTTCAGGACCCGCTCTGGCGCTGCACTCAACTCTGGAACTCTGGAACTCTGGCACAGGACGTCAAAGGGGCGTCGTGCTCGGGAGAGGCTGCGGGACAGACGCCCCCTATTGGCACATCCCTGCTATAGCACATTTGATGAGGGCGACGCCATTGCCGTAATGAGAGAACAGGACCGGTTCTATGGCCCAGAGAGGGGCTGCAGCACTTCTAAAGTCACAAGGACGAGCAGGGCGGATATGCAAATCTTAATTTGATTTTTTTAAATCACCATAATCATGAATTAGTGTTTTTGCATTTCGAAAATTCTAATCACAGTTCCGTGATAATTAGTGGTCTGTTGGTTTGTAAAGCCCTTTGAAAACTAATTACTTCAATAAAATACGCATCAGTGGCTCAAGCCGTTTGAGAGCTCAAATTCAAGAGTGACACCTTGTGGCCGGCTGGTGTTATTGCACTGGACTATACTGCAGGTTTTCAAGACATTGAACAACAGCAGTCTCACTATTCATTTATATTCAGCTCACATTTTTGGTATCTGTGTTATGATTTAGAATTGTCCCATCAAAATTTAATGCAGGCTTTATTATAATTTTATTTAATCAATCAAGTTATTAATACAAATGCAACCAAACAAGCCTAATTGACTAATTTAAGTAATATATATGAATATTCCATGTTCTGTTATATGTACTTTCTGGCTTTGAAAGAACAACATTCTTTCCATCTTTCTCCCTTCTCTAATTTCTTAATTACTTACTTGATGAAAATGCAGCAATAACAATCCAAGGCAATTACAATTTCTCAATACCCGAATGCAATAAAACCATGCAATAAAAACTCAACCCACTGCTAATAGCATATTTTATTTGGTTACAGAACTCAATATTATTATTTGCTGAGGTGTATTGTATAGTCAAAAAAGTGTAGCAAATTACAAAGACTTTTCATTTGTTCATCTACATTGTTCACACATGGACATGAGGCTCAAACTTTAAAATATACAAGGCATCCTGGTTTGAGAATACAAGGCAACCAACAACCTCCACAAGACAAAGACCCAATCACAACCATTCATTCATACCTCGAACAAAATGAAGGGTTACATGGTCCAATAAGATCGCTTATTACTCTGACGCACAAAAACTGTTCCAATCACAGATTCAGTGCACCACCCCTCCAAACTAGTCTTCTTCATGGGCAAAATTAGGTTATTGATGTGCAACTAAAAATGCATTAAATTATACACAAGTCACTGTCAGTAGGTGGGGTCATGCTGCCATTGCCCTGATGAAGGCACTTTGAGTGGTGAAATGTTGGTGGTGTCAAAAAATAAATAGTAATAAACATATCAAATTATAACCATGCAGTGTAACCATCTTTTCTCGTTTCGGTTTTCTGTACAGCTAGCTTTTTTCTCCCTTTCACCAAGCCATTGATGCCTCACCTACATAAAACATTACAACAGGGAAGACGATACGGTTTCTTCCGGGACGGTCAAACCCAGTTCAGTTCTTGAACCTGGACAGGAGTTCCCGCGATATGATTAGTCTCTGAATCTGAGCAGTGCCCTCGTAGATCTGAAACACACACAGGTGGCAAAACACATTCTGTTAGAGGGGCACCAAGTAAAGGGCATATGCCACTCTGGTTTGAAGAGCAAATCAAATCAATGTTATTATTTACAGCACTTTTCACAGAGAACTGTCACAAAGGTGCTTTCCAGAGTAACACAGAAGAAAAACTTGGCAAAAAGAACAGGACTGAACTCCCAAAAAGCAAGTAAGGTTATATAAAACAAATAAATTAATTTTAAAAAACTCTCTGTAGTGTAGACCAACACCGAAATGGCAGAAAGAAAAAGGTGCTGACCTGGTAGATTTTGGCGTCTCTCATCAGCTTCTCCACGGGGTACTCGCTGTTGAACCCGTTCCCGCCGAACACCTGCACGGCGTCGCTGGCCACCTGGTTGGCGATGTCGCCGGCGAAGGCCTTGGCGATGGAGGCGTAGTAGGTGTTCCGCCGGCCCTCGTCCACCTCCCAGGCCGAGCGCTGGTACGCCATCCTGGCCAGCTCCACCTTCATCGCCATCTCCGCCAGCAGGAAGGCCACTGCCTGGTGCTGAGGACCCCCCGCGGGCGGCAACAGAACAGCCCGCTCAAAACTCAACATTCATCTCCCTCTACAAAAAGCGCCAGCCTGCGGACACGTACTGGAAATGTAGCGCTTGCAAAACATGAAATACAACGTATCTGTTGCTCATATTCAAAAAGGGAACTGGTTCTCAAACAAATGACAAATAGCACCTCTAGTCATCTGTCATACCAGTGCACGCACCAATATTATTTTTTTGTACCTCAGACATTGTGGTCTCATATTTCATGTCCTTTTTCCTTAATGGCTTCATCATTCCTGTATGCCTTTGCTCATAAACATGAAATGCAATAAATCCACGGCTTATATTTAAAATTGCAGCAAAGCATTTGCCTTCCTCAACAATAAAAAAACTACACAACACACCTCTGCACTCTACCCCTAATGTTTTTAGTTACAAGCACCCACTAACACAAACAAACCCTATTCAGTCTAAAATAAACCAACTGCCCCGCAAACTCCACCCATCTGGAGACATCAGTGCTCAGTAAACACCTTCAGAAAACCAAAGTGAGGGTATCAACAGGACGTTTCTATGCTAGAATAAAACCCAGAGGACAGATGTAGGATATGGACTCACAGAGCGTGTGCCCCTTACCTCAGCGATGAACCTTCCGAAAGTTTTCCTCTCCAAGGCGTACTTTGTGGCCTCTTCTAGGGCCCTCTGAGCCAGTCCTGTGGCCCCTGCTGCCACCTACACAACGAAAGCGTACATTCATCCTCTACACAAAAAAACTGCAAATTCAACACATACACAACAGCTCAATGGCTGGTAACTTTTCATTTTATTTAACCAGGGTAGTCCCACTGAGATTGACATCTCTTGCAAGCAAGTCCTGGAGCCTAGATGTCATTGGACTGTGAAGAAACCGGAGTACCCAGAGGAAACCCACATGAACACAGGGACAACATGCAAACTCCATGCTGAGAGGACCCGACCGACCAAAACTCCAACCCGGAACCTTCTTTGCAAGGCAACAGTGCTAACCACTGCGCTACCGTGCCCCAAAACTGACCGAACGGACAGTTAAAAACTGTGGCAGGTAGATTTTAAAAGCGGTGAGATGTGTGACTCACCGGTGGCCTGGTCTTATCAAAGGCACCCATAGCGATCTTGAACCCGGCTCCTTCTCCAATCAGAACGTTCTCCTTCGGTATCCTCACGTCCTCAAAAGTGATGCCCCGCGTGTCTGAGCACCTCTGTCCCATGTTCATCTCCTACGCACAACGACCAGAAACATGAGAAAACCTAAATGAGAAAACTGCAAAGAGGAGAACAGGCTATTCACCCTGCCTAACATTTAACCTGTTAACCTTCTTCCTTGAACAATGTTCCCCAACCTCAGTCCTGGAGAACCACAACAGAGTCAACTGGGTTTTTTTATGCCTTGAAATCAGCAACCAATTCAGACCTGGGAAAGAGGCCAGGCATGCTGTACATTCAACTGCATTCAATGAATGAACTAAGACAGCTTGACGCGGTTTTGGAGAGTCTGTGTCCCCCCACCTTTCTGCCCACTTGGACTCCCGGGGTGTCTGCCTCCAGGATGAAGCCCGTGAAGGCCTTGCCGGCTGAACACTTGGGGTCAGGGTCAGTACGAGCCAGGAGGAAATACCTACATCAACACATAGCGGAATTCAGTTCACAAGGACCAACAGTGGAATTCAGTTCACAAGGATCAACAGACGGTCTTCACACAGGGAAGAGCAGCCAGAGGCCCAGACCTAGGCTGGGATGCCCATGCACTGCAGTCAGAACACGTTCTCCACACGTACCACTGCATTTACAAATGATGTGAACGAGCCACAGTAACTCATTTAAAATGTCTTTTTTTTTTTTTGTATCGTGCAGTTGCAGCACCGTACGGAGCTCTGGCGGCCATCTTACCAGTTGGCCTTCCCCCCGTTGGTGATCCACATCTTCTGCCCGTTCACCACATACTCGTCTCCCACCTTCACCGCTCGGGTCTTAATGCCGGCCACGTCGGACCCTGCCCCCGGCTCAGTCACGCAGTAAGCCTGCCAATCACATCACTCGCTGACAAACTGCCCTCATACAACTTAATTAGCCTTAAAATGTTAATGCCTCCTTGCAAGTGAATGACAGTATTGAGGGGAGAATGAGGACCTCTCAGGTCTGGTGAGGAATGAGGGTGGTCTACCTGCGATGGATATGGTCATGCCTCGATTGTCATAAAATTCTTAGTTATGCCCACGTAGATTTTTTTTCCTCTAGAGTTTCTTGCTTATTGACAAAACCTATTTTTCTTCATTAAGTTTGGGTTAGAATAATAAAAATAAAAAAAAGGATTTCAAATATAGAAGGTCTTGTAATCTGTCATGCCTGTACACATAGCAGTATGTTTTCTCTTATGTGGCTCAGACACAGTGGTTACCATTGTGGCCTTGTATTTTATTTCATTTTTTCTTAATAACTTCTTCATTCCTGAGAGACAGAAGAGCTCATTGTCCTTCAATATAGCAACAATAAACTTCCTTGTTCCTGCACACACACACACACACAAAATACCCCAAGCCACACAGGGTTTATTGCAATTCGGGGAAACTTACACACATCAGTGGTTCCTCAGTCATTCGTCCCAAGTACTTTTTCTTCTGTGCATCGTTCCCTGCAATGATGACTGGCATTTGCTGCAATTAAAAAAAAAAAAAAAAAAAACATTTTTTTTTTTTTTTTTTTTTACTAAATATGAAATGGCAAAAAAAAGTTGAATGTGGAAATGTCACAAGAAATGGCCAATTAACAGTAAAAGGCATTTGAGGGATCTTCTGCCCATTTCCAGCTTTCTGATATCCACTTGGCCACCTTTCAGTACTTCCAGCATTTGCAAATGCACAGAAGAGTCCCTTTGGAGCTGGGAACACCCTCGGAAGGGTTCCCCTTAAAGAAGAAGGGGGTTAACGAAAGGCCCTTACACCCAGGGAGTTTGCCTCGATGGCCGTCTGAACCCCAGTGCAGCCAAAAGCCAGCTCTTCCGTGATGAGGCAGGCGTCGAATATGCCCAGGCCCATCCCACCTGTAACCAGGCAACAAAAAGACACACGTCAGCAGCTGGACCAATGACGAGCGGAGGAGAAAGGACGACTCAAGGTGGCAAGCGGGGTCGCCATGACGAGCGCATACCGCAGTCTTCCGGAATGTGTCCGTTCATGAGGCCGAGTTCCCATGCCTGCTTGATGATCGGGAAAGGATACTGCAAAAAAAAAGGAGCAATCCCAAAACCAGTGATTAGTGCCGCAAAGTCATGCATCACTTGCACAGTGGCACTGACACTCAACAGTTAAAACTCCCTTTTTACACCGTTTGGAAGATTTCTTTTTTGTTTAAGCTCATTTTTAGCCCCATTTTTATCCCCCTTTTCTCCCAGCGTTCCCAGTTGGATGTGTCAAGAGTGCAGACAAGCGTGCCCTCTAAAAGCATGCGCTGCCATCCGCTACTTCTGTTCACTCCAGTCCAACAGCTGGACTGTGCAGCCCTTGTGCGGGACACTTCACGCCTGGCTAGCATAGCTAGATCTGGAAACTGTCCAGATTTTGGGAAAGGCAAATGTCTCTCACTGACAAAGAGATGCAATGCAATGTATTAAAGCAGTAAATTATCTTTCACCCGGAACAGGATCCTCAGAAGGAAATTGACACATTAGTATCTATTATGAGGATAACCTATGTCTTGCTCTCTCTTTACTTCTTAATTGCAAAAAGCAAACCAATGAGGCGGTCCTAAGAGTCACTTATGCAGAATGAGCGAGACTTACTTCGCCAGATTTGTCGTAGAGGGGGGCAACGGGCACAATCTCTTCTCGGGCAAACTTCCTGGCCAGCTGCTGGAACTCCTTCTGCTGCTCAGTGAGCTCTGGAGGGGAACAGGATGTCAGTGTCTCCAAAGATTCTGAGCTCTAGAGGGGAACAGGATGTCAGTGCCTCCAATGTCTCTGAGCTCTGGAGGGGAACAGGATGTCAGTGCCGTCAAAGATTCTGAGCTCTGGAGGGGAACGGTGTGCCAGTGCCTCCAAAGTCTCTCAGCACTGCAGGGGAACAGGATGTCAGTGGCCCCAAAGTCTCTGGACCACTGCCACACTGCAAAGCACTGTACCTGAGCGATTCTACTCACCAAAGCTAAAGCCTCCAGGTGAGGCTTTCGCGGCGCTGGCAGCTACCTTCGTACTGGTGCCCTGAAACCGGAGCCCAGTCTGGACACCGGCCTTTATTACCTACAGGAATGGGTGGGGTGCTGTTATTTACTGTAGGTATAAAACCACAGTTCATGCACAAAATGTGTCAACAATATTCTCCTTTTCCAAGAGTGCTTGCTCTAATGCCAGGGAATACTTCTCCAGTTTTCCTCCATAGTAGCTTGACTTTTAATGATCCAATATTCTAACGAGTAGCCTACATCATTTGTTCAGAACTTTGTGAAACATTTGTTGAAAAAATGCCCTTTAATGCAGTTTGACTGATTACTAAAAAGAATGTTAAAAAGCATTTAAAAAAATGCATAAAACCATAAAGCGATTGCAGTACATTTCAAATCAGTCATGTTTTAATGCTAAATAATTTTAGGATTTATATATTCAGTATGATCCTCGTCTTTTGCATAAAGCATCACTTAGAGATAGGCTAGCTGTTTTGTTGATGATTACTGTCCAGGAGTTTAATCCAATTTGTTAACTATGTATTTATCGTGGCCACATTTTAGGAGATCAAACATAAAAGAAAAATGAGCCGACTATAGTCAGAAACCCCCAAGAACATGAGGTAAAGCCCTAAGCGCCAAAAGTGTGCCACTCAATAATACTAAACTCTATGAAGTGAACAATGCCTCAAAGAAAAAATTACGACAGAACTAAAACACGTTTTCAAAATCTTAGAACAGGGGCCTGTATCGCAAACTAGGATTACTAAATTAGCTGGGTAACCGCACCCAGAGTAAAACCCAGAACAGCACTCGTTACTTCAATCCATGTTCCAGAGTTGGGACTAGCTACAGTTTGCCAGCTAACACACCTTGTGATACAGGCCCTAAGAGGTCCGCTGTAACCAAAACCAGCCATGTTTGCATGTTGTAATTCTCAAATTGCTCTCCCGTCCTTCTCGTTAGTCTAGTCCGTTAGTCACCTTAAATACAACAACCACTTAGACAAAATAAACCAGATGAGGTGAGTTAACTGTGCAATTAAGTGCTTTAATTGATCAATTAAGTGCCGAGTGAAAACAAAAACCAGCAGACACTGCGGCTCTCCAGGACCTGGGTTGGCCACCCCTGGTCTAGTCCAATACACTATCTATTAACGTGACCAGGAAGTGCCTGTCAGTGATTTGAATGTGACCTTAGAAGTGCTGTTTAAGTTAGCTGTGAATACCCCAAATCGACAATATGATAATGACATACTGAATCTATTAATTTAGCGGAGAAGGTGCACTTATTTCCGGTTCAAATCGCTTACCAATGTATAGCTGCGTTGTATCGGTCGCACTTGACCCCTACAAACCGCATACTGATCGACAGCTAGGCTATAGCTGGCACTACCCCAAATCACAAGAGAATCGTCTTACAGCTGCACAATGCAACAATAAATCATCATAAATCTCGCGTGTCGCTTATTTCCGAGTGGTTAGGTAACTCAGCCGTACCCTTCTGAGGAAACGAAGTATTATCTTGCGAAAACTCCAATCTTAGCGACTCGTGTCTTGGTATGAGGAGCATTGTTTACCTTAGAAGCTAATTCGCTGGTTTGCAAGTCGATTTGCTCACTGACCTGTTCCTATGGAGTTCTGTGGATTTGCTAGCTAACTAATCTAACTTGTTATCGATATATAATTAAAAGCGAAACTGATGTGTAGTAATTCGTCTGTTTAGCTCGCCGGCAACCTTATTAGCCTACCATTAGATAAATCCCCCTACGCAAGAACAGCAATATTTACAAAGCTTTGCAGTTTTACCTTGTTTAAAAACATTTCTGCTCTTCCAAAACAACGTTGCCCAAATCCTTGAATGCCCGACTAACCTTTGCTCTGGATAAAATCTATTTTGTCTGACCAATTATGGCGGTCCATTTCACCACGTGATGTATAACGTCGACAGTTTTCCCTTTGCCCCACTTTGCAGATATTCCCGGATGTCAGTGTGGCGCAGACTTTTACACTAATCTGTATAGTATATGGATTTGTCAATACTGTTACAATTTCATACCGTCAACCAATTTACATGTTATAAGAATTAAGAAATCTGCGCGATGGCCGCGATAAATATTCTTATAAACAACGATGTTCAAAAGTGCATGATTTATATTACTGATTGGATTAGTGGTTCAGTTATTAATAATGTAGTTATTGTTTAGAAGTCGAACAATGACTGTTTTATTATATTCTCCATTCACAAAGTCCTTGATAATCTTAATTATATACATGCATACCGATTTATTTTAAATAATACGAAAAACTCCAGAAAGGGTACAATGCCTTTACTGAAGAAAAAAATGACAGAACTAAAACACATTTTCAAAATTTTCAAACAAGAGATTTTTTGTAAAAAAACAAAACAAAAAACAACTTGCCATATTTGCATAATGCAATTCTCAAATAGTTTTCCTCTCATTCACCTTAGTCTAGTCTAGTGCAGTATACATTCATTAACAGGTACTTCCTTGTCAAGGCATATTGAATAATAATAATAATAATAATAATAATAATAATTGAATAATACGTAAATAATACGTAACAGGATAAATATATTTATTTTTTAAATGTACATTGTATTAATATTTTATACTTTCAGTGCACAAGTCATGTTTGGCAGCCCTTGATTTCACTTTCCACTGATAAATAATCCACAGAATTTTCTCACCGTACCAACAACCAGTGAATGCATTACATCACACCTACTTTTTCTCTCTCATTTTGTCTCTTTTGTCAGTCATTCTGACCTTGACCTCTCAATACTCCAGATAAATGTCAGTGGCCACATGGCATTTCTCTATGTGACAAAGTTTTAACACTAATCTTCCCTGCAGTATGCTATTTCAAAGTCCAATATAAAAAGAACAAATCTAAGATTACACATGTTCAAACACACACACACACACGTATTTACATGCGCAGAAACACACAAATATAAATGTGTAAATGTGCATGCGTGCATGCATACACACACGTAAACACACATGTACATGCAGGCACACACAAACATATATGTGTATGACGACATGCATGCACTCAGACACACAAACACAGACATGGATTTTTTTCACTAAAATTAATTAGTCAATGAAATGCTTGAATTGACCATACAAAATAAGTGCTATGTTGTAAAAACGTACAAGTATAATTCATTTTAGAAGGGTTATAAAGTTCCATCCACTATTATGGTCAATGCATGCCACTGCTCTGTGGAGATCCTCCTAGATTTCATGAGGGGGAATCTTGGGAATCTGGCAACCCCATCTTTGACAATGCCACTACTTGACAATTGAACGTGCTCCCACACAGCAAAATGGGCTGAGAAGCCATTAATGCTGTTGAACCTGCAGACAGGCACTTTGGGGAGAGATGATGAGGGTCTTCCTGTTGTTGGATTAATGAAGGAACAGCAAGCATTACTGGTCTGTCTGCCCAGAGCTAGAACCGACTGAGAGGTCTACTGCACCTTCAAGATATCCAGTACCCTTATGACAGAAGCATCCAGTCTTATCCAAATGTGGGTGCAAGATATTGTTTTAGGTTAGCACTAAGACACCCGTTTCTACTTATCATAAGTCTTCATCAAAAAACATGATTAGTTACTTTGTTGAATCAGGTGTCATAGTGCTGAACTAAAACAAAAACCTGCATCCATATCGGCCCTTGTGGGATAAGATTCGTCACCGCTGTTCTACGCTGGACCCATTTTTTACAGTCTCTGGTCCTACCCTATGCAGCCAGAGAGCCTCACTGCCCTGCCCTGTGGAGCCAGCAGAGGGCGCCACAACACTGTGTCCACTGGGAACCTCGTGTGATTGTGAGGATGGGAGACTTTTAATACCATGGACAGTATCATCTCACCCGATGCATCTTGCTCAATCACCGCCATAGACAGTAGCTCCACTTGCCAATGTCAAATTTGGATGCAATTGGTTATGTAACTGAGATTACACTCTGCCAGAACATTAATAATTTTTATTGGCCATATAACAAAAAAAGTCATTGTGTGAAGAGCAACTCATCTCAAATTTAAACATCTTGGGTAATTTGAACACAACACTCCTAAAATATTACTCTTGCCTGTTTTGGAGCATTCCTTATCAGGTTGTCATTACAGTGTTATAGATTATTTAAGTATGCCATCATGCACTGCTGTCTGTTGAGCTGCAAAGGCATGTCAGCCATCTTAAACCTGGTGAAAATTGCTTTTCCGTTTACAGTGCATTTTGTGACCATCAATTAATTCATTTTTGTATCATATTAGTAATGTTCCCACAAGTATGCAAATTTAAATCAGGTTAACTCAAAGATAACAGAAAGCACATCTTTTCCACTAGAGGTTGCAATAGTCATTGATGAAATGAAACGACCATGTTTTGTTTGGCTGTGCATTTTCAGATCTAGTTCATATTTCTGCTCAAGGCTAATTTCCCAAAGGATTTTCTATATTTACCATAAAGGTGGCCACCACCGCATATTTCTTAAAACTACCAACAACTAAAAAACCCAGCACAACATTAAGAGACTGGCACTTTTGAACGTACTCAAGGGTACTTGAAGTAACAACAAAGACTGGCATCTGTCCAGTCGTTTATAATATAATGTTAATCCCGAGCACTCTGCATAGCTAGTCTTCTTTACTAAAATAGTTAATTTAAATGTATTTCACAGTGAGGTAAAAGCTTGGTTGTCTAGGCTATTCTTCAACTTGTTTATTTAGCCTACCACCTTCCTGGTGTATACTCAAATGTTGTCCACACGAAAATTATGCTGTAGTTATACTAACCGATCTTGGGCGCCCTTAGCTGTCCTTAATAGTTTTGGAAGACGTGTGTTTGACTACAGGCCAAAAAGATCATTATGTATTTTATAAAATAAAACAGTTCAAGTAAAGTTCCTGTTATATTATTAAAAACGTGACGTCCACCGTTTTAATAAATGTGGTTGTTTTGTGCCAAAAATTATGTCATGAATAGGAATGTTCGACCATAAAACAGTCTTTGATTTCTCTGCGTGATGAAAACGTGTATTTGGATATGAGAACACAAGAAGAAAAGGGCACGTCTCCTTTAAATTTAAAGGGACTATTTGTCGGGGTCTCAGCACCCACACTTCACACTAGATGACGCTTTGCTCTGCTGTAAACATCGCTGACGTTCTGCTGCGTGGCTCAGAAAAGGAGAGGGTTATTATAAACGAAGACTGGGTGAACAAGACTGTTTGCACTGAACTCGCCTCACATGCCATCATAACAACAAAGACACACGTCGGAATCCTTCTGCCCGCGGTGCAATGGCAAGAAGAACTGAAATCCCTTCCTCTTACTACGGTGAGTGTTTAAAATGTGTAAATATAAGCGTAAGTTCCTTTGTGTGAGACTCCAAGCATCCGTTCTTTCATTGGCATCCGAATGCCTAACTGTTAGCTAGTTGACGAAGCATCGCTTATTGTCCCTGCCAAACTGTAAAGACGTTTTGACAACCGTTTAATACATCACTGTGTCTCTTTGCCGTAATTGTGAAGCGCACTTTACCGACCAAATGAAAAACAGCAAATAATTGTTTTGTTGACGTGAACAGAAACGAACATGAAAACAATTGTCTCGTAATTTGTTCTCGCTGATCATTCTCCATGTTTGACACACATTAACAGAGGATTTCAATGATTGGTCGGTGCGATTGATATAACGAACAGGTGCTGGAATTAATTCCTAAACTATTGCTGTTTTTGTCCTCGGTTATGTCGACCGAGTCCGTCTCGAGTGGCTAAATGACATGACTGAAAATACTGTTGGGGATGCAACTTTGTGTTGCTAAGGATAGCAAGTGCTGCTCTCCTCTGCGCGAATCTCGGCAGCCACTAAACGTACTACAGTAGCCTATCAACGGAGAGTATTCACACTGTGCAGAAACGCTCCTGTTCAGCGTATGGCGATGGTTTCTCATTCAAACCGTCGTCCTGTTTTGGGTTGGAATGACCGTCTTGTGTTTACGACGCTCAACTGTGACAATAGCCAAGAGCACGTGTAGGGCGGGGGAAAGTAAAAATGAGAAACATGCCTTCAGAATCCAATGTTTTGATAGAAAGAAGTGATGCGAATCATTCGACCAAAACGTTCTGCTTATCGCCTGAAATTGTTTTCGCATGGTTTCAGAAAAATAAAGAATAATTGACCGAGAAAATTGTGTTGAATTGAAATTAGCCTCGGATACGTTTTTATCGATTGTATAATACGCAGCAGTTGGTCAGACTTGGAACGTCTGTATAGTCGGTGTTTTTAATGGATAATTATGGAATCTTGTATGAAAAGGACGTGCTGAAGCTCTGACATTTTAGCTTCAGAAGAGATTAAGATTGGTCCCTATGACATGGAAACATATGCCCCTCTTTGGATTCGCGGGGTTTGGTTGAATTTATATTATTTTCATTTTTATTGCTTACACTTTTGTGTTGTCATGGGTTATCAAATTGTATGTGCTCAAGGTCATTCTTAAAGCGACTCAATGTTTAGTTCAAGATCTCAGAAAAAAATCATTAACAACTCCAGTCATGGAGAGCTACTTTCCAGGTTATTTTCCATATCACTGTTAATCACCTATTTAAAGAGGAGCGGTGTCATCAGTTAACCACTTATAATGAAATCTTTTGTCACTTTTGAATATGTAAATCAAAACACTAGAATATCATCAATCATCTTAACTACTGAAGCAGATGGCCTAGCTTCAATGTCAGTGCTTTACAGGTGTTTGTATACCTGTAGCACCACAATTTCAAGGCAAACACGTGAAACCTTGGTGGAGTTTGGAAGTGACTGATTTTATGCAGTGAGGTTATTTATAATTCATATGATAGTTAATTGCTTGCTGCATAATAATCCACAGTATTTTAATCATCATTGTTTGCACAGGAAAGCATAATTGCAATTTTTTACATTGTTGCTTGTCAAACTGTACAATTTCTGAACAGTTTTGAATTGGACCCAGCAGATACAGAAAACAAGTCTGTATTGGAAAAGTGTACAAATCAACCATTGAGCTAAAATTCTAATTATGTGACTTTATTATTAAACGTACAGGATGCAAAACCAGACATGGCTGTGATTTTTGCCTTATTGAAGACCATGGTTCAATCTCAGGATTCTACTGACATGAAATGGTTATTTAGTAAATAGTGGCAGCTGTTTTTGCTGCTGGTCTATCATATATAATGGAAGCACACTAACAAAAGGTAGGCTTCATTATTACAGTTCCATTGCTGTTAACGAGCCTGATTTTTCCCTAGTCAATCTGATTTTTTTAGATACAAAGTATGCGGTAGGCTAGGTGTAGTGTTAGGGGGATGGATGATATATCACTGTCAGCCTCTGTAGGAGCATTATTCTTCTATTCAGGTGGGGCAGTTTTTTTTTTAGAGACAGACATAATATGCCCACCTGTCTCCAGCTGTCAAGAAAGAATGCCCCCACCCCCACTTTTGAAATTGGACATTGACCAGTGAATCAATTCTACTGTGCTTTCTGAGGTGCATGCCAAAAGACATATTCTAACGAGAAGCCATGTTACATTCATAACTGTATCACAGGGAGGGAAACTAATTAAGGATTAGGGGAAAGTATTTTCTGGCTACATGTTTACTTGCCTCATTGATTTTAAAATGACGTTCATCAGTAATTACAAACCAGGTGAGCCAACAGCTGAAATAAAACATTACATTAATTAAACCACATGTATTTTGGGATAATGAGAGAATCTCATTTATGTCACATTTTCTCCGCTGACAGAAAAAATTAAGGTTATTAAGTTGGATATTGCTGGCCCACTAATGGGGGGGTCACTCAACATGTAAACGTACTGTGCGCAGTGTGGGTTATTTAAAAGGGAGATCAAATCAAGAGAGAAGGTACTCAGCTTCGTCCTTATTAATGTTTAAGTCCTTAAATGTCTCAACTACACTTGCCATTTATTTATCTTGCTGGAAGGGTTGGTTATATTACAAAAGGTAATGCATTTAAAAAAGCAAATATATTCTCTCTTTGTAAGTATACAGAACTTTGTTCAATGAAATTCGGGGAATGTGCTGGTGTGTGTGAGAAAATGGATCAGTACTCAATGATCCGTATGTCTTACCAACAGTCAGTACTGCTACAGCTTTTTATTCATGGATTTTCCTTTTGAATTTGAACGTGCAAAGAAAAAAAAAGACCCTAAAAATATAATTTTCTGTCAAAGAATGGCAAAAGCGTATGTCTGACCAATTTGTAAACATCTCAGCCATAATAAATGTACAGGCATGCAATGTCAGGTTGCTTTTGGTCAGCATTTGCACATAAGTACATAATTACATTCCACATTGTTATTATCAATAGACTCATTCCATGCTACATTTAACACATGACCATTTATCCTTGCACTATCATACAGTGTAATCCAAAATGGGTCAGCAGGCATTGAGATCAATATTCTTTGTGGGTCTGCAAAGGCATTGTTTAAAAAAAAAAAATTTTTTTTTAAGGTTAATCTCAAGACATTAATTCCAGGAAGCTTGCAGTCTGTAGTGTGAATTGCCTGCGAGGGGAAAAAAAGGAACATTTTCACAGTTGCTTTTGTACTGAACGTACTGCATTTCAGTTTTCTAACACTCCAGTTTTCCCCTGCCATATTCTGTTTGACCGGTAACACAGTTGCAATGCCTATGCGCTCCATTAATGATCATTACACTACACTTTGACCAGAGTTTCAGACTAGAGTGCTGAGACAGCACAGAGCTCCACTGTTCCTTGAGTTCTTACTGTGTGGGGTGTGTGATTATACTCCATGAAATACGATGCCCTTACCGTCCAATACAGATTACCACATTAATGTGTGCAGTAGTACAAGGTGTGGCCTCAGTAGTGATAACGTATTCATGACATTGAACTATTACTGGTTATCAGATACGACAGCCTGCATAATACGTTACATAATGTTTCTCAGATGCAGTTTCTCACTGCATATTAACATTGCTTGAACCCTTCGGGGGTTTCTCTGTGTCGGCCTGTCGTGTTCATGGGACAAAATGCTTTTATGCGCAGCAGAGTTCCCATTGCGAAATATTCTGGGCGGAGATGTGGGCAAGTGGCCGTGAGCTCCACCGATAGATGCTTTGCGTCGTGCGTGCGGCGCGTGCGCAGACGCTGCCGTATGTAGTACTGTACATCTTCATTTCCCCTTTACTGGTTTCCCGAATGGATGCACACGAAGAGCACCAGGCCCCAAGGTTTGTAGAATTACAACAGTAGGCCCTAACTCTTATATGGTGGATGAAGAATTGCATGTGACTTTGTGAGAAAAGGGTTCTGTCAAACACTACCGACCGGTTCCTAGATGCGCTCCGCGATTGCTTTTTACTAGCTCGGCCGTGACTAGGCGAAGGTCACCCACTTTCATAGCCGAATTCGTACCGGTGTTTCTCCTACGCTCCCTTACGGTACACGCCCGGACAGTGTTTAGCGTCGTCTGCCCTGACCAGGGACGGGCGGAAAAGAAATAAATGACACGTGTTCTCCGGGGGGCCTTATTTAGCCAGAACCGCGGAGGTTCACTGACAGGACGCTCAATTACACAGGTGTCCTGGAGAAACGATATTAAGCGCGGCTTTGCTGAGCAAGTCAAAGCAGCGGGCTGGCGGGCTAATGTGGTGCCGCAGGTATCTGCGCTGGCGAGGCTGAAGGAGACTGAATTATTTATTTATTTATTTATTTATTTATTTATTTATTTATTTATTTATTTATTTTCAGAGCTAACTTAACATGCCGGAGTGTCCTTCCTCCTTTCCTCTTTTTATGCTGACCTGAGCAGCATGCTGATTGTGCTTGGCCTCATTGCTGGCCTGTATGTCCGGTTTCTTTGTGCATCGCGGCGTAATTTGAACTCCCCCTTGTCTGAAAATGAAATAGTCAAATGCACGGTGGCCTAAAAAATTAGTACAAGGAGGGTCGGCTCAAAACCAGTGTACCGTGTCGCGGAATGAATGACTTGACATCATTTAAAAATTAAAAATAAAAAATTTCAGTCATTTCCATTGCCACTTCATCAGGATAGACGGGCGTCAAATATGAATGGCGCCTGGGGTTGATGAGTAATTTCCCTTCTCCTCCTTGCTTTTCATCAGCAATAATAGGCCCAGATGGCGGTTGGTGGAAATTGTAAAGCTGTCACATTGTGGTGTGGTAGACATCTGCTATGATATAAAGATGATCCATCGCAGTTGGGTGAACGGGCCTCATCTCTCTTCTGTGTGTGTGTGCGCGTGTGTGTGCGTGTACGTGTGTGTATGTGTGTGAGTGTGTGTGTGTGTGTGTGCGCGTGCATGTGTGTGTTTTTGTTTGTTTCAGGGTGGGAATTCCATAGATCACACGTACAGATGCCGCTCTCCCTGTATAGTGTAGGCAGAATAACAACAGGAACCCAAGGCAGAAAAATAGAACAGAATGAAAAGCAGTTGTTCATTTAACAATGAAATGCTTCCTTGTAGTGAGAGAGGGTATTATTCAGTTAACCCGCAGTATCAGGTCAGGTATATTTCGAAAGCGTAATGCTAACTACAAGTTCAGTTATGGGTCCACATGAAAGCTGAGTCTTGCATGACAAGGACGGAACTATTATTTCTTCTTTTTCTGTCGTTATCGGTCTCAAGTCATCCTTAGGAGTAGAGGTAGTTTGAGTGGCGGGGAAAGAAAGGTACACAAGTCTGTGAGGCTCTTAACTGCATTCGAAACCATTTTACCCCCGTGTGGGAGATTAATATATCAAAACCAAGCCCTTCGGGTACTTAGTCGTGCTATTCTCCCTTTCCCCGATCTCTCAATCAGGTTTTAATCATTGCGTTCCTTCCCTGCGCGATTGTTCCTGGTTTTTTTGTTTTCCCCTTGGCAGAGGCTCGTAAACCGCTGATGCCGTTTTCGGAAGGCGGTTTTGATCCTCCGTGATCTGCAAAGCACCCATCTGGAAAAGGGCAGCTTTGTGTTTTGCTGTGGAGTGTCTGCTTATGGCTCTCCTTCATGCCCTGCCGGCCGCCGCCCCCTTCTCGTGTTTTCACTCCTATCCAGTGTCATCAAACTTGTCCCAACTGCCAGATGCAATCCCTTTCTCAGAATCTATGCCAGGGGGGATTTAAAAAAAAACATTTTATTGCCCATTTTTAAAAAATATTCCCCAAACTTAGAATTCCCGATTATAATTGAAAGCCTGTCCTGTTCCATCACTATGGTGACCCCTGTTAGTTTATTTACTAGCACTGACGTTCTATGGAACCCATGAAGTCACCTGCCGCCTCTGCTGTCCACTGGCTGAGCTGTTCACTTGCTGTGCCGGAGAACTGACCAATCGGTGCCACCGACGCAGACAGATCTGATGAGTCGCTATTGCACAGTGGTGTTCCCCAGCAAAACCGCGGCCGTTTATGCATTTTTTTCCCCATGGCACTCGAGGTCCGTCTGAAATGGCCCAGTGAGGATTTGGTTCACGTTACAGGTCCCATTCCTGCACTGAGAACTAGAGTATGTCAGCTGGTGTCACGCACCGTGTAGCACCCCTGGGAAGGGGGTGTGGATGTTCTGGGTTTTCACCGTAATTTGTCTCACGGAGAGTGCGAGAGAGAGCACACTGACAACGAAAACAAATAATCGAACAGCTTCACCCTCGCCCCCTCATGGGTTCTGGGCAAGAAAACAATAAACTAAAACGGCGAAGACAAAACAAACTGAACATAGCGAAAGCTTTTCCGCTCCTCGCTATCTAGCTGACCATTTCCTCAGCTTTTCAGCCACGATAGTTTCTCTTTGTCTTTAGCGCGCTGAAGAACAGACCATCTCTCGCCCTCTCAGTGTGTGCTCCCAGTCTCGGCTCCATACTGTGGAGAGGAGCGCACCTTTAAGCACCTGGGCTGACTCGTTAACACAGCCCAGGTGTGTGTACTCTTTCCCCCCCCCCCCTCTTAGGCGTGTCTGAGACAAATCTGAATCTCCACTGGACTGGATGCCGCAGCTGAGTAGTCAAATAGGACATTGGCAGCCATGTTGGAACCAGGGTATCCTGCTGCTGTGAAGGCTACTTCTTCTGTGTGGATATTTGTCATTGCTAAACTGTCATCCATGAACTAAGAGCAGTGTTTAGCAGTGTGTTAGCGGTCTGACAGCCTGTGCCTTCTACGTGACAAAGGCCGCAGTGCATACACTCACACACGTGCACACACATACACACACACACGTAACGCACACACACACACACGCATGCATGCACAAACACACACAACACACACGCATGCACAACACACATGCATGCACGCACAAACACACACGCATGCACGCATGCACAACACGCATGCATGCACACACGCACACACGCACAAACACACACGCACACACATACACACACGCACACACACACACACACTAGCTATCACTGATGAAGCTGAAACAGTTTCTTTGTAGGGCCAGCTAACCATCTGCATGGCTCCATTAACATTTTCATTTACTCTGGGGTTTGACTCATCCATAGGCATGCGGTTCCCTGTTTTGGTGCAGATGTGCGATGATAACACTCACTGTTTACCTTCATCAACAAAGAACAGATGTCCTGTTACTTGTGGCTGTTTTCCTAGACGTGGGCACGAGCCTTTGAAATGATTGTTCCTGTCACCCGTGGCAAACGAGAGTATATAGCTTCACGGTCTAAATAGCTGCTATGCGGTGAAGGACATAAGGGTGTCTCATCAAATAAACGGAGGTACACGTGCCTTATCATTTTCAATGAAAGATTTAAGCTAATTTCAGCTAGCTTCTGTCTTTCCAGAATTTGTGATTGTTCTTTGTTGCTATGGAGCCGCATTGCTGTTGCATTGATTAATACCATCGAAGGTCGTAATGGAAGACGTTAGCCTATTTAAGCAACACCAGAAGCGAAAATCTTTAATGTTTAAATATTACAAATCTGGGACCTGCATTTTAAAGTTTAATGATATCCTGTAAAATTTAAGACCCTGGTCTTTTTGAAAAATCTACAACAGGATGCTCCAGTTTGAAGGAGTGCCTCTTTCAGATTTTTTTGGCTGACTCAGTTCGAACTATAGCACCAGGACCATACAGCTGTTTGGCCCTACTGAATAATAATTTTGTATTTATGCATAATAATTAAGCAATGACAGCATTTTATTATCTTATGTAACAATGTAGAATGCTTCAGGGTAATAATTCTGCACTCACAACCACTGAAATTGGCAGAAAAAAAATAATGGTGAATATTTTTACCCACCCACTACCAAAAAGCTGTTTCCAAAATTATAAAACATAATATGCAGGCAGGAACAGATGAGTGGTTGCTAGGCAAGGGCAAAAAAGACCTGAGTTATTACCACTCCACCTTGAACTTTGTAAGTCCCTACATCTCATGCATCCCATCACCATGCATAATCTCCCCAATCTCTAGGGGCCTACGGATTTTAAAGAGCCCGCTGCATTTATGTCAGGCAAATAGACCCAGTTACTCGGTGAAATGTCCAGTGTTTATTCAACTCCTAACAGAGTATATATGAGTCCAACTGGGACCATATGTACTCTGTAAGGGTTGATTGGACGCTGAAAATTGTACAGTGCACAAGGTGAGGGTTCAGATCGTTGGTTTGTTGCGAATGGGAAGCGATGCAGTCGGGGGTGCGGTTATAATGTGGAAGACGAAGTTATCGGGGCAGTTAGCGGTGGTGTGTAACGAGAGCGCCTCCTTTAAGAGAGAAGAGAGAATGAACGCGCTCCCGCTGTTTTTTTCGGGCTCGCTCCTATCTCGCCTCGCGCGCGGACAGACGGCGGATTTCCAGGCCTGTCACAGGCAGATAATCCGAGCTGTCAGCCTCTCCAGGACAGTCACGCGCCCGTCCCGGTCACCCGGGACAAACGGCGTCCCGCGCAAGGGGGGCGGGGGGGGGGAGGGGGGGCGCGAATCCGCCCCGCGCTGCTCCCGGGACTCGCCCAAGGGTAGCTAGCGGTAGGACGCCCAGCCCGGAGGTGTCGCCTCCTGCCGCACTCCCCTCAAATTTAATTAACTGATAGGGACGTGAGTAAGCGCCGTGCATTCATTTCCATTCTAATTAAGGGGAAAAAAAACCGACGCTGGCGTTCACAGTCGCCATTGTTTTTCCCCGGTAAAACTCTGAGCTCCTTCCCTCTCGGGGAAAGATGCCATTCAGCCCGGCCCGAGCTGGAGATGAAGATCGCGCCGGCGATATGGGGCTGGGGTTTTTTTTTTTTTTTTTTTTTTTTCAGGCCTGCTCGGGCATAACTGGCATGTTGTCACCCATCAGAGTTTCGCGTCGGGCATATTTACCAGGCCTGTCGATTGAGTGACAGCCCATCTCTTCGGAGCGGGAGACGGGTGGGGGGAACTGAGACCGACGCCGGGGTGAACTCCTGGGCAGCCCGCCGGTCCCTCTCGCGGGTTCGAATTCCGCCCTTGATCTCCAGGTGGATGCCTGTTCCCTCTCTCCGGCGGCGGTTTCGGGTCTCTGGCGGCTTGGGCTTCGCGCTGTCTGTGTTCCCCCCGGGAGATCTGTGCACTGTTCCCTCAGTGAGCAGTGGGATTTGCACATTGTCATTCAGAACAGAAACAGATATGTGTGCACATATAAACACTCGCACACGTGCGCCGTAGCTGTTCTGTATGGGGCGGGTGCTGCACTGTGGTAGTGGTTGAGTTTCCCCTCCCCTCCCTTCCCTGTAAAGGGCTTTGGTATCATGGTACAGTTTGAAATGTTGTCCGCTGATGTCGTAGTTGGCGTGGTCTCTGGGAGCACACATGGCCGAGCTGTGCTCCCAGCATGCACGCTGGCCCTTCCTCTCCTCGCCGCGTGCTGCGGGCCCCGAGCTGCCGCTCACTCGCTCACTCGCTCGCGAAGCTTGTCAGGCGGGCCGGGATTTACCGCCAACCTGGGAAGGCGCGGCTCCTGCCGGGATGCCTTCCACGCGACCGTCCAATGGCAGCCGTGTCTGTGAAGCAGGTGACGAAGAAGTTCGTCACAGACAAACATTAGCCGCTGCGGTTAAAGTAGCCTGCTTCTGTCTTTCATCGATAGCACTGATATTGTCAGTGGACCCTTAATGGAGTTCTTAACGCTCCAAGGCTCAGAGAGACTTTTCTGAATGAAATGGTCCAATCCTATCAATCGGAATAGGGCAGGGTGATATTCCGGTTGGGCTTGATCAGTTTGGTGTGGCTTACATGAGCCCGAGTGTCATCAAAGCCCAGGAGTGAGGGTAGCATTAAACCGCTGGTCGAGACCGCGGGCGATATTATTCCACCGCGTTATCAAAAAGGTCAAGGAGGAGTCCTCCCAGCTGCATCGCGTAACTATTAGGCTACACGTCCGTCATTCGTGATAGTGTGTTTGTGGAAGGCCAAAGTGTTCACGATTTAGCAGATTAGTCTGGACTAACGGAGGAGTAAGATACGATCAATATGCACGGTACACACATACACACTTAATTAAAATGTTAATATCATAATGTTTGCGCAGTCATGCCAGGGACCAGAAGTGTGATTGAGTATTCTAATAAAAGCCATTGAATCCTCTCCTGGATGCTGTAGCATTTGGCAATTTATGTGGCTGTATACATATAATATGAATACAGCCCTAAAGTAAGTTTTGGTACATATGTGTGTCTATGCACACACACACACACACACACACACACACACACACACACACACATACATATGTACTGTATATATGTCTGTATTAAATGTGCGCAGGAACAATATTTAACCCAAGCTGTGCCTGTACCCAATGCCTTACCCTGTGTCCTTCCCTCCCGACTGTATAATTGGAGCATTCTCCACGGTGTCGGCACTCACTCACTCAGTTAACCGTGGCCAGGCTGGAGGAGGGAAAGCTCCCCCGCTCATGAATATTAATTAGCTCCCGTTTTAGACGGGCCGACGTGGGGGCCCTTGCGTCCTGGGATCCTTCTGTGGCGCGGCGAGGACCCGCCGTGGCGTGGCGTGGGGGCCACTCTGGCTCACGGCGTTTCGGTCAGCCGCTCCCTCTCCCTCTCCCGCCGGCTGCTCCCTCTCCCGCCGCTCCAGGAGTCAGAGCGCGGCGGAGGGGAGGCGCTCGCCACTCCGCTTTATTGTTGCTGCAGCGCGCGTGAAAGTAAAAATGGCCCCGGCTGAAAATTGCATCAATTACCGGCAATCTTTCACAGGGACCTCTGGTGCCGCCTCGCTGCGCCACGCTCCGCCGTGTGTGTGTGTGTGTGTGTGTGCGTGTGTGTATGTGTGTGTGTATGTGTGTGTGTGTGTGAGAGAGAGTGAGTGAGTTTGTGAGTGTGTGTGTGTGTGTGAGAGAGAGAGTGTGTGTGAGAGAGAGAGAGAGAGTGTGTGTGTGCATGTGTGAGAGAGAGAGAGTGTGCGTATACTTGTGTGATAGTGTGTGTATGCGTGTGTGTGTGTGTACATTTGCGAGAGAGAGTGTGTGAGTGTGTGTGAAATTGTGTGTGTGTGTGTATGTGTGTGTGTGAGAGAGAGAGTGAGTTTGTGAGTGTGTGTGCGTGTGTGTGTGTGTGTGTGTGTGTGCATGTGTGAGAGAGAGAGAGTGTGCCTGAGAGAGAGTGTGTGTATACTTGTGTGATAGTGTGTGTATGCGTGTATGTGTGTGTGTGTGTGTGTGTGTGTGGCAGCCCAAAAACCTCTAAAAACTATAGGCTACAGCACCTCAAGACAATTCGCTTTTAGCTGTTTTCCAGCTAGTGTAACAAAATTAAACTAATCAGAGATGCAATATCATTTAACTTTCTGGCAACAGAAAGCGCTGTCGCGTCACCTAATTTTCAGCTTGTCGTAACAAGATGGGAAAAAAAGAAATCAAATGCTTGGTTGATTTTATTAAAGCTCCCAGTATGAATCTTAGCCTGGGAGATGAAGTGATTCCTGCATAAGTGACTTGACTGAGGCCTGGGATGGGGGAAGAATGCGAGTGTTTTTATGAATGACTGTGTTCAGCACAGTGGGGTGTGTGACAGTACCTAGGTCTGCTAATGCACTGATACAGGCCTGACAACACTCTGTGCACTCTCAGGAGGCACTCTTACAAGCATTCATGCATTCACACACATACAACATACACACACATGCACACATGTATACTCACGCACATCCTCAAACTCCCCATTGAATTGTTTTTCATCTGATGTCTGAAAAAATATCGAAATTGGGCTATGTCTTTTATTTTCAGCTGAAATAAAATATAACTTATGCTAACTGTGCATAGTCGTGGCAAGAAAAAACAGAAATGCATAAGCTACAGCATGCACACCCACACACACACGTACACGTACAGACTCACTCACACACACACACACACACAAAGCTCTGTCCTTATCTTCCTGCAAGTATGCCATACACGATTCTCCAGCGAGCCCATACAAACCCAGATCCCAGCTTTCTGTAAAGTGTGAGTCTGCAGCTGCACGGAAAAACATTGAAAACTACAGTGGGGAAATTGTGGCTGGCTGGCTGGCTGGCTGGCTAGCTTGGGGAACCTTTAAATAATTTAACGCAGAGCAGAGTGAGAACCCTTGAGCGAAGGGGCTTCGGCTCGAAAACGTGGACAGATACGAGCGAGCGGGAGAATATGTCACGCCTGACATTTAGTTAATCAGCTGGCGTCGCGCGCGATTACCTCTGGCTCGGCTGCGTGTCGGGGGCAGATTTAGGGGAACGCCTGAGCCCCGGGCCGGGGATGCGGGGCCTCAGAGAGGGGGCGAGCTCGGAGCGAGGGGGACGCCAGTGTTTTATCTTATTGCTGCAGGGTACGGTCACAGCATCGGGCGAAATGATTTTCCACTCGCAATGCTTAATGCTCCCGCCGCTGCTCGATAAGCAATTCTGAAGCAAATTTAGCGTGCCTCCAATATGCCAATTTTTTTTTTTTTTTTTTTCCTCACGATCTAGCAGAAATTAAAATGCAATGGTAAAAAATCAACGCTAAAAAGCACTAATTACAAATACCTGTTTTTTAAGTAAGTCATTATGCAGCCGTAGAACTTGTGTGTGCCTTTAAAGTCTTTGAAAACATCTCAGTAGTGGTTGTGAATTCACTGGCGCACATTTCTAATAGAGACATACCGCTCACGATTCATTTAAATCACTTCCCAGAAATGTGTCCGAGACAGAAACATTGCCCCGAAGAAAACTGTGGGACGCAAGCTTTAAATAATTAAGTGCTGACCTCGTCTGGTGCTGTTACTCTGTGACCCTGTGAAGATAGACTCTCTGCAATGTTCTTTTTTCTTCTTCTGTTTTTTTCCCCAACCTTCTGCGGTTGCTGATGCAAGGTCTGCTTTTAAGTGTCGCGGTTTCTCGCCGAATCTCGCTTGGCGGCCGATCCTTGGCTTGGCTGCTTGAACTTAAATCCCTCGTCGTCACATGACACGGCTAACGGCTCCTCCCGGTGACTGGCTAAATCAATAAAGAGTTCCGCGTGTTTCCACAGACTTGCGAAATGACACTTTAAATGGAAAAACGAAACTCACCGGACGAGCAATCCCTTTCTGATTGGGTTTCGAGCCGCTTATTTTCTTCCCAAAGCCGTCTCTGATACTTATACGTCTGCCGCATTGAGTCGAAACAAGCCCTCTGACACAAACAGGATTCGCCTCATCGTCCTGAGAGGCCACGACGCGCACTGCTCTCGTTTTGGCGGGAATTAGCCGTAGCTAACGCCTCACTTTCCATTAATATCACTTAGCGCGCTCCCCTCTCGGCAGGTTTGGGCCCACATGACCAGGGGCCGCCGTTAACGGAGAGCCTAATTGACAGTGAAAGTGATTTATTAAGTGGAACGCGAAGATTCACACCCGGGAAAATGAGTCGGGGTGGCAGTGCCACGACAAATTCTCCGTCCCGCGGAGAAGGCGGGGAAGGGTCAGGCCGTATTTCCCCCGCGGCCGCTAGCGCTCGCCAGGCGAACGGCGTTAGCCAACCCACCGCCGCGGACGAGCGGCACGCGGCGGCTTTAATCAAGGCGCTGTCGCCGTGGCAATAACTCTGTTAACATTCCGCTCTGGCCTCTGGTCCAGTCAGACTGAATCAGGCGGCATTCTGGGACGGCGCGGGCCCGGCGGTTGCCGCTGAGCATTTCGCCTTTCGCAAAATCAGTTTTTGGGACATTAACGGGTCGCGGAGTCGCTGATCCCGAACCAGAAAGTGTTGAGGGAGGCAGAAAGAGTAAATGAATCGCACGAGGACAGCGGGCAATGCAGCGCAGTCTAAACGGTTTCGGAGGCGGGAGGAGGAGGAGGAGGAGGAGGGGAGGGGGTTGGCTTCATCCCTGCCAACCTCACATATGCCCTGAAATTCCTTTGAGATAAAAAAAAAACTTGGATGTGGGGAACTGTCAGAAACATGTGTCATCTTCCCTTGAATCCTTCGGTCCCGCAGTCCCAGAAGAGGATAACGGTGGCGTGGGACGCCTCCCCCGTACGTCCTGTTAGGAAACAGCCTTTCCCTGGAGTCCTCACTACATTGGGAAATTGTCACCTGCAGTGTTTTGGCCTCTGCTCTGTGGAAAAAGCTGAAATTGGCTCTGGCCTTCTGGTGCTATGTGATGTGAGTGTGTACCGGAGAGAGGGGGTAGAAGGCAGAGAACTCTCTCGGGTAGGTATACTCCCAGTGCCCACCCCCATCCTTTGAGCCACTCGCTCCCAAGGTCACAGTCAGACTGTGCCGGACGTCCATGGTAACAAGCCGACAAATCCCATTGGACAACCCCCTCCCCCCTCCCGTGGCTCTCTGTACCGTGAGTCCGCCAAAGACTCCGCTACAGGAAGTCCCAAGTCAAGTCATTAAACAGAGCGGCGGGGGGGGGGGGGTGTTTCACACTTGAATAAACTGTCGAGTGTGCATTAACGGCGGTCTGTGACTCAGGCGCGTTTAAGGGCCTCTGAACCCTTCCAGATTCGGCTTTCCTAAAAATAGGAATTCCCCTGCCCGCACTGTTAAATAAGAATTCCTGGTCTCTTGCTGAACGTTAAGCGCGGCCCAGTTTGGTGGTGTAAATTAGCCCGCACAATTTGCAGTAACTGGCTCCGGCATTATCCTCAACGTGCTCTAAGCCTTTCCGCTGCACAAGACAATTAAACGGAACTAATGAAGGTCTCTTCAGCCGGGGGAGAATGACAAGGCGGACGGGGTGAGGTGAATGCGGGCCTCATGTGACACGGGGTACAGGGCCAGGCTGCGGCCTGCGATGTCTTTGTCGAAGAGTGAAGCCAAGACAGAGTGCCAGAAGGTTGCCTACAGGCAGCCACACCTGACCACAGTTCAAGCAAGGAGACGTATTGAGGCTCAACGTTTTGAATGTGATGATTATAATAAACATAAAGGAGTCTTACTTTCATTTGACTGCTTTAGTATGCTGAAATCCATAGGGTGGTGTCCAAGGAGAAAATATTACATAAATGTGTTCTTTTGTTTTGATGACATGACACGAAGAATGCTCTCACGTAATATCTCCAACAAATTTTTTATTCCTCGCATACGAATACTCGCTGCCCAAATATATAGTGCGCAAAAAAAAAGAAGGCAGACATTTTGGTTCGTGGAGTGGATCCATCACATTCAGGCCATTTGTTTCTATTTGTTGTGATAAGATGTTTAGGTTATTGAGAGCTAATTAGATTCTCTATTACTAAAGACAAACTGCTGTCTGTTTTAGAGAAGCCACAAGATATGGAATAACAAAATATGCAAGCTGTTTTGCCAATGACAACAACCAAACCATTGCCTGTGCCCTTAATTAATCTTTATTAGAGGGTTGAAGTGAGTCTTATGAAAGCTCTTTGCAACTCTTGGCATCCTCTACTGATCCTGTTAAAGCCTATAGTGTATGGACTTTAAATAGCTTGTAATGACCCTTCCAGGGATAGTCTCAATTACCTCAGTGACAACACACTTTACAACCTGAGAAACCAGAGCAGGAGAAGCAAGATCTTCCTGTCATCATTATTGTCCACAGCACTGTGCACTCCACTGTCTGCACAAACAACCCCACTGTCCAGTGTCCACACCACTGTGCACTCCACTGTCTAATGCACACACAACTCCACTGACCACACCACTGTGAACTCCACTGTCTAATGCACACACAACTCCACTGACCACACCACTGTGAACTCCACTGTCTAATGCACACACAACTCCACTGACCACACCACTGTGAACTCCACTGTCTAATGCACACACAACTCCACTGACCACACCACTGTGAACTCCACTGTCTAATGCACACACAACTCCACTGTCCAGTATCCACACCACTGTGAACTCCTCTGTCTAAATACACACACCCAACTCCACTGTCCACTCCTCTATTCACATCACTGCCTCTCTGTCCATGGCTCTCCACTGACATACAGAGTAGTCTGCAGGAAGACTCTATAGCTGTAGAAACCGCAACATATTTTCCAGGTTCAAACAACCGCAACACACAACACAATCCCCTTGAGAAAATAAGAGCGTTTATGAAGGAGTGCTAAAATAATCGTTTCCAGCAGGAGTATTGCTTTTTCCCTCGTGGGATGCTTGAGCTGTCAGAAGGAACATGAAGGGGTATCCTCCATCATTATTTGGGCTGTGGGCTGGACTTGAGGTGAGGTTTTTTGCCTCTTTGATTGAGCCTCTTTCATTTTGTAATCTTATTACCTGCATGATTGTATTGAAAATGCATTTCGTGAAATATTATTGTCTATATAATAACCTTTACGATTTAGCATAAAGGATCAATTGAGTGCTTCTGTAATCTCTGGTGGAAGCGTGTGTGAGAGAGAGAGCGAGAGAGGGAGAGTGAGAGAGAGAATGTTTATCTTATGACTTACTTTTTTAATGGACTGACTGCAGTTTATAAGTTTTTTAAGACGCTGTAGATAATTTCTCCTCCTGAAATTACTTCTTCTAATATAAATGTAAAACAAGTCCCACAGATTTCAGTTTGCTGCAGTTTCTCATAAGGCTTGCCTGCAATGTGGACATTGGTTGTATTTAAAAAACGGCATAAAAAAAACATTACTCCCGTTTGTTTGATCTCAATCTATTTTTTCCAAATTCTGTCTGGGAATGTGCCTTTCAGTTTTGTGTCAGAATCTCTTCCATTTTCTACTTTTTTTTTTACCACTCCTTTGTCCTCAGAATAATTAGAATATATTGCAGATTCACTGGCCTCTCTTACCGATTGTTCTTTTCCATCACTACTTCCATTCTTTCCTACACTCCCCCTGCACATCTCTGTTTTTCTCCCCCCAAAATTAAACTCAGAGGAACCAGCCTCTCACTTTGGATGTCTCTCCTCTTCCATTTCTGCATCACCCAACGGGATTTGGTCCCCCCCCCACCCGCAAGGTTGATGTGAGTCAGGCGTACCCCCCGTCGCTTCCGCTGTGAAAGGGAAGTACAGCTGCTGTTGCCATGGCAGAGATCACTGTACCGTGATGTGAAGGGGAGGTGGGAAGGTCTGCCTGTCTGCAGGAGACCCCGGCAACAGTCGGAACCTCGCGGATACGGAGGTTGCCTGCGCCGTTAACTCACGCGCGAGGCAGCTGCATTATGGTCTGTCGTGAGAATACACACATCACGTTTATACTGCTTTTTTATAAAAGATATCCCGCAGCTTGAAATTTAAAACATCGTACGAGTGGAAACAGTCAAGTTATTTCAAAGTCGTATCCGAAGCCCCGGTGGGACAATGGGGGGATTCTATCCATGGTAACAGCAACCGAATCTCCTGCTGTTTATCTCCCAAGGCTAGAAGTTTACCCAGCTTTCAAATTCCAGGAAGTGTGACAGAAGTGAAAAATAAAGAGATTTGTATTTGGGTCAGCTTTATTTCATTTGTCTATGGGGAGAAGGGGCGTCGCATTGTTCCCACGGCGACGGTGACATAAATCAGTGCCGCGGAGGGTCGCCGATGCGCAGTCTGAGCCAGCCGAATTCGTGCTCAGCCTGGGCGGTGGGCACCGCCGCTTGAAGTCCCAAACGGACACGGCCATCGCGGGGCGCACGGTGACAGGAAGCGCCGAGCGGCTCAGGGGGACAGGCGTGAATTTGCCCCGGACGCCGAGCCACGCTCCCCCCCCCCCCCCCGTCTGCCATCTGAAGGCGCCATTATTATGTGCCATAAAGCAAAAATTGATTCGCCCTGTCAGCTGCATAAAGGCTTCCTGATTCCCCAGATGCTTCTCCATTAAGCAGGGGCAGGGATTGCCTGCGACGCGCCGCCCTCGGCCCGCGATAGCTCAAATAACTGTTAGCCGCCGCTGCTGCCGCGTCATTCCGCGCCTCCACGCCCCTGCTCAGCTTGTCGGGCTCTGACACGTGAGTGATTGAAACAGCGCCGAGTGAAGAGTGAAACCCCCCCCCCCCCCCGGCCGGTTTCTGTCACTGGTGGTTGCACCAGCTTGATGTCTTCACCGCGCGGAGAGCGCAACTTTAAACTCGGGTGCACCGTGCGTGCCCGGGAAAGCTGCGACGCCATTGGTCGGGTGTTCTCCCAGGGGCCTGCCGTCTGGCCTGATCTCATTCTAAATCTATTACAGTACATTACATTACATTGCAATCATTTGGCAGATGTTCTTGTCCAGGGAGACTAACAGCAGTTTGAAATAATCCATTAAGCAGTACCCAGGTTGCACATTCACGTGTCAAGGCAATGTAGATCATCATAGCTGGCCTTGATCCAGATCAAAGTTCCAGCAGTGTGGGTCCAGGTCTGGCATTCCCAAAATACCACACCTGTCCCTTGACGGAGGGCCTATGTGTCGCACTACAGTAATCAGGGTGGATGGCTCGGTTAGCACAGGGGAAGCAGTGTGCCGTGTGGCGACCGTTTCCAGGCCCCCCCCCCCCCCCCCTCCCGCCATGACAACGGTGGCGTCCTTTCCCTGGGAGTCCGGCGTGCCAAAGCGAAAGGCTGAAACGTGGCTTCAGAGAGAGAGAGAGAGAGAGGCAGAGAGGAATACATGAAACAGCCATCTGGTGCTAAATTGGGCTTTGATTTCTCGCTTTATTTATTTGCGATCTTCCTCCGTTAGCTCGAGCGTGGGAGGACCGGCGCTCGCATGTGACACACGGATCGGGCGCGCGTACGCTGACGGTGTTCCAGGCCCATCTGAAGGAGTGTTTCTCGCCGTGGTGCCATCTTTCCCTTTGGCAGCCCTCTCTTCTAGTTGGGGGGGTGGGGGGGGGGGGAGTCGTAACATGTGAAGGGGGGGGGGGGGGGGGCGTGCCTGAAGCTCGTCTCCACTCCATCTGCCCCGTTTTTTTAACTCCTCCCTTGCCTTGCTTCGGCGGCAACGACAGCTTCATTGACCCTCGTTTCTATGGTTACGTTCCGGAATTCGGCGGTATAATTAGAACTGTTGAGGCTGCTAATGCCGAGGCTTTCTCTCGGAGCCCAGCGGAGCTGCGCGGAGCTTGCTGGAGCGTGCTGCCGCTCGTGGGCACCTGAAGTGGATTTGGAGAGCGCTGGACTGTGGAGAGGGAGGGAACGGATAAAAAAAGCTTCTGTTGGGGCCTTCGCACTCACTCCCTGTCCGCCTTGGCTGCTGGTCTCTTGTCTGTCTCGAACACCGGTGGTGAAAACCCAACACAGGGCATTTCTTTAGAGCTACAGTGACAGTTTCTGGTTTGTATTTTACAGACATGGACATTTTTCCATTGATTATTGGTCTCTGTTGACCCAGGCCTCGGTCTCTTCTGGCAACAGAGAGAGAACGAGGCTAGCCTTATCCCAGACCCCATTGGCCACTCTCTGTTATTTTGGGAAGCAAGATGCAATACAGCTCGGTTTTCTGAAATATTTATGCCGCAGACTCGCGATGTGTGTCTGCACGCTGGCGGTGCTCTGCGACCTGGAAAACAGGGTGTCTGTGAATCGGCTCTGCACACTCAAGCTGTGTAGGCACCGGAGATGAGGACTAAGATCTGCTGTGAGGCACGCTCTCGTTTCTCTTCCTGGTGCCTTGACTCACCTGCAGTGAGCGGCGAACACAAAGGACTCTATTTTTGAACGCGTGCGAAGCCAACGCGAAGCCCAAATGAAATCCCAATGGGGAATTTCCATGTGTTTGCACGCCTCCGCAGCGGTGCGATCGAAACCAAACCCAAAAAAAACCCTGCCTTACGGACAGCAGATCTTTGTTAACGGGCAGCAGCATCTCTGCTGGGGTGGGTTGTCGTAGCGATGTGTCATCACCGAGTTTGGGTGACGTTGTGCCAGCCGTGAGCTATTGTTTTCAGAACGACAGTGATTAAAATTATTATTTCTGAACTCTTTTTATTAGACGCCCTTGCTGCGAATAGCAGTAATATTCCAATGAAGACAAGGGGTGGAAGATGTTGTTTGGTGGGTTTATTTTGTTTTGTGGGTTTATTTTGTTTTGTGGGTTATTTTGTTTTGTGGGTTTATTTTGTTTGGTGGGTTTATTTTGTTTGGTGGGTTTATTTTGTTTGGTGGGTTATTTTGTTTTGTGGGTTTATTTTGTTTTGTGGGGTTATTTTGTTTTGTGGGTTTATTTTGTTTTGTGGGTTTATTTTGTTTGGTGGGTTTATTTTGTTTTGTGGGTTTATTTTGTTTTGTGGGTTTATTTTGTTTGGTGGGTTATTTTGTTTTGTGGGTTTATTTTGTTTTGTGGGGTTATTTTGTTTTGTGGGTTTATTTTGTTTTGTGGGTTTATTTTGTTTGGTGGGTTTATTTTGTTTTGTGGGTTTATTTTGTTTTGTGGGTTTATTTTGTTTGGTGGGTTATTTTGTTTTGTGGGTTTATTTTGTTTGGTGGGTTTATTTTGTTTTGTGGGTTTATTTTGTTTGGTGGGTTTATTTTGTTTGGTGGGTTTATTTTGTTTGGTGGGTTATTTTGTTTTGTACTGTAAGTCTCCAGAGTGTCTTTGACTGACTCAGGAGCACTGAAGCCAGAGACGCCATGTTGAGGAGTGATGATGGCGCCTGTCCTAAATGTGTGAAGACAGCTATGGGGCTGGAACGCTGGCAGCCCTGTGCCTCACCTCTTACAGTAGATGTTCTCTAAAACGAGTTCCCACACACCCCTGCCTGCCACATAATCCATAATTCATTTCTCTGCTTCGTTTGTTTTTCTGCAGATGAATGTGATAGCAGTCATTAACTCGTCATTTATGCGTCATTCTTGGGCTTCTCTCTCTCTCTCCTCATCCCCCCCTCTGTTTGTGTGTGTGTGTGTATGAGTCTGTCTCTCTCTCTCTTCTCATCCTCCCGTCTGTTTGTGTGTGTGTGTCTCTCTCTCTCCTCATCCCCCCCTCTGTTTGTGTGTGTGTATGTGTTTGTCTCTCTCTCTCTTCTCATCCCCCCATCTGTTTGTGTGTGTGTCTCTCTCTCTCCTCATCCCCCCTCTGTTTGTGTGTGTGTCTCTCTCTCTCCTCATCCCCCCGTCTGTTTGTGTGTGTGTGTGTATGTGTCTGTCTCTCTCTCCTCCTCCTCTCCCCCCGTCTGTTTGTGTGTGTGCGTGTCTGTCTCTCCCTCTCTTTCTCTCACTTCCCCCCTCTCTATCCTCAGCAGAATGGAAGTGTATATTCTTCCATTTATAAAAAGGCGAAGAAATACCAGGTGCTTAGTAATACTTTTGGCATACTGTGTAAATTTATTATGTAAAATGTCCAGTTTGACAAAAAAATAATTAAATAAATATAATACGAAAAAGGAACAAATAAACCTATTCACCTCACCAAGAAATCAATTCCTCAATACCATATTTAATAACAAAGAATCAATATCTGAAAACAGACCGTACATATGGGATATGCTTATTCTGCTGTTCTGTGTTTAGTGTAGGTTAAGAAGAGTGATTTGAGCTCGGTTTGAGTAAAACTGAATGTGGCACCCGAACAAGCCCCTGTTAAATATGTATAATGTCGCGCTGTCAAATTTTTTTAAAGAGCGGCAGCCAAGCACATGTCCAGAGCAATAAGCAGAGTGTTTCATCTTGATAAGAGCAGCGGGGGTTGTCAGATGAATTTGGGCAGGATCTGGGGTGATGCCCGCGCGGGGGATGGATGACCGCGAGCGGAGGGGGGCTGGGGTGGGGCTGGGGGGGGGGGGGGGGGGGCGGGCGGCGGCGGCGGTTCGTTAATCGCGCGAGCGGCTCATGGAATCCGGCGGCTTCGACTGGCGAGCGCGCGAAACGGGAGCGGCGGCGTCACGGAGACCGGCTCTGTTGTGCAAATTCGGGTTCCTCTGACAGGCCCCTCTCTGCCTCCCCTGGGACCTCTCCACCCCTCTGTACTCTTTTTTTCTTTCTTTCTCTCATAAAGACGGGCGCTACGGTAAATCAAAGGGTATCTGCAGGATCAGCTGCGCAGACAGACGTTCCGCATTAGAACCAGCACAGATCAAAAGCAGCCAGACCTTAGACCTCATGACGCAAGTGAGCAGCAACTGCAGCCTGCCTTTGTCTGGGGGGTCTGAGTGGAACGTGCGAGGGTGCTGCTGAAACATAAATGAGCGCTGCTAGTATTTTGGAAGGAGCTGCCTGCTGACTTCCAGGCCCCCTGACTTTCTGAGCTCGGTGGCTGGCTGGCTGCGCGTCCAGACCATCACTCCAATGTGGGGGAGAAATGATCAGCGATGCTGTGAGTCGTTCACCACACTGGTGCTAATGGAAGTCCCGTGCGTCTGTGCTGCACGCTGGACGTAAATCCACCTTCTGCACGGCATACTGCCGCCCTGTCAGAGAAGTTCTGTAGTCTAAATGTGGCCAGAATGTTATGAAGAAGCAAAGATTAATACCATGCTGCTGTTCTTTAATGCAATCATAAAAACACATGTTCTGTCAGTTCTTATTTTCAAACTACGATTTGAAAACACTATCTTTCTAGTCCTATATAAGCTGTGTGAATAAAGTTCAGTAGGCTACTATTGACACTGCATTCTGTACACGTGTGAAGTGGACTCAGCCCCCTCCTCCCTGTTGGCTGCCTATTTGATCAGTGTGAGAAACACACACATGCATTCCAATTAAATTAATCAGGGCCCCAGCCCGGCGAATCCACCTTGTGTGAAGAGAGTTCATTACCTTCTCCGCCGACAAGCCCACAGTGGAATGAATATTGAGCAACAGACACCGCGCTGCAGGAATAGATTTTTCTTTTCCCTCCACCATCCAGCCTCTTGAAATCACGCTCAGGCCACTTCGGATTTGGAGCCAATCAATGGGCCGTGCGAGGGGATGCTGGCCCTCGCCGTTTCCCCTGGAGCACATTTCCGGGGGGGAGACATTCTCAGTGTTCCAAACGCCTAAAAACACACGCAACACAAACGACAGCGAGAGAGAGAAAAGCATCTCCAGCGCGAGAGAAAAGCATCTCCAGCTCCAGAGAAAAGCATCTCCAGCTCCAGAGAAAAGCATCTCCAAGCGCGAGAGAAAAGCATCTTCAGCATGAGAGAAAAGCATCTCCAGCATGAGAGAAAAGCATCTCCAGCGCGAGAGAAAAGCATCTCCAGCATGAGAGAAAAGCATCTCCAGCGCGAGAGAAAAGCATCTCCAAGCGCAAGAGAAAAGCATCTCCAGCTCCAGAGAAAAGCATCTTCAGCATGAGAGAAAAGCATCTCCAGCGCGAGGGAAAAGCATCTCCAAGCGCAAGAGAAAAGCATCTGTAAATGGTAAATGGACTGCATTTATATAGCGCTTTTATCCAAAGCGCTTTACAATTGATGCCTCTCATTCGCCAGAGCAGTTAGGGGTTAGGGGTTAGGTGTCTTGCTCAAGGACACTTCGACACGCCCAGGGCGGGGTTTCAACCGGCAACCAGTGCGAGAGAAAAGCAGCATCTGCGCGAGAGAAAAACATCTCCAAGCACGAGAGAAAAGCATCTCCAAGCGCAAGAGAGAAAAGCATCTCCAGCACGAGAGAAAAGCATCTCCAGCGCGAGAGAAAAGCATCTCCAAGCATGAGAGAAAAGCATCTCCAGCGCGAGAGAAAAGCATCTCCAGCGAGAGAGAAAAGCATCTCCAGCGCGAGAGAAAAGCATCTCCAGCGAGAGAGAAAAGCATCTCCAGCGAGAGAGAAAAGCATCTCCAAGCACAAGAGAAAAGCATCTCCAGCACAAGAGAAAAGCATCTCCAGCTCCAGAGAAAAGCATCTCCAGCGTGAGGCCAGTCCAGGATGGGGGGGGGGGGGGCGTTTGTTTATTTCAGCGGAATTACCATGCGAGGACCCGGCAGACACGCCATCGCTAATCACCCATTATGAGCGCTTTCATCGTGATGAGATTATTCGGCGAAAAGGAGCTTAGTGCTCGTTTCGTGCGTCTTTCTCTCCTTTGTTTAAAAACTCTGACAGAATGGATCCACCTGCCAGCCTCTGAGACGCTGGTGCTGTTTGTGTGAACACACTGAAGGGCTGAAGTAATTAAACCCGAAACTAAAAGCCTTTTTTTTTCTTTGTATACGAGCCATCGAAGAGTAAGCATTTATAAATTTCCATATTTTACATTGAATCATTTCGTCAGCCTTGATAATGACCCGCACGCATATATTTTATTTCAGTGTGTATTGCTGGAGTAGTCCGCAGATTTTGATTTAGCCTTACGCGACTTCTTTTTTTCAAATATCCAAATGCCTAAAGCAATGAATTCACAGCACTAAAAGCCAATTACTGCATTTATGTCATGTTGTCATGGCGCCCTGAGAATGCCGCGCATTTACGATGATGCAAATTCATAAGAATTCCAATGATGCTGAAGCGGAGATTGCTCGATAAGGGGGAAAAAATCGAATTCAAATTCGAGCATAGGAACCCATCTCCCTGCGACAGGGGTTCCTGAATCCCTCAAAGCACATTACGGAACTTGATTTGCATTCCGTATTTGAACGTAATGTTGTTATGAATATGGGATACAAAATGGAAGGCTTGGAACCCACAACTATAACTCAGACCTGGACGCATTGTTCGCTGCTTTCCCTGATAGACTGGTCTTTTCCCTTCTCATTGTCTTACGGGAGAGCTGCCCATCGTAGTTTAACCCCCCAGCTATCTGGGCCTAATCCCGGCCCCAGTGGAGCGCGCTAGCCCGAGCCGTTCATCCAGCGGTCCGCACACCCAATGGAGCTGACCTACTTAACGCAGCCTGCATATTAATGATTAATAATTACCAGCAAACAAAATCCCTTTATGCCTCAAAATTGCATTGCAGGCCGGTTTGTTCCCAAATTACTGGCTCCTACGTTGTTGCGCCTGTTTAAATCCGTTCCTCAAAACTGCGTCCTCGTGCAGTTCGATTTGAATATTAACAGTGGTGAGAGAGCAGTGTGAGGTCACTGGCTGATTTTTACATAATCATTATCTTCTGTCTTTTTTATAACATATTTTTTGCCCGTAATAAATACACTCAGTGGAAAGAGGCCGCAGTCAGGATTGCTCGGTGGTGAGTTGTCTTCTTGAATTAGCATGCTACCGAGGCACGGTCATTGGAAAGCTGCTTTGCATTTCGATCTGCTTGTGTAGCTTTAAAGGGGGCTCCGTGTTTAGCATAGCTAGCTTTCCTGCCTGTAAGGAATACGAAATTAAGGTTCCCCGTTCCCTTCCTAATCCAGATATTGTAATGCATTTTGAAGGCTCCGCACAGATTTGCTCTAACCAGACTCTGTTTTGAAGTACACTAGACCAGAGGAGGACCTGAGTGCCGTGGCCAGCTAATGATTTATTCGAAACACAGTCGGAAAAGCTGTTCTCCTGTCGGTGTTATGCACCTTATATTGAGGCACGTTCCTGAAAGATCCACCTTAGGGGGTTCATTCAGGCTTTCTATCCAATTTATCATCATTTAGTTCAATCCACACCTGTTAACAATGACTAATGGGCAGGCTTCGATGTGATTGACCTCAAACAGGAAGTCTTAATTCATTACTTCTGTTGCGGACTTGACAGAAATCATTATAAATGGCTTTGTTTGAGGGGAGGGGTTTAGAAAGAAGTGATGATAAAAAAAAATAATTACAGCTACAAACTCATGTGCTTTGTGGACAAAGGCATTAGCAGTTATCACATTGCATACCGCTGACTTTCTATCTTTCAGTATTTAATTGGATTTTTTTCCCCCCCGTTTGTCTTCAGAGTAAGGGACTTCGCTCAGTGTTGTTACACGCTTGCTTTGTGATGTGTTTGCTCAATGTCAAATCGCCGCTTTTTGTCTTGCCAGGCCTGGCGTCAACCCCAGAGATTTTTTTTAAAAAAAACAAAAAACTAATGGACACTTTGGAGTGCGAATCTGCGGTCCCTCGGTTCCACGCAGTGCGCTTTTAGATGTAATTCGCTGGAATCGTTGAGTGTTTGAGAGACTCTCCAGCTACGGCCAGCCAACGACTCTCCGCTCAGCGAGATTCATTTGTGTTTATGAAGAAGCTCAGTGGCCCTGGTTCAAAAAAGAGGCCGAAGCCTGAAGTATACTGCTCTGTAAGACACAGCGAAGGAAGGGCTGCCTGTGTGCAAGATTCTGCCATTGCGCGAGAGGCCTGTTTTTGAATATCTCAATTCTCACACTTTGCTTGCGGGGGCTGCTCCATGCCGTCACAGAAACGAAAAAAAAGCTTTAATCACACGAGATGAAGGGTTGCTATTTTCTGAAAATGTTTTCTAAAGACAGACTCGGGGACATTAATGTTCTCTCGCTCACATGCACGTACTCACACACCCACACAACACATACACACACACACACACACACACGTCCTCATTTGCTTAACTGTAGGCTCAGATAATTATGCGCGTGTGTGTGTGTATGTGTGTGCATGTGAACAAGAGACCTTTAATCACAAAAAGATGAAGGGGTGTTTGCTCGCTCTCTGAAATTGTTCTCTAAAGGTCGATTGAGGGCCGTCATGTACATGCACACACACACACACACACACACACATAAATTGGCCAGATGATTTGAAATATAGATCCAGCGGTAGGTTGCAAAAAAAAGGTCACTGTAGCAAGCTGCTATTAACACTAGCAAGCGCAGGAGGGTTGTCCCTTACTGCACGACGTCTATGGCGGCACAGCCACCGCGGAATACAAAAACAGCTGCGGTTGTCCAGGTGTGCTCTTTTTCACCGCGACAGGGTAACGACCGTCAGGCGGGCGCTGCTTGAGCTCTGCACCTGGACCTGCTGAATCTTCTCACCCCCCTGTTTTTATTCCGGTCTGGAGTTACCGTTACGATTCTCTCAGGATGTCGCGATCTGCCCCAGCGCTCCGCCACAAGCGCACCGGCTCGCGAGATTCACCGTACGGTGCCTTCCCGAGTCTCTGCTGACCACTTAACAGAGCCCTGCTATCAACGCGACGCATGACCCTTGACCTGCTGATTGGGCTGCAGTTCACGTACAACCTCAGTTAGTAGTCGTGAAGGACCAATAAATAAATATGTGATTTCCACTAAATTTTGTTTGTTTCATCTTATGGTCGATTTTTCTGATTGGCACTCTTGTTATCGACTCGCTTATCTTGACACTTCCCCGCTCATCTCTTCCGTAAAAAAAACAACCGCCTTCCAATGAGGTAAAAGAAAACCGTACCCTGTGAAATGTTTGGTGCAAAAAAAACCAACTCGGAGCACTTTTGACTCTAATGGAGTACGTATCGCTCCTAACGGGCTAATATAAACACCGCGAGAGTTGACTTACCGCCGTTAGCGTAGATTTAGCGCTAGGAAATAGTTTTTTCGCTGCGTACCGTTCCTTGTTTATGCGGCGCTGTTATGGGAGGATGATGAAGGCTCCGTCACCCGAACCCGTGATATAAGGAGGCGTAATAAGAGAGCGGCTCCGCCTCCGGGACACCTTAGCCTGTCGGATCGACTCCCGTCCCCGTAAATCTGGCGTAAGTGGTTGCCATGGCTTTCCCCGGGGCCCCCGAGCCGCGCCTCTCGCCTCCACGCGGTTTTTGGACAGAGATCCAGCTTCCTGTCAGGCCTGCAGTTGTTTGGGGCTCCTCGAGGATGGGGGGTAGGTGCGGGGAGAGGGGGAGAGGGGGAAAGGGGGAGGGGGGGGGCAGGGGAAAGCGGTTGCATAACAACTCATCACTTTGAAGTGCCTCACAGGAAAGCGCTCGCTGGATAATGATGCTGCACTCGTAACGTTTCCCCGCTTTAAAGGGATAAATATCTAAGAGATGGAGGCCTCAGCTGAGTTGGGCTCATTTATTATTCATGTCTTTTCTAGTCAGGCATCGCTTCAGACACCCTTTCAGTCATCCCTCCCCCCCCCCCACCCCCATCGGGCTGGTTGACCAAACAACGGCAAGAGGCTCTGGGTGAGGAGCGACTTTGCTTTAATTTCGGCGCCAGACAGAAGGGAGATTCGGAATGGGCGCAGCTAGCTGTCCCTGTTGGTTTGATACATGACTGATTCTTGATAGGTTACCCAGAATTCAGCTCTGAGGAATAATTTTGTTTCTAATGTCAGGCGGTTGGGGGAAAAAAAGTAGTTTATTACTGGCTCAGGTGGGCATATCACCTCAGCTGCAGATTGAAAAATATATATATTTTAAACCCAGAGTGAAAATCATCTCCTCTAGGCTGTGAGAAGGAGAGAAATATAACTTTGAGCAGCTCAGAGTACACCACCTCCCTGATCCAGCTGAAGTTTATTGATTGAATCAAAATGGAAAGGACTGGACAAAGTATGTGTGGACTTAATACTGCTACTTTACAACTAGTAACTCTGCAACTGCAGGACCACCACCTCCCCAAACACTGCTGCACCATGTTGTATGTATGGTAGTTAATACAAGATTGCTTCCAGTATCAGTGTAACCAGTGCATAACATAGTAACATGTTAAGTGAAAGGCGCACCTCCCCCCACCTGTACAACTCTGGCATTTCTATTGCGTCACGTTTGTATAGATACTGCTATTCAGTCTTCATAACAGGACGATATCAGGGGTAGCTTCTTATACCTTGCAACCAACGCTATCCCCGGCTCACAGGTACACAGAAATATTGGGGGGGGGGGGGGGGGGGGAGGTGGGGTAAGAAAGGAGACACCTCTCTTCCATTTCCTTCCGACTCCTGGTTATGGAGCAGAAATGTAGAGCTAGGTTAGATGTCTGCCCTGCGAGTCTGGTGTATCGGGATAAGAGTCCACCTTGGGCACTTTGTGGATATTTTAGCCTAATTCTGTTGTGCTGATCTTTGAAAGGTCCTCTGATTTCTATTTGTTTATTATTAATTTTTTCAATACTGGTGGTTTTGGCATCTTTTCAAATTCTGCCGTTGCCATGGACATCTGTAACCGCTCAGCTATTTGCGGAAAGGTTTTCTCCGTCCTCGGCCTGGGAGTCATTCTCTGTGCGCCGCCAGTTTGTGTTCCTATTAGTTTGCCCTAGCCTATCCTATTTCTGTTATACTTCATCTTTCTGACAAAATTGTCAATAATAGCTCTTTTTAAACTGCGAAGAAGCGTTTTTGCTGAAGAAATGTATTATTCAGGTACTTTCTGCATCTTCCTTGTTGCATGATACATCGCTGGTGGCTTTGGATTGGGAGAGCCTTTAGCAAGGTCTGGTGGATTCAGTTATTAGTAAATTATTGTGAATTGTCTGTTTTTCTATGAAGAACAGTAATTAGAGTAGAAAAAACAGCGATACCCTCAATGCCATGAGATGAGTTACTGAGTTCAATTGAAATAAATGTATTGCAGTAAAAAAGTGTATTGTCATACTTCACTATATATGGGCAAACATGAAGATTATTGCCACTTTAAGTTACTGCAGTACATAGTTGTTATGTACATAGTGTATTTTTTATTGTTATATTCCCTAAAAAGCCCAAGTATACTGCATTTCTGTAAGGGTAATGACCTTGTCATAAACACTGAGGTAGGTAGCGAGAATGAGCTTGAGGCCTTTCCCTGTGCAAAATGCTGCAGTAGGAAAAAAAAAAAAAAGAAAGTTTAGACTATTTAGCATCAAGAAAAAAACAAAAAAAAATCAAAAGGAGCATCCCTGCTTGTCTCTGCCGGCAGTACGTTTCAGAGCAGTGTCAAATTTCCCTCACATCAGCACCTGGCCCTCGGGGTTCTGTGAGCGGAGCTCTGAGTCAGTGCCTTCTGAGGGCCCTCTGAGGAGAAGGCTGCTCAGCATCGCTGCAGCCGTGAGAGGAAGACCACCTGTGTGTCTTCCTCCGGCTCCGCCCCTTTTCCGCCGGCTCTGCTGACGGACACATAAATAAATAAATAAATAAATAAATGAATAAATAAATAAGTGGAGCCCGAGCGCCGGTAACGGCTGTCTGGCCTTTAAACCCGGGTCCGACCCGCCATCTGTGAAGACGAACTGCCAGGCTTTCTTTTCCGGGATTACGAACCGGCAGGCTCTGCCTGCAGAGGAGGGGACGCTAACGCATTAAAATACCTGCCCCCGCTGCAGCCTGGACCCGGGCTAACCAAGCTCGGCTAACGTCCAGAGCGTGAATGCGAAAAAAGAAAGGTTTTTAAAATGCGTGTGAAGCCGCGCCGGGGGTCGCCACGGCGACCTTCGCTGGTTTATCGCCTGTCTTTGCGCGGGTGTGTGTGTGGGGGGGGTGGTGGTGGGGTGAGGGGGCGGGCGCACCGCGGCCCGTTTGCCCTGATTGAGAGCGTTGGCGGGGAAGCGGCCTCGTCCCGCGCGTGTGGACGGAACCCTGGGAGCGCCGCGCGGCGGGGCGGGGCGGGTTGAAATAGAGACGCGTGGGCCGGCCGAGGCACCTCCATCCATCAGCCGCCCACCGACGAGGCGGTTAGACCGAGCGCTCGCCTTTCCCATCACCCCCCATTCGTCTGCCGAGCCCGCCTCTAAATCACCCCGACCGGGAAAGAGAGGCCCGTACAGGAAGATGGAGCGTCCCTTATGACTGGGGTTCCCAAGCATCCAGAGCTAAAAACCCACTGCATGAGCAAATACATTTACACTTATTGTACCTTAGCTGGATGTCTATTCAAAAATGAAAATAGATTATTTTTTTTTACACATTCCACAGTACTGGCACATGCCCATTTCAGTGCAGTGTTTAGCTTTGCTATTGTGGTTGTCTATGGAAGAGCCGTTACATGTGTTTTGATATGTACCTCACCATTGACCTTCTCTGAAGACATGCCAGTGGGCCCCAGTCCACACTTTGGGAGCCACTGTTGTACAGTTCCAGAGGCCTGTGCTTTATGGCAGTGAACACTTCATTCATAAGTAGGCACTGTCACATGGCACCTGTCTAAATTAGTGCTCTCATTACGTATAAATGCTATCTTGTCTGTAGGTAATCAGAGCACTCATTTAGTCAGGAGAATGGCGAGCATTGTTGGGCTGAATGGCCTGTTCTTGTCATTATGTTATGCTACATGGATTTTACTCAGAGGGGAAACTGTGGACCAGTGTGCAGTCACATAATGGTGTATGCAGTGTAAATACTCAAATACTAATGATGGCGATGTTTACTACGTACTGCTGAGAGTGAACAGGAGGGAGTTGGGGGAACGTCACATTTGGATTCTATGAATATCTCACCGGGTGATGAATCTGATTAACGCGCTCGCACTTAAAATTCCGGTGCGTTGCCTGTAATGCTTTATTAAAACAGAAGAATCCTTTCCGTCGGGTTCTCTGTTAAACGAACCTTGCTAATAGAACAGCGTGCTCGATGTTACCGAAGTTGTCTGCGCGAGGAAATTAAAAACTCTGCTGGGTGAAACGGGTTTGTGGTAAACCGTGCCTGCTTCGTTCCGTTTTTCCAGTCTCTTTTTTTTTCCCCCCCGTCGGCCCACCTGCGCACCTGCGGTTAAACACGGGAGGGGCGAGGCGCTGCTCGCGCCCGCCTGAGAGGTACCGCTGAGGGGGGCGTTAAGCGTGATAATGGCTGCGGAGGCATGCGGGAGCCCCCGGGTTCGGCTGCGGTTTTTTTTTTTCCCATTAGCATGCGGGAACATCTGCTGCGCGCCGCGCTGCGGCAGGTGCGAGATGCGCCGGGCTGACCCGCCGTCCTGACGAGTCTGAAAGCTGCCAAATCGAGGTTTTAATCCCCCCTGGTTAGGAAGCCGAGGCTCGCTGCGCTGTGCCGGGCGGGGCGGGGCGAGAGGGTCCCCCCATCCATCCCCCCGTCTCCCGATTGGACGCGGCGGTGGCGGGTTCCCGATCGTTCCCAGCAGATCTCGTTTCGACAGGAAGCCGCGACGGGCTTCTCTGCCTGGGCTTGCTCTTAGTCGCGGTTGGACCCAACGCGTTTTCTACGTTCTCCAATGGCTGCAGTAAAGTAAAGGCACGGCAGCCGTGGTGATTAATTCGGTTGTTTGGCAAGCAGTAATGATAATAAGCATTTTACTGGACGACAGGGAATTGGGGGGGTAAAAGGTAAATGGAATTAATTGCCTCGTAAACATATGAAAATTCTCACGTGGGACATTTCGGGGGGGGGGGGGGGGGGGGCATTGGGGCTACAGTACACAGCTGGAGACTCAGATGTGCTGAACCCTGAAGGAGCAGGAGGAGGGAGAGTATATGATGATGTGCATTATAACCAATCATAACGATCAGCAGGCCTGCTTTTCCACAGGGGGACGTCTAAAGAGCGCTCTGACACAGCAAGACGGCATGACCCCAATCTGACTCGCTCAGGAACGTCCGGAAAGGGGATCGGAGTGCATGAGGGCTAGAGGATGTTTTTGGCGAACACGAGAGGAGGTGGCATCCCAGCGAATGCTGAATGTCCAATGTTACTGGAATGTCTCATCAGTGTTCTAACATTGCCACTACATGGCAGCACCGTTGTGTGGACGTTTTATTGCGTTAGCTGGGACGGCGTTGTAGCTCCCGTACACTGCTGGCCAGTGTCAGGTTGGGCAGTGCCAGATGCTTGTGTCCCTCTTGTCAGCGGCGCCTCGTGTGTATTGTCTGTTGAACACCCTTCCTTTTTGACCAGGCTCGGGCTCTTTGAAATGCAGCCGCCTGCGGTACGTGAGCCTGCAGCTGGACTTATCTCAAGCGCGCTGATGCGTACCGCAGAATGTGCTTGCCTAGCATAGTTTCAGACCCAGCTCTCAATGTGCCCCAAGCACGCCAGGTTCACGGTCCTCCGCAATGCCCCAGACAGTTTTCATACAGAGAAAAAAACTTACTCCACCATTTCACATAGATTTTTTTTTTTAGTTAGTTATTTGGTTAGCAATGTTACAGACCACCACCTTTTGTTTATGTTGATCAACAGGTCTGTTTCTCCTTATTTAGCTAAATTGTATAAGAAGTGGGAGTGCAAGCTTCTTACACATGTTTTTCACTGTTTTTTCCCCCAATAATTTTCACTGTTGCTGGTCACTTTTCAGATCTCCTAAGGCATCCATGCTTTGCATCGATTTAAAATTGTATACCAACAGTTTCGGTCTTATTGTTATATGGGCATATGATTATGCAGCTAGCTTGCTTGATATGTACAGAAGAGTAGGAATTGCTTATCGGACCAACTCCAATAGTTAAATCTATTGTAAAATATTTATGGTAAAGTTATGGACAGATGGTATTCTGCATATGAAAAAATGAAATATGGAACTTTCACATTCACTTCAGTGAATGTAAGCTGTTATTTTTCTGACAGATGAAAAATCACTTAAGCAAGATTGACCAGTCTAGTGCAGTGGACATTTCAGAAAAGAGAAATGAAGCACAAACTCGCATTTGGATGGTCTACTGTAAGCAAATGGCAGGCAACCTGGCACTAGATTCACCAAACACATATCTCACTTTTTCTTTGTCTATTCATAGTAAAGACATGAAAAGTAAAAAAAGATGTGAGATTTCTGGTTTAAGGTGTAGGGGGGAAAAAAAAGTCAGCTTTCTTCTTGACAATTGCTTTATGTCATTAGCGAGACTGAATATAAAAGCTCCCTAATAAAGATCTGAATGTGTGAATGAAGACGTTCTATTCCAATCTTGTGTCCGGCCAATCGACCTGTCAACGCGCCAAGATAATGTAATTAAGTTAGGTCATGCAAATTATGCCGGGATTAAGAACACAACGGCAGAAGCTGTTGCCATGGAGGCACTAATCAGATTTTGGAGGGAAGGAGGATTTGCCACAAAGCCGCTGTCTGTAATTCGGGACCTTGCTCACGGCAGTGTTAGATGGCGGTGCGTTGCTAATCTTCAGACAGGTGCTGTCAAAAGAAAGAAAATAAAAAATAAAACTTGGGTTTTGCGGTTAAAAATGAGCCCCGGGTGTTTGGTCTGCTTGTGCCGACGTTCCGGAGTTTCGCTGCTGAGTGAGCGGTCGGGGCTCTGGCGGGATTTTTTGGGGGGGGGGGCAAAGGGCGTCCTGCCTTTAGAGCCGAGTGGCTGAGTGGCCACGGCAGTCACACGGTCAGGCGCGTCCCGCGGTAGCTGGGGTAGCGGTTTTCGCCCCGCAGCCCTTAGGCTCCTGCACACCGGCGTAATGGGGTGTGGGAGGGGCCGCGGGATCAGTCTGGAGATGAGCAGGAAGGGAGGGTTTACTGCTGGGGAGGGGACGTAGCCGTCGGGGCTGTCTGTTCCTGTCGGCCGCCCGCGCGGCCTGCGGCTCGTCTGAGAGCTGTCCCCGGGCCGGAGCGTCCTGCCCCGCGCAGACGCTCGCCCCGCCTGACCCCGCAGCCACGCGCGCTCCGAGCCTCCACGCCGTGCTCCGAGCCTCCACGCCGTGCTCAGATCCGTCGTTTGAAGCCCACGGGGCTCTGATACGCCGCGTCCCGCTCGGCTGCCACACGCGAGCGATATCTCTGCCGATCGAAGTCGCGAAAAACAGACGCCTGGTCTGGCAGATGCCTTCGGTCCTCCTGAGATGCGAATGTGGATGGCGGTAAAAAGCTCTAAAAGACCGGTTTGGACTCTGGGCTTCCTTTATGGCTTCGGCCGCTTGCCCTGGTGCGGCCTGTAGGGGGCGCTCCACTGAAGGCGGCCGTCTTTCAAGGTTAGCCGAAATGAATGCGCCCAGCCCCCTGCTTGTCAAACCCAAGGCCTCATCACTGGATTTTGCGTCCCAGCAAAGAGGACGTAAGTTGGAGGCGGAGTCGATAATTCAGGCGGTAAACCGTAACGCGGTAATACGAGTCGTATTAAAAGCAGAGAAGAACAGGAGTACGCGCCGCACCCCAGGCACGAGCTGGCTCCTCCCCCTCCACACTGCCTACCTGGGGTGACCCAGTCCTGACTCCTGAGTAATCCATTTTACAGCCGAGGAGCTGCGCTCCATAAGCTGAGTGATCAGCATCGTGTTAAACTAATAAAGGGGGAGTTTAGGGGGGGTTGTCTTTTTTTGCACTGTGCCATCATCCCCCTCCCTTCCCCCCCTTGCATCCCCCCCCGCCCCCCCTCCCGGGTCCTTGCCAAACTCCCCCCCCCCCTTTCCCCCTGCCTCTCTCTCCCAGATTCTCTGCCGCACTGCAACTGCACTGCAGAGACTCTGACCTTACTGGCAGGACAGGGTGAAATAAACAGTGAGGGAGCTGGGGGGGGCGGGGGGCACCTCTCCAGGGGCTCCCCAGTGTCTCCCCAGCCTGACCTCACACCCCCTGTGTTTATCTGTCCCAGTTCTGTCCCACCGAATGTCCTTCTGGACTCAAAGCCCACCCCTTTCCAGCTAACCCGAAGGCCTAATCCCTTCCTGCAGCGCGTCTCTGCTATTGGCCAGCCTGAAACGACATGTCAACTGCCTCCCACTGCTGAAAGGACAGGAGAGTGAGGGCTCATACGCCTCACAGTAAACACACTGAGCCGTCCCTTAAACCGAACTGTTCGACCAATCGAAACGCTTTGGCCCGCGCGGCCGTCTGCAGCGACTGGTTCTAACCGCAGGGTGATTGACAGCAGTGGAGTAGCTCTGCCCGTTTCTTGGCTTCACGAAAAAGTGTCACTCGCTTCTGAAAACAACCGTCCTCTCTTACTCCATTATCTCTGTGTGTGTCTCCTATTGTCAATTCATCTCCACGTCTCTCCGCTTCTCTGTGTGGCATCAAACCGCATTTAGAAAGCCATTAAATTAGATAGAATCCCAAATATGATTTACTGTCCCACCTGGGCGCACCACTTAGGTCAATGAAAGCCTTTGGCGGGGCCCGTCTGTGTTTGCTCACCGTGCCGCTGAGATGATGAATTCCTGTCCGGAGCGTCGCTCTCCCGCTGCAGCGGGAATAGACCGGATCGGGCCGGCGTTCCCCGGCGCTCCAGACGCTCCCAGCGAGCTGTCCGGACGTGGGCGGCGGTAACGGGGGGGGGGGGGGGGGTGTTACCCGGTGGGCCACGGTGGCCCTCTCTGTCTCTGTTTTCCGCGGGGAATAAATAAGCCCCACGGCGCGTTATTAATGATGTGGCGTGGGGCGCGCGGCTAGCCATTAGCGGTTGACGGCTGGCATCGATCCAGCTTGCAGCCGCCGCGGCAACCGGGGAACCTCTCGCCGTACTTCAGGCCATTGGGCCAGGCTGGGGCAGCGCCGGAAAAAAAATTAGCAAATCGATCAGCGGCAGGTCGACAAAGGCAAAGCAGCACGCATGCAATGACAAAGCGGCACGCAGGCACACAATGAAAACTTTTTTTTTTTCTTTTTGCCTTATTGTGGTCGTGTTCACGTGTGAAGATCTGCGCGCTGTTTGCATGCGAAAGGTGTGAATTCGCACTTTGTGCTGTTCGTGAGTGTAAAATAAAACACTCGCTGGGATCTAAGAGTGTGGTCAGCATGAGGCACAAGGTGGTTTCCTCCCACACCATCGCCACGAGAAGGAAAACAATAGGGCCTCAGCTTACAGCAGCTTTCCCACCGAAAGCCTCGCTTTCTGGGCTGTGAGGCCCAGCTGTTGCTATTATTATTTTGCTGGTTCAGGACTCAGATGATCAGATCAGACCAAAAGTCCACCAGTTAATTTGTTGATTTGATGTTCATTTCCGCTTTTCCGTTCACAGTGAGAGAACGTCATCTCATTCAGGCCTTGCGTTTTAAGTACACATCACATGTGAACAGAACGCACCCTTAGACGCCATGCTGTCGCTATGCTGGTGGTCCAGGTGGACCCTTCACTCTAACTGCAAGGAGAGCCTTTGGCTGAAAGACAGTTATGCTAATAGAGCAGCCCAAAAGGCCCGTTACCATGACCCTGAGGAGCTCCCCGGCCACACGGCAGTGGTCAGCAGCTGGATGTGTGGGCTGAGGACCAAGCCCACCTGTCAACGCTGTCGTCCCACTACACAGTGCTTCTGTTCCCCAGGAATGCAGAACAAATTCACAAATTTGAAGCTACGTCTACGTTCACCATTGGCATTGAACTGCATTTGCAAGCAGTTTTATGTACAAGTGGGCTTTACACCCACTTGTACTTTTCCTTTGTTCTTCAGGAGGCTGTCTAGCCTTATTTATTATTAAATAAATAAGACAAATTTTGTCTTATCTTCCTAAGACCTGGCAATTAATGCTTGTTCCCTGTAGGGGGCATGAGTCTTTGGTCTCCATTTCAAGTCAAGAACCATATATTCTACTATGCTGAATCCTACACCACAAGAGACATTTGATAAAAACAAAATCAATAATATTTGTGAAAACATTTCCACTGCAGCAGGTTTTTGTCATCCAAGACACTCATATTATGTCATTTAAATAAATGAAAATGCTTGACCTTTTTTTCCAGCCGGTTCTCAGGAGGTTGAAACAGTCATCATTGAGTCTTTTGTAATTCAGGCTATTTTCGCCAGGCTGAATAGGTCGCTTATCGGCCAATAAACTGGCCCCGGCAGGGGTGTTTCCACGGCTTTATCTGAATTCCCCGGCAATGCTATCTGTCAGTGCCAGGTAGCTGGTGATATATGCTAGCACCTGGAGTACAGTCATGCACCGCGTCCCGGTCGGATCAGGGGAAATAATGGACTCCCATCGTTGTGGAATAACGGTGCCTGGAGCTGGGAACGAAAGGGGCGGGCGGGGGGGGGGGGGGGGGGACATTTTAATTTCTGCATGTGGCCATCTGCTGTCGTCTGTTTTTAGAGACGGCCTACATGGCGGCGTCATCCTCGCCGCGGACACGCCCGGGAACCCCGATACCGCGAGGCCCCAGAACTGCGACACACCTTCCCCTGCCCCCCTACCCCCCCCCCCCCCCCCCCCAGCCCCCCGGCCCCCCGGCCCCCCAGCCCCCCCCCCCCAGCCCCCAGCCCCCCAGCCCCCCAGCCCCCCAGCACCCCCAGCCCCCCAGCCCCCCAGCACCCCCAGCCCCCCGGCCCACGCCCCATTTCTGCTGTTAGAAATGAACCTCGCTCTGAAATCCGTTCTGAGGTCAGATGCGCAGTCCAAAGGAAGGAACGCCCTGGGCAGTGTCTGGATCGGCGCCCTTGCCTACTGTGGAGTATACAAATTGCCTACAGGTTATACAGCTATACAGCTTGTGTACTCAATAGTAGGCAAGTGTGCTGATATGGACACAAATCAGACAGGACTGAGGTTTCACAAACCAATCAAAAAGAATTTGCTCTCCACAGCAGAACACAAGGATTGGCTTGTATCACTGAGCGTGTAATAGCTCCGCCCTTTTTTTTTTGCGCGGCGGGGTCTCATCCTCCACACGACTGGCTGCCGGCGGTTTCTCTGCGTTAGCTGCGGCGGGGCGGGAGCGGGAGCGGGAGCGGTGATTCATGCGCCGCTCCTCCGCTGCGCGTGAGCTGCGCCTCAGCGGGTGAGTAATGCAGCTCTGCAGCGGTGGCCGTGTCTTTAATAAACACTGCTTGGGGGGGGGGGGGGGGGTGCGCTGTACACGGGCCGCGATCATTAACAGAGCTCTGATCAGCACTGATGTAACGAGGGGCTTTTTTTGGGGGGGGGGGGAGACAGCTTGTAAAACATTGTAAACAACCCATCCCCTGGCTCACTCTGTGCCAGCTCTGTGAGCAAGGAGAACATGCATCTCCAACTTCTCTGTGAGCGAAGATACGTCCCCACCTTCCACCAACCAGAGTTCTCAGTTGTTACAAGAGGCAAAGCGTGACTCCGGGCTTGAGAAAATACCCTAGTGAAAAGACTGGAAAAGCCAGCCCTGTGTGAACAGCCGCAGAATCAGAAGTGTCCAGCTGATTTGTTGAAATCTTCTCATCAGACATAAAAGGAGCCATTAAAACCCTGTTCCCAGGCCAGTTAAGATATGGGATTTAATGAAACGGCTGCTCGGTTTGTGTTTTTACGGGGAAGTAGACATTTTGTAGTAGAATGAAAATGTTCCAGGCACCAGAGCTTTCCACCCACGTACCCCCCCCCCCCCCCCCCCCCCCATCTATAGCACAGCTCCATCTAACTCATCCCACTTCCAGTCGTTATCTGGCGAGGGCGGCGGTTTCCTGTGCCGACCGGTGTCTCGTGCCCGTCCCTAATCACTCACGGAGTCCTGTTCCCGATCACCGCGGGAAACGGCCCGAGTGTGGAGAAACGGCCCGAGTGCGGGTTTGAAGAGAGGGGAGGACTGACGCGAGCGGGGAGGCGTGCGGCGGTGGCGTAGCAGTCAGTTACTCTCAGCCTCTCTGTCAGCCTCCGCTCTCCCTGTGCTGTAATTCACGGAGTGCCCGTGACACGCAAAAGAGGGGGAAAACCAGACATTGCAGGTGAATCTCATTCCTCACAATAACCATTACTGCCACACACTGTGCGTGGCACTGCCTCTGGACACGGGTGTGGGTTTTTTCGAGATGGCCTTTAAACAAATACTGTAAGACGTTGCGAATGGCCGTTGTTTTGAAATGTTCACACAAATGCATGAAGATTTATGTATTGCATATTCATTCAGACAGCCCAAATGCATATTGACATTATCGGTCGATGTCAGAGATCAGTAGAGAGCATGTAGCACTCTGGCTCTGAACCGCATCCCTGAGCAAATGCTCATAGATTAACTTTTAAGGGCCTACGATGCAGGTCGTGCAGCAACAAAAACGCAGCTCTTGGATGAAGTTCTGCGAAAGTTAGCTAGTTTTGCATTTCCCACTAAGTGTGTTTGCAGACAGACGCGCATGAATAAAAAGGCTGAATCCGCTGGAATCCCCAGAAGCAATAGACTGGCCTGTTACAAAAATAAATACGGAGAAAACAGCACAAAACTTTACTTTTTTCGGTGCGCGGGTAGTCTGAGATGAGAAAGCTACTTGTCTCGCTTTTTTAAATGCGAAGTGATTGATGAAGTACCGGGGAGTGTGAGTCTTGCATTGGGAGAGAGAGAGAGAGAAAGAAAATCAATTCCTCCCGCTGCATCCTGCTGGCAAGAGCAAACACTCATTATAATGCCTCTGTCCATATGGATCAGCAATGGAATGCGATGGCAGTAAATAACATATGCAATATTACGGACTATTTTTGTATGACCTCTTCTTGGTTGCGCTATTCAGTGGGGACGCCTGATTTTTAAGGGGGGGGGGGGGGCTAATGACAAATTAGAGGTGCTGCTAGCCGAGGAAAGATGGCTTCATTTGCGCCAAGGTGCACTGTTGCTGTGGGTGGTCCAGTTCTACCAAGACGATGCATTACTTTGTACAATTGCGCCTCTCGTTCTGTAGCAAAGTAGAAAAGTAATGTAATTATTCTGGGTGTTGTATTTAAAGTAGGCTGCTCGCAAACAGAAATCAAGCATTATTAGCAGCATATTAGAACACTGCCAGATCTTAAAGAGTCTCACTTCACCGTGTGCGTACACCCACGCAAGTCTGTGAGATTGACGTAAAAATACGTCTTTTTATTATTCTATTATTCTCTCCCGTCAGTGGCGCACGTACACAGTTTCAGGACCCTGGGATAATGTAGAATCTCTTTCCTGCGCATCAAGACTAACTTATAAAATCTAATTATGCCATTTCTGATCGACTGACGAAATCAGAGCCTTTTTATATCTCAGTCGTGATTGCCCCCTTTATCCTGGAAACCAGGAAAATGTCCGTACTGTATGTTACCTCATTATCTGGAACAACAGGTACAGTATCAGATGTACGACGTAGAATATGAGGCTTTGCTGCACAGGTTGTGTGTGTTTGGCTGTATTTCAGTTTAGTGTAATATGATTTCTGAGGACGCAAAAAGTAGCGCAGACTTATTTTCTGTTCTAAACAAAACAAGCCCTTTGTCATCCCTTGAACTAAAACTTGTGATGAAATCTAGGTTTGCCTCTAGCTGGATATTTGGACTAACAGCCCGTATATAAGGTCTTATAATTGACACAGAGGCCAGTGTGCAGCAAAGAAAGGCTTCCGTCTGACATTAGGCTCCACACACGTCATCTTCTTGCTTAGAGAACGATTTCTGGAAGTGCCGTGAGCCGAATTGTTCGCCCAAAAAATGCGGCAGAATTGTGTGAGGCAGAAAAAAATAAGAGAGCGAGTGTTTACGTTAGCGGGTGGCGCACTTTATGACAGTCTCACTGAGCCTTCCCCCCATCAGAGCTGTACGTACTGTAGCTTCTCTACCGCAACCAAATCGTATTGGATATTGAAATCTCGCTGCTTCTTCTTCTTCTTTTTTTTTTTTTTTTTAACTGTCCGTGAATGTGTTTTATGCACGTTGTTGTAATGGCCGTGATTCACCGAGACTGAACGAGGTCATAATAAAATCTCGCCGGAGAGTGATGGAACGCTCAGTCACAGTGGCGTCTGAGCTGCTGTGGCCCGCATCGATTTCGGTGCCCGGTCTCTTTGAACGATTTAATCAGAAGCCTTAACATGACATAGCTGTGACATTATATCTGAAGGTAGCGGTGCCAAACCTTATGGATATCTCACACGAACCGCCTCAGAATCCATTTACTACAGTGAGGGAATTTTTTGAGATGAAATCTCTGCTTGGCTGTCATCTCACCGGCTTGGGGGCAGCCGAGGTCTGAGCAGGTTTGGGTTTTATCTGGGTAGCTGCACACGGAGGCTCGAAACTGCGTTAGCATAATTGGCTGAGGAGGTGACAGCTAATAGATCCCTTCAATGTCCTTTGCAAAGTTAAAGTCTCTCAAAGGATATAATATTTTTTTCTGCAGTTTCAAAAAACGGCTTAGGCGGGACCGTTAGCAAATAAATATGATTTGGTGTCCTTGTCCTGCAGATACAGGAGGCAGAAGGACACAGAGGTAGTTGTTGAGTAGCCGTGGTCATCGGTATTCTGCGTGTTGCTTCCCGTACATTAGTTCCTCTGTAAACTTTCACTGCGGTGATGGACAGTCGCAACCGCGTCACTGGTGAGATATGTGCAATTCAAGCATTTCTCTGCTTGTTGTCAAGGTGAACTCAGGTTAGTAACTGAGCATGAATCAAAGGAATATCAGTTATTAAAAAGAAATGTTCAGGAGGATGCAGACCTCTTTTCTGACTGGTGTTTGAACAGTAAGAAACTGAAAAAACAGACATACAGTACACTACAGAACAGACATAGGGAACCGAGTCCTACACTGTGTTAGATCTGTCATAGGGCCTTATGGAAGCACATACACATGTACACACACATATGGACACACTCACACGTCCATGCGCGCACACACACGGACACACGTCCATGCGCACGCACACACACATACTCATGCACACACACACATCCATGCACACTCACACCAGTGCGCACACACACACACACACACAGAGCATACCTAAGGTAGGAAGAGAGAGTTCACAGGGCATCACACGCAGGTAAACAGGACGGCAGCCTGATATTTGAAATAATAGCAGGCACGTCTAGAATATAAATGTAGCTGAACTCCACAGTCCTCTGGTCAAGTCTATTTTCCCAATGCATTCCAGGTCACTGGTCTCGAACCTTGCAGCTACAGTGACTTTATTTGAATCACTCTCTCTGTATTCTCTCTCTCGCATTGCCTACCACCACCAGCAGCCCAGAAAATTGTGATGGAGCTTTTTGAATGTCCTGCGAGAGATTATGACATTTCCATTTTTCCGTCTAATGGGAGCAGAGCACGCCCAAATCAGCCGGCTGTGTTTAATCTGTGGTGAGAGGAAACCGAGGTCTCTTTGATCGTTCAGAAGGAACCGCGCAGAAGCGCCGCGTTATTAATTTACGAGATTATCGTTTGTCGATAGGGGAGATGAGATGAGACGAAGGGAGATGTTTACATTCTGGAGGAGTTCTTCGCCACCACACGGAAACGATGAAGCGTTATTAATAAGCGTACATTCGTCGGTGGCGGAGTGTCGTTCTCGGGGAAACATCAGAGGAGCCGTCGACTCTACGGCGCGGTTCGAACGAGCGGCGACCGCTGTGGCTGGCCAATGACGATCGATCGGCCTGAAAACACTTTCTTTACCGCTAGCGCGTCGGTCTGCTGCCGCAACGGTCGCGTTCACGGATCGTTTTCGCCGTCGCCTTATTGTTCTCGTTAAGCAGCGGAGTAGCCCCGGCGGCGCCGATATATTTAGCGCTCCGTGCTAACGTCGACGCAAGCGCTAATCGGTTTAACTCCGCCTTTTTAATTTAAGCAGACGTGTCTTTCTCCCACACGAGCAACTCACGGTAGTGTGCGCCCAAGAGAAGTGTACTGTAGCACAGCCCCTTGTGTCTTTATTGTACCGAGAACTGACTTTTGGAGGAGTTATGATTTTAATGATCAAAATCCTATATCAGGGAGCTCAGTGGTGTGTTATTGGAGTGAGGATGAGCCCCTTTGGATAATGCCTGTTTTTACATTTCTTTTTAAAAAATTTTTTTACATTTAATATTTTCAGGAGACTCCCAGCATCTTTGTGCATGTCTGATTTTTCATTTCCTTTATTATGCCTTGCTAGCCTCATTATCATCCAATCACAAGTGTAGTCATTTAAAACTCCTGATATGTGGAAACCTTGCATTTAGCAGGGAATGGTGTTTTTGCCCTTGCACAAAAAAATAATATCCTGAAAACATATTGAAATAGAGTATATTATCAACATGCAGTATGTGAATTTTTAACCATTTAAAACTGAGTTTTAACTAAACATGTAAATACCAACATGCCATTTCTAGTGTGAAACTTGAGAAAACCATAGCATGGTGTAGCATTTCTTTTCACATTTTTCGTTGTTTGCTCTTGTTTTCTGCCCTCCATTCCTCATGGCTGGTGTTGCTTCTGGTTGTCCCCGGTTGTTAAAACCCACACCTGCGCCCCGGAGGGGGCGGAGCATAGGTCACGCCCAGCGTGATGAATTCTCTGTGTGCCCGTCAGAGGAAAATGGAGGAGTCCAAAGGCCGCTGCTGCAGCTGCATGTGGTCGGCCCCGGCACTGCTCCTTAATTAGTCTTGCTCAGAGCTGTATCTTGAACTCGTGTCCTGCATCGCGAGCTTGAGGATTTTTTTTTTTCTGGAGGAATTTACTTTTTGCTAATGAGGATGAAACTGATTTGTTTTTTTGTTTTTTTTTTTTCCCGCAGGTGAGCCGCGCAAATTCGACCCGACATTCAGAGGTCCTACTCACAACAGGTACGCTCTTTCAATCCCACAATCCTTTGTCTGCTTCTCAGCGATGGGCCGGCCTGTCAAAAGGCTGCCTGCTTGTCTGTGCACGCTGTGGTCCGACAAGCCATCCCAGGCTCTCCATTGCTGGCCATGTATTGTGCAGCCGTCCTGTCGTGTTCCAGCCCTTCTTGTTTTGTCAAAGATGTGTCAAACTACTGAAGGAACAAAAAAAAAGGGCTCCCCTAGTGGCCAAACATAATAAATGTATTTGATCAAGATGGAAAGGAGAACATCAATGAATGAATTGCCAGCGCTGATTGACAGACTGCCATTAAATCCCTGTCCTCAAAGCTGTAGTCTGAATTTGTGGGCGCTCTGCAGACCTTTCCAATGTCCGCGTTTGTTCTGTGAAAACATCTCCCTTTCCTGGGCCTCCGTTACCTGGCAGAGTGGCTGCAGCAGCAGCAGCGCAGGCTGAAGAGTTGACACGTCGCGCGCGAATCGGGAAAAAAAAAAATCGGTGCAGGTTAGTCACGGATGTGACTGGAACGCCCCGAACCCGCCCGCGCGTTTCAAAAAAACGGGTCAGCCGCCGAGCGGCGGACAGGTAACGAGTCGCTAAATAAATAACGAGCCTCCTCAAAGCCTTAATTGAATTTGCCCGGCGGGAACTGGCCTTGGAAGTGCGCGGCAGCTGTCTCATGAAAGAGGGTCGGCGGTTCGTCTGACGATCTGAGAGTCAGCGTGCGATACCCAGTTCGGTCGGCGGGGAAACAACGGCGATTCTCCGGCGTCGGGCCTCTTAGCCCGACAGAGAGCGGGCCAGTCTGAAGAAACAAAGAATTAAAAGAAAAAATGGGCCCCCGCTCGAATTTAAATTCCCTGCATACTCCTCCTCCGGTCCCTTGTAAAAGCAAGAACAAGGCTGTGTGATCATCTCAGCGATAGCCAGAGATGTAATTATAGATGCCCGTATTCAGAGTGCAGGGGCTGTACCGCAGGCTGTGCAGTTTGCGGCACCACAGTATAAAAGTTGGCCTGAGAGATGATTAGATGCCCGCCGTGTCAGTGTGTGGCTCACAGAGCCATTTTATCTCCGTGATTCCCCCCCCCCCCCCCCAGACTTTCTCACTCTACTGTATATTTTACTTTCTGATTTGGTGCCAAGCAGCGCCGCGAAATTTCCTATCAAGCGGTGAAGTAGATAAAACAGTTTTTTTTTTTGTTTCGAGCCAAAATTACAAATCTCCCACACAGACCGCTGTTCGCTGAAATTATAATAACTTAGTTCGTGCAGATAGCAATTTTCTGTTTTGAGACTGTCCTTATGGAAGACGGTTTTTGTATACGGCATCATTTTACTTCGTTTCTTTTTTATCTTCCCGCCCTTACTTCCGGTATTAACGCTGGGTGTAGTCGCTACGCTGCCAGATCGCCCTGAAAACCCGGTCGCTTTCCTTCATTACCCATAATTAGCCATTCCCGTCAGGTGTGATTAGGTCACATGGGTCTCTTGCCGTTACCCAATGGGGGCCGGTTATGTTGACGGGGAGGCAGATGGGCATGTTCTTTCTTTTTTCCTGTGAGGCAGGCTGTAAAGGCTGTGCTTTTCGTTGGCTCTCCCTCCTGCTCACCAGAACGGCGGTATTACACCAGCCGAGGGAGCCCAGAATAGCCTAGCGTTAGCGCCTCGTTCCCCATGCGCTGTCAGGTTAGCTGAGTTTTTTTTTTTTTTGGGGGGCGCTGATGATGTTAAGGGTGTAGTTAAATCCCACACTCGGCGCTATTACTGACTCTTAAGTGTTACTTACACTTAATTGCGTGTGTAATGACCTTGCATTGTGCCTACTGCGTTTTGGAACTGGCTGTGGATAATAGTGTCAGCCGAATTAATGTCGTTTTATGCAATACGAGAATTATTCTGCTTTTTTGGTCTCAGTGTGAGGTTTGGGCGAGATAGCTGAAGTAACTGAAGATGTGGGTTACTCTACTTTGAATGGGGGGGGGGGGGGGATTTGTTCTCCTGTGTTTCATACTGGGCCTGGTCTCCCCCCCCCCCCCCCCCCCCCCCCGCTGCCAAAGCTCACCTACACGAGTCCCGGGCATTTCCCCTGTGAGAGCCGTGACGGATGAGGCCCGGCTCTATCTTCCGAAAATCTCTCGGCCCGCACCTCCCCCCCCCCCCCCCCCCGGGTGGGTGGTCTGCCCGGAACACAAGCGGGTCGCTCATCCGTTTATTTCCCGCTAGATCTGCGACCCTACGCGGGCAGTCTTGGGGACGCTCCGCGCCGAGGTGCCGGATTTCGATGAGGGATGTGTTGATTCGAGGTGCCGACAGCTCTCAGGGAGAGAGCTGTGAGGCTAAGCCCAGGATTGCAGTGTGAGTTCCCCCCCCCCCTTGTCATGTCAGCTAATGGATGTGATCTGTGTGTTCGGATGATTGGAGACAGAGTGGAGGTAATTGAAATGCAGCTCGCAGACACGTTGCTCTGTGAAGAGAGGGAAGCTGAGGGATTGTGGACCGCTACAGCAGCACAATGGCAGATTGTCTTTACCGTCGTGTTTTGGGTGATTCTCTACGGCTGGGGAGTAGTTTTAGCCACATGTAGTTAAACAAGTGGTCTAATTACGTTTTTCAGCATTTCGCTGGTACTGCATTCAAATTTGTGTAGTAGTTAGTTGTATAGTTGTCACATCTGAGGGTTCAGTGGACACAAAGCCGGAGGCCAGGCCTTTACCCCATCTCTTAGGAGCACACCCAGGTAACTTGGTGGAGAGCAACTGGTTTCACACGCACAGGAACTTGACCCTAGTTTGAAACAGGAAGTCCGCAGCCCGCGGCACCACCATGGAACACCATCCCAGGATCTGACTCCAACGCTGTGGGCTACGGTTGGAAAAACCCCCCCCCCCCCCTCCTGCAGACCTCGAGCTCCGCACCGTGTCTACAGAAACCTTGCAGAGTCCTCACAGAAGAGCCTCGCCCTTGAATTATTAATGGCACCGCTGCGCAGGAGCTCCCCCACGCAGCGCGAGCAGAGCGGCCCGCGCTCCTCTGAAGGTGACCCCTCCGGGCGTGAGGAGGGTGCGGTGGAGTCCTGCCACAGGCCTGATTAGCGTGAGCGGGGCTGAAGGGAGCCTCGTTAGATGGCGCGCTCGCGAGCATTTTTTTGCTCTCGCGTGAGATCGCTCAAAAGGCGCGAGGACAGGTAAGGGCGGCGAGAGGTAGCGGGGCGTAGCCGCGAGTCTCTCTCCTTCGCTTCCGATAGCCGCTCTGCGAGGCTCACCTTGAAGCGCAGAGGACTCATAATTAGTGAAACTGATCATAAACGGCGAAACGCAACGGACGCGCAAGCGTTCGACATTTCAAGTCAGCGAAGCGACCGGGGACGGTGGGGATGCACCAGAGTAGCAGTGGTAAATGGAATGTGCTGAAGCCTATTTGGACTGGCTTGACAGGGAATGAACAGCAGGAGATGTGTTTACGGAAGCTTTCTTCGGACGAGGCTGTGTCCTGACTGACACACACGAGCTGACTCGCACACACACACACACACACACACACACACAAACACACACACACACTTTGTTTGACTGTGTGAGACCACGCAGTCTGCACGCACCATTCTCGGAAACGACAAGGTCAGCGGCGCGTCACGTGGTGCATCATCCCGTGGACCGGAACCACGGCGGAAAGACAAGCAGCTGGTCCAAGACCGGTGATTTATAAAATTACATTACATGTGCTAATAACTCCTGAAAGGAGAGGCATAAATTACAGCTCCTCTCTCCCCTTGGCCGGGGCGGGCCGGTGCTTCTCTGTTTCCCGGAGTGTGCCAAAAGTAATTTAGTGGAGCGGCATCAATCAACCGCGGCGGCTCCCGAGGAGTCATTCCTCGTGACATCGCTCAGCGTCCAGATGCCAGCGGAGATAATCTAGACGCTTAGTTAAAATGGCATCGGTCACGTAACCAGAAATGTCCTTCTGGGCCCACGGCGGGGGGTTTCCGCGGGTGACGAGACCCCCCCCCTGTCTCTCGCGCGGCGTTTGTCGAGCCTTGCGTCCTGACGGGCGAGGCGGCGGCGGCGGGTTCGGCGCGGGACGGCGCGGGACGGTGCGGGACAGCGGGGTTTTGTCGTCGACGCTTCGCGGGGTCAGTTTGGGAGAGCGTTGTCATCTATTGACAGCTTGTTATCAGGGTGCTTAGCCTAGCCTGGGGATTCAGCCAGGGAAGAATTAATCAGGGGAACTTCTGCCAGGACTTGTTGTAATGGGGGGAAAAAAGCCGTATAATACTCTGACAGTTTGAAAGGGAAATGTGGCACGACTTAATTAGGGGACACACTTACCTGCAGATCTACATCAAAGAGCCACAGAGCTCCGGAAAGGGAATTTGATTGGCCAGGCTGAGTGGCTTCTGTGGATTCTGATTGGAGGGCTTCCTCTGAAAAATGAGCAGTGTGACTTTTCATATGTGAAAAAGTCCGAATGTTTTCTTAAAGTAAAGCCCCTCAATGTAACTGTGACATATAAATTAACAGCTTTCGGTGTCACTGGCAGTATTGTGGATAAGGAAGTGGAACTGAAGCAGATATTATTGCATTTTGCAGGGAATTTGTCCGAAGGTCACAGTAGAATTCCTTCCTATTCCCAGTCCTTTACTTACTACTGTAATACTGTGTGTTATTGCTCATGATTTAATGATTAATAAAGTGGTGGGGTTGGCCTTTATAATAAGGACAGGGCCTCTACCCAGGTTACTCTTTCTCCCACTATGGAGTATTAACACTGTGCTGAGGGTTAATCTATGAGCAAGAGGGGCGGACGGTGTGAGAGAGTTAACGGAGTGGATTCCGATCAATCCCCACTGTCTCCTCTGACCCCTCCCAGGATGGGGGTCGGAGGGCAGGAGGGGGGAGGGGTTTTCGGTAAACGCTGTCTGCGCCGATCCACTTTCAGCGCTGGCGGCCTGGAAAATTGTTCCCGCTCTGGTCGTGGGGTTGCTGGGTCAAGCCCGGCCCGGCCCAGCCTGCTTGGAGCAGAACCCTTACAGGGGGCACGCGCCACCAGGATGCAGAGAAATGTTCAATTATTCAACAGCTGGAGGGGGGGGGGGGAGGGAGCGGGAGGGTTATTTTTACGAGGCCTGTCGTACAGGCGGGGGGGGCCGTGAGGGGATGGCGAAGACGAGCGCCGAGCACGGGCGTTACTGAGCTGACCGAGTGACATCATCAGCAGCCGCACCGCCCCGGCGGAACCTCCAAACGAGCATCAAAAAATCGCTCCCCTCTCGGCTTCGATTGAAAATGCGTTCCCGTTTCGGGACTCGTTCCTTTAAGAGCCCGCGCAAAGACGCAGCCCCCCCCCCCCCCCCCCCGTCAAGAGGCGCACATCTGCGATGACGGAACGTGTCCACTCCTCCACTTCATCACGCCTGTTGGCTGTTTGCCGTTTTTTTTTTTGGTATTTTTTGCGTCTTCATTAAAAGAAAGGGCCTGGGAAAGCGGCTCGGCCCAAAAGCCGCTCTGGCCCGCTCTGGCCCGCTCTGGCCCGCTCTGGCCCGCTCGTGAAAGCATAACGGTGTAATTAGCGCCAGGATCAGATTAATGGACGTCTCCCCCCCCACACCCCCCCCCGTGCTTATTAAACAGCCCCAACCTTGAGAGGCCGCCTAATCAGGTTCCATTCTGCTGCAGCTGTGGTTTATGGGAAGGCGTCCCGATCCGCAGCCTGATTGGTGCGCGCGAGGCGTGCGCGATTAGTGGAGGATTCGAGCGGGGATCGGGGTGTGTTCTGGAGCTGCCGTTCGGTTCCCCCCCCCCCCATCGCAAATTAACCAGCCTTAATTGCAGGCAGAAATGCTGTGAGAGTCAAGGCTCCCGTCGCCTGGCCCAGATATGCCAGCTGAAATAAAGGCACACGATCGTCAAGTCCCGGCCTGTTCACGTTCACACAGCGTGTAGAGGACCGGCGAGACCGTGGGTGGTAATAAGTGCCCCATCTGAAACATTGATCAGCCGAAATGGTGGCTCACAGTGAAAGCTCGTTCTGTGTCTTATCCTCTGCACTTGAGGATGCAGAGTGGGGGATGGAGGGGATGGGGGATGGGGGGGATTGGGTTTAGACTTTTTTAAATGTTATGGAAGACTTTCTGTGTGTACACTCTTGGCCCCGCATAGATTCATCGCTCCATTTATGATTTATGAAAAGGAAAACCTTCAGGTCTGAGCTGGACGTTCTCAGGTCTGAAAGGACCGAAATACTGAAATACAAAATCAAACTTTACAGGGTTATTTTCATCTACAGAAGCCTGTGCGCAGTGCCTGTAAACCCAGAGGCTGATATCCCTGACCTCCCCGCACCAGCTCTCTGTGTGAAGCAGGCAAGTGGGATTGGTGCGCCAGGTCAGTCTGTGTTTCTGCTGGCTTTCTCCAGATAAAAGCGGGTGGGGTGGGGTGGGATGGTGGGGGGGTCTGTCAGTGCTGCACCCGTTCGGTTTCTTTGTGTTTATGTTTATGGAACGGGGCACCGCCTCTGACTACTGTGTTGGTTGGAGCTACTGTTCCAGGTGGATCTTGTTGCCACGGCGAGCCTGACCCCACAGCACAGAACGCTTTCCCGGTGTGGATTATGACTCTGTGGTTATGATGTGCCTCGCACCAGGGATACTCTCGCGCACTTCACGGACTGTGACTCAGACCTGACATCTGAACGCTTTCCTCAGTTTAATTCAAATTCAATTCATTTCAGTTTGGCTCAGGTCAATTCAATTGTGTTCAGTTCAGTTAAAAAACTGTTTTTCCCCGGGGGGCAATTAAGAAGTAAGCATAGCACAGTATACGTAAAAAAAATAAACACATAAACACATAGACACATCTGCAGACTTGATTTGATCCAGGTGTTACAGTTTTGTCTTTCAGATGTAGTACAGTCAAAAGACAAAATGTATGTGTAGAATGATCTCATAAAATTGTGTTTATGAAGAAAAAAGGGAATATTTGTAGGCTATTTGATTTAGGCCAAAATTATGCATAAATGTGGCTGAATCCAGGCCTCAGTGTTTGTGAGGAGGATTCTCTTGTTACCTACGATGGAAAACACAAATCATTCAGCTGGAATTGGCTACATTTTTCCTCATCACACATTTATTTAACCTTTTTTGAAGGCTTTTTTCATAATTAACTTTATCCAGCTTATGTGTTAATTGAGTGATTTAAAAATGGCCTTGGGTATCTGTTTATGGGTGAAAAATAGATATCGAAGGTGTTACTACGGTATAAAGAAGGATTGACCTCAATCTGCGTTAAGCTCTTCCTGCGGCATGGCAGCTCCACAGCAATCAGGCTTGCTAGCTTAACGCTGAGATCCACAACTAGAAAGTTCCCCTCAGAATCTTCTAGCGCGTATTGATACGCGCTATATAGTTCTCCAACTGCCAAAATACATTCCTCTGCGACCACATGCGTTATCTTTTTTTTTTTTTCTCTGTGCGATTTCCTTCCTGTTTATTCTCATTATCTCTGCCAGACAGGCTGCTGAGGAAGCATCAGAACAACACTCGCAAGATTTAGAGACGTCATTAAACCACTCACAACTCCTTCGTCTAGTTTATCTTCTAAATATACAACCGCAGAGATGTCTGGTGACTACACGGTTCCGTCTGATCTCGCAAAGAAAAAAAAAACCAAAAAGAAAATCAGCGAATCATCGGCGCTTCTGGGCGAGGGGCGTGTTTGACGTTAGCACACCGAAGATGCGCTAGCTCACACGCTCTGTGCCAAGATATTCATCGTTTCTTGGTAAACGTCACGGTTTACTCACGGTTCTGACAAACAAACAGTCTCGGATTATGGTCTGTAAGACCCAAACACAAATCAGTGGGTGAATACAATGTTGTGCAGTAGCTCACAGTGCTATGTTGGTAAAACCCAACAGCGATGCTATGAGAATATTAAGTAATTGCTGGGAATAATAACAGATTAGAACACACCAAAACTAAGCTAAAAAGCTGCATTGAAACACAGTGACAGATCTGAACTGTAGTTTAAACAGGTTTAATACTATACTAACTGCAGTTTCTTGTAGCCATCCATCATATTCTAGTGAAAGAGAGGCCCAAATATTTTTCTTGATATTTATTAATGTATGGCCTTTTAATAAAGACCAGCAGGAAACAAAAAAATCTCTCTCTTCAATCCTCTGTGGCCCATCTGATGCCACAGACCATTCTCTCCTAACTTGTTGTGTTGTTGTACTGCCTGAGGCTCTGTGTGACATATGCTGAATTAGGGTACTACACATTTAGCTCTTCCTGAAATAATTCACACAGCATATGCGGGCGCACCAGTAGAGGCTGAATCATTAAATAAAAAAACTTCTATCAAACGGCTTTTGTGTGAAATGTTTGCCGTTGCCAGATATCTGTATGCAACCTGCTTCAGGAAAACAGAGTATTTCTCAATTGTAAAAAAAAAACTTGCACAAAAACAAGAATGCACATCTTCAATAAACAGGTACAGTACACATTTCTCACTTAAGGAATAAAAACACTTTTTTGGGCTGCTATATTGTTCATAAATTTTTAATTTGTTTTTGTATTACACGGTGCGAGATTGTGTTATTTTTCTTCTGCGGGGAGCCCGTGAGATCCCTGCGTTCAGCCTCACCATCCTGTATCTGGTGTCTGCCATCGCAGATTTGCAGAGGGTGCCGAGATTAACCCAGGTGACCGGAGCCCAGAGCAGATAATCTGTTTTTTTTTTTTTTTTTTGCCGAAGGCTATCTGCTTATTTGGCTTGGCGGGGCATTTCCTGTCTGTTGCCGGGGGATGGGGGAACCGAGCGGCTTCCAGTCATGGACTGATATTAACCGCGGACAACCCGTCCCTGCGGACGACCCCGCTACCTCGCGACTGCGGCTGTGGCAGTCTGTCTCTCTCACCCGAGACTTTGCCATTACCCCGACGACGCCCTCGCCATGGTCACCTGACTGACGCCCAACCGAGAAGCACGTGCCTGTGCGTCCCCTCACAGTTTCACATTTTGGGCGCGTCCTGACATTTCCACATGAATATTGTTCACCGTTTGAGTTGGAGGTCTGAAGGAAAGAGTCACAGCGTTCCTCCATTTACTGTTCAACATCTGAGCCGTTAAAATGTCAAGCCGCAATGGAGGTCAATGCCGGTGTCTGTGGAATTATTTAAGAGGCTTCAGACTCAATGTTGTGAAGAAAAAAAGAAGGAATTGAACTTGAATGATCTCTCCTATCTCCCGACAAGACAGGTGTTATGTTTTGGTCACATCATTTAAATATGACAGCCTTATCGAGAGTAACTTACAAAAGTGGGAGAACATGAGTGTTAACCATATCCAAGCCATTATATTTATCATGGACTGTAATATTAACAACAGTTAAATTCGAGTTGAGTGTGAAAAGAAAGGGTTGTATTTGTATCCACCATTTGTGCATGATGACTGTTATGGGGAGCAATCATTAAACCCTTTTATGGTTTCAGCGAATGCCAGTCAAGGCCGATAATGGAAATCTGTCAGATGCAGTGTCACACTGTATAGATTTCCAGCCCTTGTTTTTGGAGCGGGCGGACAATATCTGGGGCATGGAGATGGGTTGTCCGCGTACGCAGAACGGGGAAGAGTAGCAGCGACCGAGGGCATCAGCCTCTTTGCCTTCATTCAGGGATTGTGGGTAAATAAGCCCTGCTGTGGGTGACTCATTTAAACTCATAATGTGTGGGTGCTGCTGGGTGGCTCACTTTGTTAAAGCATCGATCCAGTTGCGTGGATTGGGTCCCTTGGAATATGACCTCGCCAGTGCCGACTGTGGCCGGCAGCAAGCCTAATCCTGTTCAAGAGGGAGTGGGGGCACAGTCAATCAGGATGAGAATGTATCATTGCGTTCCAGCGACCCCTGCTGGTGGACTGGGGGCTTGCGAGTATGCCTGTTGAGATGCATGCCCCTCTGGCTCGTCTGTGCAAGGTCCACTTCCAAACCATGCTGTGATTGGAAGGAGCCTCTGACATCACTCCCCAATCAATAGCAGAGGCTGCAGCTATGAGTGCTGATGGGTATGAAGGTGCGTTCAGAATTGGGGAGAATAAGTTAAAAACGCAAAAAGTCAATCTGGAAATTGACCTCAATATATATGCAGATTATATTTTGCTGTAGACCCCATTGGGCAGCTTCATGGACCCATAAATGTCCCAGGACCCCAAGTTTGGGAACTTCTACCGTGGTGCATATTGCATATAAAGGGATTTATTGTTTCATCACCTCAATATCACATGAAGGATGTAGACCACAAGTAAATAAATGAACAAATTAATAAATATCTGGGTTCCAAATAACTTGTAAAGTAAACAACCAAATCATTCACTGCAAACATTGATGTATCCTCACCACAGGTGTCTTATTAGAAATCATTAAAATGTTGTACATGTATGTAATCACGGGATGTAGTGAGCCCTTTTATTGCTGTATTATTGATGCTTTGTGATTTACAAACTAGTTGCCACTGTTTAATAATAATTACAGGTTTTTAATTATTTATAATACATAGCGATTACAGTTGCTATCAAAATGTAGTTTGTGTAAATAAGAAATTATTTTAAATGAACTGTCAGTGTTTAAAAAATGACAGTTAAAAATAGATTTATTTCTGTTTCCAGCTTCCTACTTAAAGCATTCCTTCACCTCACACCCACAACAGGCTGTAGAGCAGGGGCTATTTATCCTACCAGCACTTGGAATCTTGTCAAAATTATGTCATAAATAAATGACAACATTTCTTGGCTCTACATGTAGCTATTCCAACATAAATATTTTATGATCACGATCACGATCACAGTATTACCAAGGATGTTTTTTTATCAGATGTTTATGTGATGTAGCGAAATAAACACAGTTTTCTGAAACAAAAATGTTTTTGTTTAGTGAAATAAACAAATTTTTCAGTTTTTTAAATTTATTTATTCATTTTGAGTTGTTCTTAGGACCACCTCTGTCTGTACCCCAGTTATGCAACCCTGCTGTACTGAACACCCACTGGCCATGCACCAAAAGCGAGGGACTATTTTTTCCTCCTATTATTGGTCCTTTTACAATGTAGCCATCATCGCATGAGCCGCATTGTGGTCACCGGTTGAGTGGATGTCATGGTTCCCATGGCTACGGCGGCTGTCCTGGTTATTCCCTGATACGGATCAGGACGTAGTTCAGTCCCTGACTGAGGGGGTCAGGCTTGGAAGGAAGGAAAATAGATCACCGAAATGTTACCGCCGAAAGTGGCATTCATTGGAAATGTATCTCTTTGGACAAAGAAAAGGAGCACAAAAGTCCCCCTGCAGCTCTACAGGGGTGTGTGCCAAGGGCACCGGGGGGTGTGTGGGTTTGGGGGGGGGGGGGGGTGGTGGTGGTCCAAGGTGCACAGCGGACAACAGGGTTTTTCGGGGTGGGTGAAAATGCTGGGATGATTTGCTTACTGTGCACTGAAAAACCTGAAGTGGTGGTATTTCTAGTCATTGTTATAAATGGATACCCTGTGTTAAAATATTTTAGTGTTGAAAATACGAAATAACTATGGACAAAAAGATTAAAACTGAAGGTAGTATTTCATAAATATAACACACGTGTGTCTTGGAGTTGGGGAGTGGTTAGAGGTTGCTGTGCAGTCATTATACTGCATGGAGATACACACGAGAACAAAAATATTATGTTGGTTCTTCAACATGCATGAACATTAGTAGAGAACACAGCGATAGACTATTTTGTTTATTTGTGTGCTTTATGATTTCATAAGCATGGGCTCACAATTGTGGTAAGCAGTTGAATATAGTTGACAGTAATTATGATAGTACCGCACTTATAAATCTGCATATGTTCTTCCCAGCCAACCCATAATGTTCCCTCACCATCTCAGAGACTGCTTGGCTGTTATCTTACTGCCACAAGGTTACAACAAAGGTAAAATAATGCGAAGGGTTATTCATTGCTTATCTAGAGGGGGTTTTTACAACACAACTGCAATTACGAACAGAAAGACAAACAAAAAAAGTTACAAAAAGGAAAACTATTTCAGGAATCTATTAAACATGCTAGAATGGAAATATAATTAGCATGCAAATCATTCCATACAATTCAGGTCCAAAGAAACAGTTTGGGAAACTGCGACTGCTAATGGGCAAAAAAAAAAAAAAAAAAAAAAAACAACAGATTAGGGAGGATAAGCCGTATGCGAAAGTGACAGGAACCGAATGAAGTATGGCTAATAAATGAGGCGTGGATGTTACTGTAGCTGCAGTAATCGTGGCTCTGTGGTGATGCTGGGGTGCTGTACTGTACAGGAGAGGTGTGTTTGACGAGGGCATGAAGGGAATGACCTATCAGACTGATGGAACACGGCCATATTTGCTGTTTTGTTAAAGGGGGGGGGCAGAGGTCTCATGTATGGAGTTCCCTGGGCTCCAGGAGGTTTTTTATTTTATTCTATTCTATTTTTTTTTTGTTCCGCGCTGGTTTGAAGAGAGAAGAGAGAGAGGGAAGCGTCGCTTCAGAGCCCGTGTGTGGAAGGGCAGGGCAGGGAGCGGAGTGACAGCTCCTCAGAGAGAGCCTGTGAGATAAGAAGGCTTCCTCTAGGCAATCTGCAGTCTCCCCGCCGCTCCTCGGGAGAAACCCGCCCCCCTCCGTCGCCGAAAAGAAAGACTCCGTCCCCCCAGACAGCCCCGACACGAGGAGAATCCTGATCGCCCGACGTTGACGAATCCAGGGCAGCTCCTTCCCAAAAAACAACAGTATAGGAGGAGCCTAGAAAAAAGAAAAGATTGCTGAGGTTAACGTTTTTTTTTTCATCTCGAGCTTTGAAATGGCTGGTTTCTTCTCTCTTCTACCTCTGCTGTTTTTCGACAAAGTTGGAATAATGAGAAGTTTTGAAGAGTAATGAATCCTTACTGTCACGGATGTGATGGGAAATGCTCAGCATTTACCCATTATTGTTGGAAGTTGCCACTCAGTTGGACATTGTGCCAACTCTTCAGATACAACTTTCAGAAATTTGTTGTATCATAGAAATTGTACACTCTTGTGTTTGAGAATTACAGACTTCCTGTGTGTGGAACCACAGTAATCTCAGTAGAGAATGTAATGCGAGCATTGATCAGAGGTGGAAAGTCCAGAGGTCAGAAAGTGAAAGTCCTTCAGTGTGTTTTCTCCACGCATGAACTCAGCCAGCTGATTTCACTAATTAGTTCTGCCTCCTGGCTGAAGAATTGTGCTAATTAGCGAATCCAGGTGATTGGGTCAAAATACTGGGTTGGACTTTTTACTTTCTGAACCTGGAGTTTCCCCACCTCTGGCATTTCATAGCGGCGGTGGCTCGTCCTGCTGGTACACTGATGCGCCGCATGGTCTGGTCTTAAATTCTGACTCTGCGGGACCTGAATAACGGCCCTTAGCGTTGCCCTGGGAGACAGGATTTAGTTGGCTGGGTTGTGCCAGAGTAACTCCTGTGGTCAGTTTGGCACCAGCATACCCGCAGCAGCTGTGCCTGAAGTGTCCCCCACCCCCCCTGCCCCCTGCCCCCCCCCCCCCCCCACCCTAAGCGATGATGGCGCCGCTCTGCTTTTGGGCTGCAGATGGGACAGAAGTGGCAGCTGCCAGAAACCCGCTTTGGAGGCGAGGGCCTGCTTGGCTTCGCTCTGCCAAACACAGAGAGGACAAAAAATCAACTCATTCCAAATTTGGAGGAAAGAGAAAAAGGGGGGGGGGGTTAAGCGTATCGTTAAATAATAATTATCATGAAGATTTGAAAAGGACACTCCTACCCCCCTTGGCCAGCCCACAAATAAGGAGAAGGAGCTTAAATTCTTACCTGATCCACGTGTTTCAAAGGTAGCAGTAGCAGCTGGCGGTGGTCTGTTCGTAAGCAGAGGCCGCTCCGTACTAAATCACATGACCCGCACATATGGGCCTGCCCTCCGAAGGTTAGCCGTGTCGTGTTTAATAAAGAGCGCCATCCGTGGCCAACGCACCGAACCTCTACTGTGTCCTCTCTGCAGGAGCTGCACGGACGTGCTGTGCTGTGTGCTCTTCATCGTCGTCATCCTCGGCTACATCGCCCTGGGAACTGTGGGTGAGTAGAGCTGCCGCACCTTTCATTCGACAGCGTCCCATAATGGGACGATATCTCATTCACGGCCACCCACGCCCCATGGCCATGGGGTTATAGCAAGGCAATATTATCCCCTTTCACTTCTCTGCTGGGATTTATTGGGGCTGGATTCTTATTTGAGTGATATTTCACGAAGCAGATTGTTATTTCACTCTGCTTTGTACCTCCCAGAGCTGCAAATTTGACCTTTAGATTACACTTACACTTATTTTTGGTTTCCAAACTTACCACCTCATATCAGTTAACAAAATACAGAACACGCATCTTAGATACTGGGTGTGTGTTCTCACCTTGTGAATTGTGCACTGACACATCTGAGCTATGTGATGTGTGCAGGTTGTGTGGAAAAATGGAGCCAGTGTTTGGTAGTGACCCTTAGAGACAGCTGCACCCACCATAGCAGGTGTGACGTCAAGAGTTAAAGGGCAGCCGGGGCTGGTGATTGAAAACTGTGTACTCTGAAAAGGTGCGTGTTTCGACCAGCACACCATCACGCTCGTATGGCTCTTCGATACCTGTTCGGGCCCATCCAGGCTCAACGCCTTCCCCCGGTATTGGCCGTGGAACACTTATTGATGAGGGAACCTTCCAGCCATTTCAAACGCTGAATAGAAAATCTATTTAAAGCTGAAATAGACTGGCGGGCGTATCGATTGTGTTTTAGAGGATCGCTCCTGGTCCCGTTTAATTGACCCAAAAAAGGCGCCGTGTTCATTTGTCGACCACGGAATCTTAGATCGCGAAAGTGCAGGGTGGCGCAATCTCCAAACTTCCGCCACGGGCACCAATCAGCCCCAATTACCTCAGACGGCACTCTGCCGGTGTTTCTTCGTTAGCGCTGTGGAGTAGTTCGGTGCGGCGGAGATTCGGCGAGCGAAGCGGATGAAAGCGCGCGCGGTAGAGGCTTTAACAACCGTGCCTCCGAGCGAAAGAGGAGGAAAAAAAAAAAAGGCGCAAAGACACAAAAGAAGAAGAAAGGCTGAAGAGGAGCCGCCGCGTCTCGGGGACGTGGGGGAGGCGGGGGGGGCGGGCGCGCTCCATCACAGCCCTGCATATTTTATACCCCAAAACTCTCCTGGATCAAAGCGTGGCTGTTACCCAGCGCTGCCCCCTTGTGGAAAGACTGTGTCGTGCGCGTGGCGGGAAACAAGGCCTGGCCCCCTGCTTTTGTGTCTGGAGGCCCATCCAGGGAGGCGCCGGACTTCTTTCGGGAGGTGATCCCGCACGCGGGGGTCTGCTGTAAACCCGTCCGACCCGCTTCGAGCCGACTGTCCACAGGGGGGCGCTGCCAAGGCCGAATCGGAAAACTCCACACCGCCGATTTCAAGGAGAGCAGCAGGGGCTATTGAGCGGGCTGTCAGAGCTCCCCTTAATCGCTGACTGCTGATTCCTTTAGAAATGCAAAAACAGCTCGCAGGCAGGGACTCAGGGGCTCCCAAGCCCTCCGGTTGATTGATACGTAGTAAAACATTGGAGCGCGCTCGCCTGTTTGTACCGAGGTGCGAGGTTTCACTCTGAAAGCAGGTACTGCCGACTGATACACATTTTGATCACCGTGTGCAGCAGGCCCATTTTCTCCTTAGAGCGCAACTGCAGACGCACTTCAGGTTTCCGCAGTGGCTTCTGTCTCGTAAAATGGAGGTTCTGAATAAAACAGCGCGTTCATGAAACTCACCGGGGGGCTGTTGGTGGGGGGGGGGGGTTGGGGGGTTGGGGGGGAAGCGGGGGTGGGGGGATGCTAAAAGCCGCTAAATATTTACAGCTGTCTGAGCTCTCCCGTGGCACGAGGTCTGAGTATGTCTGGGGGTGAGTCATCATCACCCCCCCCTGACCGCACCATCTCTCTGTGTGCGGGGCGCGATCCGCTCTCGGTTGTGAGCGTTGCGCTCGTCCTGACGGAGCGGGCCGTAATCGCCCTTTCGCGCGGAGCACTTTACCGGCGGGGATTAGCCGTAGCGCTTTCCCGACCCGCCGGCACCGCTGGGTGATGTCATCCCATTAGCAACCCACCCCCCCCCTCCTCCCGCCCCCCGCCCCCCACGGCTCACCCCACCACATGGGGAAAACATGAACTCGTCAATGACATCATCCCCCCCCCCCCCCTCCAGTGCACCCCCCTCTCAGCCCCCTTTCAATTTATCAACCGTCTAAGCCCAGAAGATATACGGCATAGAAATACGGCTGAATGGTTATTGTTCTACGGTCCTTTTTGGCTCTTAAAAGCGGTAACTAGAGTAACAATGTATTTAAATTCACTGTTCAGATTCAAATGTAAGAAATTGTTCATCTGAGTAAACACTGCTAAGATTTGGGTGGGCACAGTGCAATATGACATTTTGAAAAGGACAGTTTTAGATAATCAAAGAGACCCTTTTTATGCATTTATTTACTCTTGTAGAGTTACACCCACTCGAGCTCATCATGACATCACTGCCAAATGTTTAACAGGAAGCATTCCTCTAACATCAGCATGTTGAGTTATTGGTTATTTTATGTTCTGTAAAAACACACACTCATACACATACACACACCACACACACACACACACACACTCATGCACACACACACACACACACACACACTCATGCACACACACACACACACACACACACACTCATGCACATACACACACATACACGTACACACTCACACTCGCACACACAAACACACACACTCATTCGCAGTCATACACATACACACAAACACACGCGCACACACACTCATACACACACATACACTCATGCACACTTATGAATGTTGTGATTGGTGTGAAAACAGAATTGTGTCATTTATAACAGTAAATCTGCTTCTTTGTCAGACACAGACGCAAGTTTTCTTAGTGAGTGACTGGCTTTTCTGCCTGAATGTGTAAGTAATGTAAGGCCTTTCAGATTACAACATGAAAGAACAGTTCTGCTCTGTGGCTGGGACAGGGTTGTTGTAGGAGGTCTGGAAAATCTTATCAGCTCAACTTGATTAGGCCTTTGATGAAAATTGGGTTGGTTTGGGATTCTTTTGAACTTCATTTCCTATGTTTAACATTTAGCATTACACCGGATGGGGCCCCACACTTAAAAGCAGCAAAAGAGGCTACAGAAAAATTTAGATTAAGAATTAGAATAATTTCCAGTGATTTTGTTTTATTTGAACTGAGATTCAAGTGTAAAATCTGACAGAGATAAAGGATGGAGTTCTCAACCGTGGGCCCAGTTTCATTTTGCGGAGTGCTGAATTAATGCGAGACTTAAATTACCGCGACTGAATTGAATTAATTTAGCACCACTCCTGATACAGGCAAACCGAACGGTTACCCACAATGCACCGAGATGTTAATTAACGATTTTTGGAAAGTGCTTTGAGGAGACTAACAATAGCGGAGATATCAGCAGAACAATGGGATGAATAATGGAGTCCCTGGCTGCGTTTCGGCTGCTTGCTGTTGCCCCGTGTCGCCCCCGTGTCGCCCCCGCGTCGCCTGTCCCTGCAGAAGAGACAGGTCTCGGCCGGGTCAGCCCGTCTGCCCCACGTTGGGACCCCTGACAGGCCTTTCCACAGATGAAGAATTTGGGATGGGGTTCATTTCTTTACTCAAGTTTTCCCGCCCATTTTTGACCAAGGCCAAAAAAAAAACGAAAAAAAATAACAACACAGGATTTTTTTTTTTTTTGCTTTCCAGAAATTAACTGAAATTAATTATCTGTCATGTTTAATTTTGAGGTAGATTACCCAATGAATTACACCCTTCCATGGGAATTTGCTTATCTTGTTTGTCCAGTGCTGCAAGAATCACAGTTTTTGCCGGGTAGCTGTTCTTAGAAGAGATGGAACTGTAGCATAGTGCAGAACGATAGGTTGTCATTCGCTGAGTGTTCACGGCATCGTGTGACAGATTCTTAGAAAACATTCCTAACTGTTCGTAATGATCGGGCCTTGAGGATTCTTTTGAGGGGATTTGGGAAAAACGGTATCACAAGGAGTGTACATGTGCCCTGTTTAAAAAGCCTGAAATGAAATTTACTTGAAACAGAGAATTTGAAATGGTGAAAAAAACGACCAGGGCACATTTCCGTGCGCTTAATGGAATTTAAATGGGCGATCGTAGTGACACAGCGCTTACTGTAACGCCCAGCTCGCACCTCTCAGGACATCTTCGCGCCCTCGCGTCTCCGAGCCGAGCTGTGGAGGACGTGTCCTCCGCTCGGAGCGCACTTCCCCCTCGAGTGCGTAAATGTAAAAGCGGAACCGTGCCAGCCTCCCGCCAGCCTCCCGCCAGCCTGCAGACACGCACTGACACTTACGCTCTCCTGCCACCCCGCCCGTGTGCCCGTTAGCCACGGTGCCAGATGCTCATTCCCCTCGGCGCTGATGACATCACCACCAGCCCACCGCCAGCAGGTTGACCGACATATTCATCCCCAACATGGATTTCTCCCGTTCTCTCTCTCGCTCTGTCTCTCTCTCTCCCTCTTTCTCTTTTGCTCTCTTTCTGTCTCTTTTATCACTTTTACTCTCTGTTTCTCTGTTTCTCTTTCTTGCTCTTCTGCCCTCTCTGTTTCTGTTTCTCTCCATCTCTCGCTCACTCTCTCCCTCACCCCTCTCTCTCTCTCTCCCTCTCTCCCACTCCCCTCTCTCTCTCTCTCTCTCTCTCTCCCCCCCCTCCCTCTCCCCTCTCTCTCCCTCTCTCCAACCCCCTCTCTCTCTCATAGGAACTGGCAGGGGTACGGGGTTGTTGGAGGGGGGGACGGGGGGGGGCGGGGTAGTTGGGAGGGGGGGACAGGGTAGTTGAGAGGGGGGGCGGGGTAGTTGGGAGGGGGGGACAGGGTTGTTGGGAGGGGGGACAGGGTAGTTGGGAGGGGGGGGCGGGGTAGTTGGGAGGTGGGGACAGGGTTGTTGGGAGGGGGGGCGGGGTAGTTGGGAGGGGGGGACAGGGTTGTTGGGAGGGGGGGGGGGCGGGGTTGTTGGGAGGGGGGACGGGGTAGTTGGGAGGGGGGGACGGGGGGGGGGGGGGGGCGGGGTAGTTGGGAGGGGGGGACAGGGTTGTTGGGAGGGGGGCTGACAGTAGCGCTGCTCCTCGGGGTCTCAGAGCTGACAGGCTGCAGGCCTGCCGCTGAGGCCCCGTCTGCTGCTACTGGCAGGACAGCGTGTCAGCACCTGTCACTGGCCTTCCCTTACTGTACCACACACACACACACACACACACACACATATACACACACACACATGCTCATACATATGTACACACACACACACACATACACACACACGCATATACACACACACATGCTCATACATATGTACACACACAAACATACACACACACACACACACACACACACACATATACACACACACAGCTCAAAAAACTGATTACAGAGATAACATTGCCTTGATCTGATATCATTCAGTTAGTTTGTTCTTTAAAGCTATTAATGTCAGCGAGGTCCCAAAAATGAGTGAATTAGGAGCCTGACAACCGGGAGGAATGGCGATGCTGACAGTGGCCAACAGGAGCATCTGATGTTGCTAGTATTCACGCTATGCAAATACGATGGGGTAGGCTACGCAATATTACTGATGTTATAAAAGGGCGAAATATCTTTTTAAGGTCCATTTAGAGTACATTTGATAGAAAGAGCTGTGTAATTTGTATATACTCTTCTGTATTTATATAAATATTTAGGTTTCGGTTTGAGCCAGCCATTTAGTTAAGGGTACTATAGAGCTATGATTACTTTGTTTATGTGAAATTACATAGCCATATTTGTCAGTAGGTGCAAAAACCTTGTTTAGATACATAACATTTATTACATTGTAATGAGATGGTAATTACAATGTAGTTACACAGATTGCGTACTTCTTATTTAATAGGCAGTCTCACTTACATAATTAATATTTCTACATATGATCCTGGGACCATGCACAGTAGTTTGAAATGAAAATATATGGTGTCTTTGGTGGGTAGAGTCTACAAAAAGTACAGTCCATCCCTGAGACGAGTGACCTCATCACTAGGGTGATTTCATTACGAAATGGCCAACCTGTGGAAGAAAAGAAATCAATCCTATCTCTCTCTCTCTCTCTCTGTCTCTCTCTTCCTCTCTCTCTATCTCATGCTCCTAGCCGAGGTTAGACTAAGATGTAATTATGAGGAAAGCACTCTCATTCATAAAGAGAAGCATTGCCATTAATCATGGCTGACGATATCGCAGAATCAATACAAGCTTAAATTGACCAGAGAAAAAACTAATAGCCGTCTCTTTCTCTCTTCAGCCTGGATTCACGGGGACCCGAGAAAAGTGGTGTACCCCACGGACAGTAACGGGCAGTTCTGCGGGCAGAAGGGCACCCCCAATGCGTGAGTAATCCATCTGCTGACGCTGATAGATTCGGAGCTGTCTCATCCCCGGTCTGTCACAGATCGCCCCGTCGTGCCGTGCGTGCTGCAAACGCTGCTTAATCATGTGTCTGATTGCGTTGGATGACACCGTTCCATTTCGCGGTCGTCAACAGCCGCTGTTCCGAAATGTAATGTTCTGGTCGAAGTTTCACATTTCTACGTTCTTCTGAATCTGTGTTAAAATAATTTGTGTATAATTGTACTGTGTGCTTGGTCATGTGATCGGCTGAGCAGGGCCCGGCCCCTCTTGTTTGCGATGGTTTGTTAAAGCGTATTAAATGAAGATCTGAAAACTTGGAACCTCTAACTGGACAGAGGAGAACAGTGGTAAAGAACAAGCTGACTAAATATTTCAGGCTCCATACCAAAATACTCCGTGTATTAGCATTTAGCCTCCTTCTGTTGAATATTTTGACATTATAAAAATCATTGAAACAGGACTAATCCATTGCAAGTGCAGAGGAGCTTGCGACATTTACAAATATTGTTTAAATATTCCATTGCGCAAGCCAGTGGTGGCCCTCAGAAATGCTTGACAGGCGCTGTGTCCGATGTGCCGCATACTTACAGTGGGTTAGGCCTATCCGGGAGTGTTTTGGGTTAAGCCAGTTTTTTTTCTAGCATAATTATTCTGGTGTCGAAAGCTCATTTCTCACATTTTGAAGCAAAGCTTTATTAAAACTGCCTGTGTCTTCAGGGTTATTTAAGGCACGGCACGTGACATGGTGCATGGAACCTCTCCGTGAATGAGGCGGTAGAGGTTGGCTTAGTGTCAGCTTGTTTGCTATTGATTCCTATTGATTCCCACTGCTGTTGCAGTGCTTGTAATATTGTATGCTTTTTCTACCATGAATTAGTATGTGTTTAGTGCACTTCTAATTAATGTTGAATGGTCTCTGTGCAACGCCGCGAGATGAATGATTCATGAAGTGCGCTCAAAATTTTGATGACGATGATGTGACTATTGTTGTTGTTGTTGTTGTTATTGTATTACTTGATACGCGTATATTTATTCACAACCAGCTGTACATTTAAGGGCATGCAGTTCACACGCACACACTGTTACGGGCTAATGACGACAGCCTGTTTGACAGCGCGTAACCCGATTTACATCGCGTAACCTGATTGACAGTGCGTAACCTCGGTGACATTGAGACTTCATCACTTCGGCCGCTGTGAGAGAATGATAATGATTTGTGCTAGCCCACGGCCAGAGAGGAACCTCTGCACTGAACCTGTGTGCTGAATCTGAGTAAGCTTTTCAATCTGCGGGGTTAATAATGACGCGCTGGTGCTGTTCCCGGAAGCTTAAGGGATTATGACCCGGTTCTGTGTAGAAACAAGAGCTTTTGAGGAGATAGTGTGTCCTTACAGGTTTATCCAGAATGTCAATATTATATCAATATAAACAATTACAGTATTTTGCCTGTGGAGGTGAAAGCTCAGTGTCGCTCAGCTGAAGTTTTGTGGTTCATTGTCCCGAAGAGGTCACAGAAGGTTTCAAGGATTCAGCAAGTTCCCTGAATAGGTTTTCTCTCTTCTGTTCATTCATATCTAATTTGTCATGAAGTGTGATCATGAAGAGAATATGAAGCCATTTACAGACCTCTTTAGGAGCCTGTTGGAAGATGGCAGCTCATTATTTATCAGGCAGAAGCGATAGAGATACTGTGCACATTTCAGAATGGTAATGGCTGCAACCCCCCCCCCCCCCCCCCCCAAAAAAAAATCACCCTGGGTAATTACGTTAAAAAGGACTCCCATTATCTTGATGGATACCTTTGTCCCTGCATGACGAGTTGGGGTTGGGCTAACGTTCCGTTAAATAAAAATCCCACGGCCCTGACAGCTAAGATTGATGTTCCGGTGAAGATAGAGATAGAGACCGTTGGAGCTGATGCTCTGGGTTCCTGATTGAAGGGGGCATAATTTAGCGTAATGTGTGATCAGTGCTACCTTGTTGACTGGGAAAGATCCCCTGGTGGAGCTATTCCAGAGGCAAAGCCCGCTCCCAAAGTTTTCATGGGCTAACCCAAACCTTCCAGTTTGAAGCCGTTGTTGTAAAGCAGTGGGATGCGGAGAGCCAGCCCGTAATTGCGTAACATCGCAAATTGTAACTGCAACATGGGGACTATTTAGAATTGGCCACTCAGAACTAATATGTGAAGTCTAATTAGAGTGTCTCACAATTGCGAGAGGTAATAGACTGCAATCAGTTAACAGTAATAGCCAGAGGAAAACTCCATATTTACATTGGAATCTGAAAGATGATGGACCTGGATCTGATTAGTGCAACTAATGGTCCTTAGTGAAAGCTATTACAGTAGGCTTGTAAATTATAACATAAATCTACAAATATGGAAAACTGTAATTTTTTTGCACTCTATGATTCAAAACAGCAGTTGGGTCCATGTTAGTGATACGATGGGAGGTCTGTTTTAAGTAAACTGACCGCTCGATCACCTCTCCTTGGTAATCCCCATAGGTCACTAATTAACCATTTTTTGATTAATACAGATCAATACACCTGTCTTTCTAAAGGCCCTCACACCTGTGTCTTTAGTGGGACCCAACCATGTGACCTGAAGTGTAACAGCAGTGCCTGTCCTGTGATTGGTTAAGTGCCAGCTGGGCACTGGGTGATGCACTACCCCAGCTGGAGGAGGCTGCTGCTGTTGTGATGTTCAAGCTCGTTTTCTTCCATTATCTTGGACCCGTCAGGGCCTGGAAAGCTGGAAAAAGCTGTTTGTGTCTCGCACACGCATTTCAGACATAACCACGGCAAGACTGTGGTGAAATATTCAACCCGTATGTTATTTATATTCATTTTTGCTTTTTTTTTTACCCCAAGTATCACTGTTTGGAGTAGGTCTGCAGAGACCTACGCTTGGTCCAGGTAGAACGTACTAGTGCCATGTGACATCCAGTACAAACTGTTAGCTTCCTGCCCTACGTGTGTGGATTTCTGGCTGATTCATGCTTTATGCATTATAGGAGCTCAGTGCAGGCTACATTCTTTACTGACATCTATTGGCAAGAACTGGTAAAAGTTTAATAAAAGCTTAAAAAAAAGAATTTCAGTCTTGTCTTTGGCTGATTAAATGACTGCTTTGTGACGAATCCAAAAAAAAGCTGTTTTTTTGTCTTGTAGTGAAATGCAGACATTTAGAGGCAGTTGTAATTTAAAGCTGTGTATTTTTTCTCTCCTCAGAAAGAAAGCCATATTGTTCTACTTTAACATATTAAAATGTGCCAGCCCTGCAGTCCTCATTAACCTGCAGTGCCCAACCACTCAGGTAAGAATTTATTTTCTTTTTTTTTTCTATCATGCAACTCATTTCATGGCGGTGTTTTTATACACGTGATATTATCAGCTTATTGACTCGTTATAAATGTTTTATTATCCTTAGCTGTGTGTCTCCAAGTGCCCGGACAGATTTGCTACCTACTCAGACATGCAATACAACTACCGGTCCAACAGGAGCTACTGGGAGTACTACAGGCAGTTCTGCAAACCGGGATTCGACAATCCTAGAAAGGTATTTGGAGCCTTTGTCAGATGCAATTCCTTTGAGCATGTGGGCCTGGTGTTATTCGAATAGGTATTTGCACTGTGTGGTGCTGTCTGGCTTGTGGATTAGGTGTCTCTGTATTGCAGTCCGAGAGGGAATGCTCCAATCATCACTTTTTTTTTTTCTTTCGTTATCTGACTAAATTACATAACTGTAAATGTGAGCATTTTATTGCGGCTGTGTTGGAACATCGCGTTAATTCCCCGAGTCGCGCAGACCAGATAATTGCTTTGTTGAAGGTGCGCGTGCGACGCCCCACCATTTCCTGAGGCTGCTGAGAAACATCTCTTTGTGCTAACGCGATGTGCCAGTCAAAGCGATAACATCCAGAAAGCTAAAAGATTTTCTCTTCTCCCCCCCCCCCCCCCCCCCCCCCGCCCCCCAAAAGTTTACAAAAAGATTTTCAGAGAAAGCCTTTTTTCCCCCTTTTCGGCTAGCACAGAGACTGTAGAGGGTTTTTGTTATGCTCTTTATCCATGCCACAATGGCCTCTTCTTTTTTTCTGCTGGTGAAGAGTCAACTAAACCACCATCGATGTTTTTCTCTGAATGGAGGTGTGATTAAAAAAACTCCCCTTGTCCTTTCTCTCTTCTACCTGCCAACTTTTGGTCTGCTTGTTCTTTAGGTGAGAGTCAGCTGGTGTTGCGGTGTCTGTAGTCCAGAGGCAGTGATTATTGTGTGCCGATAAGAATCCCCTCTCTGTCTGCGTTCTGCTCCTCCAGTCACACAGCCTACTGTGACGCGGTGGCTGCTGGGGACAGTAGTTCCGGAAAGTTCCGGAAGAGGGTTCTGGTTCTTCCCCCCCCCCCCCCCCCCCCCACTGCTATGAGCTTTACACCAAACACTCTCCCGAGACGGTTACGCACACGCCTGGGCTTGGCGACAAGGCGGCGGACGCCTCCACGCCTCCACGCACGCACGCACCTGAGGGGGCGCGTCCCCTGCGTCAGTCCTTCGTCGCGGCTCACGTGCGCGGAGGCGTGACGCCGGTCGCCTTGTCGCCGAGCCCCCGGGCGTGATGATGCAGGCAGGCGCTGAGTGGCACAGGCGCGAGGAGGCGAGGCGGAGTGCTGAGTCACCGGGAGCCGTCCACGCCCACGCGCGAAGACGCGCAGACGGAGAGCCCGGTGCAGACCAGGACTGAGGGGGGGGGGGGTGGGGGCACTACGCGCCGGGAAGACTTCCGGCACAGCCTCTGCACTCCCAGAATCCTCCTGGGTTAGAGTAGGACTCAGTCACTCCAGACGGTGTGCCCGTTTCCCACTGGCTGCTTTGAAGCCATCTGCTGATGTCAGTACTGTGCTGAGATTCCTCTGAGTGCATTCAGACCCTCTGTCTTTTCCCGTCTTCTCTGTGGGAGAAGAGACGAAACAGCCAGTGGGACCTTATTTTAAAGCTGCCTCTGGTCCCTGTGCTGACACACGGAGGTGATGCCACCCCAGTCACTGGGTGAAATGGCTTCTTATGCGCAGGGACTCCCGGATAATGGCGCTGTGCTCTGTGAGAAGCCGGTCTCATTTCAGAACAAATGAGGTGCGGAGGAGGGATGACCTGCCTCGGGCGATGCCGTCTGAGCTGTCCCTCTCGTTCCTTTCAGGCTGTGGCCCACGTCCTGCGAGACGAGGACTGTCCCTCCATGATCGTGCCTAGCAGGCCCTGTAAGTGAACGCACGTGTGTGTGTGTGCGTGTGTCTGTGTGTATGTGTGTGTGCGCGTGTGTGTGCGTGTATGTGCGTGTGTGTATGTGCATGTGTGTGTGTGTGCGTGTGTATGTGCATGTATGTGTGTGTGCGTGTGTATGTGCATGTGTGTGTGTGTGTGTGTGCACGTGTGCGTGTGTGCGCGTGTGTGAGTGTTTGTGTCTATGTGTGTACATGTCTACATGTGCAGGAATAGCATCTGAGAATGCACACGTATGTGTCTTATACTGTATGTGTGTACGGTATCTTCATCATTTAAAGTTGTGTGTGATGGTGTACTACTGTGCCTTCTCCAGTATCACCCAGTGCGCTCATGTGTTGATAGGGGCAGACTAATGGGGGGTACTCTCCAGACCTGGGTTATAAATGTGTGGGATATGTATTGTGGTGAGGGCATCCAACCCAGTCACTTTTCGGTGTCGCCCCAGTAGTGACTTAGGAGCACTGATCACATACCTTCCATCTTCCTGTTGATTAGTGATTGCACCCCTCTCCTGTGAAACGTGTCAGATGTGAAAACACGGGGAGGTGTCAAGCTAAATGCTGTTGCTGCTCTCGACTGTGATGATGCTCAACTAAACCTGTCCCTGATTTTGTGTGTGTGTGTGTGTGTGTGCACGTGTGTGTGTGTGTGTGTTTAATTTCCCCCAGTCCTACAGCGCTGCTTCCCTGATTTCATCACCAGAAACGGGACGCTGACCGTCGCCAACAAAACCGCATTCAAGGATGTGCTGGGTCAAACCAGGAGCGTGACCGAACTCAGAGATGCCGCCAAGTAGGTCCCGAGCCTCGCCATGGCGACACGCGCATGCGCGCAATAGGCCTGCATTTCTCAGCTCTTCTCAGATACGGGATAGGATGGGCTGGACTTGTGTGGGTTAAACTCATCTGGGACAAATTTAACCCTGGCTGAAGTGAGACTAAAATGAACTTGAGCTTAATTAACTCTTAAAAAACGAACATGGTCCGAAATTAGACAAAAAATAACAGTGTCCTGAAGTGAGACTAAAACCAACATGGACCAAAGTCAGACTAAAACTAACATATGTTGAAGTTAAAATTATCACAAGCTGAAGTTAGATTATTATTTCTTATTTTATACTGCAGCAAGTGGCATTACAGTTATTGCAGACTGGGCTGTAATTATCAGTTGCCGTAGCGATTCAAATCAGATGGAAGTGCTCGGCACCGACTTGATTCCGGTTGAAATAGCGCAGGGCCAGGCCTCTGAAAGACGGTACTTTGTATTCTCACAGTCAACAGCGTTCACCGCACTTACGGGAATGAGCCTTTCAAACTAAAGTACGTCGGGAGGCAGGCAGGCAGGCTGGCTGGCTTGCTTCTGCCATTGATGCTGAAAATTGTAGCTTCAAGCTTTGATTGATCACGTCTGTCTGCAAGGAATGCGAAATTACTCCTGCAATTTTGAAACTACTTTTGAGGGGAAAAAAAGAAAGAAGACGAGTATCTCGGCATTAATTCCATGGAAAATGTTTGACTTTTACTTTTCAAGAACACACAAGTCAGTGGTCCTTAAATCATCTTAAAGAGTTTACACTAGTGCAACTGGAACCACATACTCTGTGGGAATTAAAACTAGTGCATCAGAGCTGAATATTTTGCTGTGTACAAAGGAATGATTGGTGTGTCCAACTTTTGACATTGCACTAATGGTCACGTATTGCAATGGCCCGTATTATAAACAGAAGCTCCATTAACACCCACTTCATTTTTGCTGCATGTTCCAGTGATGTGTTGTGCATTATCCTTTCGTCTGTCCCTGGTGGTCACCCATAATGCACCAGCACTTCTGTAAAATCACTTTCATTATTCTATCAGCGGGACAAATATTAACCCAGGAGCAAAATAAACAGACTCTGTTGGGGCATGGGGCATGGGCGGGGTGGGGGGGGAGATTTTAATGTGTCCCCCAGTGTGTGACTGAGAAGTCATAAGTGGCCGAACACACTGTTCTCTCTGCTAACATGTAATGTTTTCACAATGGCGCTGTTACCTTTCAGCGGCCTGCTCTCATTGCTTCCGCACTGCGCCAGAATCGTTTTCTGGAATATTCCCACTCGTCGTCCGTTCAGAGACCCTTCCAGGCTCCTGGAGAATCTGAGAAGCTGCTTCACTTTTTAAAAAATTATTTTTATGAAACTTCTTACAGAGAGACACTGCACACACATTGGCAAGTTGAGGCTTGTTTATGCTTAAAGCCCTGTCTTCAAAGCTCTATCAACTTTCAAGGCTCTGGAGTTGTTTCGTGAATTTCAATTTTAAGAGGCATGTAAAACGTTTGATATTGAGAGTTTGTGTGTGTGTGTGTTAGTGCATTTGTGCATTTGTATGTGAAAATGTGCTTTTGTTTGTCTGAAAGAGATATCAAAAGTAAAGCCCTTTTGAAATTCACATTTTTGTTTAGAAATACGGCTATTTTGCCTGTCAAACTACATCTGTCAGTCGTATTTGTTCCAGTACATTAGAGCACGAAAATATGATCTGTTGTGTCTAGCTAGATGGTACCCAGGAAGGACCTCTGATTCAGATTCATATTCTCAGACTACTTTGATGATTATGTTTGACTGAAAACTTTGTAATAAACAACGTGCTTCACCACTGTAGGATCTTTCAGTGTAAATAATTCATTCATTTCTTTGGCACGTGGCGTTGAAACACCAGGCTGTGTTCCAAGCTGATGTTATCCACGGGAACAGCAGCGACCGTTCCGCTGAAGATCTGGCATTATATGTATTGCAAGAGGAAAATGCTTATCATTCCATGCAGGCATAACATGAGCTGTGGAGACCGAAAGATTTTTTTGTTCAATCTGGGCTCCATTCCCTCCAAGATAATTTGAAATTCCTGACTCACATTCGCATTCTGGCTTGCGTGTGTGCCCTGCTGGTGAGGGGTGGCCTTTCGTGTCCGAATTTCAAATACAGTGTAAGGTATTATGTTTCAGTACAAGTGACTCCAGAGAAGTTATGACTCAAAGTACAATTTTGTACAATGTTTAAGCACCCTGATTAAGAGAGGCTCCGAACGACTATTACTAGGCTTACAAGCCGAATAAAAAACTGCAGTCTTCAATATGGAGTATGATGACAGTATTCAGAAGACAGTGTGATTGCAGTATTGATACCGCACAGCAAACTCTTTTCATGATGATGTGAGCATTATGCTTCTGGTTCTGTAGTTCTAACATAACAGCGCAAACACTGCTTGCTTTCAAATTTTCACAGTAGGAAAAATAACAGCAATACCATCATAAAAATATAAAGAAACAGAAGAATGAAAATAAATTACGGTTTTGCTACTGTTTTTTATGAAAGCAGTAAAGCTGAATTTACTGCAAACTGGAACGCAGGAAAACATAGTTTGTGTTCATCTATTTACAGTAGATGTCAAATAATAAATCTGAAAATGTTACTCTATGGACAACCTGCTGTTGGCCTGAATTTGCATAACCACTTTGATGTAGTGAACCATAGGAAGTCAAGTGTTTTTTAATGCCAGTTTACAACTATGCAAGAAGTAGAGGAAAGATCCCTAAATATTTTTAAATGTTGCAACCTTTAACCATACACTGGCCCTGGGGTTTCTGCAAACAGACCATATGCATGGTCCTGTCTTTGTTTACAGTGGCAGCAATGCATTGTGGGTAAACACGAGTCCCCCCCCCCCCCCCCAACCACTCAGTGAAATGAACAGTTTCCTCAAAACATTTCACGGTTCCTTGGATGTCTTTTCAAGGACGTTTACGCAGAATGTTTGTTGGGAGCTGCGCGTGAAATGAAAATGAGATTGCGACGCTCTCTCTCCGAGCCCACGGTGCTGATGTAGTCAGCCGCGGCGTTCTGAAACGCTGCCGCCGTGCGAGCGAGAGCGAGTGAGCGCCACGGGGAACTCGACCGCGTGTGTGGAGATAATTATACCGTGCGTGCCTGGACGGCAGCCAGGATCGGGAGCTGTTGAAATGTACGAACCATCGGTCGCTTATTAAGCTCATTGACATCGTATTTGACATTCTGCAGTTTACTCTCTAATAAGTTTACATATGAATATTCATTTGTACAAGTACTAGAATTCTTGGTGAGTTTTCTTCCTTCAAAACACATCATCACATACACAGCTCCTGGGTGAAAATACAATGCCACACGATTGCCATAACCGTAACAAAGGTGCAATAACGTTAATAAATCTGAGCTTGCACCTTGCCCATGGGTAAAATCAAAACTATTTTCCTGCCATTTTGCATGCCTGCGTGTGCTGCAGAGTGACTACAATGAATCACAAACCATTAGTTTTCGCTTCCCGTTTCAATCAGGAGGCTATGTTTCCTAATGAGAGCGTAGCACCGATATTCATGAGCAGCGCCGGGAAAAGGTGACCCCGGCCTCTCGTTTAGATAGGCAGAAATGGAACAGCTTCAGTTATTGCCTCTGGAGTGCACAGACGCTGCCTCCATCTCCCGGCCTCGCAGTGGCTTTTAATATGTAAGAGGCTCTCTACCGGACGCACACTGCGGGCGCTCCGTTTAAAATCAAGATGAATTTCTCGGCTTATTTTCCGGTTCATTCCGCAGCCCCCACCAATCCACCGTCCCCTGTTCCCCTGTGCTAAATTATTCAAGTTTATCGGCGTGCCGGAGCTTCGGTGTGACAGTTCCGTGTTTTCCAGTAAATGTGGCCTGACAGCCATATGGAACGCAGATTGGGTAAGCTCTCTGTGTTTTTTTAATTTATTTTTTTAACACCCCGTATAGCTAATTGCATATAAGAATCATCACTTAGCAGCTACATTCATTACTTCCTCAGGCAGAGAGGTTTTGTTGTGTTTATCCCACATGCATGCTCTACTTGTGCTTTTATGTGGCACCATTTTTCACTTCGGCAGTTAAAATGATTGAGAGACTGAACTGTACTGTAATCTACGTAAGAGACTAAAACTTTAATTAATTTAATCCAATAAAACGGCAAATAAAAAATAAAATAAAAACAATAAAAACTAGATTTAAAATGACAGCCGTAATCCCCTTGCATGCTGCAGTTATTTCATCGTTCCCCGCAAGCATCTTAACCGGAGATGGAGACAGATTCTTACAGAAGTATTCTGATTTGTCTGGTCCGGTCGGCCTTGTCCTTATTCTAGATGTGTGTTCCTTTAATAAAGCAAACCGGTTTGCGATTTCCCCAGAGAAGCAATTGTGTCCAAATTTTAAATGCACTTGCGCCAGTAAAATATCGAGGTTTTTGGGAAGCTTTATAGTCAGAGCCAAAAAAATACGAATCGGATTGTGCAACCCGATCACAAAATTTATGAAGGGTCAATCAAAGCAAAACGTTGGTCCGTCCTGCAAGCACTGGTTTTTTCCTCTGGTTTTCAAAGTTTGTTTGAAAATTTGACAGTTGGAATTGTGGGAGTCCTTGGGCTTCAGTTTGCCCGTTGCTGATATGACGCAGGCCGTTATGAGCCTCACTGACCATATGGAGAGTGTTTATCTGCCTGCAGATTAACATCCTGTCCAGCACATTACCCAGATCCCCCAGCGCTGCAGGACCCCATCTATCGCCTTCCCATTGGCAGGGGGAGCACGTCAGCCCCACATGAAATTTTGTTAGAGGAGCTCTCGTTTGGAGGGTAATTAGCGCTGATGCCTAATAAAGAAATCAACAGTGATTGGGTAAATTGTTTCATTAGGGTCTCCATTAGCATTTCCTTGTTTTCGCCACGGGAAGCTGACGTGTTTGTAAATATGCAGAACGCCCGGGCTGGTTATTGATGACTGGGGAGCGCAGGGTGGTGTCTGGTGTGATCATGGAGGTCATCTCCCGAAATCACTCTTGTTGTTCGGTCATAAAAGAATCAATTTGCAGTTTTCACCGTAGATGATTAGAAACCACTAAAATATATGAATATGTCCATCCTGGGCTGTTAGCAGACAGCATGTAAGGTTGGTGGGTTCTACTATTGATAGAGGCAATGCTAGCTTGGAGTTACTAACTTAGATGAGCTAATTTTTGTCCTCACAGCCAAGAATGAACACACAAAATAACCACAAATATGCAATAAGCACTGAGCTATTTGTACCACTCTGTAACTCACACCTGTTTGTTCTTAACTGTAAGCAATGGGGTTTATCCAAACCTGAATGCCTCCTGTCTACAGTTTTTTATTCTGGAAGTTGATAAAAAAAATCAATATTTCAAATATAATTTTGTTGTTGGAACAGTTTGTATCAGCATACAGGTATAAATCATTATCATTTTTATATTATGTAATGCCACTCCTTTATGATCCATATGTTTACCTCAGCATTCCTCCCTGCCATTCTACTTCCATAACCAATATTGAAAATAATTATATATCATTAATTTTCACAAACTGTTAAGTGTGAAGTGTTGAAACATCATTAGCATTAAGAGTAAAATGTTGAGTGTGTTGTTATCTTTGCTGGGTAGCTTAACAAAGTGCTCCAGTGTGCTTTGAGTGCAGCGCTACTGCATTTCTCCCCAGCGGGTAATGGAGTGAGCCTGGCGTGCTGGCACTAACGCAAACACAGAACGCCAAACTGTGCGTCCACTAGCTGGCGATGGGGAGAAAAATGGCGATAAGGTAGATGTGAGCCGGGCCTCGTGAAATTCCTACCTGTGTGCTTTTTGTGTGGCCTGCATACACAGAGGTCTGCCTCTGTCATAGCGAGACTGTAGGACAGCCTGCAATTCCATTACCTATAATGCCAAGCTAGTAGCAAATGTCACAGTTTATCAGGGCAGGGAACATGGGCTGTCTGCTTTGTCCAGCACAAAAGCAGTTTTAACGGCCTTCTGTTAAACTGCAGTGTTCAGGGGCCAGTCTTTTGTGTTTCATAAAAAATGTCAGCCCCAGTGGTTCAGACAGGCCCCAGCTGCCCTGGTGCTCACTGAGCATGCTCGACAGGCCCCAGCTGCCCTGGCGCTTACTGAGCATGCTCGACAGCCCCCAGTTGCCCTGGCGCTCACTGAGCATGCTCGACAGGCCCCAGCTGCCCTAGCGCTCACTGAGCATGCTCGACAGGCCCCAGCTGCCCTGGCGCTCACTTAGCATGCTCGACAGCCCCCAGCTGCCCTGGCGCTCACTGAGCATGCTCGACAGGCCCCAGCTGCCCTGGCGCTCACTGAGCATGCTCGACAGCCCCCAGTTGCCCTGGCGCTCACTGAGCATGCTCGACAGCCCCCAGTTGCCCTGGCACTCACTGAGCATGCTCTCTCTCCACTCTGCAGTGGCATCACTGGTCTCCTGGATACCAAGGAGCTTGGCTTGAAGATCATTGAGGACTACGCTAGCTCCTGGTTCTGGATATTAATGTAAGTGATTCATATTTAATGAGGTTGTGCTCTCCACTCAGAGTGTGTGTTTGAAGGTCAGGTGGCTCTGTGGGCGTGTTGGTGCACGTGCGTGTGCGTGTGTTTTATTGTGAGTGTTGCGCGTAATGCTACGATGCGGTGTGTGTTCTGTGTCCACAGAGGCCTGGTGATAGCCATGGTGGTCAGTCTGATCTTCATCCTGCTGCTGCGCTTCACTGCCGGGTTCCTGCTCTGGGTCATCATCTTTGGAGTTATAGCTATGGTGGCTTATGGTGCGTGTGTGTGTGTGTGTGTATCCGTGTGTGTGTGAGAGAGAGTGCGTGTGCATGTGTGTGCGTGTGTGTGTATTTGATTATGTGTGAGTGTGTGTGTCTGTGTGTGTGTGTGTGTGAGTGTGCATGCATGTACGTGAGTGTGTGTGTGTGTGTGTGCATGTGTGTGTGAGTATGTGTGTGTGCACATGAATGCGTTTGAGTTTGTGTGTGTGCCGTGTGTGTGTGTGTGTGAGTGTATGTGCGTATGTGTGTGTGTGTGTGTGTGTGTGTCCTAGTGTCCTTACTATTGTCTCTCTGTTAGGTATCTGGCACTGTTACTGGGAGTTTGTCTTTCTGAGGGGAAAGCCGGACGCTGATGTCACCATCTCAGACATTGGATTCCAGACCGACTTCCGTGTTTACCTGGAGCTGAGCCAGACTTGGCTGGTCTTCAGTAAGTGTTCGCTCTGGCCCTACTGTTATCCTTCTAGTGGGAGGAGCCAGTTCAAGACTGTGCCCCTCAATTTGTGGAGCCATGTCAATAGAGTGCCCCTCAATGAACCAAGCCTTCGCACACATCAGTAGTAAAGAGCAGTATTGTTCAGGAAGCACAGAATTTTCTAAACTCATAAAGATATAAATCACTCTTCTGACTTCTATCTGTAATGACATTTCCTTTATGGCTTAAGGATTGGACAGAGGAATCAGCCATTCCATAAATCAACCCGCAAGCCTTTAAAACACTCCTCTGTGATTTGTGTGTACACTGAGTGGAATGAATCTGACTTCGGTAACAATTTGTTGTCGCATCCATCATGCTAGCGCCAACACAAAAACTGTTTTTTTTCTGTGTTTCTCCTGGATTATTGGCTCTCCCTCCTTCACTGAAAACCATTGTGTACATCTGTTTTCCCCTAACCAGCCAGGGAACCTGTTTTCCTGTAGCCGGATAGGGAAGGCAGGGAAAATTGCCCAGAGCAAGCTATTTTTTATGTGTCATGTAAACGAGGCTGTGTTGCTTTTATGGGGCTCCTCTCAAAAGTAAACAAGTCTGCATCAAACCAGGGAGCAAGCAGAGACTTTATTATTCGCTGAGTCGGCATGTGTTGGAGAGAGTCTTGACTTCAATCCACAGACGTTCACCCAAACCCTAAACACTTGTGTCAGCTCTTTTACTTGACCTCTGACCCTCTGTCTGTCCCTTTAGTGAGACCTACGGCTCGGCACAGGCATTGCAGCCCTGTCATCTTACAGACTGGGCTGTGTGCATGCCTTGCCTCATGCGTAACCATGACAACCTGTACAGTAAGGCTAAACACTAAGGCTAGAACCTCACAGGAAGTTAGGCCCTGTTATCACATGGATGCCGTTGAAAAGGTTGGGGGAGACGTATTTTTGTTTTATTCAATCATCCTATTTTGATATTGCAGGATAATCCACTTTCATTGTAAAAGAAATAGGAGAAACTTTAGAATTGCTGCAGGCAGGAGTTTATTCATAGCAGGAGTTTTATTGATATTAGGATTGACTGTAAACTTCGTAAAAATGTAAACAAAGAGGGAACACAGTCGGTCAGCTTACACTTGCCGATCCCTGTTCCAGTATCAGTGATGTCACTGTCTGATCCCAGTGCAGCCCTCAAAACAGAGCCTTGAGTGACCCCTGCTGGCTGACAGGGTCAAAGCCACCGCAGACTCACAGGAAGGGAACATGAGACCGTTTGGACGGGAGCCATCTCAGTCCATCTCAGGCCACGGGAAGCTTAGGACGGATCCCACTTCCCGCCTGTCGGCTCCCCCTCACACCCTCTCCTCTGTTGCAGTGATATCCCTCTCCATCGCCGAGCTCGCCATCGTGCTGATGCTGATCTTCCTGAGGAACAGAGTGCGCATCGCCATCGCTCTGCTCAAGGAGGGCAGCAAGTGAGTGCGAGAAGCTCGGAGAAACCGGTTTGATCCGGCTCAGGCCACCTCAGCACTAGTAATAGTCACAGTCGATTTTGTCTGAAATGTTTAGATATCAGTTAACTATCATGCTTCTCACTGTAGGGCAGTTGCTATCATTTGCTGTAGTTTTTTATATCCACTTTTTGATAGTGCAACAGCATAATCTGTGGATACATTAGGGGTAATTTATCATGAACCACTGAAAAATGAGTTGAGATAGAATATACAGTTACAATTGAAATCTAGCTGATTTAATTATATAGTCATATATTTGTCTGCAGACAAAAGTGTTAGTTGAATCAAAAGTAAAAATTGAAGTGGTGATAGCTCATAATTATTTTGGTATCCAAGTGCAGTTGAGTGAAAAAAGAGTGAGTTTGAATTAGTGGTGAGTGAGTGAGTAAATAATTAAGTGAGGCTGTGCAAGTGAATGAATGCATGACTGAGTGAGTGAATGCGTTAGTGAACGTGTGAGTGAATGAGTGAGTTAGTGAATGAGTAAATAACTAAGTGAGGCTAAGTAAATGAATGAGTGAACGAGTGAAAGTAAGTTCACGTTTTCTGACAGATTTCTCTTGTGTGCAGGGCCATTGGCTACATCATGTCTACCCTCTTCTACCCAATCATCACCTTCCTGCTTCTGGCCGTCTGCATCTCCTACTGGGCTGTTACGGCGGTGTATCCTCCCCTGTAGAACTGTCAATCAACCTCTCAAACGATCTGTCAACTTTTCAACCTATATTTTTCATTTCAATAGCATGTTTCAATTTCAGTTGTTTTCTGTTTTAGGTAATTCTATAGATTTGATATTAGTCTGGTTCGCTATATTTATACAATGTTATGTTGAAAGTTGTTTTGAACAAGGGGATCTTGAGAGCTGAAATCAGCATACATACAAAATATTTCCTGGCCTAGGAGTTGTGTAAGGTTTGTGGGAAACAGTTATGGCAAAAGCATTTTGACTTTTTTTTAATTTGACAATAAATTAAATGTCAAATAATATTATAATGTAATTATATATAATTTATTTTTGATCCTCAGTATTCATGTGACACCTACAGTGTTTGAGTGTTTATTGCTAAGTTTATTGCTATTACAGCGTTTATTGCTAAGTATGTAAATAACTTCACCATTTATTCAAGGGGTGCTGAATATTTTAATAAATATGGAAATCTGTAGTTTCAAGCATAGACTGAACTGTAAAAGCTCAGACTTGTTTATTTTTAATGAGACATTACCTGTGTTTCCATCAACAGATGGAACTATCTCTTAAGCCTTTTATTTATTTGCCTAGAACATTAAAAGGAACTAATAGGTTTCAGTTTTATAATTCCAGTTTCTGCAGATTCTGTCTACCGGTTCTGTCTGCATCTGGAAAGTACATTTTTTTGCCTTGCGTCCATGTGAGATTAATGATACAGTACAGTAGACAAGATATTGATCTTTGTCTGAGAAACTGATATGAACCTTTGATAATTGGGAAGCTTTGAAGTAAAGAATTCAAAAACATCTTCAAATGACGAGCCTAAACGGGACGAATGGCTTGTTCCCGTCATCCAATATCCCCGCGTTCTTGCTGTTCGTTCTTCTGTTCTTCCCCAAATGAATCCTGCATGTTCTAATGCGAAGCAGGCCCGCATGCCGCCCGCCATTTCCGGCTGTTCGCCCTTAACCGCCGTTCACCGCAGATTCTTGGCGTCCTCCGGCGAGGCTGTCTACAAAGTGATGCCGACGCAGCCCAGCTGCGTGTACGCTAACCTCACCTGTGACCCTGAGGCAAGTCCCAGCAAAATCCCTCCTCCCACCTCCTCGAGACTCGCGTTCCCATTGGACAGGGCCTCTGCTCCGCTGTGTTTCATCGGCCAATGGGAGGCCGGAATGTGAACACGGCCTGTTTGCTGCCACCTGAGGGTGACGGACCTTTACCCCGTCCCTGTTAGGATCGCCGCGGATACGCGGGCGTGCCCCTCCTTTCCCACGGACCCCGCCCATGTGACCTCCGCAACATGGTCATGGCGGTTACCTTTCCATATCAGACAGACACAGTTGTGTGTGTGTGAGTGTGTGTGTGTTTGTATGTATATGTGTGTGTGTGTGTGTTTGTATGTATGTATATGTGTGTGTGTGTATGTGTGTGTGAGTGTGTGTGTATGTGTGTGTTTGTATGTATATGTGTGTGTGTATGTGTGTGTGTGTGTGTGTGTATGTGTGTGTGTGTGTGTGTGTGTGTGTGTGTGCGCGTGTGTGTGTTCGTGCATGTCTGCAGAGATAAGAATCTGAGCCCTGTTGTGAGTGGCAGCGTGTGTTTCCAGTTGCACTGGGACGTCCTGGTGTTTTTGGGTGAGGTATTGGCCGTGTGCACACCTGTACAGGCCTGCTGGAGACTGAGGAGGTGGGGTGTGGACAAGCTGTTGTCACTGTTGGACAGAACGTTCCGGAACAAATAGTTCCACGGTTACAAAAGAGTTTTGAACCATCTACTAAGTTTTCTCACCCAGTTTAAATGATGGCTTTAAATGAACAGAGATGAACCTTTTCAAAATATCCCTAATTTATTGCCCGGTGTTCCAGTTCATGCATATGAAGCTGTGACAAAAGCTGTTGATGAGTTTTGATTATGACGAATTTCACAGACCTACTGTACCACACTGGAAAATGGTGTATCACTGCACATTAATGTAACTAGCCTTTTCATTGTTCATTTGTTAGAACATGAATAGAAGTAATGGCTTTGTAAAATGCCCCCCCGCCCCCAAACTGAAGTGTGTGTGTTTTCTGTCGTGCGGCTGCAGACCTTCAACAAGACCAACGTGACCAAGGTGTGCCCCGGCTCCCAGTGCACCTTCGCCTTCTACGGCGGGGAGAGCCTGTACCACCGCTACATCTTCGTCCTGCAGCTCTGCAACCTGCTGGTCTTCCTCTGGCTGGTCAACTTCGCCATCGCCCTGGGCCAGTGCACCCTGGCCGGGGCCTTCGCCTCCTACTACTGGGCCCTGAAGAAGCCGGCCGACATCCCGCCGTGTCCGCTCTTCTGCTCCTTCGGCAGGGCCATACGGTACGTTACAACCGCCCCCCCCTCGCCCCTGCCAGTGAAACTGTAATACCGCTATCTGTAGTACCTTTCATAAATCCATCCAGCAACACAAAGTGCTTCACAGAGAAAACAAACGACTGCTACTGTAATAACCCGGGAAGTATTGCACATGTTATTCCCACTCCCACCCATAAAGATTTACTGTATGCAGTCATAGCAAATAAAACAATAATAAAATGTAGTTAAATTAAAGCAGGAAGAAGCAAAGCTTACACAAATCTTGTATCATGCAGACCATTTTTTGACACCAGGATTGCTGTCGATGCTCACACAGAATCTCAACAGCGGAAACAATTGAATACTTAGATCTGTCCCTCATTGCATTTAGTGTGTATAAAAATTCTTTTTTTTATTAATTATTTATACAAATGTTATAACATGTCAAGGCACTATGTATGCTTATTTACAGCTTTAGAATAATACCCTTTTAATACCTGTTAATCAGTTTTTCTATTAGATTGTATAAAATTAGGTTCTCAGTGATGCAACAGCAGGTACCTTTCTCCACACTGACAGTGTCCCTAGAGCCGTACAACAACATGGTTTTATCTTCTTAAGTTCTTTTATTAGGCGATTTGGAAAGTCCACTTCAAATTATAACCCATTGTAAGTTTAAAACCTCTTGCTCTTTGAAACCACAGCACATACCAATGGAGTAAAAATGCTTGAATTGGTGGATATAATTTGCAATTAAAGAGACATTTTGAGCACTGTAAATGAGCCACATTCAGTCAGATAACTGACTTATCCATCTCTGGCGGTGTTTCTGCACACAGTTTGTGATGTGAGAAGGGTATTTTCTGGATCTTGATTGGATCTCAGGAGCGTGCTTCTCCTGGGGTTCCTGTTTCAGTAGGGCAGTGAGAGAAGCTTTTAGGGTGCGTTCTCTGAGCCGATACTCTCTGCCCCAGGTACCACACGGGCTCCCTGGCCTTCGGCTCCCTCATCCTGGCCATCGTCCAGCTCATCCGCATCGTCCTGGAGTACCTGGACCACAAGCTCAAAGGTGCGAGTCGCACGCCCTCGCGGTTGTTTGTCCCAGCGCATAGTGAATTCCCTACACTGTAATGTCTGTTACCCTTGTTTGTGGTCTTGGAGAGAATGCTTAGCTGCACTTAAGTTATATTTTTTCTGTTGTTTTCCATTTGTGTGGTGCACTTGCATGTTCTGTGTTATCTGGAAGTTACCTAAACACAAGGATATCACATCAACTATAATAATAATAATAATAATAATAATAATGCTAGTATTGTACTATAAAGGAACAGTTTTGATCTTGGAGTATTATTTCCTTTTTCACAGTTTGGTAGGAAATTAAAGCAGCTTCTATAAAGCTCTGTAGTGACTGATTTTGTCCTTTGGAGGGCGCTGTCTGTGAGGAGACACAGCTGTGGCCTGATGAACGTGTGTGTGTGTGTGTTTTGCAGGAGCCCACAATATATTCGCTCGCTTCCTGCTCTGCTGTCTCAAGTGCTGCTTCTGGTGTTTGGAGCACTTCATCAGATTCATGAACAGAAATGCATACATAATGGTGAGCGTGTGTGTTTGTGTGTGTATGCATGTGTGTGTGTGCGTATGCATGTGTCAGTGTGTGTGTATGTGTGTTTCAGTGTTTGTGTGTATGCGTGTGTGTATGTGTGTGTGTGTGTGTGCATGTGTATGTATGTGAGTGTATGTGTGTATGTGTGTGTGTGTGTGTGTGTGTGTGTGTGGTTGGGTTTGGGGGGTGGGATGCATTAGAGCTGGGCAGTGAGCCAGCCCCCATCCTGGCTAACACTCCCATTTACCTCTTCCCTTCAGAGGAAAAAAAACTTTACAAGTCCTGTAGGATGACAGAGGGGGGGCTTTATTCTTAATGACAGAAGCCAAGTGAGGTGAAAGCGATCATGGCGGTGCACCATTACAAGGAACACTGTCGTATCTACTTCAGTTTTAACATAAAGGATCAAGAGGCTAGTTAATTAAATTATCAAAAACAAACCAATGGAAAACGAAAGTGGAAAAGACATTTCCGTGTCCTGTTATAACTTTCTGTGTCCCGTGTGCGTTCTCTACAAACCGCTGTGTTTCGGTAACCTGACTCGACCGCCTTCCTCTTCCTCTCCCTCTCTCCAGATCGCGCTGCACGGGAAAAACTTCTGCACTTCGGCCAGGGAGGCCTTCTGCTTGCTGATGAGGAACGTGGTGAGGTAAGGGCCGTCTGAAGCCTGGGGCTGGATTAGGTGATTGTCTGCCCCAGGTGGCACCTGACTCTGGGGTCTCCTCTCTTCTGCAGGGTGGCAGTGCTGGACAAGGTCACCGACTTCCTGCTCTTTCTGGGCAAAGTGCTAATTGCAGCGAGTGTGGGTAAGTGCCGTGCTTCTCACGTATCAGAATCCTAACTTTTATTTGGAGGACCAATAACTTGCTCCTTTGCATCAAAACAGTTCTAGTGCTGGTAAACGGATTGAAATTTGTCCCAGTTTTAATGGTCCAGTGTTGATGTTCATTTGTGTGTTCCAGGTGTTCTAGCCTTCTTTTTCTTCACTCGCAAGATCCCCGTCATTCAGGAAGAAGTGCCAGTGCTCAATTATTACTGGGTGCCATTACTGGTAAGTCAAATGCTGGATGTAGATACGGTATGTACAAATTCTCCTTCGCACCTCATGGAAAGTCTCAAAAAGAAAAATAGAAAAGAGAAACACAGCGAGTTGCTACGTGCTGAAAGTAGGATTGTGCACTGAGTTACATGAATCATACCGTGCTGTAAGTGCAGTTACGTGTGCGTTGACGGTCCTCTTTCTCATTGGCAGACGGTGATATTTGGGTCCTACCTGATCGCGCATGGCTTCTTCAGCGTCTATGCAATGTGTGTGGACACCTTGTTTCTCTGTTTCTGTGAGTATATCCCTCTTTCCGTTATAACACACTGCTCGGGTTGTATGGATCTAGGCCTGTTCTTTGTTTGCCCTCATTGTAAGGTGCATTGGATAAGAGCATTATCTGATTGCCTAAAATGGAAATGTAAAACGTATGACGTGCTACCACTGTATGTATAACTGAAGAGAAAAAAATATATTTTAGCGTAACTTCGCATAAGAACAGTTTAAAGTTTTTTTTTTTTAAAGCGTTGGTTCATTTTTGGTTGCATCGTACTCCATGAAATAAAATATCAAGAGGTACACAATCAATTAGAAGAATCACTTCAGTCTTTTAAGCTTTGCTTTGGCTTCAGGGCTTTAATAATGCATGCTGGTGTTAGCACTTTGACCTTTGCCTTTGTTGTGGCTGTCTATCCGGCATGACCTGTGCACCCTGTCCTCTTTTCCCCCTCTGTGGTGCCTACTAACGGCTTTCGCTTTTTTTCTTTCCTTTTTCTCTGTTCTGTCCGCTCCCCTTCCCCTCCTTCATCCCCCCCATCTTTTCCCGGGACCCGTCTTACCCCTCCGTACGTCTCCTCCAGGCGAAGACTTGGAGAGAAACGATGGGACTCCCGACAAACCTTTCTTCATGTCCCCTGGCCTGCACAGAATTCTGGGCAAAAACGATCAGAGTCCTAAAAAGTCCAAGGGCTAACTGGCCCCCTCGGGCGGGGCCTCTTGGCTCCGCCCCTAAATAGCTTTATTTATGTGTGATCTTTAGCATGCTTTAAAAGTGACTTGTTGCCGAACTCTGGCTATGCTGTCAACAGACTGATTTAGCGTTGAGGAGAAATTAGCAGGCATAGGCAGTAAAAATGGACCTTCTACTACGAGAAAACGAGAGAAAGAGAGAGAGATGGACGGAGGGCTCCATTCTTCTCTTTCCTGTTTCGGGTGCTGATTACCTGTCATGTATTACTCTTTGTACTGCTTAATGCTGCCTTACCCATTGCAATCTACTGGGTTTGTGGTAGCAGGTGGCATTTTAAGTGATCTGTACTGTGATTACCTGTCCTGAGGGAGTGGGGAAAGAGCGTGGACCGGCTCCAGCGCTGCACTCTTTCACAGCTCTCTCTCTGAGAAAAGAAGGATTGACCTTTCCAGTGTACGGAACCGTTGGTCAAGAGCAGCCTTTTCCTGATCTCAGTCCCGCTGCTTTTCACTCAAACCGACCCCTTTACGTCCGTCTGCGCGTTCGAGACGCCGATCGAGCGCAGCCGTCTTCGCCGCGGGAGGCGAGCTCGTGAGAGACAAAAATCAGCGAGCCTCAGTCTGCCCACATTCTCCAGCAGTCAACCCGGAGAGGAAACAATCGGCTTCGGAGAGCGTTTTTATAACGGTCAGCAGTGGGCGGTAATTACACTTCATTTGTATAGAGTTTACTCCTGATCCAGACACCTGGTCTCGGACGTGACTCACCCAGATGAAGAGATTGAAAACTCCATCGCCGGGTGCTGATGTAATGCAAAAGAGACTGCAGATCAACCATAGCAAACCTTTCAGGTTCAGTTGCCGGCCTCTTCCGTGTGAAGGGGACGGGCATTGATTTTGAAATGACATCACTTTACGACTATGACAATGGTACTATACGTCTGTGTGTGTTTACTCGATCCAGTGTTGTGGCAGTTTGCTGTGAAAACACGTGGCTGGGGATGTGGTGCGTGTCATCGTGCAATGTTTTGACTGGTCCGCGTTTCGCATAAGGGCTCTCTAGAGTTGCAAAACTGGACCATTCTCCTCTGTGAACTGTGACTGGCAGTCAGCCAGGCCATGCCAGGGCCGGGCTTTTGTTCTACAGAGCGGAGCAGGGGTGCTTTTTTTTCCCCACCGTGTGTCATGGTTTTTGGCGGATCTCTTGGGATCGGGCTGCTTAAACAAGGCATTGTGGGAAGGCTGCCCCTGTGTTGATGAGACACAACAGTATCTGTGGCCCGAACTGGTCGAACGTCAGCAGTAAAAAAAAAAAAAAAAATCAGTTTACCACTCATGTCTTGGATTCACAAACCATGGTGTGGGATTGGACCTCTTAATAATCCATTTCACACCGCTTGGTCAAGCATTACAGACCTTGCGATACTTCAGCTGCGCAGTTTTAATTCATGTCCGAACAGGGCGTTCGGCGTGTTTTGGAACTCTTTGATTCCGTTTCAGTCACAAGTTTAAGCAGGTCTGTCATTTTAGAGGTCGTACACATCAGAAACAGTCGCTGAAATTAAAGAAAAATTGGTAAGAAACTGAAAATTAGCTGTTTTTTAACTGACAAGTTAAGGACAACTTCCTAGATTTATTAAATGCATCCACCCCTGGTTAAAATTTACGTATTAATGTACAAAGGCTTCTTTTGTCATTCCAAATAAGATTTGAACAGAGCCTGTGAATTCAGGAAATCTGATGTACGTTTTAGATAAACTACAGTTTCTAGTTAATGTGCCTAGAAAAAATGTTTGTTTTTTTATTTAACACAAAACACGTTTTGAAATACAGTTTATAAAAGGATGACAAAGCCATTTTTGGTAATTTTGTATTGGGTGGTACAGACTAAAGTGCTACATTTTTTATAATACTGATTATTATATTCTTGTTTTTTTTGTAAGTTTTGGGGGGTATTTATTGTCTTTGTAATGAGAATTTTTTGTAAAAAAAAAAAAAAAAAACAGTCAATGAAAAATGTCAATTCATTTTTTTCTAAATAAATTATGACTTGCATATTGTGCTGAATGTGTTAAGGTTGATTGAATTCTGTTATAGTCATTGCTTCCTAAGCTTTGCTTGAGCTCAGTGCTACACACCCCATTCCCTGGGCAAGAAAACTGCTCTATGCACCAGTTATTTTCCATGGTGACTGATTTGAGATTTTAATGTGACTGTAACTGAACACGGGTCTGCTTGGGAATTGTTGCCATCCTCTGTGGGTGGATATACCTCCCAAACAGGCTGTGTTCTGGTCTCTCACCACAGCAGTTTGGTCATTTGCCTACTGATGGCCCTTCATGCACATTGTTTGTATGCACCAAACTCTACTTAGACCAAAAATGTTTTAAGAGTTTCTGTAAGGTCTTGTTTCTGTAAGTATTATGGTTCATAATTTATTTTTCCCCGTCATAGACCTGTCCCAACCTTATTGTAAATGATCTCCCCACCAGATTTCATTTTTATCCTCTACCACCAAAACAGCGTTTTCTCACTTCCTTTGAATACTTTAAAACATACCAGTGTACATACATAAACACATATACATTAGCATATTCTCTTTGGCATGCTGACATTTAGTTTTATCCACTAAAAGGAATGAATGAGGCTTAAAATTAAAATTGAACAAATCCTCCCCCCCCCCCCCTCATTCAGTGTATAAATTGAGCCTTTATTCCCGCCCCCAGTGCTGGACCTGGAGATAAACGATGGATCTGCGGCGCGGCCTCATTGCATGAGCGGCTCTCTGAGGAAGGTCCTGAACAGGAACCAGCAGAGGAGGAGGAGGAGGAAGGAGAGGTGAAGCGGCACGGCGTTTAAGAGAAACGATGATCCGCGCGCTCCCGGACGCCAGCGGACGCTCTCAGACGTCACGGGGACCGGGGCGTGTGTCCCCGTGCGCGCGGGGTTTAAGGAACGGGAACGCTGGAAAGGCCCTCTCGGGTTACACAGATTAGATCAGAAGGACCTGCGCGTCTCGTCTCGTTAAAGAGGCGTTGAAGCAGGCGAAGGAATTGGGGCCCTGATGCGGAGCAGTTCGGGCCGTTCCAGGTCTTACTTGAACCCGATCACGGTGGGACCGGGAGCACACTACCCCGGCTCTGGAGCAAAACCTGGAGCGGCACAAGCTGTTCTGTATTATGAATGCCGCCCCTGCAAGAGCAGGCCCCTATATTATCTGTAAGCCATTTTTTATATGGATTTGGTTCGTGTAGAGGATGGATTTACCACTCAAGCCGATCAGTCAGTGCCCCAGGGCCAATTTGTGCACATAAGCCATTAAGCGCACACACTGAAAAAGTAAATGTTTAAATAAAATCACATTAGATTCAAAAGCTGTGTTCTAGGTCAACCCCTAAACACACAGAACTCTCAGCGGGACCCCAGACTGAACTAATCATCCTGCCCGAATCAGCCGAGTGGTTACGTGACTGACAAAGGCCGAGTTCCAGAGTTGCCCCTCAAGCGACAGCTCTCATTTTGATCAGAGTCACTTTAAATTGCCGAGTACACTTACGCGTACCAGGAAATTGAGCTGGTACAGTGGTTCTGCCAGTTGACTGGCTAAATAAACAGACAAGAATTTACATGTGATACACATACCTTGCATATAACAAGCCCTACCAAGCATAAAAAAATAAACAATGCATAATATCAAAACATTCATAATACAAAAAAAATTAAACATACAGAATATAAATGCAAAATCCATGATGTCAGCAGTAGATCATTTCAGGGCTTGAGGGACTGAGGGGTGGTAGAATGTGGAACCCTAAAATCGTCATTACCGCTGTCCTCGCCAGTGAATGGTGAAACCACTGTAAATACCTCACAATGCGTTTCCGGGATCGTAATGTTGGCAGGCATCAATTACAATGCTATAATAGATCTGCAGTGTACCCAGAGTCGTCGTGATTTGGTAGCAATATCAAGATGCAATGCTTATAGGCCTACTTGGTTAAAGGATGAACGCTGTCCGACAAGGCATTACAATGACACGTGCAACAAATGAAATAATTCTTTGATTATATTCAATACCGCTGAACACAGAGCACCGTTTAATTAAAACCTTATAGGCGAATTGTGAATATTTTTGTTGTTTTAAATACATGGCTGATAATGAAACCATCGACGGTTGCGGAAGAATACGCGTCTACCTACTGTGCAGAAGACGATTGCAGATGCAAACACGGTTTTTTGCCGAAGGGAGCGTGTTTTTATGAAGGAATGAAATAAATACTGAAATTTGTGGACTACAAATTACTCGTGTGGCCCTGATGGTGTCTTGTCATATCATCTAGCTAAATAATACTAATAATACGACAAATAATAGCTGCTTATCTGTCCTTGCGGGCAGTTATTGAAGACACTTATTTCGCCTTTTCTGTGCCTTATGCGAGTGTCCCGAAGACCGGCAGGTGAAACCGCAATATTGCGGAGAGTCGTTACGGATGATCATGGATAGTGGTGGAATTGTGGACTTTTCAGTGGATCCTGGGATATTCCCTTTGCGCAGGGTCACCATCAGTTTTCATTTCAATGGGTGTGACCGCAAGAACAAGTTTTAGCCGCTAGGGCGTGGCGTTTCAGACTGCAAAACGTAGGGCATGATAAGTAGAGTGTAGTCTGAAGCAAACGTCTCCTGGAACTGAGATCTAGCAACGCTTAATTCAGTGCATCCCTCACGTTCTCCACCAGGGGGAGCAGTAAGCACACGACTGTTGAAGACTGTGACATTGGCCAAACTGCTGGGCTAGTTATAAAAATTACACCATGGACAAATTGCAAAGATTGCAGATGCTCATAGTGTGAGCCTCTAACACAATAGACTGTCTCTCTGTACAAGATTTGAAATACCAAAACAGTTATAACTATTTAGTTAGTAGGTGTATAAATTGGGAATAACAGTGTCCCATTACAAGGAGTGCAGGAGATAATGCATGCTGATGAATCACAAGTCATTTATTACAAGCTTATATCCAGTACTTCCGTGGTTAGTTTCCCACCTATAAATGGTCCCCTTTGCATTACGATGCATTTGATACAACAGAAAAATACCTGAGCTCTTCACAAATGCCAACTTCCCCATACCATGACTACATCAAGCACAAAGTAACATCTGAGTTTGACTTCATGTACTGGGAATGCACTGTGCAGGTTCAGTCAGATCTTACTGTAGATCCTTATATCCAGGATGCTAGCACTTTTCTCAACAGTAGAAAGTACCACTATATGACCAAAAGTATCTGGACACCCCTTGGTCTGGGCGTTGTTTTTCATGGTTTGGGCTAGGCCCCTTAGTTCCAGTGAAAGCAAATCTTAATGCTACAGCACACGATCACCTTCTAGACAATTCTGTGCATCCCCAACAATTTGGGGAAGGCCCTTTCCCATTTCAGTATGACAATGCCCCCGGGCACACAGCGACGTCCATATAGAAATGGTTTTATTGAGATTGGTGTGGAAGAACTTGACCAGGCTTGCACAGAACCCTGACCTTAGTCCCATATCCAACACCTTTGGGACCAACTGTGAGCCAGACCTAATCGCCCAATCGACCTCACTAATGCTCTTCTGGCTGAATTGAAGCAAATTCCTGCAGCAATGCTCCAACATTGAGTATAAAGCCTTCCCAGAAGAGCAGAGGCTGTTATAGCATCAAAGTGTGGACGAACTCCATATCAATGCCCATAATTTTGGTTGAGATGATGGATGTCAGGTGTCTGCATACTTTTGCCATCTCGTGCATCTAAAACTGCTGTCTGTCAGTGCGGTTGAAACAATATTTTTCCAAGTGCTTGTGTGCAACTGTATCTTCCGTGATTGTTGAACATAACGACCCAGACTGTGGTTAAGACGTGCATTGTAAACCAGGCTCACTGTGGGCCCAAAGCAGGATTTCCAATTTCCACTAAATCCTTGTGTCAATACAGGCTCGGTCATGTGTGACCATCTGAGAGCCCGCTCTGCTCGAGTCGGTCAGGTCCAAAATTAAAACACGAGACTCTTCAGATCCATCCAGCGCCATTATAAGACATTGCTTACACGCAGAAAAACCACAAAAGCAGCCATTTCCGCAAAGTATTAATTTATTTTAAAACAAAGTGCTCTGTCACGTAACATGAAATAAATTAAATGCCATGAAATCGATTCACCAATATATAGATTATATATTAACCAAAAAAAAAAAAGATTTACAATGACTTTTTTTTTTTCTTCTTTCTTTCTTTTTTTAAACTTTGAACACTGAACTTGAATAATCACTGAAAGGCTGATTATCTCGGGTGGGTCCTCCTAGGCAGTGGTGGGAGTCTGGCCGTTTTTGCGTGATGCGCACGCGCAGCTGAGGGGGAGAGGGAGGGTCCCCTGGTGGCTCTGACCTGAATACTGCCACAGCGGCTGCGCAGGGCTGCGCAGGGCATGCGCAGGCGCTCAGGCGTGGCTGATTGGCAGCTGAGCCATCGAGTGCGGCAGTAAGGGCTGGAACACCAGGGACGAGGGCGAGTGCACTGCAAGGGAAAGAAAGGCGTGGTCAGGGACCCAGAATGCACTGTGACTGGGGCGGGCGGGCGGGCGGGTGCTCTTACAGGGGTACACTAGGGGCTCATTCCAATCGCTTATCTTATCCGTCCTCGTCTCCTCTGTCCTCACGCTACCCGGAAACCGATAGAGGTCCCGCCCTCTTTAAGGACATTCCAATTCCTTAAATCAGGGGTCCTCAATCTTATCCAGAAAGGGCCGGTGTACACACAGGCTTTTCTCTCAACCAAGCAGTAACACACCTGATTCTACTTATTGAGGTTCTTAGCAAAGACTCCGATTAGTAGAAGCAGGTGTCACTGCTTGGTTGGAACAAAAGCCTGCACCTACACCAGCCCATTCTGGGTAAGATTGAGGACCCCCTCCCTTAAATTCTTCTTGGAGGAGAGAGATTTATACATCAAACAATGATCCACCTCTCCAGATCTGCCAGAATTTTATGGTAGGAACACCCCTTCACATATCTAAGTTCTTGTATACCAGGGCTATCCAATCCTGTTCCTGGAGATCTACCATCCACTTGTACAGAGTTGCTTCAACCCTAACCAAAGCACCGCATACAGCAACAAGAGATCTTGTTGAGCTGCTAATTAGTAGAATCAGGTGTGTCAAATTAGGGTTGAAAGGAAAACCTACAGGATGGTAGAGCTCCAGACACAGACCTGACCGTTTCTATTTATTCTACCGAATTTTAATCCACAATGACACTCATTCTTTAGAACAAAAAAAAACTTAAGCCTAAGCAAATTTCTGCAATTGTTTCCCATATTGTTCAGTCTGTTACAACATAGGAAATGCAACCATAAATACGCAATAACCCCTGTCCTTTCAAAATATTTGGTACAGAACAATCCGTTACAAGCCCACCGACAGGTGATACAACTGTGCAGCACGTCATTAGTAACTGCCTTTGCTTCAAACTGACACTTGACTGACCAAGGACATTTTAATAACGGAGGAATCGAGGCAGCATTTCTCTTCTCATCCTTGCATCTCTTCAAAAACAGCGATTGGAATGAGCCCTATGTCACCATTTTGCTCCAGGGAGCAGATCAATTACAGCACACTTAACTTACTGGCTGCATTAAAATCAAAAGAAACCTCTAATAAAATGCCAATTACATTTAGAATGTAGCCAACACACACACACACCAAATAAAACTGTTAGAACATTACCACAGCAACATACAATCACAAAGAATGGTGTTATTCTTAGGAATAAAAAAATAGTGCCCTTATTTTTCCAACCGAAGACAGTGCTACACCACACACACACACACACACTGCAAATACAAATACAATTGGTAGAACAATTGGAGCAACATATAGTAACGAAGAACAGTGCTATCCTCAGGAATACAAAAATAGTGCCCTTATTTTTCAACCAAAGAAAATACTACACCACACACACACACACACCCCCCCCAATTCAAAGGTCACGCATCAGAGCTCACCGTCCATGTAAGAGTGCAGGGCGGTCAGGATGGTTCCGTCCTGCGGCCCGTAGGTGGCGTACTGCATCTCCTCCATCAGGGGCGGGGAGAGCTGGGGCGGCTGTAGAGAGGACACGGCCGTGCCCGACGACCCGTGGCTGGGGCTCACGTGCTTCTTGTGGCGGGCCCTGCAGTTCTGGAACCACACCTGAAGGGCACAGACCGACCCGTCACTGGTGCTCTCAGAACAAACAAACAAACAAACAAAAAAAGTTTCTTTTCCCCATAGAAGAACCCTTTTTAGTTCTCTATGGAACCCTCCATGGCAGGTGCGACAAAGAACCCTTGAAGCCCTTCCTGCTGGGAGTGTGGATGAGATTCAGAGAGGTACAGCTTGTATTTTTGCATAGACTGCGTAGTTACTGTTCTCGTTAGTGTTAATCAGTTTAACCTTCAGGGTCCAAGTTGAACTATGCGGTTGTTCCCTGCACTTGGAACGGTACTTCTCTCTAGGGTTTTCAACATACTTGTTCCTGGTTATGGTTATACACTTTGTTGTACGTCGCTCTGGATAAGAGCGTCTGCCAAATGCCTGTGATGTAATGTAGTGTACAGCTGTCTAACTCAAACCCTCCTGTCATTCTGTTCAGGCAGTACGCTTATATGAAGAAGTTGCACTGTGCCCCACGGAAACTGGGGTAAGTTCAAGCCCCATGAATCGCTGACACTGGAATGTTTAGCGTACCTACTTAATTTCCTTTGCCACCATTATAGAAAAAGTGACCACAAATAAAATATGAACAAACTATTTTTTCCACAGGAAATCCTTTTTATAATCACCTCATGATTTAAAATTTAAATTAAATTTCATGCATTCCTTCAACCAAATTGTAATGGCAGATTAATTTTACTGTATTTGTCATGTACTCAAAGCTAACCTGGAACAAAAATATGCATTGATGAAGCACATATAAATAAGATTTCTAAAAACCAAAATGAATCGAAAATGTGTTTTCATTCAGTCTGTAATCACAGCATCACAAATAATTTTATCCAGACTCACAATAGTTTTTCCCCTTGGGTAAACATTCCAAATGAATCAAAAACAAGTCTGTCAATATTAAAAGGTTGCATGACAAATTTAATCCTTTAACAGGCCATATACAAAATTCATAAGGAAAATCTCAGATGAACTTACAATTACAATCCCATTGAGTCTTATTTTTAAAGTATGACCAACCGGTACCACGTGTAATCCTTGGAATGCTTTCAAATGCTTTTTTTTATTCTTTAATTATACCAATGTTATTAACATATACTGAAAGGAATCTCAAATTGTTTTCTGTAAAATTTTGCAGAGCAGCACTTGACTAGAGATTTCAATTCCATAGGTGCAGGCATACCCAATCATTTTAAATTATGCAAAATGTCTTGAAACAAAGGTTCGTTTTGACGGAAGTATATTTGCATCATAACAATTAAGCCAAACTTGCAATGATCGTAACAGACGCCTAGTTTCCCTGCAGTTCCAAGTAAACACGTGCGCACACACCTTTTGGCACCGCAAAAAAACAACGCCACACCAAGCATTCAGTCAGAGCAAAAGCATTTTTACTATGTTATGCTCCATTCTTAGGGCCTGTCACTCTGCCCATAGAAACTGCACACCCTGGGTCCAGAAAACCGCACACCGATACACCCAAATCGAAGCGTTAACGAAAGCGTACCTCCAGTCCAACTAGTTACAAACCGCAAGATCCAAAGCAAAACCAAAACCAAAACTCAAAATGAATCTCCAGCATTGACCAGCAAAGACTCGCACGCATCAAAATGACAGTTGAACCACGTGGGAACAGAGCCGAATGGGGTCGAAAGGTCGTTAGTTAGGGTCCCCGTGTTGGCCCCGTGACGTGAAAGCGGGGCTCACCTGTATGACCCTGCGGCTCAGCCCGGTCCTCTCCGCCAGCTTCTGCAGCGTCTGCGCATCGGGGTTATTGTCCTGAGCGAACTGAGCCTGCATGACCTGAAGCCCAAAGGTCAAAGGAGAGGCAACAACAGGTTTGTTTTTGTGCGGTCGGAGCACTCACACTTCACACAGATAATCACCACTGGTAAAAAAGGGGGGGGGGGGGGGGTGGGGGGGGGGAAATCACAATTCAAGGTCAAGTTAAAATGTATTATCCCAGATTGGGGAAATTCAAGCAGCCAAGGTACACAACAAGCAAGGGGAAAAAAATTACACAAGAATAAAAGCACAATATAAGAGATACAAGTCCTCCACTATACTAATTATACAAGACTTACGACAAGTACAATAAAAGAAGAATTTCTCCAATATACTACTTATACATATCTACCAACAATTCGCCCCCATTTTAAGACTGGTAATGCACAGAATTGTAGCAGGAGGCAAAAAAAAAAAAAAAAAAAAAAAAGAGGGAGAAATTTGAATTTTTAAAGAGAGGAAAGCATCTTGGGTCAGCGACCGCGTCCCCGTGTGTTTACCTGCAGCTGATCGGCCGTGAAGCTAGTGCGAGCCCTCTTGGCTGGTTTAGGTTGGTTCACTTCCTGTTCTGTCGGCATAGCTCCTTCTACGTTTACACCGTTTCCTGCAATTAACCCCCAAAAGAGCAGGGGGTGCAATTTGACTTAAGGAAACATGAACGCTGACAAGTTGCTTCCAAGCGCTCCATTTTGGAACGTATTGGCAATTACATTTCTTCAACCCTCTGCATTTACCATAGCAGCACAGTACATCGTTAAGTGTCAAATCAAGAGTTACACTACACTTGACACTAGTTGGACTTAGTAAATTGTTCTGAGTTGATTCAACTCACTGTGTATCCCAAATCTTGTACTGCATCTGAATTGAAGACAGCTCAAATGTGCAAAACATGTTTACACACACACACACACGCCGCAACAACTCACCATTTTCCACGGCGCGCTTGAGGTTGTCCAGCATACAGTCGTAGTGGACCCTGCACAGGACCTTCTCCTCCACCAGGGCAAACTCCTCCCCTGTGGACAGCTGCCGCTTGCAGGAGAAGCAGGCGAAGCAGGCCAAGTGGTAGACATTTCCCTTCGCCCGTCGGACCCAGTCCGTCGAGTGGATGTTCCTGCCACAGCGGGCGCATCGGGTCCCGTATCTTCTGCACAAACAGTTTTCAAAAAGCCAGCAATTATTTCCCCCCCTTCGCTAAATATGGCCTACTGCAAGAGAAATACAAAACATATAGCATGTACATCAACTCAGTACTAAATTTTGATAAATGTATTCTGCACAGGGACTGTGTGTTATGCATCCACATTACATACATAATGTAAAAGCGCATACACACAATCTAAAAGCTGGTGAAACACTTCCCTGTTTATTTTATTTTTATGTAACAGTTCCAATTTAGCATTCACAATTACAAATAACCAAAACCCTCTCTGAAGCTTTGGACATTGTATTTGGATTTACTGTACACTACATAACCACATTATTATTATTATCAGATCTTAGGACTTTTAAGTTGGAGTTGTATAGGATACTGTATGCATCCTGTAAACAAAATACATAATTGGACAATTCTGATATTACATTAACTGCGCAAAGCGTGAATGATTTCGATTATTCAAAGGACTACTGTATATGATTAATGCGTTTAGAGGATCACGGTGTTGGTCGCACAAAAGTACATTTTATAAAGTAAATACTATTTCAGGCAGCCGTACATACACACCAATTTGAAGACCAACTATTTTCAGAGTAAAGAAAGTATTACAAACACAAACGTTATCTACCTGAAATAGTCCAGTTTGCAAAACACTTCTTTTTCTTTGATATAACAGCTGGCATGCCTTCCGAGCGGAGTTCGACACACGCTACACGAGAGACACCTCACGTGCCAGCTCAAGTCGTTTACCTTAAAAAATAATGACCAAATTAAACATGACAGATTTAACCATGTTGGCAAAGTACATCTAAACTCCCTTCGTACAGACTAAACTTTCCACAAATCACTTAAATTGTGTATTATCCATAAATACAACTTTAAGACAAAAAAATCGTTTTTTATTTTCCATTTCTGTTCACGAACCTTTGACATGGTAGTAAACGAATACCGGGCTTAGAACACCGCGCGGTTCTTTACACAGAAAATGAACAACCCAAATTTCGATATTTTGTACGGAAATCTCACAGAATGACTGAATAAATTTAATTCACGCGCAAATAATGGCGTCACCGAAAACTAAAGGCAGGTTATAGGCTACGTTTTTAAATCAAGCCAAATCAATATGTAATAATGTACTTGCAGTAGGCTTGCAACCATCAAATTGCAACACTAAAAAATGTGATGGCTTACCTTGAGCAGGTATTTGTCAACTATTTCCAGACCACAACTGGTACAAAGTGTTTTTCCAACGAGAGAGACTGAAGCCATACCCTGCGGTGAAGAGGAGGGTGACAGGGAGGAAGACAGGGAACACGAATCTTCTACAAAAACCTCCTCTGCAGTGCTCTGGATAACAAAGACATTAAGCCGTTAAATATTTAACGTAACTTCTTAAACACATTCGTGGCCTTGTTATGTGAGGTGCATTTCCAGATATGAGGGTAGGTTTGCGAAACAAGAAAAAAAACTATTTTTTACCAGTTCATTTTCTCCTATGTCTTTTCTGCATCTGCCAAAAGCCCCCGTGGCTGCCGCTTCGATATCTTCAGACATGACGAAGAACTAAAAAAAAAAATGTAACCGCTTCAGTCAGAGAAGCAAACAGTCACCATTCGAAGGGCCTTTTAACCTCTACAGCCAGCCCATAAATACCCAATGCCCTTTCACCATGACAACCCCTGCGATTATTAAGCTGTCATTTGGAAATGGAGAGATTCTGGCCCTTGCATACAAAAGCAGAAGCCTCTTGACCCAAGTTATCTTTTGTTTATATTCACTTGGAGAACATGCTACATTTGGTACTCTGAACTGTTCAAAAGCGAGTTAGTACCCAACATATCAATTTCTACTGTCAATCAAAACAAGCTTGAGTCAGTGGGGAAAGGATTTGATTTATTTAATAACAGCAATTAAAAGAACACAAATCGAATGTCTGAACAAGGTAACCCAGAGACGAATAGATTTAATAGGCTCATTTAAAAAGCCGAATGTTATTTTCCCCCCTTGCTCTCCTTTTGTCAATTGCAAGAAATGTTGAGCTTACTTGAAGCGGACCTATAGCAAGCAACCAGCTGTAGGTGATTCACGCTGATTTTTAAAGTGCACTTGGCCAATTAAAGGTAAGGATGTGCAGGGAAGTTTGTACACCTGAGCGTTTTTTTAAAGACGTATTCTCAAATTTGGACAGGCAGTTGGTATGCTTATTTGGATTAGATTTCCAATTCTGTTGGTGCCCGGAGGGTCGATTAAAAAATTCCTATCACTGTCAGCGTTACTGATGACATTGTCAGACAACACAAATACATTGTAGCAATAATATAGACCCACAGGACTCAGATGGCGCAGTTGTTACAAAAACTCTCTTCGTGACGACGCCATTCAAAAACAAAGACATTTTTCAAGTTAGTATACTAATTAAACCTTAAATAAATTACGTAATGTCAAATATCCACGAATCGGCGTAAACGTTGAAAAGTCATGCGGCTTGTGCAAATGTATGGCAAAGACCGCGTTATTGCATCTACTGTAAAAGTTGTACATGCACTTTGTAGCCTACATTGTCAAACTGAAAACCGAAAATAACACATTACTATGAATAAGACGCTGCCATTTTCTGTCGTTCCGCTTACCTTATCATTGGACATAGAATTTAATCTATTTTCATTACTCTCCGCTTTGCTACACACCAGCATTTGTTCAGTTTTCCAGTACATCGGACTTTCGGACTCGATTGGCTGTCGCATGCCACCAAACACCAAAGACAAAACCGATGTCAGAAATCCCAAATAATCTCCTTCGAATATCCAGAGGAGGGCAGTTACTCATAGAATCCAATTTTCGGTGTCCGTTCTTATGCCGTTCTCTACCAAAAAACCTCGGTTTTAAATGAGGGTGGAACTCCTATACTTTTTCCCTCCCGACTCTGTTGGCCGCACCTCCTTGACTGAAACACACACGCCTTTAGAAGTGAGAGATTGTTGTATGAGGAACACGGTACATGAAATCCAAGTCAGGAAATGCTGCAGCCACTTCTAACTGACTTTATCACTCATCATTTGGCAAGCTCCACTGATAACACAAAACAAACACTCGTGCAGGACCATATCGTATTGTACAGCCTATAACTTAACAGGTTAAAAAAGACAAAGGGAAACAACCTATTATTCATGCTTGAATTTGTTTTTTTACTTGGCTCGTTACACAGTTCGCTAACTGTTCTAAACATGTTTTCTTTATTCTTTAACACTAGTACCTCGCACAGCCGTAACCGTTCTTTTAATCCTTTGCCATTAAGATTAACCTGACGCATCTGGATGGAAGGATGACGGGTCTCCCTGTCAGGTTATTACCGACCAGCTGCACTTGCTTAGCGATACCTTAGAACAATAGCATCACTATTGGAACCTGCTGATGCTGAGGGGAGATTAAACTAAATCAATTGAATTCAGCATGACAACCACGCGTTATGATAAAACGTAGGCTATATTAGTTCCCGTGATTATTGTATGCCTTGTTTGTCATGGTTAATCGACGTCTGGCACTCCTGGGCGCTCATTTAAATTTTGGTTCTGATGCGAAAGCGCATATGCTTATTTAATAAATAAAACAACACGTTCGAGAACGCCTTCCTTTTCAAGTAGAGGTAACATTGCACTTTTCTTAGCGCTTAACTAGAGATGAATGCGGAATTAGTTAAATAAAGGCAAGTGAAGGCACGTGTAGACCCGCGGTGACCATAAAAAGGGTTCTGTGCAAATAGTCAAATTTCAGTAATATAACAGAACTACTCAGTTATTGTGAATGACCGAGACATTGTACAATGGCAGCATGTTGTATCCTATGTAGACACCTACACTTCATCAGCGAACTAAAAGGACTTTTTTTGCAATAAAAAATGATAAGAAAATCTTGATCTTTTACACTTGATTGCTGACATAAGCTGCACCGTAGCCTAAAGACGCACATAGTGAATAATATTAAATCGAGAAGTGTTTTAGTTTTGTCTGTGTTGGCTATTAGATATCAAAACGTATTATAAGATGATACAGCGCATTAGCTAAAATATTGGAAATATTCTTCTTTAAAACAATGCAGTCTTGCAAAGGAAATACTTGTTTAGTTATTAGAAGACATTCATGTCTTTAATGATTCAATTTAAACATTGAAGTAAAGCAGTATTTGTTTTAAAAAAGAAAGAAATGAAAAAGAACTTTGATTTGAAACCCTCAAAGGAGATCAAATTTGTTGTGTTCTGCTAAATATTTGGAACACACTTCGCAGATAAATCAAGAATTTAGTCTTCTGTGGACAGAGGCGGCTGTACCTTACAGACAAAAAAATCAGAAATCATTCTTATGTGCATCATTATTATTATTATTATTGATATAATAATAATTATTATTATTAACAACAACAATAATTATAAAAATAACAAGTATTATTATTATTTATTTGAAATCACTATGTTCGCCATGATATGAATCAATAAATCTTTGTTCAAATTCGTAAAATAGCCATATTGTAAACTACTCTATACAGTGAGATTGTAGCCTATATTTACGAAAATGACGAATAAAAAAATGCTTCCTTGTGTTAGAAAATCTCAAATGTATATAAATATATATCAATACACAAAACGCTGACCATTTCCAACGTGGACTTTTTTATTAACAGTGCTTGCTCCAGATTATTATTATTATTATTATTATTATTATTATTATTATTATTATTATTATAACAATAATAATAAGAATAATGTTTAGCACTTCCATTTTGACATTAATTGCTTAAGTTTTTGTGAAGTTTTTTTTTCATCTGCAAGGTTTGCTTGTTTGTTTTTACAAATTAAAACGAGTATGAACTAATGTTGAACCACATAGCATGCCTGCAGATCAGATTTTATGTCTGTTTTAGCGTAGCCATCGCTTATTTACAAAGCTATACCATATACCTATGATGTTTCTTCTCTTTAAGAGGTTCTTTAAATCTTCTCAATTGGCGTCTTTAAGATACCTTTAGAAATCTTTACTTTTGTTAAGTTATCTGTATTACTTCAACATTTAGCCCATTGCCATAATTTATTTTTGCAAAATATCAACAAACTATAACGAACACGCTGATACATAACAATTTTGTTTTGTTTTAAATTCGTTGGTTGTCTTTATCAAACCCAAACAATAAACTAGAGGCATGAAGGCATTTTTAGCCTGTAATTCTTACCTTAAATGTGTATGAAGTCGAGCCACGAGACTGATGGGGGTGGCTGATAATTCCCGAAGTCCACGCGCAAAGTGGAGGCACTATAAAACAGAATCGAAATCTAACCCCATTCATGTGAATGCGGTTCGAGAGATTATCTGACAGGTGGTGTGTGCCTTTCCCCCCACAGCTCTTTTTAAATCGCATTAAATTAGCGTCCGTTTGATAATAATTTTTTCTTCTTAATTCTCCGTTAGTTTATCAGTTTTATTTTTCTCCATTCTCTCTAATATGAGAAAATGTTTACCTGCATAGACACTATGGAAATGTGTTCGGACAAGTATATTTAAAAAGTTTGATATAAGTACATTCTATATTTTTCTATATCTACTTATTTTTTTTAATTGTATGCATTATTTACGTCACTAAAACTCTGATTTAATCATATGCACAGTTAAATGCAAAAGTACTGGGACAGTGACACAATTTTATTGTTTTGGCTTTGTAGTCTAGAACGTTGGATTTGAAATAAAACAATGAATATGAGGCTAAAATACAGACTTATATCCATATTGTGTGATCCGTGTACGAATTACAGCCCTTTTTATACATAGTCCCCCAATTTGGGGATGCAGTATAAAAGTAATTGGACAATTGGCTGCTCAGCTGTTTCTTGGCCAGCTATGTGTCTTTGCATCATTTGTTCAGGCACGAGAAGGCTAACAAAAGGTCTAGAGTTGATTCTAGGTGAGGAATTTGCATTTGGAGTTTGTTGCTGTTGTCTCTCAACATGAGGACTAAATACGTGTCAATGCCAGTGAAGCAGGTCATCGGGAGGCTGAAAAATCATAATACAGCATTCGGGCATGGCCAAAACATTGGGTGTATCAAAATCAACTGTTTGACACAATTGTTAGGAAGCAAGAATGCACCGGTAAGCACAGCAATAGCAAACAACCTGGTAGACCACTGAAGAGGTTGACCAAAGAATACTTTCAATTGTGAAGACAAAAATCTTTTCAACCGTTGAACAGATCAAGAACACTCTCCAGGATGCCGGCGTAGATTTCAGAGACTACCACAAGCACCAGCATAACCTCAGAGGGCTCGCGGCAATATGCAAACCTCTGATAAGTCTCGAGAACTGAATGGCAATAGTTAGAGTTGGCTAAAAAAAAGTACATTAAAAAATTGTAGAGTTCTCCAACATAGTCCTATGGACAGATGCGACCAGTATGAACCTGTACCAAAATGATGGAAAGAGGAAAGTGTGGAGAAAGAAAGGAACTGCTCGTGATTTAAAGCACTCCCCCTCATCTGTGAAACATGGTATAGGTCGTATTATGGCTTGGGCATGTATGGATGATGCCGCTGGAACTGGCTCACTTGTCTTCACTGATGATGTGACTGCTGACGGCAGCAGCAGGATGTATACAGAGGCCGAAGTTTACCGAGGCATCTGCTCAGATCCAACCAAATGACTCAAAACTCATTGTATGGTGCTTCATCATGCAGCATGACAATGACAATGACTATAGGCCTGGCGAAGCATCATCACTAGGGAAGATATACCCAGTGTCTGTTGGTGTCTGTGCATCGCAGAGTTCAGGATTTGCAGCCAAGAACTGAACATGATGACTTCATTTCAGATTATGTTAATTTGTCCAATTACTTTTGCTCCCCTAAAATGGGGGACTATATATGAAAAGGGCTGTAATTCCTGCATGGATCATCCAATATGGATATGCATACTCTCGAATTAAACCGGACAGCCTGCACTTCAAGCTTATTAATCATTTTATTTCTAAACCAATGTTCTGGAATACAAAGCTATAAATTGAAAATATATATATATACATTTAATTTTGACAGTTTACGAAAGTATTAACTATTAGAACTTGCCCTACCAGGTAAATATCAATAACGGTTGTGTATAGTGGTTGTAACTAAGCAACAGATGTACATCAGTTCTGAACAGTGTTTTGAAAGCTGTGTAATAGCTGTTAATGTACTCTGACTTTGATCTTCGTTCGGAAATTTAATGGAATCAAAAAAAAAAAAAGAAAAAAAAAGTGACTTCAAACTGCCAGCCACACGATCTCAGTTTCCGAAAACCTTTCTTTTACTTTTCTCTGAATAGAGATGCATTCTATAATGGGCCGGGATGGGGGGTTTTTGATATCAAAGTAAGGCAGCACTTGGCACCCATTTCCTCCTTTCTGTGCAGTTTTGACAGACAGGGGGAAAAGAAAGACAGGCTTCGCCGCGGTCTTTGTTTCTCTCAAACTGTAATCATTCAGCATTCACTTTTCCTCTCCTCCTTTCGCAGCGTCGAAAGAAAGACCATACTCCGACAAAAGTAGGCTATTAAAACAAAATTGTGTATTTATCTTGAATGCCAAGGTACTGGTAGGAGAGCATTGTCTTACGGGCATCGCTTAAATCTGTGTTTTTCATTAACGGCAAACCCACCTTACTCATTTTCTTAAAGAGCAAAAATGTTCAGCCCCCCTGCAGCTAGATTATAGGGCCACACACGCATGCCATGAATAGTTTCAATGAGTGCAAATGATTTCCTGTTACACTCATGTACATCTAATGGATTTTGATTACCTCGCCACAAATGCTGCATTAATGCTTTGTGTCAAATAAGAATATTCACAGTGAGGAAGGTTTCTGTTGTGAAAAACAATCGGTCGTCAGTGGGGAATAATGAACACACAGTAACTAAGTGAGGAACACTAGGGAGGAACGCTACATTTAATGCATACCTGCCTTTCTGCTGGCTTTCTGTCGCACGTTTTCCACCGTGGTGTAAAACAATTTAATTAACTTGTCGTACATTACGGTGTTAAGTGTTAAGGATCAGAGGAGAAAGTGGACTGACCTGGGCCTTCAATCAAAAAAGAACAAGGGATCAATTGCTTGGCCTGCAATTGAGTTTTGCTTTAAAAAAAAACCTACTGAGAAAGAAATGGGGTGGTAGAATATCAGCACTGTAATTCAGTTAAATTAATTTAACATATGTGTGTGTGTGTGTGTGTGTGTGTCTGTCTGTGTGTGTGTGTGTGTGAGTATGCATGCACGCGCTCTCCAGAAGTGTTCTCTCATAAAATTGTTTTCCCGGTGAGGCTCTCGCTTAACTTCAGTGACGAAAAGGCTTCGAGTAATGGCCGACGTTCCACTCCAGATAAAAACCGTACGGCGTTCTTCCAGCTCGCTGTTTGCGGGATAACGGTCCTATGTCGACTTCACAGGATTTATATCCTACTGATTGTCTCAGCTGGAGAAAATGGCAAAGAAAAAATATTTGCTGTTGAAAAATGGAAGCTGTCTAATTTTAACAGTTGATGGGAGCTTGACTAAAAGCACTAAGGGACACAAATAAAATTTAACTTTTTAAAATTTCAAGTTCAGAAGTTTTTTGGGGGGATTTACACTTTGCAAGCTTTGGAGATCAGTGCAGACAAGTCTGGGAGCCAATAGAAGACCTTATTCTCTTGAGTGGAGGAAGGGTGCACATAGCTGGAGTGCTATTTCGGTTCCCGGGGAACAGTGATTCACCCCACAGCCCGAAAAAGAACTGACCCAAAGAATCAAACCATGTCCGACTGTGGCCTGCAGTGTGATGGCGTCCTGCAGAGCAGAGCATTTTCAATCACAGCATCACCCGGAGAAGGGGGGGGGGGGGGGGGGGGGGGGGGGTGTCAGTGGGCTTGATATACCCTACCTTGGCATTGCAATGACAGCTCCTTCGACCAATGAGGGTACGCTTCTGGGAGGGTGCTTACGCTGGCCCAAACCCTCCTAAATTAGTGGACAAATTGCAGCAACTGAACAGACTTGCAACAGGTAACACTAAATTGATAAATAAAGAAAACAATGTGTTGAAACCTGTTAAAACATCACCTGTTAAATATTTGTACTTGTTGTTTATTTCTAACTATATTTCTAACATCATGTAAGCACTCTGATGACAGCAATGCTTTATTGTGATGTTGCTCTGTCGGCAATCAGTTATAACTACATCTTGACATTAATTTTGAATTATTTATACAGTCATCTTACCACTGTGGCACTGTTTTTTTTTTTTATTACTTTGAATAATGAATACATTTTTTGATATGCACGTAATCTCAAGTTCAGCCGTAAATGAAAAAGTACTGTGATATTGGATAAGAATAATAATTCCATCTCAGAAATAATGATTGACATTTGTAACTCAAACTTTATGCCAAACACTAAAGAATTAGGATTGAAACTGGGCTTGAATGTATGAAAATAAAAAAGGAAAGCGGCTAGTAAAATGCATTCAAAAGATAGATTTATATGTATGAATACCTCACCATTATTTTAATTACTTAAACATCTACCCCTGTGTACCTTGTTGGAAGTCATTCTGGATAAGATGTATCAGCCCCTAGAAAACAGTGCTGATGAATAACAGACAATAACCAGGCTTCTTTTGCTGGTATCTCCGCTTCGCAAATTTTAATCCAACGTCAACAGGCAAGCAACCGCAGACTGCCAGGGATACCGTAGCTCTTTGGTGAAATGACTTTGGAAAGTCGTGCGGTGGGTTTGAAGGGAGTTTCTGCATTGCAGTCCTTGTGAGTGTATACAGAGGGTTCGGCTCTGCTTGCTACATGCTAGCCGCTCCCGGTCCAGCTGCCATTTAAAGCGCACAGGCCCCTCTAAGGTTTCCCAAAGCTCCCCGCCACGCCCCCCCAATTCCCATGCAAAGAGTCGTGGGTCCTCTCTGCACTTGGAGGGGATCAGAGCAGAGGAAGAACAGACTCCCCCATTTACATAAAAGCGAACATGAGCAGAGGGAAAAGGGGAGATAAGAGAGGGGACCGTTCACTATGCAGTGGCCTCACCTACCTCCCTGAGCTGGGCCCATATCTCCATGCACTGTGGAGAAATTAAGGTCCTCCTGTTGTCTGGGTTTTAGAGCATCACTGCATCACCCTCTGGTGTACACCAGTCACATAGGAAATATGACTGAGGCAACAGATTCAAGAAGGAATGAACAAGAAGGTATATTCATATCCAGAAAATGAAGTATGAAAAAAAAAGCTAATTGATAAAATATTTTTGAACCATAAGATTCATAATATTATGTAGGAACTAAAAACGTAACACTAGTTACTCAAAGTTAAGGATAAGACAAACTGTAGTTAGATTCACATGCAGCATAAATGAATGAATCTTGTGGTTTGTCTTATTTAGAAAATGCAATTAGCTGTTCACAGTGAAGTATGCAGCCATTGAATTAGCCTTCTGCACAAATCCTGCAGAGTGGCATTGCGGTCAGTGTGCCAGCTTGTTACATATGACCAAATAAATCCCTTTTTTTTTGGTCTTTACACATAACTGTAACGTTTAAACATAAACATCTCCATTTACCCAAGGATCTAAAGCACATGTTCACTAGAACAGGGTGGCCACGTTCAAATCACTACACGAAGACCTTGATCCCAACCAAAGCCTTCTGCGTTCAATGTTGTTACATCAAGTTCCTTTCACCCCCCACATAGAACACCCACAACTTAAAGTGATCATGGCCTAGGGCTTAAATCAAAATGGTGGAGTCTGCCAAAGCAGCTTCTATCGCAGGGGAGACTGACTCAACAGCCTCCTTCCGAAATGTGCCCGTACAGTTAAAACCGTCCTTTCTTATACTTGTGACAAAAAAGAACTCTATCCGCACCCCCCTCCCCTCCCCTCCCCTCCACCCTTCTCTGCAATTGTTTTGTTTTGCCGCTTTGGTAATTAGCCTGTGTCCGCATCTTGTTTGAATGCCAGCGCCGAGTAGGGCTCTCTCTATTGTGTTATCAGAGAAACGCAGTACCCCCCAGATGTCTGCTGAGCAGTCTGCCAGGAGACACCAGCTCCCACACAATACCACTCAGGACGTTTCAGCTCCTTAGCACTCGGACGCGGAAGAAAAACAAAGAGTCGGGGGGAAATGACGTATTGGAGTTTGTCGACGGACACGCAAGGCGCATTTGTCCCGTGTTTGTAAAACATGCCGCTATTAATAGAACCGCGACCGTAAGTATACACTGCGGCGAACTCGAATGCTTTTGCAAGCCGCAGAAGTGTATATGTTTCAACCCATGTATGTTTGCCATTTCCCACGTACTACCTACTTTGGGAAAATGGCGTGCGGGCGTTTCAGATCCATGCAATGATTGCAAGTATAATTGCGGTAAATATCAAGCCATAATCACGTGGTGGTAGTCGCAGTTGTTTAGACAACTCACAAGCACAGTTTTAGCAGTTTGAAAATCTAGTATAGCCGCTTATAGCCCTGCTTGTGCTGTCCACACCTGTCTGTCAAATATGCCATTTTCAAGAGCCTCTAATTTTTCTCTCAAACTTTTTTTTGTAGTCATTTGGCTCTTTCCTGAAACATTATCTGTGACTCAGTCACCAGCCCTTGAAATGAGTTTTTCTTACATTTCCACAATGTGCTGGGACCAAGCCATAACTAAGGTAAACGAAAGCAAAAGTGCTTTTGAAAAGAAGAAAAAAGAAACATAGGTGTCAAATGCAGTGCAATGTTGTTTATGGGACTGGTTCTGTTCATAGGAATCCAGGGAGTTCTCCACTTATTTTCTGAAATGAGAAAGAATACTGTTGCTGTTGTCAAAGCTTGTTGTGGCCAAATATTTAGGAAATTGTCACATACAGAACGATGTTAAATAGCTTAAACAAGTTTTCCGCTTGAGAAATCTTTAAATGTTGGAAAATGTAGGTAGTCAGTTCAAATGTGTCCATCACCTTGATTAATCACCCTCAAAATCATATTAGTCTAAAATTTATATGAATATAAAATATGTCAAAATTATTATGCAGGTGAGAAATAGGACACTCATTTTGTGATAAATGATTTGTTTCAGTTCAGACATTCCAATCAGCATGGCCACTTGACCAAGGTTAATCACCAAGCTACATTATTTTACGTAATTATCAGTAGATGTAATTCCTATCTAATCAAAATTTTGAATGCATCTTAGTTTTTTTGGTGAAAAACGGCTATTAATCTGAAAATGAATTCAAAAGAAGGTATTGGGTTGAACATCCTGAGCATGCAGTAAGTACAGCATCTTTTGATTCACATTTGATTCACAATTCATTGCAAATAATTTTATTCTCCACACATCACTGAGATTGCCAAGAAGATTTTAAAAAAATGTATTTGCATTGAAAACGTAAAACATTTGCATTTATCTGTTGTTTATATGTTTTGTTAAGGACAAACATTGATTGAACGCAATCCTAAATTAATAAGCCTTTATAAGGCAGATTTTCTGGGTTCTGCAGTCTTACAGATCCAACCTCTGGTCCAACTTTCCCTGTTCTGGCAATTCTCTGCAAGACAACAGCAATGCAATAATAGGCTGATAGAAACACAGTTTTCTGCACACAAGCTTGTCGACACATGAAATTGTGAGCAAAAAAACCCCAAACCCCGTGAGGGGTGTGCACTGGGTTCAGTCTGAAATGCCGGCTACAGCTTGGTCGCTAAAGTTTACCTTAACCAGCCGCAGAAGACAAACCCGGCTGGGTTTGCGTCTGGGGCGAGACTGTTCCTTTCTGGCAGACCAACCGAAAAGCCCTCGTCCGAGAAGGCGGGGGGGGGGGGGGGGTTTGTGCCACCGGCGCGGTGGCGGAGGCCGCTGGAGGAAGCCCGGTTTGTTTCCTCAGCTCATTAATGCTTTTAAAGGGCCCGGTTTGATTGAAGTAACGGAGTCGGGGGCGCGTGTAACTCGACACCGCGGGCCCGGGAGGGCAAGGGTCTCGCGGCTCCCCCCGGGTTGAGTAAATTGCATCTGACGTGCGGATCTGGGGAGCGCCGCGGTTGGGTTTCCTGGCGTGGCGGGACGTTTGCCGCCGGGGAAAGGGGAGCCTTCGGGGCCAGACTGATCCCGAACGCGGTGGGTCCCCGCCGGGAAGCTTTGTTGGAACTCACACCTCCAGAGAGCAGCGGCCTTCACCTAACTGCAGAGCCCAGTGATGAGTCTATTTAAAAAATAATTAACAACAACATATTCCAGACAGCGCACACGGTACGCCCTCCCACTTTACTTTGGTCAATAGAAGATGATGGGTTCAGGGACTGAGGGAAGGCAGGCCTAGGCCTATGTTGGAAGAGCAAGTATGTAATCTGCCAGGTACAGTGGGCATACACCAGCACAGAAGGTTCTGTTACTGCTTCCTGCATAGTTATATAAACAACATACAGTGTTATATTGTCTTTATTTTAGCCGCAAAGGGAAATAATTTGCTGTAAGCATGGACTTTGTAAAGCAGTGCAGCTGGAATAGAGGTTCATGGTTGGTTGGTTGAGGGTTCACATTGACATAACACCTTTGAAGGAGATTTTAAAGCGATTTTCTGCTGGATGACTCTGTTGGTACATTATCCCAGTGTGTGGATGATGCACCCCAAACTCTGAAATCAAATCCAGACAGTCCCCTGTGGTCAGCCGGCCCCAGTGGATGTGCTTCTCTCCAGCCCACTTACTGCACAGTTTTTTTTTTTTTTTTTTTCCAGATAGCACATTTAGAAAATTGTAATTGCACTAAGCTAGCGCAAAATATGCAGCACTATATGTACATCCAATACATACTTAAATACGAGCACTGAAAAAGTGCAGAAGTTCATCTGGGTCTGTCGGCTCCAGCTGAAAGACGTTTACGGACCAGGTAAGCAAAATTCAAAACACCTTGACCGACAGCCGCGAACACCGCTTGGCTACGCAACATGTCGTTCAGTACCAATTAGCTACAAGAGCACAAACTGGGGTATAAAAGGATTATACACCTCTTACGAACAGGAAATGACCAAATTATCACCTAATTACATACCAAGAACATGAGAACATGAAAGGGCTTGCATCTGAAGCCAGCAGACCCAAATAATGTTCTCCTCCCACTAGCGCTTGACTGTGGCAGCCTCCAGCACTGATGAAGATCTGAGAGAATGTAACGTCTGCGCATGCTGTGTTTTTTATTTTGTACACCTAGGCATTTTTTCGGTGAGCTCAGATACACCGATGTTTATTCAGTGAAGACTGGTATATTTTTGCTGTGCACAGTTAGCATTACCATTTTTTTTTCGTTTACAAAAAACAAAACTTTGTGTAGATCGTTTTACTTAGATTGCTCAAAACTGTCTTACTCAAATTAGTTTAAGGCACATATTGTGGATATGTTTCTCACAAAAATAGTGTTACTCAATATTGCACTATATTACTCAAAATAGTGGGTTATTTATTTTTATGTATATTTATGTAGATAATGGATGGATGGATGTAATGTACTTTGTGAAATATACGTATATAAGGTGCTGGCTCTGTAAACAGTGATTTAAAGAACGAGCAGTGGAAATGGCGGTACAGTAGCAGGAGTAGGTATTTCCTTCTTGCCAGTATGATGGAGTGGTCCTCATACGGAATGTAAACAGACCAGTTGGGGATCCATCAACACCGTGGCAATGGTGTGCTTGCGTGCCTTCGAAAGTGGGGGGGGGGGGGGGGGGGCCACCATCCACATCGCCCCTGGGGAAAGGGGAAACGAGCCCATTGACGGTTCCGGGGTGGGGTGGGGTGGGGTGGGGGGGGGGCACTGTCGTCGCCGGTGCTATCACCGGGGCAACGGGAAACAGATATGATAACACCGGCCCCGACCTGGAAGTGATACCCACAACACACAGCGTCCCTCTTCCTGTGCATCGGAGATCCCATCTTCTGAGGACGTTTTGTTTTCGTTGGTGGAGAGTAGCTAATTGACTGGCACTTCCCAGACACTTCCTATAGTAATGATGGCCCATTGCTGCTGGTTCCCAGGAAGCCACTCTGATGCTTTATCAACTTGTTCATTCATTGAATCATTGAATCAGCTTGATGATTCAATGATTCAATGATTTAAGTCCACACATGCCATACATGTGTGTATGTTTGTATAGGGCTTTTTACAGAGCACTGTTACAGTACGCTTAATAGAATACCCGAAGGAACATTGGGAAATACTGTATATAACAAATATTTCCAGGTAGCGCAATTTCTGAGAGAAATAAACTAAAACTTGAAACTATATATATATATATATATATATAATACACACACACACTCTCTCACTCTCTCTCTCTTTCTGTTACTCTCTATGGACAAATAGAGAATCCAATTTCATAAAATATACATTTCAACCACAATACAAAGTTAATAAAAACTATGCAAACATAAGAGAGGAATATGGCAGACAAGACTCTTGGACCTTCTGCAAGGCTTCCGGGATCTGGTCTGTCTAGATTTTCAACTCCGAGATGCAGCCGTGCAGACTGGGGGAATATGTATTCATGCTAAGTCAGCGTGCGTTCGAAAATATTATGAATGCTTTTCCTCGCACCCGCAAAGCTGAATCACGCAATGCGGAAAGCCCGGAGGGAAGGGTTGGCCGGCCGGCGAACGGAACCGTTTCCTGTACCCAGAAGGCCCCTTTTTGTCTCCTCCAATAGCGCGGCCCCGCGAAAAAACGGAGAACCGCACGTGAGCCCTCCCACAGGAGCCTAATGGGTTTAGTCTGTAGGATTTCCTTCTTGGGTGACATTAGCGTGAGGCATTACACCGTACCGCTGCCCGCGCCCAACGAGCTCTGACAGCCGCCCCTCGCCGCGCTCGCGCCGGCCGCCGCACAGACGCACGCGATGCCGAGAGACAGGAAGGTGTCGTCTAGACGTTTCTGCGCTTTGAGGTTCAGGTTCAAAACCCCCCACCATCCCCGGAGGGCTTAAAAGCCCTACACGCACGCACATAGGCGGAAACACACACACACACACACATACACACACACACATTCGCAGAAGCGCACACACACACACACACACTCCCAATGCCAGCCAGGGGGGATGCTGACCGTGTTCACGTTAGCTTACGCTATTGCTAGCATGCACATCCACCGCAGAGCAACGGGGAGGGGGGTGGGCGGGGGGGTGACTGGATGAAAAAGCGCTCCGGCCCCTGTGGTCCTTTCATCCGTCCAGGCCTCGGACGGCGTAGCCGGGGGAAGAGAACCTGAGACGTCCCCTGTGGGGAAGCACCGCACACTGCACGATATTTAAATCAGCTAAAACGTGGAGCATAAAGTCACGCAAATAAATGTGTGCGCAACACGAGGCCCTCGTTCAGACATCAGACCGAAACGTTGGAAGATGAAAGGGCCTGGCCGCCCTGTGTCTCTGCGTGCTTGGCAGACAAATAGCAGAAAATAGCAGTCACTGCACGGTAAGGGACAGGACGGGGCGCTAATCAGCTAACGTGCTAACAAGATGACCTCACCCGCCAGTCGCTCCAGCCCATCGCCGGCACTTTCGGCGGTCGTTCAAGCCCAATCCGTGCTCGGTCCGAGTGGGGCTCGCACACGGCCGGCGAGGGCCCAGGGGGTGGGGAGGGGGACTGGGGGTTAAGGGGGGTAACGCGGATTGACGTCCAGGGTTGATCTCATTGTTATTCTGGCAGCGGGGAGTTCTCTCGGGCCTCCAGACAGAAAGAGGAAACGCCGCGTGTAAAACTGCGGCCTTCATCTGGTAGTGATTTGTCAGCCCCGGCGTACCCTGGGCCTTCATTCGCCGCGGCGTCGGCCAAAGAGGGGGGGTAGGGGGGGGAGCCCGGGGGCCGCTCTGATTACCCCGAGCTGAGTGAGCAAGGCCTGCTGTCGCGCAGAAGAACAGGTAGTTCATAGGCTGGAAAGGGGGGGGGGGGGGGGTATGGGATGGGGGGGGGGGGGTGAGGGGGAGGGGGGAAAGGGCAGGTCGCCGGGGGCCCCCGGGGTTAGCGGCTGTGTTAAGTGAGGTCCTCTCCCAGTTTCCGTCTCCCTGGTGACGAGACGCTGGCTCCCTGCCCCCTCGGCCTGCCGGGATAAGCTTAGCCGCAACCTCCCAAACACCGCCCCCCCCGCCCCCTCAATACAGTCCTCGGTCCTTCTTGGATGATGTCATGACAGATAGGGGCCCCTTGAAAGCCCCGTCTCATCTCTTTCCAGCCACGTCACAGGGGATGGAAGTATTTTTTCCCTTCCGTTGGATACTTCAACGCCCTTTCCCAGCAACGTGGAACCGTGTGGAACATCCAACCCCCCCCCCCCCCCCCCCCCCCGCTTCGGAATGGCTATGGAAGCCCAGCGTTACGTTTGTTGCGGACGAACACCTGATGATACAGATCTTTTCCTTGCCCTTCCCGCAGGTTCATATTTCCTTTCTGTTCCAGGGCCGCATGCAAGCCTCACTCTCCCCTTCACAGTAACTCAGTCATCACACCCCCCTTTTTTTTGGTTTTTTGGTTCAGTCCACTGGTTTTCCCTCCAGTGCGGAATTTTGTTCTCTGTAAGCAGAGACCACTGGGAGTTTATTAGGGGAGAGCGTATCGCGTATATTGAAGACGTTTAACATTAGGCAGAGCAGAGGTGAGGGATCGGAGTCCCCTCCCAAAGGCGTAGGCCTTTCTGTGAGGCCGTGTAATACCCGTGACCTTGATGATTTCCATAAAAAAGTCTGGGTGATCGTGCGGTCCGTTCTGTTCAATATCCCGAAACTCTACCGTGGGTGAAGTGTGACAGCGCTGGTTCGAACCCCCAACACTGCAGCTTCCCTCCACACACTTACGGCCATGTTTTTCTTCCTTTAATCACGCCATTGACTGCAGCGGTCGGTCCGATTTTACTACCGCAATTTTGGGATAATCTCATAATGGGTTCCTATTTTAATCTGCCGTGGCACCAGAGGCACCGCACCTGCGTGTTTCACTTCAGTTAAAATCGGTTTAAACTTTGACCAACCGCCATTATCGAATTTATCCAGGCAAATTGGAAGCAAAATACATCTCAAGTTTGAAGCCGCCTTTCACTGGCCTGTGGACTTTCTGGTCCTGACCTGAGGAAGTTTCTCATTTGTCACACGGACCTCAACCCAGTAATAACATGTGGCTGATCTTAGGTCTCAAATATTCCCAGGTTTGTTTTTTACTCACCCTAAAATTTTTCTCTACTAAAAGTATGTACTTAAGTTCATGGAACTGTTCAAACAGATTTTAATAGTGTGGGCTAAAAAGAGCTTTTTTTAGAGTTTGGGGACCACTAATGTGAGTTTATTCTAATTTATTCCATGGTGTAGTTGACAGCTTCGCTGGTTTTCTAGTGAATGTCATTAGCATAAGCTCCTACTCGATTTCCTGCTTTACTGTCACTCCTTGTAGACCAAAATTAACATACTATTTATGACTCACAATTTTGAAAATGAAACCCTTTTTCTGCATATTTATTTCACAGCCTACACCACCGCCATGACAATTTGTATTCTGGTGAGAAAGATTTGAAGTGACGTGCAAAGTGGTTCTCCTGTGGTCTATCGAACGCGAGAGCGACTAAAGTGAATTCTTCAACTCACGCGGGAGCGTGAATGCAACAGTGGCAGGGGGAAATTATTCATATACGTGTCATTCAGCCGTTGATATACAGCATTACTTACCTAACTGGTACTCTCCGGAGCTGGCACAATCACAGGACTCTCTAATGTTGCCATGCAGGCCTAAACAAACAAAAAAAGTGTCAGAAACTCAGCGACTGTATGAGTCCCTTTCACTGAGAAATGTCTTCTGTCTGTGTGCTTCCAAAATATACATAAACAACAGGACGCCAGTGAATGAGGTCTGCGGAACATCCTATTGGCTCACCTAGCTCATTTTTGGCTTACCCCCCATACCCCCCCCCCCCCCCCCCGTTCCCCCAAGCCTTTTAAAAGCGAGAACAAGACAGCAGTGAAAAGGGTAAAAATGTTGTCTTTGAGAGGAAGGGAGGCGTGAGGCAGGCCGATGACAGTAATCTGCGGAATCATTCCAGCAATGATAACAAAGGTGAGGCGCTGAAGCGGTCCTGGTTTTGACACCTGTTCCAGCTGCCCCGGGGGGAGTGGGGGGGGGGAGGCTCCTAACAGTTTTATCCCCCCAGTGCTGCTGTATAGAGAAGAAGAATTGTTAGACTGAAAAGCATGGCGTGAGGTGGGGGTGGAGGGTGGAGGGGCATGACATCACTCCATCACAAAAGGAAAAAACATTTTTCCCAGAGGTGGAGAAAGAGACACTTCATTGTTGTACACTGCGCATACGGGCCTTGGACTATGGTGGCGATCGTCGCTACGCACATGACATCGCTTACCCATGGTGCAATGGAAAGTGTGACCAGTTTTCTAGAAGTTCATCTATTCCTGGGGGCAATATTCCGGCTTTGTGCACCCCAGGTATACAATCACATCCCGGCTGAGTTGGCCAATGGAGAATTTGAAGTTCAGTACTATTGTGAAACAAAGTCAAATGCCATTTGTAATTAACCAGTTGTAGATCACTCTGCCCAAAAGTAACCAATCCAAAAGTAAACAACGCTTTAGCTGCACTGGACTCTCTCCTTAATCAGAAACCTGGGGAATAATTGTAACCTTTGCTGCAGCATTGTGGCTATACAATGATATCTTTCATGCTGGGGTGAAATCTGATATGTTTCCACAGCAAACATCGAGAAATAAGCCCTGATTTATTCGCAAACAATCCCGCGAGATTAAATGAGGTTGGTGAACCTGGGTTCAGGACCCGGCCTGAGACACGTGTGCCTGTGGGGAAACTGTTTGACCTTTGACCCCAACCGGTGTCTCCTGTCATTGTCGGCTGGGATTCTGCGGTAAAATAAACAGAGCAGATAAGTGAATTTTCACATCTAATGACCCCAAATCAGTTTAAACCCTATTAATCACGTCGAAGCAGACGAGAGGGGATATGAGAGATGAGTGATTTTTCAGTAACTGCCAAATCATTCACTCTGTGTTAATCCCTACATACACGTCCAATATTCAGTTCTGAACCAACAAGGCAGATGCCGTTGGTTTAGTCCGGTCCAGATCTCGCCAATAAATAACAATCTTTAATAGCTGAAAAACGCAAGTGTCTTGAGGGGAACTCATTTTACCGGGATGATGATAATACGAGGAGTCCTCCTGGTCAGGGCTGCTGGCATCGTGCTGCCCGGCACTGGGCCTCTAATTATTTCATCATGTAGCAGGAAATCCTGCCAGGCCCTGTGTAAACAGCCCAGGAGGGAGTCGTCCCATCAGCCCCGGCGTGACATCTGACATGTGCATGCGCCGCAACCCGCCAACCCGGGTCACCCCCCCCCCCCCCATGCGCCCCCACCCCCACCCTGCCTCCCCTCCTTCCCTCCCTTCGGGACCCCGAGTCTAGAGTGTCGCTCTGCGACCCCCCTTCCCCAAAAAGCCCCGCCCGCGTCTGCCGTTGACCTCTGACCTCCGACGGTGTGTGGGCCCCAGTGGCCTAGGACCAAGCCCCTCACCCCGAACCCTCGGCTCTCTCCCCCACCCCCTCCCCCCCACCCCCGTTGCCGTGGACGCGTGAGCCAGCTGCGGGGGAGCACGTGTCGGTGCCGGGGCGCACAAACCTGCTTGTCTTGGCCGCCGCTACGCATAAATTATCTCGGGCTCAGATTCCTGCCAAAGCGGCTTTCTCGTGATCCGAGAACAGACGCGGATCCTCGCCTGCGTCCCTCCTCCCCGCGGGGCGAGTCTCCGCAACTCGAGCTGCATTGCCGGCGTTACTGCCAGCCTGAATAGAGCCGGAGGAGGGACCTCTGACAGTGATGTGGCCCGGTAATATTGGGCAGCCCCTTAGCTTGCAGCACTTTAGCATTAGCATTAGCAGCAGCATAGCAGAGCGTAACATTGCAGCATGCACTTCAGGTTTTGTGGAGGACCTCTGTCAGTTTTATTGTTTGATTTGCCTCTTGGTTTAGTATTGTCCTCGATGAATAGTAGCTATTTGTAGAGTAAACTTCTGACGTTGTAGTCAACTGCACTCACTGGTAGTCACAGTTATTGGTAGAACATATGTGCATTGCTATTTGAGTGCTAATCTTTCATTTAAATGTCATTGAATGTTTCACATCCCATTTCAAACAAGTTTATGTCACGTGTGTGTGTGCACGTGTGTGTGTGTTCACGTGTGTGTGCCTGTATTTTATTTTCAAACATACCCTTCAGTTGATTCCCACATAATTCTTCTCTGCCTTTGAAAATGTGATTCAAGCAAAATCGCTCTGTAAGGACATTAGTAGCAGGAAATTTAGATCTAAGTGCTTTTACTTCACAAAGATGTGATATTATAGTGTGTGGTTCACTCTGGACTGAAATATTTACTTCAGGATGAAAAAAGGCTCGTTTATCATGAACCACCATCTGTCAAAATAGTTTTTGGACTGATGGCATGCCCAAGCCTGAATCTGGTAGCAGATTCTAAATTGACTGCAAAAAAAGTAATACTTTCTCTGTAGGGTTTGAACCCTTTCTCCTGAAGCTTGGCACAGCGTTTAAGTACATCTATTGGCTAAACATGGCAAGCAATACTTTGGGTGTATCAAAGTAAATGGTGTTTTCAGAAACGCTATAAAAGGGTGTGTTAACCCTGTCCTGTCAGAGGAGGTTCACTACTACCCATTGTTTTGGAATCCTTATTAATCAACATGACATAAAGCGAAAACATATCATTTGTTGTTTAAATTATTCTGAAAGATTAGGTTTTAATTAGCAAGACTTTGTATCTATCACTCTCACACACACATACACGCATGCACACATACACATACACATGCCCGCACAGACATGCACACACACACACTCACACACATGCACGCACACACACACACACACACACATGCGTGCACACGCACACAGAGCACAGCCAGACAGAGAGCCCTTATTTACAGTTAGTACACAGTAAAGATAACTGCTGAGACAAGAAACATCTTCTGTGTCTCTGTGCACAACAACATTTGGTGATGTCACTTAAGGTGCTGGCAAGACAGTGATCATTTTTCTTCATTAAGTTCTTACATATCAACATGAAGTGACAGACTTCATGTGTAAAATATTAATTGGACTTGTATACATTTTGTGTGTAATCCAAGATGAGTGACAGTTATCCCTTTCAGAATGTTTTGAAACTGTACAGTTTGAGTTATTGCAAATGTGAAATTGGCCCAACAACTGAAGACTCCTTTTCTCCACCAAGAAAGTAGTGAAGTGCACTTAATTTTCTTAATGCCTCAGCCTGAATGCATTGTGGGTTAGTCACATAGGTTTTCAGAAACAACTCTATTTGTTATTGAGTTCGGAGCTATTTTACAGAGTTGGATGAGAACTTCCAATGTGCGTGCATAAATATTTTTTTTTTTAGATTGGCATATGAGATTTTTTGCATGACACAGACAAAAAGCAGAACCCTGTCTGCCCAGTTTTGAAATTTGGGGCACGATGGAACCTCACACCTTCGCTGCAGCAAAACAAACATGCACTTCACTGCCTGTAGGACCAGCTGGGACAAGGGGAGGGGGGGGGGAGAGTGGGGGGGCACTGATGGACACCTTACAGGTTAAACCATGTGTGCCTTGGGACACAAAGGAGCACTACGAAAACACACAGAGGTGAGCGGTGTACACACGTCTAGCAAACACACCCTCCAGTCAGCCCGGCTGTTCATTCAGCAGACCGTAAGCCAACGCAGCACATCCATCTGACTCTGTCAATATTTACACGGCCCCAAATCCTGGCGGAGCCGCAGGTAGACAGGCGCAAGTTTTCGAGACTTGTGTGGGAGAAGAAGTGGCGGCGAGAGAGAGAGAGAAGAGAGAGAGAGAGAGAGAGAGAGAGAGAGAGAGGGCTGGCGTGCGTGGGCGGCGTTCTCTCGGAGGCAGACATGCAAGAAAGCAAGTCGAGAAGAGCGAGAAGGTTTCGTGGAGCGTAGAGCGTAAACGCAGCTGCGGGACCCGAGGGGTTAAACAGAAAACCCGCCCGCCCGCCGCCGTTTCCACTCAGAAACCGCGCTCACGGGTCTGCAGGTGAATTCGCCAGTGCAAGGCCAGAGATTTTAATTTCCTTTAATAATTTATGACCTTGTCATGATATGCTGCAGAGTCAGGAGGAGAGAATGGATTCCCCGTTTACCCAGCGATGCTCACCTTCGTTATGCATTCGCTGAAATGCTTTTCAGAGGAAGCCGATCGTAGCGCACACCCACTGTTGAGTGTACTGCTTATTTGGCATTGTCTTTTTGTTCAGTTACAAAGATGTTACTATATTGCTGTGTTATATAAATTTATATACATATAGTGAAATGGTTCAAATGTGTGGACAAAATCTTTGACTGTATGTGTGTGAGCGCTTGTATGTCTGTGTGTCTGTCTGTCTGTCATGTGTGTGAGTGGCAGGGGGTGGGGGTGATTGTACAATTTCAGAGGTAAAATCAGAAAGGTATGTCTTGTGGTTGGACTGTTTGCTCTTCTAAATAACTCTGAACTGTCAGGAGCCTCATCGAACCAAATAATAGCTTCCAATCGACAATCACTGAAGTGCCCCTTCTCCGGAGGGTCCTGCGGCTCTTAATGGTGATTAGAGAGGAAAGGCCTATAACATTGCTCTGCTCTAAATGACCTCCTAATCACTGCTTTGATTTAAAATGTTAATCCTCCAACCCCGACGCAGCTGTGGTCTACTGGTATCAGCAAACCAGTCCTGGAAGAGAGCTGAGGTCCATCTCCCTGCAGTCAAAGCACTCACACTGCCCTTTTTGCCTGTGCAAATGTTTGAAAAGATCCATTCTATTAAATGTCCAAATACATCATTCAGGCTTTTGGATTTGCTGTCCAAACAAGTAAATACAATCCTTAACTGAATACAATTCAAAGAAATGTTTAATATTGTGTCATCAGCAGTTATTCCTTTGTTAACGTCTCTTCTAGAATAGACGAAAAGATTGTATTGCCATTAAAGTCGTGAGTCTAACTTTGAATTGTACTTAACCTGCTAATTGATTATGACTTTGTAAAAAAAAAAAAAAAAAAATTTTCAAAGAACATTGAATAAAAAAATAACAGATCCACTTTTTTTTAATCGTAGCCTACATTAATCATTACGGATGACTTCAGATTTCTCTCACCATTCAAACTTCTGAAGCATTTTCTTTATGACAAACCCTATTATTTCATTTTGTTTAGACCATTTACGCTCCCAAAATAAACCGTCACTTAGCACCTGTTATAAACCAATTTCCGACGATTGCGTGCCTGGCTTTAGAGCAGCTGAGACTGACCAATGTAAAACAGGATAAAGATACGAAAACATTACTTCGGTCGAAACGTCTGTTCACAAATAACCGGAAGCAAAGAAACTGGTCGGGGGTAAGAAGCTGTTGCTTTTTAGATGTTCACAATTATCACGAACCACCAAAATATCCCCACTTCAAACATATTAAACATTCCTCGTTCACTTTGTGGTGTATTTTGATTTATGACATAAAAGCAAATCAGAAATCTCCTATGACATGGTAAACAAATACTTCTGTCTTTCAGTAGATTTCTAGAGATGAAAGTATATGGTGGAGAAAATAAAACATGAAGTACTTAGACTGTGTTATTGTTAAACTAAGATTAATGGTTTCTGTTTTCTTTGAAAAAAGCATTTGTCGAATGAACTGAGTAGGCTACCGCAAATGCTTTGAAATCCAGAAGCTATTAGCGCCATTCTTTATAAATGTTCTCAAGAACCGAAAAGAGTATTGTTAAACACATTCAACTTACTCGTATTTTTAAAGCCAGAGTTTTATTCGAAGAACATTGAACAAATATGAATTTATTAAAACAGTGGCATTGACAGACACATAACAGCAAATACGTAATTTAACAATTAAGTACTTCAACCAGAGCTAAGCCTAGCACTTCACTATTTCTTTTTCTGTTGTCAAATTGCACCGGGGTAATTGCTCTATAATTGTAGGTACACACGAAACTGTCCCCAGATTGCATGTCAAACATCAATGACCTGTAACCCTTAGTTACTCAGATACCCAATAAAACATACCCTAGGGTTATTCTGTGAACGGAAGAATACGTGTATACTCTAAAAATCACATATATCCTACATTAAACTTTAATGGAAAAAAAAGAAAATGAACTGATGGAAGAACTGGACGTTTTAGTATGGTATCACAATAAGTCAATCTGGGATCTATCCGGCAGTTTAAGTGATAGGCTAAATTCCTACAATAGGCCAATATTTGTATTTCCTTATTATTTTGCATAGAATTATTGAACAGATTCACTTAGCTTTGACTAAAAGTAATCTTCTAGGTATTATGTTTAATTGCATTGAATTTAAATTGTAAGAAAAAATAACCAAAAGTTTGTTGCCAATAGCCACACCATGCAACATAATTAAGCCATGGTAGTATTGAATCTCATTCACTGAGTTCCACCACATTTATTTTTATTTTATAGTAAATGTGTATAATGTTCCATTAATGCAGTGTACTGTATGGGGAGAATTAGGGCTGTCCTCTAGATGCTATCTTGTGCTTTTCCATAACAGCATACAAAAAGATATTTATAAATGGCAGATGTTGAAATGTCTTTTGAAAAGAGTTTTTGGTTAGAGACATTTGATTTGATTTTTTTCTTGGCTAGAATCAGTAGCCCCTGTTTGCTGTCACATTTTTTGTTCTTGATACTTGACCCCTCAGATGTTGGTACAGTTGCAATTGCAAGACAATGAAATTAGATAATATTCTAATTTTCCATATATGTACAAAATAGCTCTGTGTGTGCTTGCATGTGTGTGCATGTGTGTCTACTGTATGCATGTATATATTTAGTTTGTATATATATATATATATATATATATATATATATACACACACACACACACACACACACACACATATATATATATATATGGAAGTTGCAATAGGACAGACGTACACACACGTACACACACATACACACACACACCACCCACACGGCCTGCAAAAGAAACTGGGCTGGGAGACCTCCTTGCACTGGGGCGGGGTTGTGTGTGTGTGTGTGTGTGTGTGTGTGTGTGTGTGTCTGCGTGTGTGTGTGATCCAGCGCAACTGAAAGATGTTTGGGAGGCCTGCGCCGACATGAACGATTTTCCATATCGTTTAGTCTCAGTCTGCCCACAGAGACGAAGCATAAAGGGAGCTAGCGTGCCTTGATCGCTCCGTGCCCCGTTCCACCCGGTGGAGATGAATGGGTTTTATCGGAGGCCTCATCTGAAAACATGGCACTCCGGAGCAGGCTCTTTCATGTAGCTCGCATGTAGCATAACCGCGAAAATGTCCGACATGAGGAAATACCTATCAGATCTGCTTCTGTGCAATAACAGCAGACTGTAGCAAAGTTTTGTTAAACCCTTTGTTGACAGTAGCGGCGGCAATGGCAAGGCCAGCCGCCGAGCGCAGGAAGCGTGTGGTAGGCGGGAGAACTATGGAGCTGCTGCAGTTACAATCCTGAATAAAGTCATTAAGCTACACTGTTAAAAGTGTCAGTAAACGTATAAAAGGTTTTCAAATAGGCACTATGAAATAAGAAAAGCCTTTTGGAATCAGTTGAGAAATTACTAAGAAAATTCAGCAGATTGTGTCCATTTTTAAGCAAATCATATAATGGCAGCTTAGTTTCAAATACAGTAGTAGGCCTACATGCTTGACCTTGTAGATCTCATTGCTGATTATAATATTGTTCGGCTAATATTGTTCTGTTGAGCAAATGTAAGAAATTTAACAACACCCTATGAAACAAACCTTGTAAATGTGGTCACTTATTTGTGTGATTATGAAAACAATATCTTTTGTTGTTTCTTTCATTTACAATGAGGGAAGGGTTGAGCTTGTTTATACTAACAGACTCCTTCTTTCTGATTAGCCTTGATTAGAGTACCATATTTAGGGACGAAATGCAAAACTTTCCCGTTTATAGGTCATGAGTGAATAAAGAAAAACAGCTTCGGTTTTGCATTTGTAGAATATCTGCGTACTGTATTCCAGAGGTGCTGAGTAGATGTTTTTTTTTTTTTTTTTCGAGATTAAAAGGGTCGTTTGTTCTGCTGGCTTCTTGATGTGTTTTTTTCTTCTTTGGCAGAGCACTTTTCCCAAGCATGCTGTGTCAATAGACCACAGCTCAGTACCATTCCACAATCTGTGTTTATTTTGATGTTTTGTTTTTAAATGGGCTGGTGAATATGGCCACGGCCTCGGTCGCTAAATTTACGCTCTGTTGCGGCTAAAACATTGCCTTAGCAACTGTGAAAATCAAACAACACATAATTAAATATAATGCTGCAAAATTATACCTACTGTAACAAAACTGATGTTCTGTTTAGGAAATTATTCTAAATTAATACTGAGCAAGGTTACATCCGACAGAAACTGTCTTGCTTTACTGGTGAAATGATACCTCAGTAAAATGAAGTAAACTAATTTTTACAAATTATTTCCAACAGTCTTAACCAGACACTACTGTGCATTTTCTGTTCCTGCAGGAAACAGTTGCATGTTGATGGACAGGTGTGTAGGCTACAGTGAAACATTGTTTGATGTGGGTGCTAGAGAACAAATTACAGTTCATCATTACAACCGCTGTTGTACTTTTTGTTCTTGGTGAAAACAGGCCTTCTTTTGCTTTCATAAAGACTCAAGGCAATAATATATGTCACTTGAAATGATCCACAAAACCTCCCTGAACCGTCAGGGAAGGTGTGGCTTTCTTTCCACTTCATCTATTCGTGTCACACTATCTGCCTCTCTCCATGCAAGACTTCACCTCCCGTGGTCCTCTCTGCTGCACGCAGAACATCCTGGTGTCTTCCTTCTGTCAAACTCACGTCCTGCCCTGCGCTTGATGCGCTCGTGCGGAGCATGCTCGAGCAGTTATCGTTTGCGCACATTTCCAGGAACCGAAAGAATCGTTGAAACTGGCTCAAAAACGAAGCGGTATGACATACTGGAATACTGTCGACAGAGAGCGTGGTAAGGAGCAGAGTGATAGGTTGCCCATCCCAGGTTGGTGCCGGGAGCAGCCGTCTCCGTCTGCTGCCAGAACAAACACCAAACACCGGCCTGTTTTGAAATGCTTCCTCCGCTGTTGGTTTTGCTCAGTTTTTGTTTTCTTTTCTTTTTTTGCACGTTTCAAGTTCCATGCTACCAAAGTTTTCACCCACAACTGTCTTAAAAAATAAGTTTCTGGACTGTTTGTCAGTTATTCTTTTGTATGAATCAGTTATTTTTAACTCGTTATTTAACTGGAAACTCATGAGCAGTGGTTTATGCAAGCTAGCATGTCATCTCATTTAGACGAATTGGAATTTCATTTACAGTATTCCCTACAGAACAGATGTACAATACAGTAAGGAAATTTATTTATGTTAGCATTCTCTTGGTTTAACGCATGCAAAACATTAGCCTATGTGACCAACTCAGATAACCAAAGCACATTACAAACTAGTTTTTTGCAATTTTCACAAAAAAGCAAGGCCAAATAAACATTCTGCTAATCAAATATTTTCCCAGAAAACATTCTTTCTGTGGTAAAGACTGTGTATAAAGGAATTAGAACAGTCAATTAAAACCAGGGTCCAAACTTATGTGTTTTTCCAGATTTTCCTCTAGACGTCATCTGTATTATTAATTACCAGCACTAGGTGCTGCTGCATTGTAAAGAGAAAACTGACTGGAGTTGGCAGTCAGTGTTTTCGGAAAACTTGCACCCCAGCCTCCCACGCCTGCCTGTTTGCCTGGGGGCTCCAGAACCTGATCCACCTCTACACTTGAGCTACTAACTTTTATTCCAAGAGAGCTTATGCCAAGAAAAGTAAATAATACGGCTTTGTTTATTTCACACTCCGCCTCTTGCCAAATCTCAGGATTGATTCAGCTGAGTGTCTAATTCCAGCATTTGACTAATGTAGTTTTTTCCCCGGACATAAATCATACATACATTAACATGAATCCCAAAGTACTGAGAGACAGTGGTAAAACCTCATTCATATACATGAATAGCTAAATTAGTAATATACATATGACCAAAAGATGTATCAAATTTTTCTTGCCTGGGTTTAATTTAGGATCAGGCATTTATGACATTTTACTGGATAACATTGCAAATACATTCATGGTCATTCGCTCAAAAATATCTCTGGATTCCATTGAAACCTGCCACCTTTTACAGAACTGAAGAAGTACTGCACAACGTTTTGGCCCACAGATTTTGAGCACCTAAGGGATACAAATACATAAAAAAAACATTCTGAAACATCATCAGCATGGACTGACTCCATTTGGCCTGGTGGCAGACAGATTGGGGATTTCCTTGAGATTACCCCCAGCCTGCTGCCTCCTACCTTGGGGAATACCGAGCTATATTGAGGGGACTGAGATCTTTTCTATATCAATTAAAGTGGAATTCCTCCACTATAATTAAGTATCACCAACATGGATATAAAACAAAAGATGATACTGCAGTGGCACATTATGTAATGAACCTGATTGTTCAGGTTAACCCGTTCTTCCAGTATTACGTCTGGTGCAAAGTCTAATTGAACGGGTGAAACCAAAACCTGCCTAATTGCACTGAAAAAAAGGGCTAAAAGGGGAGTTCAGCGAGGGCCTACCCCAGGCACGGCACGGCTGAGCATCACCAGAGCTATCTGGTGGCCTCGTCTCCCAGTCGTCTAAAAGGGAGCCTGGCTAGAAATTGAACACAGTGTGCTACCAGTTCCTTTCTCCACCCCAGCCTCCTCCTGCTTTTTCATTGCCTCTGTTGGGGGTAAGGTAGTTGCTTTACCCCCGGTATTTTCTCCTGGTACCCTAAATGACAAAGCCAAAGTCCTCCAACTAAAATTTTTCCAGTTTAATTTGTATTTTTATGTACTGTACTGTACTGTATTTTTTAAATGTTTCTTTTTTTTTTTTTTTGTATTTTGAATGTATTTGCTCATTTTAGGGTGGGTGGAGCAGCAAAGTGGAATCTCTTCTTAGGTTATAGAACCTCACAATTTCAGAAAAGAATAACGTGTAGGTCACATGTAGTCCAGTGAATAAATAACTGTTCTCTCCACCCATACATATGCGCCACAGAGGTTGTATGTATGTAGCAATAGAAAATGCGGTAAAAATCAAATGCAAGATTAGAAGTGACAGACAGGCTTTTCTAAATAAATTGTTATTTTGGACATCATACACTTGGGCACCCAATCAATTTCTCAAACGAACCCTCTATCCCATATTCTGATCAGACGGAGACATCAGCCAATAAGCTTTCAGCAAGTGGGCAGAACAGTTGTTTTTAATTTTATGAAAGGTTTCTCTAAATAGTACACAGACACTGACAGCTGAAAAATGTGTTTGTCTCCGCAGTCATTTCATTTGTTTGGCTGTGGTCTGGCTTTTGCTTAACACTTAGAGCACAAAACCTTTATGCAACAGCTTGAAAATATTGCCATTGCGTAATATTCTGTTGTGTTATTTTAAAAAGCAAGAACAGCAGAAAAAAAATAAAGATGACGTGTAGCTCTTTTACACAGGCATCACAGATAAATAACCAAGAGAAGCGTGCCTTCCCAATGCATTTATTCAAGACCTTTAAGTGGTTTTAAAGAGTGATTTTTTTTTTTTTTTTTTTTCTGGACTTGTGTAAAGAAGCACGAGGCAACGCCAAAACCGTCTGACCCGTTCGAGAACCTTCTCAAAGTACCATTCGCTTAATGTCAACCAGGTCAGGTCAAGGGTGGCTTATGGTGGTCCATGTGCTCCGGGTTGAATTTTTTTTTTTTTTTTTCTTCCATTTCTCCACTTCCCATGTAATTGCTTCCTTTAGGGCAACGCACAATGGCAAATGAAGACAAACAGGGAAGGGTCAGCCCCCACCGTACCACTTCAGAGAGCACCCGGAAATTGCAGAGGATCGCGTAAATTACAGCCAGCTTACCAGCCGGGCGAGCGGGAGCAAGCCGTCCGTCACGGCGGGATGAGGGAAGGCAGGCCGCCACCGTTGCACCGCCTCCCCTCCGCGGAGGCCCCCCGACAGGAACTCACAGGTACCGGATGCAGGCTTCCAAAAAGCCGGGTCGGCTGACCTGTCAGCCGAAAAAAAAAAGGTTACGCGTCACCGAGTGGACGTGAAAACCAAAGATTTACAGCCCCCCCGCCCCACCACCAAGTTAGGCCTGCAGAGCGTCCCAGAGCTTCGGAATCACGAAACCTGAAAGACGTGACAAATGGCTTCCTCTTTCAAGCGGTCTTTTTTTTGCGGAATTTGGGAATTGCATTTCATGCGATCTCGCTCTTGAATTTTTGCAAACTTGAAATAAAAATGCGTCAGCGTCTAGTTTCCCCTCGCAAATGTGCTGAAAAATTTTTTTTTTTAAGAGCAAGACGTTGCGTGCTCGGTAATCAGAATTACGGTCACCTCAGAAAACACTGGGAGACCGGGGGGAGAATTCCATTTGAATGAATGGGAACGGAACAGTGAGATTACTGAAGATTGCTATAGTAATAGATTACAAGGGTAACAATGGGAAGCGTGTCTTCGGTTGGGCTGATTGGCCAGACCTCCCGAGATCCAGCTCATCTGAAAGGCAACGCGAGGCACACTCACGCAGGTGATGTAACTTACACAAATAATAATCGGGCAGCGCTGGCGGCCCGTCTGTCGTGAGGTAAAATAAAATGCATCCGTCATTCGAGGGCGATTAACACGCTCCAGATGTGCCCGTCCTCGGATTTCACGTCTCCTCTTTGTTGTGATAATGATACAGTATCCAGAGCGCAATTGTTTATTTTCCCTACGCGGGTCACAGTCCCGTACCTAGGCATCCCAGGACTGAGAAGTAATTCTGCCGCTCGGATGAAAGTGAACCCGGGCTATTCTTCTTCTGCAAATCTGACTTCATCTCCCTGCAATCCCTCTCCCTGTATGCACACACACACACATACACGCACACACACACTGCCTCTCCCTTTCGCCTCATTCACAATTCTAATTGTAAACTGCTGCTGGAAATTCTACTGTAGGACAGGAGGAAAAGAGGGAGCGAGGGAGGGAGGGAGGGAGGGATGGAGGGAGGCACAGTTTGAAAGGACCACCACGGCCCACTTTGTAATCAATTCATACATGTCACAGTTGTCAGGGGGAAATGAGAAATCCCTTTCCTGCTTAAGGCATAAGACACAATACCTCCCAGCTGGAAGAGAGGGGGCTTCACGGAGGGCTGAGGGAAATACCCACCCCTCTGCGTGCCCCCCCCCAATCAGCACACGTTTCGGCACCCACCCCCCTCCCCCCTCGGCTGGCCCGTCCTGTTCTGGCCTGCGCTACACACTGACACCAGCCTCCAAATGTGCTGCTTCCATCTCAGTGAGGTCAACCAATTAAACAGAAGCCAAATTACTGTAAGCAGACCTGAGCATCTTATCCCAGGATGAAGGGGGCTTTTTTCCTAATAAATGAAACAGCATCATGCTGGAGAGTTGATTGTATTGCCTCTTCATCACTTCCCTTTCTGGTTCATTTTTACCCTATAGAAAGTAATTTTAACATTTGCCTTCTCGTCGTACAGCTGACTTTCCTTTCCCTTATGGAAGTAGAATACTGTAATATATATTGCAATTTTTAAAGTTTTTTTTTTTATATTTCACTGCAGTTTTTAAAAATAGTATCACAATATCCAAAAGCAGAAATAATGTGCCTGTTTCCCATATATTGTGGAGTGTTGCAATATCTTGATAATATATATTAGTTCAATATATTTACACTATAATCCACATCCACAAGGGAGGTACAGTACGATACCTACAGTTTCCTGTGTATGCCCATGATTACCAATCCCTCCCTCATTGTAGTATCCATAGAAATGAAACCCTAGTATTCCACACAGCTGTTGTTCAGACCCAAATGAAAGGTATAGTACATTCTGACAAGCAACCTATCATCTAGTATAAATGTAGAACAGTTGTTATAACATGTTTAATGTACCATGTCACATACAGTGTTCTCACAATGATCTTTACACAGTAATAAATATCAAACATGTAATTGTTCAAGGTGGTCCAAGTGGCTCATTCTTTGAAGCCCCTTACTCTCAACACTGGCTGAGCCCTACAGGCTACACATCACCAGTTCAAAACTGGTTTGTATTAGCATTAGCCAGTTCTGACAGCTGGCCTGCAGCTGTACAGGCACATTTGACTCTATCACTTTGGGAAAGAGTGCACATAACTGAGGGTCCTGATAGGCTGCAAGCTCACCAGGAAGTGACATCACATCAATGAGAAATGCGCTTCTCCTCTGTTCTGTGCTTGATGGGAGAATAGTCTCACTCTGGAGACTGAAAGCTTTGAGATTTGAGGGTTAACCCACCCCCTGCCCCCAAAAAATGTGACCACAAAAAGATATAAAGTAGAAATACACATGTCTGAATTCCAATATGCTTTGGAAACAAAGGGCAGCAGGGTGACGTGTCGAGAAGGCCCTGGGTTCGAATCCCGGGCCTGGGCTATGCGGAGTTTGCACCCTGTGACCCTGACCAGGAATAAGCGGGCTAGATAATGGCTGGATGGCTCTGACATACATTTTGCGATGCAGTGACAATGTGAAGATATCTCGGATGCCAGTTCAGTTACTCGCTACAATGGCTCACGTCTTATCATGCCATGCAGGGCTTTTTATCACCACCCGCTGTACGGCTGAGCAGGACGGCACTTATCCATGACTCAGATTATTGATAGGTCCCCCTCTGTTTCGCCATCCTAAAATTTCAAGCAAATTTCACTGAGCGTGGACGCAGCCCCGCGGCCCCTCCCTCCAGACCGCCCTTTATTTTAGTTCTTATGGAATCGATCCCCTTTTTGTCATTTTCCCCATATTTGCCACACGATAAGCGGGCCCTTCAGATAGAGATCTCTCTTGAAGGGGGGGGAGGAGGGCAGTGGGGCAGGGGAGGGGGGGAGGGCACACCAGCCAAGATAGCATGAGAAAAACATGGTGGCCAAGTCAAAACACGGAGCTGTTTGGAGGACAGACAAACGGCAGTGGCAGGCCCTGGAGCGAAGAGGCCTCCCCACGTTCAAGAAGATAAGCTGGATTTGCACAGCCCGCTCCAAACCCTGTGTGCAGCTCTGAGTTTCAAACAACAGCCACTATTACAGAAAGACCATTTATTGAACCAGACATCTAACTTCCACCATGCTTCTGAGCCCAGCTGTTTTGGGGGGGGGGGGGGGCTGGTTGCCAGACTCCTGACATATGTACAGAACAGCGGTGTGGAGTAATGGCTTTAACCTCCTAAGACCCTACAATTCATTTCTGTGTCCCTGTAGGGGATATGAGTCTCTGGTCTTAATCTTAGGAACCATATATTCTGCTATGCTGAAGCCTACGCTACAAGGGACATTCGATAAAAGTAAAATAAATAATATTTTTAATATTTTTAATGCGTCATGTTTTTGTCATGAAGACATTTGTACTATGTCAAAAATAAATAAATCTGCCGGGATCGCTGGAGGTTATACTAGTATGTACACTTCCGATACAGTTGCTATGGTTGCTATGGCACCCAACCAGGGTTCCAGGCCCCTTTAAGGCCTGGAGTGTAGACTTTAGGGCATTTTATTCCCATTACAGTCATCTCATCAGCATGAGTACAGAATACTCAAGCTGATGAAGATGGAGGAAGTAGCCACCCCCATAATGCCAGAAATGAAAATAATGTGCGGGAGTCCATCTTATCACCAACAGTGAAAGCTCTTCTAACCACCCTGGTTCATTGTCGATTTTACAGTTGTCGAAAGCTTGAAGTACATCGTGTGCAAGTGTGTGATGATGCTATGCCTGGCACATTTCTCTCGCGAAAGCTTCAGAAGCTTAGATGAACATTACTAAATGCTGTAACTAGAAATAATCTATCAACCTCACCTTTTGACTGCAAGACTGCAAATGTAAGACAAGGTTGCCGATTATTGGTTTTGTTTGCAATTTTGCAGAGCAGGTAGCTTTTTTCTGGGTATAGGGCGGCACCAATCATTACCACTGCTTAATAAGACATTTTATTGTTTAAAAATGGAAATGATGGTTTAGAATGAACCAGAAACTTTATTGTCCACACAATGTGGAAATTTGTTTGTGACATCACAATGACAATACAAAGTAAAGAACAGCTGTCATCAGACAGACACCAGGAGCATAACCAGGACTTTAATATTGACTATACAAAGCAAAACGTGCATAGAATAAAATGTCCATAAATATCAGTTAATATTTAAAAAGAATTAAAAATACTGAACACACTTAGAATAAAATATTTCTTAGAAATGTTTACAGTAGCCTGCAGCATCCTAAAACGGCCCCCTGACGGTAGTTTTTCAAACTGATGGAAAAAGTAGGCAGGCGATGTCATTTATAATTTTGTATGTTTACGATATACATTTCACTTAGTTCCTTCTGTGGCTTCCCTATAATCATGCTGGCCATATTTACCACTTTTGCAAGCTTTCCATTGGTCTTAGAACTTAGCTTTCAGTACCAAGTAATCACAGAAACGGGTATTCTTATATATATATATATATATATACCATATTAAATGAATCTTTCAAAGTTATTTAGCATCCCAATTAGATGCTAAACGATAAAACGATTCCTAGATACCTTTAAATATGCTGTTAATGTTAACTAAAATTTGACAGTTGTCTAAAGATCTGGGAATCTCAGTAGGATGGCCATAGATTGTTATAAATCTGAAGTAATCTGAAGACCTTTTTTTACTTACTTACTGGTCAGTATGTTTTCAGCAGCCAAAATACTGTAGTTCTAGACTGTTTCATTGTTTTCACTCAATGTAATGTCACTCTGGATAAGATTGCCAGCTAAATGCCTGTAATGTAAATATAAATAGGTGCCTTTCCTTTAAACATTAATGTTGATGAGGAGGATGGGTTCATTACCAGGACAGTAGGAGGCAATGATAACTTAATATTTGCTCAATGTTAGCTGCATAAAGCTATAGTTTTATTTATCTTTTAGTGAGCCTGGCGGCACCAAAGTTTGCTGATGTAAAAAGTTTAAAATTAAGTCGACTGGTGAACTGATTTGTTGCAGTGTATCAAGGGCTCTTGCACCAATTTTTGCTCTCTTCATTCACTGCAATGTAAGTGTTGGGAACACGGCAGTCTCTTGAGTGACACTCATATGAATAGTGCAGCTTTGCCCTGGAGTGCTACAGCAAACACAACCTGCCAATCAAGCTCAGAGCTCCTTTTTTGGGATAGAGGGACATCAATTTATAGGTTTGGTTTTTTTTAGTCCCACCTTCAGGGAGGGTCATCTGAAGAGAAAAAGATAAAGATGGTTGGGGTTTTAAAAGCAGATGTACCTGTGCAGTTTTTAATACCTGCGGTTAGTTCCACTCCTAGAACTAGAAGCACCTGTGGTTTCGCATAAAGCTCTTGCATTAAATCGGCACTATAATTAGTATATGGAAATTAATATTGCATATGGGCTGTAGTATCAGCAGTTAGTTTCACTTATTTGGTGGCACCTAGTTACCACTTTTATGTGGTTGGAATTCATAATTTGCGTGATTAGCATTGCTTTATTTAATTATACATGAGTAGTTATACTTAATGCTGGGAACAGAGACCTATTGAGGAAGTCCTAAGAATGTAGAGATTTAATAGGCTACACCAGTTCAGGTTACATATCTGTTTTACCTCAGCAATTCATTACATTTCAGCACTTAAACCTATTTTCGAATGCACCTCCGGAGCAAGGCTTGTGCAACAGTCGTCTTCCGTGACCGTCAATCATGCTCAGGGTGGATGCCACGCAGTTTAGATGGAGTTTTTAACACTGGGGATGGAAGTTACACCCTTACACCCTGTCTTTGATGCTAGTGTGGACAGGCGGAAGGGATTTACGGAAAAGAGGCTGGGTGAGAAGCCACTATGGGTGTGTCCTGAGGAAATTTCCCCAAACCACTTAGCCGTACCGCTTTTTCTTAACATTGAGTTTCTTACCTCATGCTGATGCTACTGTCCTACTTCACGTTACATCCATTTTTATACCTTGCTCTGACCATCACTGTTGTTGACAGTAAACTTTTTTTCCCCCCCGAGGAACAATTATGATAATGAGGCTGTGAAAAATTAGTGGATCCTTCTCCTTCATGATCACAGATTCAATACCACTTTTTATATTTACCTGCCCAGAGAGGGATATTCAGTCTTAGAAATCACTCTATCTTCACTAGCGGAAGTGGTAACCAGATACTTGCAAGACATACATATCATGTTGATTGTTTCATGCCTGCAACCCCTTGTCAGTCTGTTTGTGTGCATCAAGGAGTCTCAGTAATGTTTCTTTCCTCCTAGTTTTACTTGTAGGTGAAATCAAAAGGGTGAACTGAATTTGTTTTTGACATTTCTAGTGCTCGTTTAGTGTTGTCAATATTTATTTTGTATGGTGCTATTTAAAACGATATTGCCACACAATTTTCGCAGTGGGATTATTTTTCCAGAGAGAACAAAAAAATAGGAAAAACATTTATACCAATGCGGGGGAAAAAACGTACACACTGGGTTATAAAATATTTTTTTAAATAGTATGTTACATAAGACACAAATTAAAAATGAATAAGAATGCCAGCTCTTTTTAAGAAAATAAATTGTCTCCAAGTAATTCTGGTTCTACAAAATTATGTATTATGGGGGTGGTGGGTGTATACGTGGGTGACTCAGGTGCCAAGAGAGCCAATTCCCAGCCTACTGTTTAAGTGTTGCCTAACAGACAACACTTGCAAACGTTTTTATGACTTTGGAGAGTCTGTGAAATACTCACAGAAGAACCAGGCAGAAAAGGTGTTGAATTGTGGGTGATGCCTCTACCTGTCAGGAACAGAGTTCTGCAGATACAGAATGCCAGTTCTGTGGTGGTGATGAGAGGACTGACACCTGGAAGTCAGGTTGGTCCATAAGCACAATCAGTCAGGGTCACTTTTTCTGCACCAATTCTTGGTGGAAAATGCGTTCCATCATTACACTGAGGACACTGTCATCCTGCCGTGATCTGAAATTGTAATAAACCTTTTATCAACAAAACCCACTCTGAATGGAGTTCTCCAACACAGGGGACAAATGAGCTTTGTGTGCCCGTGAGCTTCAGCGTGTGGCTCGGGAACAAACGGCCGGAGAAACAATGGGATACCTCGCCACGACCAAGACTCCCATCGCGCACACACAACAAGATCAAGGTGTATTTGTTCAATTGACCAGGTTAATTTGTTAATCCCGTGCAGCAACAACCTTTGCTTTCCCGCAGGACCCACTAATTAGTTTTTATTGAAATGAGAGTTGATTGGGTGGTTACCAATTGACACAAAGGTGTCTGGCGTGACCTTTTCCGCACTTCAGAAATTGGCGCTTGCCAAGTGGGAACACCAGTGCTGAAGGATGCCACGTGTTAGCTGGGGGGCAGATGAGGGCCCTTTTTTTTTTTTTGTAAAAAAACAAAAAAAAAAAGAAATCACTTGGGTTAAAATGACAGTAAGAGGGGGCTGTGATTACTTTGAGACCGGTTTTGAGTGTGCACAGCCCTCTCTGTCAAATCAGCACCCGGCAAAAGAGGTCTAATCAGGGCCATAATGGCCCACTCCACAATCACACAGGCACTAAATCCCCCCATTCACTTGCTGATTGCAGAAGCTGTACGCCACCCCCCCTCCCCCCCCCCCCCCCCACCCCCCCCTTACCCCCTACCCCCTACCCCCAATCCCAACCCCAACCCACCCTATCCGGCAAACCCAACAGCCACCTACCCCTGGCAACCACCCCCCTAGCTTTAATGCCGTGCAATAATTTCGTAAGGAATTTATAATCACCGCTATGTCTATTTGGAAGTTAATTGTCATCTTAAGACATTCATTAGGCATTTATTGCTTGGGAAAAGGTGTCTGTTGATTATAGTGTTTAATTCAGCCATTGAACGCATTCGCACATACCGCGCCTCAGTCTTTTATTCACCTCAGACACGAAGAGAATACCAAGTGTTCCGCTGTCTCAGGCCCCCGTGGCACACATGGCTTCTGCCAAGTATTCTTGAAGAAACATGTAACTTGTGCTCGAGAAAATATTTGGTATGAACATAAATATTCAAACGTTGGCCGGTTGCAACCTAACACAATAGTCCGTATCTGTGGATGCATAACGTTCTATTTGAGTCTGAAATGTTTACAGTCCTCACATACAGATGCAGTTTCTGTTTATGTGCTTTGTGCATTTTTCTGGATGTGTGGTTTTCGTGGGAATGTTCTCAGTGGAACACATCCACATTTTCCGTATGACATAAAATGATGTACAATGTGGTTGCTAGGCACAGATCGCTATATTTTGGTGTCCAACCCTGAGCATTACATAGAAAGTGCTAAGAAAGTACAACCACTTTCACTTCTATGGTTTGACATATTAGGACTAAACTAACCATTATCTACTCTTCACCTGTCCTAACAGATCCTCATGCGACTCACAACACACACAGATTTTACATTTTCATTAATTATTCAACCAAAAATAAGTCAACATACAGAAGTCACGTGTGGAAAAACTGTACCCTTACTGCTTCTATATAAATTAAGAAGGTAATTAGAACCAGATGCTAATCAAGTGCATACAAATAGTTGATCATCAGGAAGTACTGCCACCTGTATATAAACACAGAAACTTTGACAGTTTGGTCTGGAACATTCAGATTTGTGCCGCATGCCAAGGACAATATTGTTGAAGGGTTATAACGCCATTTCCAGACAATGTGAGGCCCACCATTCCACGTTAAGAAAGATTATTTACAAATGCAAACCACTGAAGACAGTTGCTGATATGCTCAGGAGTGATCATCCTGGCAAATTCACCCCAAGATCAGACTGTGTGATGTTCCAAGTAAATTGCAAATAACCCTGAAGCTACATCCAGGTATCTACCTGTACAGGCCACTGTCAACGTGGCAAATGTTAGAGTTTATGGCTCCACCATTAGGAAAAATCTGAACAAGCATTGCTTTCATGGAAGGGTAGCCAAGGGAAAACCCGTTCACTCCTACAAGAACACCGCAGTACAGCTTGAGTTTACGAAATTTCACCTGAACGAACTGCAAGACTTCCGGAACACAGACGAGACCGGAGCGGAGTTGTTTGGCCATAACGCACAAGGCCACGTTTGGCGAGAACCAAACACCACATGTCACCACAAGACCCTCATGCAAACCATCAAGGATGGTGGTGGAGAGGTGATGATTTTTGGGCTGTTCTGCAGCCATAGGACCTGGATGCCTTACAATCATTGAGTCTACCATGAATTCCACTCTATACTAGCGTATCCTTGAGGGGAAAATGTGAGACCATCTGTCAGCCAGATAAAGCTTGGGTGAAACCGAATCACGAAACAGGGCAATGATCCCAAACACACCAATGAACCCACGACTGAATGGCTGAAAAAGAAAAGAATCAGGGTTTTGGAATGGTCACGTCCAGACCTCTGTCCCACTGAGATGCTGTGGCCGTCCCTTAAGAGAGCTGAGTGCATAAATGTATGCCCCCAAACATCAATATGCTGAAGCAGTTTTGAATCTACTGATAAACTTGTATACTGCTTCAAGGTTATTGCTGCTAAAGGTTCTACAGCTACAGAATTACAGGGTGCACAAAAGGCTTCTGCATGTTGGCTTATCTTTGTTTGAATAAATGACAAAGTAAAACCTGTTGTGTGGTATTTCTCACATTAGGTCAGATTTTTCTACTGTTAGGACTTATTGAGGACTTGATAAGTGTTAGTTATGTCCTATTGGGTCAAACTATAGAATTAGGAAAAGTGTCATTTCTTTTTCTTTTTTTGCATCACTGTGATATACATATTATTATTTTGCATTTTATTATTGTAAATGATAAAAAAAGTGACTGAGATTGAATGATGATCCTAATTTTTTTTTTTTCATTGATTCTGGTATCTTCCTTCTTTCTCATCTTGTGGACCCTACCAATATTTGCTTGCAATTGTGATATCTGATTCAGTTTTATAGATAACATTGTCTCATCTCAGTTGTGCTATTTATGGAATTCAAAACATAGCTTGCGAATGACAATGGGTCTGAATGGTTGCCTGTTCTCTGTGGACAACGTAAACCATACGCCATTGCAAGTGTCCATTGCAATCTTTGGGGGGACAATGTATAAAAACGACTGCAATTCCTACATTGTTTAGCAGATAGGGATGGAAATACCCACAAAATAAAGCTGGCAGTCTGCACTTTTACCTCACGTTCATTGTGTCATTTCAAATCCAATGTGCTGGAGTACAGAGCCAAAAAAAACAAAAATGTGTCCCTGTGCAAAAACTTATGGACTGAATTGTATATGTAGTCATTAGTCTGCCACTGGCTGCCACCTGCTTCATCAAATAGTACATTATGGCTAAACAGTTTTTAAGCTGTAAACCCACAAGATGACTACCGTTCATAATAGCTGATTTTGTACATTTTATTTAAGTTTTATATTTCAGCTGCACAGCAGCTCACTACCTGAATGAATAAAATAAATTCCGGAATGTAAAAACATACGCGAGGATGCAAATAGCCAGGTATGCTGTATATATTATTATTACAGTAATTTTTACATTCAACTACATTTTGTCAACATAAAATTAATAAATAAGAGGGTATTAGAAATATTAGAAAATACATTTTAGTAGGAACAATGATAGTGTCAAAGGTAAATAGTGCAACTAAACTAGTGTCCACTGAAAACAACTAAGGACACTATTTTCTAATCTCAGTTCTATAGGCATTGCACAGACCGTCTTGAAAAGAGACTGCCCACAGTTAAACTTATCAGAAGGATAGCAACTCCACCTACTGCTCCATCCCTGTATTGCATCCTGGGTATGAACACGCCAACTCCTGCAATTCGCATTCAGGGCAAACCAGTATGCTGGTGACCTACAAGTATCTTGGAGCAAGTTCACAACTGCCTGGCACACCCAATCACACCTTCTTGGTATTACCCATGTAATGACAAATAGCCTACCAATGAAACGAATCTCAAAGGGAAAATTGTGTACAATTAAGATATTAATGGACCATCAACTGTGAAACTGCAAACGAAGCCGGCGCGTGATCTATGCTAACGGCTTGCTTTGGTCATTTAAGATTGGGAAAGGCAGTTAAGTGATACAAATGTGGAACACGGCGCGGACAGGGCGATTCGGGATCGTACGGGAAGTCGTGGCATTAATGAGGCAACGCTCGTAAATGAGGCGTGCGGGACGAGATCCAGCAGTAATATAGTCTAATTCCAAGGAAATGTGCTCGAGACCGCATGCAATTTTAACATCGAGTTTATTGCCGAAGACCAAGCAACTTGTCAGAGATGAATAATGCACGGCGTTTTGACGTTACGCTGAGCGGTAATGAAAGACGGAGTATCTCTCTTCACAGGCAAACGGCCCATCAGCTTCACACACAGCAAGGCTGAGGGGAACCGTACGGCTTAAACGGAAACAGATTTTTATCCGCTTGAAAAACAACAGCTTTTTGTTTTTACACTGGCGCTCATAATCAAAGGAGGTTGAATCAAAAGATCCAAGAGGGAAGTGGGTTCTGTTTGCTTACACTTACTTGCCAAAGCAAAACATCTTATTTTGCACTGAGGGTTCCAATTTTTTGACGAAACTATTGTAACCATGTGTCCGTGTATAAAGGTTCCAATTAAACCGTGGAAAATGACTGTACCTTGTTGAGTAATACTGTCTTGTGTGTCAGCAAAGTGCAGCTCTTTGTTGAATAAGATGGCACTGGTACCAGAAACCAAGGTATAATATGTGTACACTGGCAGTAAGGTCTTTTGCTCTGTTGACAGGAGTGGTTGCTGGGTGTTCCACCCGTTTTGATGACATTAACAGTGCAATTTTCACGCTCTTATTTGATGTGGCAGAAACCCATATTTTCCCATCTGCGGTCTTCTGAAAGCTTCCATATTAACCACCTGAATTCTTCTAAGTCCAACCCTCAGAGTGCATTTCAGAACGGTAATTCTATATTTCCTGGAGGAAAGTGTGGAATGAAGGCACTTAAAAAAAATAAACACAGCTTTCCCCAGCTATGAAACGCATGCAAGCTCCATGCCTCCTGAGGAGCTTTGAGTGACATCACTGTGATGTGATGCGACACTCTCTCCCCCTTTGGCACTGAACTAGACTGAAAAAATGTTCAAATGTGCTTGCAGAAAAGCTTCCATTGTCAAATTAAATAAATGACATCGTGGCAGGATGATGCAAGAAGCTTTATAGTAAAAAAAATAAATAAATAAAAACTTTTTTCTTTACGTATCTTTTAAAAACATTCCCACTGAATGCATTGAGGTCTCTTTTTGAACTGTGAAGTGAACCCAAATAAAACAAATTCCTTTTGTAGGGTTTCAGACAACACATGAATACCGACATAAAAAAACAATCCACAGGTTCTCTCCCACACAGATTTCAGGCTGCACTGCTTCACTGTCTACGGTGGAAGGCCAAATTGGAGAGTGCCTATGTGAACAGGTCCATTCCATTACCAAGCCCATTATCCTCATCACTGAGGGCGGAGTCTTTGTTACTCTGACAGGCCTGCCCTCCACCATCCTGTGTCCTTTTCCTTCGTCTCTTGTACACCGATTTCTCCTCCTTAACGTCTGTGCTCTTGCAATGAGGGTCTTCATGACGCACTGCAGACTGCAAGCATTCAAAGAATCTGGAGACAAACAAACAAGATTGTAGATTTTACATTACATTCACTTAGCACTGTTATCCAGAACGACTTACAATGTAGCAGAACATGAGTGCATTCACCCAATTTATATGAGCAACAGTGCTAGACTAGCAAGTCTATACTCAAAATTACTAATGTACCAATACAAATTAACTAGGAGGGCTAAGGGGTGGGGAAGAGAGGACATACGTTTATGGTTCTTTTTTTGTATGAAGCACTAAGCACAATGTTCTAAACTGGAAAACATTTTTTTTTAATTAACAAAGCTCTTCTTACAAAAATTGAAGTACCTTTCTATTCTTCTGAGGTTTTCTACCATTTTTTGATTGGCTACCTCCACCAAGAACTCAATGTAGTCCGTGCTCACCAGGACCTGTCCTTTATGGCTGAGTGGAACTTCAAGGCAGTGGGTACTGCGCACAGCCTAGGATTACATAACAAAATCTTATGAGCCTTTACCTTCTTTAAAGCTACTGTTTTAGAGTACGGAGACAGAGACATAATCAGCATTCAGTAAGATAGAATTTAAACTGCAAGTCTACATGATAGATCCATTATTTCCAAAAGGAAGGAGTTTTTTTTTTGGAAATATATTTATTTCTACAAAATAAAATGTAAAAATGTAACTACTGCATATTGGGTACCATACCATTATTATTTTACCCTTCTTGCCAACGGTTATTCCAGAGTTTCTGAAGCCGGAATTTATTGCCACAGAATGCTGTGATGAGAAAAAAATGTACATTTTGAAAAATATATTAATGTTAGGACTCAAAACATATCTTGACAACACTAATGAACTGAGTCACACTTCAAATAAATGTTACTTGGTTTTAGAAATAATGTTAAAATATTTTGCTATTCTATAGTAATAAAAAGTCTATTATTGCATGCAAATTGTTTTTGTACCAGAAGTTGGGCATCTTCCAGCTGTCGGCACTGCACGTGAAGAACAAAGGGTTCAAACTTAAAGATGACATCTCCTGACGACCTCTCCAAAGCCGAGACCTAATGGGTTGGAGAAATGTAACATGAAGAAGGTAATGGCAATCACAACTACAAACTGACAAACCCACATTGACATAGAAAAATCTCTCACCAAATCCATCTTCTGGCATTTCTGGTGAGTGACAAAAAGCCAGGAACAGTCCTGCTTTTGCACATCCAGAGAGTCCGAAACCTTAGGACACAAAAAGAGTTACGCCTACCGAACAGTATATGCATAAATTTGCGTCAGCATGCACAGACATTCGTTTGACAAGCAGCCTGGCGTCTTAGGTGGAACCAGTAACTCTTCTTTAGAGTTTATGGCCGAAACCATGTCTCCGAAATATTTGTGCACAACTGGATACTATCTTTCATTTATCCAAAACCTCAATTACAAATATGTCACCTTTTACTCGTGCGCTCAAGCACAACGAGAGTGAACACCTTGGTACCCATACGGCCAAGTTTTAAGTGATCATCCATAATTGCCTAATGATGATGAGACTGCGTCCAAATGCAGATAGGTCTCGCTAGCATAGTTACCCTTCTTCAGTATATGTTTCTTTGATTACGCTTTGGTAGCCATGCATGTGTATGCTAGCTTAGCAAGTCGTTGCTTAAATGGATATGCTAGCTTGCCAGCTAAAACATGCCTTCCACACTTACCCCGTCTATAACTATTATTCGTCCGGAGCAGGAGCTCGTTGTGAAATACTTCTCAGAATCGTTTAACATACTAACAATGTTTTCAATGTCTTCATCAACACTTCCTTTCTTGCTGAAGTCCATCTTGTTCAAACACTGTTTCTTCCATTGTCTGAATGTATTTTCAACCTCCATACTACTTAAACATGCAAATAAGATCAGAAACTCTTTTCTACTACAGAGAACTCACGTTGTCTAAACAGTAAGGTGGCTGGCATGAATGTAGAAGGAATAACGTTTGCTAGCCGGCTACTTAGCAGTTCAGCACTGCAAAAACACGGGTTGGTTTACGTCACTGTTACACTAGTTTGTTTGTATGGTGGCCTAACTGGTTCAAACCCCGAAAGGAATCCCGGCATTTATCGGTTACTAACGCCTCCCAGGGGCCACACGCGATAAAAAGTAGGGGTCTTGTTCCAAAACAAAAGAAAAATTTAATAGGTTTACATGTGCATCATATTGAAACGAAAGTAAGTTCGCGTTCGCAGTAATGGTGAGAGGAAAAACGGCGTCCAATGTATTTAATCTGCTACAGGTATTCATTAGACTTGAAGTGCATGCATCCAGTTGAAACCTACATCCCAGGGGTGTCCAACCCTGTTCCTGGAGATCTACCGTCCAGCAGGTTTTCACTCCAACCCTAACAAAGCACATCTCATTCAACAGCTAAAGATCTTGTTGAGCTGCTAATCAGTAGAATCAGGTGCGCCAAATTAGGGTTGAAGTGAAAACCTACATGAAAGTAGATCTCCAGGAACAGGGTTAGACAGCCCTGCCATATCCACTCTGAAGCCTTTGCTCAGAAACCAATCCTGTCGTACAGCCCTTATAAGGGAGAGACTTAAATTTCCTCACCTGTACACCTCAGACCTTTCTGGCCAGCCTTGCCAGATTGATTTCTGCATGTGAAACATAATGCTGGCAGAATGTTGATGATCCAGTGAGAGCAAGACAATCAGCGAACAAGGGAATTCAATACTACAAAGGTAGCTCATTGGCTGCATGCTTAAATTACTAAGAAGACTGTCTTAGGCAGACAGGATGGAAGATTAATCTTAGCACTGAGCCCACCTGATTTTGTCTTGTATATTTGTTTTTGCTAGTAGCCTTTTCCTGTGAAGCAAGTGTTCACAACTGTCAGAGATTGGAGGTTATTCTCAATCAACAGGAGTATCCATGCTGAATCACAGTACATCTGACCGGTTTATTCATGGAGCTGATCATAATGCACATATTTTTATGTGCATTAAAATGATAATACACGAAAACTGATAAAACAGAGGGTTTGGGTATTCTAGTTTGTGGAATTGATCATCTGACAGCTTTCACAACGTGTGTGAGTATGTACAATTTTATAATGAATTAACTATATAGCAGCAGTATGCGTCATGTGTGCAGCTCAGCACAGCATCAACCATGGAGACAGTTAATAAACAGGCCACACCCCCATTACTTACACTCATCGGGATGAAATGTGTTTGTATGGTGGCTCATGTGGTCCAAACGAGTTGCGAAGCTGTTTCACGGCGTTCAGGGGAGCGTACACGAGAAATACTGTTAGCTTGCAAGTTAGGTAACCAGGTAAGTTGTCAAGAATTACAGCATTCTCTCAAAGCACGTTTTACATGGTTTGCAATTGATAGCAAATAGAGCTAGAGAGTGAATAATCGCTGCTGCAGGCGACAGTATATTGCAGCACTATAGTAGTGCTTAGCGATCGAGGTAGCTCTCTTAGGTAAGGTAACTTCTAGCGCGCAAGCATGCTCTGTTGTCAGTTTGACCGAAGTCCAATATGACCAGCTGTTTTTTTTAATCAAATGCAATGCCAAACAGCGACTGCAAAACAAACCTCTTAGCTACTTTAATCACTCTTAGATGTAGCTCTGCAAATCAATATTATGCCCACGCTATTGCTAATTCTAAGTTCTGGTCCCGTTTATTTCGTCCTGTTTACTAGCTATCAATGGCCACGTCAAAGTTAATGCGAGCCATCAGAGTGTCCGAGTTTGGAGGACCCTCCGTTTTAAAATTGCATGCAGATATTCCTGTTCCAAGCCCAGGCCCGAAACAGGTAGACATGTGACCGTTTACTGTATTTTCGCATTCAATAAAAGCAGTGTCTAACAGTTAAAACGGGTTTCTCATGCACCCAATGAAAACATGTAGAATGCAATATCTTTATTTTTACTGATATCTTGCTCACCTCCAAAAATAAATCGACTAATTAAAAAAGAAATAAAATGTCTCAGTGGTCACAAAAAAACCCCAGCTCAGAACCCACGTTTACCTGCCACAGGTATTAATTAGAGTACAAGCCTGCGGAGTAAATCCTGTTGAAACCTATATCCGCTCCGGGGCCTTCGCTCGGAAACCAAACCTGCCATACACCCCTGGATCGGATGTGTCTGGGGTCGTGGAAGCTGTTGGAGATGGCGTTAGCTCTTTCCAGGTACTCTGTCCATTCTTGGATTTGGGTTTCATTTCATGTTCTTAGAATAGCATGTTTTGCTAGAAAAGCATATCCATTGCTTTGCTTTTGAAATGCAGTTGGAATAAAACCTTGTAAAGTGAGAACTTCATTATAAAAATGTTTCGTTTTTACAGTTTTTCGTTAAGGTTACTTTCTAGACGTGAAACATTATACCGGTGGAATGTTGGTGGCCTAGTGAAAACGAGACAAGCAGTGAATAAGGCAATTAAATACCTCAAAGATCACAGGAGAAAGCGCTTAAGTTACTGACACGTGTTCTTGGGTGGAAAAAAGGAAGATCACCTTTGTCCATACTGTGGTCCCTCAGGTTCTATCTGGTCTGTCCTTCATTAGTGGATAGAAATAATATTTATACCAATGTAATTAACCTTTTCCTATTAGTCAGGTGACCGGGTGTTTACAACGAGCACAGAGACTGGGGGCTATGCTGAATACACCGTAGCGTCAGAGGACTCTGTCCACCGGCTCTCCGATTCTTTAGATTACAAACAAGGAGCTGCCATCGGCATCCCGTACTTCACTGCATACCGCGCTCTCTTCCAAAAGTAAGACAAAAATACCCTTACATCACAACTCTCGCATTATGACAGAAGCACCTGTTAAGCAAAAAGAGCAAGTGTTCTCCACAGAACAGTAAATTTCAGTCAGCTGGGCTACTGGGTGATACCTACTGAAAGTGCATGTGAAAGCCATTACGTGTTTGGCCATTTGAATGGCTAATGGGTCCTGCGTTATCTTGGTACATTTCAGAGCCCAGTGCAAAGCAGGAGAGACCGTTCTTGTTCATGGGGCCAGTGGAGGGGTAAGTGGAGCTGATGTACAGCCTGCAGTCATTTTGCAAACATTTATATGTCGGCACACGTGTACCTGGCTGACTAGTGTGCTTGCAGAACTGCGTGGACACTGGTTGTGTGAACGGGTTCATTTAGGTGGGGGTTGCAACGTGCCAGATCGCCAGAGCCTTTGGGATGAAGGTACTGGGAACGGCAGGAACTCCAGAGGGGCAAGCTCTGGTGATGAGGAATGGAGCTCACCAGGTCTTCAACCACAGAGAGAAAAACTACATCGACAGGATCATGGTAGGCCGATTCTCTACACAAAGCCTTTAAAAGCTCACCTGGTTGGCTGCCGTCTGCACCACGAAAAGAAGCAGCAGCTGGACGGCACGTTTTTTGGAGGAGAATTGTAGAGAATGTCCCAGCTCTCCCTAAAGGGGTGGCTGGTGCATGTTACGTGCCCGCGGTTGCAGGACATTCCAGATTGGGATGGATGTATACAGTCCTGAGTTGGTCTGCAAATTTTTTTTAAGAAAAAAAAAATAAAATCACCTGATAACTTGTACTTTGCACTAGAGAGTTTTTTTTTTCTAGCAGAGTGAGTGCATTAGATCCCGCTTGCAGTACCTCTCGCACAGGTTGCTGATGGCAGCGGGTGCTTACTAGTAGTAACAGGAGAGGGGCAATTGGCCACGCTAAATTAGGGAGGAGAAAACAAAGCAACGGCAATTATCATACAGTTTATACAGAACATCCTGAAATAATTATGCAAGTCTTACTTATCACATCTTTAAAGTTTCTCTGGATTTATGTTCAGGAGGCTACCGATGGACAAGGACCGAATGTGATCGTTGAGATGCTGGCCAATGTGAATCTCAGTAAGGACCTGGAGATGCTTACTTACGGAGGCAGAGTGGCGGTGAGCACTTCATTCCCTGATATGAACTTCTTTGCCGTGGTTCTGTCGCTCCGTTCATCTTCATCCTCGCCCTCGTTCCGCTGTTATGATTTTGTTGCAGATAGTGGGCAGTCGTGGTCCCACAAAAATCGACCCACGAGACACCATGGCAAAGGAGTCCAGCATCATCGGTGTGGCCCTGTTCTCTTCAACAAAGGTAAATCGGCTGGTGGTGGCTGCAGTTGTGACCTTTACTGAAATTTACTCCGTCTGCTTTGAGAGTTTCTACCCCTTCGGTTCCCTCCGGTCGCTTATTTTGAACTCCTTTGCATCCCTTCCTAGTGTCCTTTCCTCGCTCCTTAGCTCCATCCAGCAGAGCACGCGAGGAAGAGATGCAAGGACGAGATACGAAGTCGGAGGAACCGAGGCTACGTGTATTAGGCAAATGGAACGTCCTTGCTCAGTCAAGCGTCAGTTTGAAGCCACGTGAAATACCACCGTGGCTGATGTGGAGAGATAGATACACGTGTCGATCGTTTGTACGTCATGCATTCTGAGAAAAGACTTTCAGAAAGGCTGCGCTTGTGTATGCTCGCTGAAGTCTCCTCCGGGAGCCTCCTCGCTCTTCGCTCCTCCAAGGAGCATTTAAGCGGATCGGAATGTCCTGAGAGATGGCAGACCTTGTTCGATTTCTGGGTCACGCGAGGACAGAGGAGAGGAGGACGTATGAAATAAGGAGTTGAACCCCCTGTGTCTGTTCTGAGCAGGAAGAGAAGGCAGAGTGTGCGGCTGCCCTCCTCACTGGGATGGATTCCGGTTGGCTGAAGCCTGCGGTTGGTCCCCAGTACACCCTAGACGAGGCCTCTGAGGCGCACAAAGACATCATCAAGAGCTCTGGGGCAACAGGGAAGATGGTGCTCACTATGTGATCACAGTGCCTGACAGTTTCAGATGATGAAATGTTAAATCCCTGTGCTGTGATTTAAGGAAAATGATTGGTAGTCTAATTCTGTTAGTCTAAAAAAAAAACTATAGGAATTGGAATACTGTTACATATTGTTGGAATAGTGTGAGGTTTGTCAGTTATCACTAGCACACTGCTTCTAACAACCTTTCTTTAAAATGGCAGATGATGACAAGTAATAAATAACAGCACACAAAAATAACTTGACAGCTCCACATTTACTTAAGGGGTTAAAATTAAAAGGTCAAGCACTGTTTTTTAATTATGTATTATTGACATCGAGATTGACACTGATGAAAACTTCAATAAAGTATTGCATTGGTGTTGCATTTTGTGTCTTTGTGTAAGCTATTAGCTGGCATTACAATGTAAGCCATTAAAATTTATGCAGATAGTACAATTTATTTTCATACATGCATCACAAGGGTCCTTTCGTTTTGGTTGCCTGGATAATGCTCTGCCATGCATCGAGTTGCCGAAAATCCGCCTCTTCAAAAGCATTACCACGTGACTTTCCCCAGCAACCAGGGATGTCTTCAGATCCGCACGGTGGAAGGTGCTGGATCTGAATGTCTGTAGAGCCGAGTGTAAAACGAGTCTACAGTAGATTAAAAAGTAATTTGATTCTGACCTTCACTTTCTTGATGGTTCGATTACTCGGCCAGGGGTTCTGTTCGTTCAGGCGTTGCAAGTACTCGGCATGAAACCTGCAAGCAATGATTTTAATGTAACTGCGCACCTGCTGAAATCATGAGTCACCTAAATTCTAGGTAAGTATTCCAACGGCATGCTAAACTTAGAATATTTAGCTCGCTAGCCCGATTCCAGTAACCTGCATGTGTGTCGCCTACCCTTTAGTGACTTGTTTCCGTGAAAACGAATGGCTCTTTGAACCGTTTAAATATCCGTTAGATGCACGGTGCTGTGGTATTTCTGTTTTTATTATCATTGTGTATGTAATTTCAGCCCAGGTCTTAATCTGCGACCATAAATAGAATAATATTGTATTTCAGTATTTGCAGTTATCGGATTTATACAGTTTTTCACTGACCTGTTTTTATGTACTTTGGCCTGTGTGGTTTATAGATTCGTGTTCATGTTGGACAGTATAGTGAAATATTTCTAACAACACAAACGTATTAGACAGACGTGTATTTATTAATGTTCCTTTTTTTAAATTGCGTTTAGTCTCGTCAGAAAAGAGTGAAATATGTCTAATAAAATAAAATATGAAAAATGAAATATAAAAACCGTATGCGCTCCGTCGTTGAGTGATTTCACCGTCAACGTAAGTTGTGTAACCGGCTACAGTTTTTAGTTTTTCTGCGTTACATAGTTATGCTTAATGGGCCAAACTAATAAATAGGCTACTGTTGGTGTGTGGTTTAGTTGCATTTCTTAAAGATTTTTCTAGGCGTAAGTCTAGCATATGATGCTTACACTATGATGCTCAGTAGACTAGTTGTATAATGAAGATGTTCAATTACTCCCTGCAGAAACCTCGTACTAACATCAATAATTAGACTAAGCACAGAACCATGCTCTTCAGCAATACAAGGCTGAACAATGAAATGGAAGAAAACCAGCAGTTTTCAACCTTTTAAAATATGTTTTTTTTTTTTTTTTTAAATAAAATCTGTTTATTGATATGTAACCTTACTGAGAAGCATGCCCATGGAGAGTAGCCTTCCTGTTCAGGTCATGCATTAAAATGTGGTATGAGGGAAAATGTTTGAAAATGTCAGTCAGATAAATGCATCTCATGTTTTGTTTTACTGTTGTCGTTTTTTCTCTGGCATAGTTTCTTATCAGCCTATAACAGCCTTGCGGACAAGCACCTGGCTGGGTACTTTAATAACACAAGGATAAGGCGGCACCTTCAGCGAGCTGGACTGGTATGTCCCTGGGGTTTATTTCTCATTCAAACGTTAAAGAAATTCCCTGACCCTAAGCAAGTACAAGCTGTTGGTTTCCTGCAGATTAAACATTGTCAGGAACTGTAAAACAAGATAAAACAAGAATTTGTTGGTTGCTCGGTTCTTTGCTGCATTTAGCAAAGCAAAACTTTGTTTTCCCCTTTAGCCATAAAGTCATAAAGCGGTGTTTGTTTCCAGATACTGAAATTACAATCTTAGGCATGTCAAAAGCGCACTTCTATTCAGAATGTTGTTTAGTCATTGTGGAATGTTAATGGATGTGTAATTCTGTTCTAGTAGTTTAGGTTTGACAATGTACATAAATTACACTGCCAAGTATGTGTTGTAAAGTCTGCTCAGCACTTTGTTGTGCAACTGGAGAAACTGGAGGGTGTTGTCTACGTATTCCGTCTCTGATCAGCTTTTAGCTAGACTGAATATATTTAAACTATTTTAATTTTACAACTTCTTGGATTGCATTTTTTAGTCTGCAAATATAAATGTGCATTGATTTCACATAATTCCAACACCCAGATGAAACATGAAATTAACACTGATAAACATCTAGACTAACGAACTGTTATTAAATAATGCACAAAACATCCAGGCAGTCTGAAAAGGGGCATGTCCATACATACTTTGCAAATAAAATTCACCACAGAAGATTTACTAGTATTCAAACATTTTAAACCTTTAAAATTTTTGTAACCGAGTCTTAATAGGACTTAACAGCAGATTTTCCATTAGTTCGCTTTTTTGTAAGAAATGTGGTTATTTGTTCATCAACTGGTGTATGCTGTGAAAGGTTACAGTGTTTAACATCCCTGTGAGCAAAGGTAATGTGATTTACATTTATAGATATACATGATTGATAGTGCTCCTGTAATGTGAAATTGTTGTATAATTATTTGCTTTTAATCTCATATCAAGGCAACATACACATTACATAATTATTTTTCATTACAATAAGTGTAATGACGGAATTGAGTAGCTCACTAAATCGTAGTGCAATTCAAAATGGAAAAAAATATGCTTGAAATGTAAGTTAATAATGTATGTCATAAAAGAATGAGAAAAAAAACGCCCACACGTAGAAACCCTGAGAATGTCAAGTAGACTTAAATGTTATTTAATTGCCCCATTAAAGTCAGTGAGATCAGCTGGTGCTGGAGTTTTTTTTCTCATTCACTAATTATTGTTCTCTAAGCACCTGGACACAACATCAAGGTGTGACAAAATCCGTACTGTAAAATAATAAATTTGTAAGTGAAAAAGTAATTCTGGCAAGTCTATATGAGCCTAAATAAATTGGAAGTCAACTATGTAAAGCCGGAGTGGTTTTATCATACATTCCAAATAGACATCCCAATTAAGACTATTCATGGTACTACCATTGCTGGTTTTCCAGAACATTCCGTGAGATGGAGTAGGTCTTGTTGTGACGTAGCCCTGTTTTCAGGAAAATCTGAAGGGGCTCATTAATTAACGGGCTGGGAATTTGAATGTGTTGATGGTGTGGCTTTTAGATCACTCGAAGTGGGGGCATTGTTCCAGAGAAGGAGCTCAGGCTCAAACTTATCCGGAGGGACCACCAGCGACGCATAAGAGCGTGCCTGTCCCAGGCCATATTCCACAAGGTGCTCGATATCGAGGTGAGGATTTGCAACCGATGGCCGTGATTCTCAGCAATCCTAGTATCCTGGCTGAAACGCAGTATTTCTTTATTTGAACCCCAATGCATTATGTGAGAAACTTCTCCCATTTCTTATTGTGAAGCGTCATCGTAGGATAGAAATCAAAAGGAAGCTGGAGGATTTTGCACGGAAGGAGCATGTGCATAAAATGAAGGTATAATCGTGATTGTTTGAATCCTAACATGGAAGTATTGCTGTGTGTGAAAATAAAATACAGAGAATGTGTTTGGCTGGCCATTGCAAGCGTTTTGATTCAGTTTTTTTCATGGGACCCTATTTGGGACATCCAGCTAAACTATTTTTCTCCTTTTATTTTCAAATGTTTTAATGGTTCAAATTTTCAACTGTAAAATGAGATTGTTTCGGAGGTAAAGGGTGACTTTTTTCTGTTGTAACATGATGTGTTTAACACCATGTAAGAGTTGCATGCCAACAGGTTTTGGAGACATTAAATTGATCTGTTTAGGTAACTGTGGATTTAGATGCTAACGATAGTTGATAGTATGATATTTTATTGAAGGTACAACATTCCAAAAGGCACAGTGAAGGTATTGTGCCCTTGATATCTCCGAAGCCACCACCAGGGCCCCGGAACAAACACGCTCTGCATTCTGGGACAGAGGGGGAGCAGTCCGAGTCCTCCTTATCAGTGAGTAGTATCAGTGCATACTTTCATTGGAGCAAGGTGCAGAAAAGCTGAAATACTACTGTCTGTGTCAGTAATATAATTCATTTATCTGGGTACTATTTAAAAAAATACAGTCAGATCAGGGCCACATGGGTCATTTTGAACATATCTTTTTATATGCAATAGATTTTAAGTAGGAGAGTACTGTGGCCTAAATGGGCCAGCAAAGTTTCCAGTTGATTTATTCATTAATATATTTTTTAATTCAAAATTTTTTTTATTTATTTCCCGCCATTTTTCTATGGTGCTGCATAGCCCGGCTCCTCCCAGCCCAGTTCAGCCCCCGGGAGACGGCAGAGGCCCGTCCGACTCCAGCCCCTCTACAGCAACAGCACCACCGCCTCCACCCAGAGGGCCCCCCACTGCTGCAGATGCAAGGACTCCTCCGATGACACCGAACCATACCGCTGCAGCACGGTAATGGCCGCCGTCATAGACCACACACTCCTCCTGTGGCGGCCAGCGTACGAGGGCTGTGAACTGTGTTATAACACACACATCCAGGATACCCTGCGATGGACTGGCGAACTGTCCAGGGGGTGTGCTCCTGCCTCTCGCCCTGTGCATGCTGGGATAGGCTCCAGCACCTCCCGCGACCCTCACCAGGTATAAGCGGGTATAGATAAAGGATGGATATTCAGTGTACTGTCGCTGCAGGTGCTGGGCAGAATCCAAATAGAAGGAAAGTGACCAAAAAAAATAGACAGGAACAGACTTAAAAACATACATGCATTACATTTTATTCAATGGGAGGATTTTTCATTTACGATACCGTGTGCGGACTCTGAAGACAGCAGTTGTCTGAAGGCAGCAGTCGCAAGAATGTGTGATGTTGAAGTAATAATGAAGGTGAAATAATGTACAGTATGTCAATATATATCTTTATCTGTTGCTGGAGGAAATAGCATAATAAAAATATAGTTGTTGGAGTAAGGACCAAACTACCAGTTGGCACTGTGACAAAACAGGTCCTGTTAGGCTGAATAATAATGCATTATTTCACTGGGAGTAAAGATGTGGTTTTAATTAGCAATATTTCTAAAGGTTACTTCATATCTTGAAATCCTGGATAACAACAGGGACAGGACTATCTACTCTATAATGCAGTTCATCAGCCAAATTTTCACATTCTGTAGCTCAACAGGGAGACCAGGAGACATGGGACCATGCCTGAGTTCACCAGTGGGATATCCCCCTACCGGCTTCCTGTCATCAACAATTATGTGATGCCAATACCCCCTCCAGCCAATAGGAGTGAGAGGAGTTCCAAAGGCACTACTAACGGAAGGACAAGAGGCAGAAGCCTGCGGCCCACCACTGCCCCGGACGTTCCTGCAGTCACAAAGGTCAGCTTCTCTTCAGGCGCTACGTGGACAACCTTGGGGTCCTGACAAAACCAAGCACCATATAATTCACAACTGTACCGTGGTCGCCTTCTTTTATGACTTTATACATATTGCTGTAATAGCCCATTTAATGGCCCCAAAGTAAAGGTTCAGAATATCAAATTGTAGTCATTTATTTGAACAAAATATTCTACAGTTCTGAGAAGTAATTCAAGAGTGGCTCTGTGTCATTGGAATGCAGGACTCTAGGTTCCACAAGACAGCGGTGCACAGCAACGTGTCGGTCACCATGACGTTCTATGGAAAGGCGGTTCACCTGATTCCCGACACAGTGGACAGGAGGGACGAGGTCAGGGTCTTCCAGCAACACTGCGGAGGGGAGAATGTCTGCGTCTACAGAGGCAAGCTGGCAGAAGGAGGTGAGCAGGCCATGTCTCTCGGGAACCCCCCCCACCCCACCCACCCCCCATCCCTGTCCCCCAAGAGGTTTCACCAACGGGTTTGGGCTGACATATGACTGGCTACAATATCTAGATCAAAATATTAAGAACCATTATCTGCTTTCAAATTCTTGGGATAGTGGGCCTACCTGACCTGCGTCACTTTGAGCTGAGTTTACCTAACAGGTACTCTAAGATTGGGTTTGAATGAGACGGTACTGGATTGTTTGTTTGGGAAGCAGATCGTCATGTGGGATCATCATGCAGTGTATGTTTGTAGTGGCGTTGATGACGTCTATAGGACGCCCACATTCTGCAGTGCAGAAAATGGCGGTAACAGGGCTCTTCCCTCTCACAGAGGCCTTCCAGTTTGTCTCCAGGAGGCACCTGGGCTTCCCCTTCAGCCTCACCTTCTTCCTGAACGGCATGCAGGTGGAGCGGCTCAGCTCCTGCTGTGAGTTCCGACACCGGAGGGGATCCCGTCTGGGAGGGAAACGCGGCCAATTCGGATTCACCGTCGTGGACGGCGCCTCCCCGTGCTACAAGTGAGGACAAGTCCCCGTCTCTGTCACAACAGAACGGCTGCATTTAGGGAGACTGAGCATGTCCAGCATCGGCCACGGGTGTTGTAACTCACCTTGAGCAATTGTGGGTTTGTGTTTAGTAGCAGTAAACAGAACATTTCAGCTTTTGAAGGATGCAGTATAAAATGGCCTCAAGCAAATTGCAAAGACAATGGTATTTCAGTTGGGCTAGTAGTCCTTCTCCTTGCACACATGCTGTGTTTATCTTTTCTGATGAGTGGTTTGGTCGAATCTTTGGTTATTATGACCTCGAATAACCACTAATCCTTACACAGTTACACAGTAGTCTGAGCAGAGATTCAAACATCTTCTTGTTAGAAGGTGCTTGTGGGGACACTGTTCACTGCTCTCATTTTGTCCCAACGTGGCGTTCTCCCAGGTGCATCATTGCCTTGGGTTTGGACAAGAAGCCAACCCCTCCCCCGAGGAGACTCCATAGTGACACAGGCACTGCAGACACAGCAGGCAGTTCCTCCTTGCAGATGGCTGTGGTGAGCAGAAAGGCCAGGGCAGTGGAGGCGGTGGAGCACCCCCAGTCCCGCCCAGAGTCCAGGCTGGGTCAGGCCGAGCACCACGCCGTGGAGTCCGAAGCACAAGAGGTCCATCCTGAGGAGAATGAGCAGGGAGCCCAAGATGGTACAGTGAAACAACGACACGATCACCGCAAGTGCTGTCAGTCTGTGTGGGGCCATGTTCATGTTCTCCGTGTTAATTTGGGTATGACTGTAAATGTCCTGATCTGTAGACTATGAGGAAGACTTTGAAGAGGAAGATGAAAGAGTGGATGAAGATGCGGAGAAGACGAGAGCCTGTGCTCTGGTGAACGGGGTGTCCTCTTGCCCCTCTCAGGAGGGTGGAGATTCCCACTCTGACAGCAAAGAGGATGAAGTGCAGGACCACCATGAGAGGGAGGATGATGACGAATGCAGGTACTCTGACAGTGAGGCAGAAGAGGAAAAAGCCAGTGAGTATTCTCTACCTCTACCTATCTCTTTTTATGGATTTTTGGAGCTTCAGGCGTGGTTTCTGCCCAGTTATGCTTCTCCTCTCTGTAAAGTTTTTTTGTGATAATTCTCTGTAAAAAAAAAAAAAAAAAAGAATGTGCTATTTAAAATAAATAGACTTGATTTGACCACATTCTCTTCCAAACAGCAGTCTATACTGGAGGGCAAAAGCTTTGTCTGGAAAATTAGGTCAAGATTAAATCTTCATTTCAGTGTTCATTACAAGCCAGAACCCTGTTGAAATCCCAACAAAAATGACTTAATGTCATAATTGGATTATCAAAAAAAAGAAAGCATTTAATGAATGTTTTTTTAGCATTTTTCCAAGACAGCCCACAGTTCATGGATCCTACTCTTTCTTGGGCTGTATCAACTCATAGACTGTTTAATGGCACTCATGGTCTGTTTTAAATGGCATGTCTTTAAATGTGGTTGCAAGTACTTATCCAGTGGATTACCTGTTCCGTCACTACAATTCACTGCATCTGCCCCACAGAAGAGAAGAAATCTGCATCTGTCTCCTCGGGGAGCATCTCCCCCTTCTCAAGCAGTAGGAAGGAAGACCCAGACAGTGAGGCAGAGGAGGTCAAGGAAGCCATTAAGGACAGTGGAGTCGACCCCTACTCTGGAGCCGATTACCCGACAGAGCTGGGGAGAAAAGGACAGGCTGTCCAGGATCCCAAAACAGGCCAGGGAGGAGACACCGCCGCACCTGCACTTAGAGACAAGTCAAAGGAAGAAGAGCACCTGGCTCTGGGGGCTGCTGGGAACACCAAAGACCAGCCCGACGCATACTCTCACCCCACCTCAATGAAAGAGCTGGACAGCGAGACACAGGAAGTTCATGGAAGTGATGCAAGTGAGGCTAGTTTGGAGGAGTCGGACAGTAGCATGCCATCGGAGGAGAAAGAAGCCACAAAATGGAGTGGGGCAAAGCCAGAGAAGGACACTGGGGAAACTCAGAGTGGTGAGTAATAATAATAATTTTAAATATATATAATTATATAGCACCTTTCAAGCATAGAGCACAAAGTGCTTTCAATAATGTGCAAATTGCAATGCAAGGGATACAGTTTATAAGAATATATCGACTCACCTGCCACAGCTTTATGGATTGTGTGGTCAGCAGGTTAACTGGTCCAATTAATGTGTAACATAAATCTTTCATAAATAATGAGCTGTGTGGTATCAGAATCTGTATTTATTAACCTGCTGGACGGTGTAGAATGTATGAGCACCACATAATGTATAATTAACATACAGTAACCTAAATTAACTTACAGGTCTCTGTGATTAATTTAAATATGGATTTGTTTCAGCCATTAAATCTTTGTGATTGATTAGCATCAATACAATAATGTGAATTGTGTGCAGCACTATGTCTTGTTTATGTGAGGGATCTGTTTCACAACATGACAAGTTTATATTGAGTACTTCACGTCTCTGTGTTCTCCCGACGTCTGTCCCAAGCCAAGTCTGTACAGGAAAAGCTCACTGCAGCCGTATCCAAGGAAACCCACATCAGCTCAGAACTAGAAATGAGTGACAGCAGCTCTGATGGGGATGAACCGCCCACCATAGACCCAGACAGAACACCGGAGCCGGACCAAACTGATACAGGTATGGCCACCTCTGATAACATCTTAATAAAACGCCATCAAAGATGAGACAATTTCAGTTGTCAAGCAAAAAAGTAACTTTAAACAAGCTAATATTTTCTACTTGAGAGAAAGAAATTAAATTTTAAGTCTCATTACAAGACTTGTAAATAGACTTAAAATACTTGTTAAGACAGATTTTTTTGCTGTGTTGTGCAGAGTTGATAATGCATGGAACAGCATGCTACATAGAAAAGCAGGGACTCTGGGGGTGTTCAGTAGCAGGTTTAGGTACTCTACTTACCCCCATGTTGAACACATCTATAAGACACTAATATTGATATGAACGGACTCGCCAAAATACAACCATTGTTTGACGGATTTCTCTACTCCCAAACCCTAAACTGCTGGCTGTGTTTCCCAGGTGTGGAGGCAGCGGCTGTTGCAAAGAAGAGGAATGCTGAGGAGAGGGCAGTGAGCAGCGACGGGGCTCTGAATATCTCCACTGTGGATCCGACTCCACAAGAAGGAGAACTCGGCACTCTGGAAATGGGAGGAGAACAAGAAGCAGACCAGCGGACAGAGGAGGCACATCCTGACATGGAGGTTGAGGAGGCGGCGGCATTAGGGGACAGGGATCTGCGGTCAGAAGAGCCAACGAAGAAGGGGGAAGAGTCTGAAGAGGAAGCACAAAAGAGTGGAAATAGCAGTACAGGGACAGACTCACAGGCAGATTGCGCTGAAACAGAGACGGTAGGCCTCGCTGCGGGAGAAGGAGATCGGACAGACCAGATGGCAGAAGACAGTGGGACCCTGACTGAAGCTCCAGACCTCAAGGCACAGGTTATGGAAGAAAAGAAAGTGAAAGAGCATGAGACTGAGAAAGGACAAAAAGAGGGCACAGAGTCGACTGTCCCTACTGAGGCCACTGCCTTCGTCTTAGAGAAGCAGGATGTGAATGCAGAGGACACTGGCGAGGACGAGGACATGGTGGAAAAGGCTGAGGACACAGAGGCACTGTCGGATGCTGCAGTCACAGTGGCTGGAACCAGAGCAGAACATCCTACAGAGACAGCTGAGATCAGTAATGCAGAAGAGGATACAGAAGCTGAGCAGGAAACAACTGACAGTGCGAATGGAGAGGCAGAGATGATGGATGGAGGAAAGGACAGAGCTGAGGGAGAAAATGAAGAGGAGGCCGAGACCCCAGCGGAAAAACCTAAAGATGAAGTGGGGGAGGAAGATGGAGGGGAAGCACAGACTGGGACAGGTGACACTGATTCCAAAACAGAAATGACCGATGATGCAAACAATGAGAAAGTGGCAACTATGCTGGAGGACAGTGAGGCTGCAGACATTCCTGTGGAAGAAGCTGAGAAAATCAGTTGGGGGACTAATGCAACAGAAAAGGAGAACACAGAAGGGGAATCCAGTGTTGGCGAGAAAGACAAGGGACTCAAGGGTGAAAGTAAGGCAGCTGAATTGCTTGAGGAGATGAGTGCAAAAGAGAAGGAGCCTGTAAGGTACACTGAAGCTGAGGCAAATGGGTTAGAAACTCAGATTAAGGAAGGAGAGATGGAAGAGATGGAATCCACAGGAGAGGCAATTGAGGAGGCCCCAGTGGGAGTAGTGCCCAAGCGTGAGATTGATGAAGAGCCTACCGTAGACCAAAAACTGGGGGGGAAATCCAGGCCCGGTGAGACCAACATGACACCAGCTTCAGCACAGGAAGCTGAGACTCTACCAGAGGAAACTCTGGATATGACCGAAGGGACACTGTTAGAGGTAGAGTGCACAGAGAGAAGCATCAAGAATGGAGACACTGTGGACCAGGGAAAGGGAGAGGAGGCTGTAGAATCCTCAAGGCCGAGGACGATGGCTCACCCGGATGAGCGTGACCTGTTGAATACAGAGACCGGAGGGCTGGAAGTGGAAACTGAGACTGAAGTACCTGGAGACGGTATTGACGTTGTTAAGGGCGATGCTGATATGAAAGAGGAAGAGCAAAAGGTCAAAGCTGCGGTAGGGCCTGGGGTCGGAACAACGCCGGAAGAGAATGAGGTAAATATTGACACCCCGGGTCTCCCAGATGAAAGTCCTAGCCAGTCAAAGCTGCAGGAAAAGACGAGGGTGGTTAAATCAGATGTCACAGGCGCTGGACTCCAGCCAAAATCAGAAGATCACCGGTCAGGTCACCAGGCCTCACAACTAGAAGAAATTGAGGAGGTCGACAAAGAAGCTCCCGAAGTGGATGCCGATGTGACCGAGTGCAATGTAGATGGGAGCGAAGGCAAGTTGGAAGACTCTTGGGTGAACACAGACCATAGAGATCCCCATAGTCAGGATGAAGGCTCATTGAACAGCACAGACATCGGTGGGGAGGGCAGTGAGAATGTGAACGGTGAAGGGACGGGCATCTCACACAAACCAGGAGGTGCTGCTCTTGAAGTAGAGGGCACTGCAGCCGAATCCACGGCGGACGGGGATGAAGACAGGCCTGAGGAGGAGCAGAGAAAGATGGGTGAGGAGGAAGAGGTGACTGCGGGGAGGAAAGAGGGGCGAAACGCAGCCGCTCTAGAGAGCACCTGGAACGCAGCAAATAGCAGAGTGGACTCTAAGCAGTCAGTGTCCCGTTCCAAAAGTGAGCTCGGAAAAGGAGCGAAATTTCCCCCGCCGCTGATTAGGAGAAGTAGAAGCTACGCACTAACGATTGCAAGGGAGGGGCTGAGCCTGCAGACACTTGCAGTGAGTGACCGTGAGAGAGAAAGCCCTCTTGCGTATGCACAGACAGCAGCTGCAATCACGGGGAATGCCTTTACAGCATCAAATCAGACACTTCAAAGCATCACAACCAAGGTGACAGAGATGCTTCATTATTTCATTTGCTGAGCTAAGATTAAAGTTTTATAGAATTAAAAGTTTTTATAACGCCAAGGTGGAATGAAGAGATATAGGTTGTAATCTGAATAATACCATATTTTAAATCTGCTGTGTTGTTAACGGATTGCATTTTGTGTTTTCAGGACTTGTGATTCCTAAATGCACAGTAACAGCAAGGGCTTTGATGGACTTTGACTTTGATGGACTTTGGCCTGTTCAGAGTGAAAACTCAAGATTTTTTTGTGCTGTATTTCACAGAATTGTAACTGTAAATAGTGTGGGTGTAATGTGTAAATACCTTGCAGAATGAAATTGAACAAAAATCACAAAAACGGGGGAGGGAGTCAAAGCTCACACCCAGTTATCCAGCAGTTACCTGTTTCTGATGAGCTAGCTGTTGTGAAAGCGTTGGTCGTGCAGAGAGAGAGAGAGAGAGAGAGAGAGAGAGAGAGAGAGAGAGAGAGAGAGAGAGAGAGAGAGAGAGAGAGAGAGAGAGAGAGAGAGAGAGAGAGAGAGAGAGAGAGAGAGAGAGAGAGAGAGAGAGAGAGAGAGAGAGAGAGAGAGAGAGAGAGAGAGAGAGAGAGAGAGAGAGAGAGAGAGAGAGAGAGAGAGAGAGGGAGAGGGAGAGGGAGAGGGAGAGGGAGAGGGAGAGGGAGAGGGAGAGGGAGAGGGAGAGGGAGAGGGAGAGGGAGAGGGAGAGGGAGAGGGAGAGGGAGAGGGAGAGGGAGAGGGAGAGGGAGACGGGAGAGGGAGAGGGAGACGGGAGAGGGAGAGGGAGACGGGAGAGGGAGAGGGAGACGGGAGAGGGAGAGGGAGACGGGAGAGGGAGAGGGAGAGGGAGAGGGAGAGGGAGACGTCTGTGGTGGCGGATCTCCCCCCTGCACGGCGGACACATATCTTGTCTCCCTCTCATTGTTTCCGTCGTCTCCCAATGACAACGGTGACCTGACACGAGAGATGGGCCCCGCGCTGAAAGAAGGTGCGGAGCGAGCCTTTCATCGAGGCCCAGAAAGCCGACACCGCCCCCCCCCCCCCCTCCCCAAACCCAGCCCTGCTCCCGCGGCAGAAATAATTCATATCCAGAGCGCGTGCGGCCTTTGACGTCACACCGCGCCGTATGGCGAAGCGTTCGGGGACGATCGTCGTCTCAACAGGCCTCCGTCTGCCTCCGGCGCGGGGCAGGGGGAGGGCGTATGTCACAGCTTACGCCCCTACGCGCGGTGCCGAAATCACGCCCTTTGTGCGAGAGCGCGTAGAAAGGCGTTCGTGTAGAGCACTTGCGCCCGCGAATGTAGCGCGCTTTCCACCGCGCGCGGGTCCAGTCGGATTCGGGGTGAATTGCATGGCACACCGTCCCTCTGACGGTGTCATTCACTTGAACCTGCTGTGTGTGAAAAGAAGTGTTCATTCTGAATGTGTTGATTGCTGCGCAGAAGTGTTATTTAATGTAATATTAAGCTGTATGGCAAATACACCAGCTGTATTTCAATGTTCAATGCTGATTTTTCAATGAAATTACCCCATCCGTGATTAGCTCTATAATCTCACTCATAAACTGCCATGTACTCAGTTATATCCAACGTACTTGTATGCAGTTGACTGCTGTTGACAAAACAGACATGAGTGTCATAGGAATACTGTATTTTGATGATCTTTTATTCTTTTTGTGAAGTGAATGGAAAGTACCAATCAGAAATAAATACACTGTATATATTTATATTTAAACGTAAATGCTGCTATTCCTGCTAAAATATGTTTGTGTGTTGTAACTGATCAGGGTTTGTTTTCTTGTGTTTACATCATTCATGGGTTAATTTTGCAAAAATATTTTTGCTAAGCACAACTATAGCTTCAGATTTAAATTGAATCAGCATGAAGATACACTGCTTCTTTGAATAGGCCACTTCTGGTGCTTTTAAGTGGAAATGCGCTGCTGTTGCAATTGAAGGCCTTCATCTGAAGTTCTGTTTAATTTAGATTTTATTGCTTGTCAAGGATGAATTAATCTTTTTCCTTTGCTTGTTTTATAATATTTTTCCACATCATTCAGATCTTCCTTCGTGTTGCTGAGAGATTCTTTTTTGAATATATTTTGCTGCAGATAAGATCCAGGAAGGTTTTTTGATAAATTACTTTTAATATATATATTCTGTTTGGGCACCATATTAAGCTTTTCCCTTTATCTATTTTCCTGAGGACTGTGAAAACTGTAGTCCCACTTTCATTGCCATCTATTCATTTTCACTGCAACAATGTATGGTCCATGTTAAGTAAACACAACCATGGAATTCATAACAAAGGCATTGTAAAATAGATGACCATGACATGAATAAATGTGCTGTACATTTCAGAAGTTATTTCCCATAATGCATTTCCATAGCAAGCTTCGAAAGCCTAGGATAGAACGTCATATTGGCAAATCAAAAAAAAAAAAAAAATACCAGAAAGCTTTTGCAATCTGATTGACCATAACAACTTATATACGAAGTGACTTTGACAACTTGCATTCTTTTTACATAAAATCTATTTATTCACCTCAGTATTTTACTGTTAGGCAATTTAGGTTAAGCACCTTGCTCAAAGGTGCAATGGCAGTTCCCCACCTGGGAATTGAAGCTGCAACTTTTGCAACAAGCCCAGTTCCCTAACCATTATGCTACACTGCTGCCCAGCAGTGCCGGGTGAACACACCCTCAGTGCTGTTCATGAACCGGATGAGATGTGCACTGGTCGCTGTTGCTGACAAGCTAGGCACGAGATCGGGCACGTCACAGGTGTGTGTGAGCTCAGGTAACAGCCGCCGAACTGAGCATGCTCTGTCCGTCGGTAACCTTACACACAGACCCTTCCCGATCGGGTTCAGAATGCTCTGATAATACATTTCGGGGCCCTTGAGAAGATTCTGATAAAATTTCTGGGAATATAATTGGGCCAACCGGAAGACTGGCAGGGAGACTGTAATCAACCTGTTTCACACCTGATGTCCCCGAGTTTCTGGCTGTGAGGTAAGCATACTATATTGCCCTTGTGGGGGATGACGTTCTCTTTGCGTAGTAAGGCTTAGCTGTAGCAGTTTTTCCATATCAGTCTGGTAAATTTACAGTTACTTTTAGCAGCATCAACTGGTACTACGTTTAGCCACTGCAGTAACTTTAGAAGTGTTTTTGTGCTCTGCAATGTTTTGAAGTGGGGAGGGACATGGGTTTCCAAAACCAGAATTTAGTGGCTGAAGTGTTGTAGCTCTTAAAAGTGACATTGGCAGCAACCTGTAAATATGTTTAAATTAGGGAATGTATCAAGCTTACCAGGATTCCTCTGGGTTGTTTCAGCATGTAGATATTGGCATGGGCATTGTTTGCCAGGCTAGTAGGCTGGCTGGCATTCTAGCCCTACGCTAGGTGTGAGCTTGGGTACACCAGGCTATGGCTGATTGGTGGATGCAGACATCGCAACATCACCAGACAGCTGCACTGCCTAGCAGATGCATCACCTGGCTAGGAATACAGTGCTGTTTCTAAGAGCACTGTTTTACAGACAGAAACCTAAGAAGTCTGGCACATGTCTAAGTCTCAGTGTTTATGTGATGATCGTTGCCATGCGTCCCCTCCTTAGTGCGTCTGGAGAACACAGGCAAATACAAAATGGGCAACCAGGTGAAGTAACGGACAGAATGTCATACATGTTTTATCAGTTTGCGTGTCACCGTCTCACACTAAATACTGGCAACACCGGACTGGTTGGGTGGACAGAGGAAGGCTTGTCTGATGCATCTCTTGGTTATGAGTTATTATTTGCAATGCCAGCTGGTGGGTGACAAATAGTTTTGTTTTAATTCCAATTCTCTTGTCAGTCTAGCCTGTTAGATGGCATGCATCTCAAATGCATTCAAATGGAAAATGATATATATTCCTTCCCCTATTTATAGGCTACTATAAATATAACTCAAGTGTGCTGGTCTTATTATTTCAGAAAGGCTTTTTAAACTCAGGACTGGAGGGACTATACTGAAGAAGTGTTCGAAACAATGTGCTCTAGGAACAGCATATGATGTGATCCACCCACGGGGTTCGCTGCAGTGCAGTCTGGGTATTGAGAGTGGGCTGTGGCTCAAAGCAGCAGCTAAAGCACTGCCAAGTGGCTGCAGTCTTCCCACTCTGTACAATTAAACAGGCCAAGGAGTGGGCGGGAGACAGGAAGCTGCTGCTGTTAATGTTAATCAGGCACACGCACACACGAGCGCACACACACACATATGCACACACGCACACACGTGTGCGCACACACACACACATATGCACACACGCGTGCGCACACACACACACATTCACAGGCATTAAAAGCCCTTCCCAGGTCGTTGAGAACATTTAAACTGTCCCAGCACTTATCACACACCACATGATTTTGTAATTTTGTAAAACTAGAGGATTAACTTACATATTTTGGCTCTGCCCTGTATCTGAAAGTAACGATATCGGAAATGCAATGATTTTGATGCTTGATTAATTTTATGTCGGTGTTCTCAAACTCCCTTGCTTTCAATTGCCAGTAGTGATTGTTACATCAGCCCGAGAATGTTCAGTTAAGAATGTTCTAATTACATATTTGTGATATGCATGTTGAAGGATTAACTACTGTACTCCACAGTGCTCCTCTCCAATGTTGAACTGCTACCCTCAGGAGAAGTGATGTTGCCCACAGTTTCATCTGCAAAAGCCCGCAGACTTGTTTTCTTAATCTGGGAGTACACATGAGGCACCATGCAACATTTTGAATAGCAAATCATGAGAGGTAAGATCACACTAGCATTAGCTTAGCTGCCAAGCTTTTTGATCACAAAAGCCACATAATCACCAAACCTATAATGTATGATAAGCGATTCTCTTCACTCTTCATCTATCTGACATGTGAACACAAATTATTATCACCTTGCTTTGTTGTAAATATTATTTTAACTATAATATTATTCTTGGTACTTTTCCTTTCTATAATTATACAAATTACAGGTATAAAATGTCTTAAACAAATACACTTCAGGTATTTCAGTAACTTGTGGTTGATGGCATTGTGTACACCATACCCAGATTATCTCAATCTCTCCCTTCAAATGTAAATTCCAGGTTTTCTCCTTGTGATGCTGATGTCATTCACATATGTCAGGCACATCACTTCCTGTCCCGCTTCCTGTGTAGTGTGCTCGGAGGATGCCATCATCTGCCACAAGCTCTCCAACATCATAGGTGAGGGTGATTGACACAAGTCCATCAAAAATAGACATGATAATAAAATATGTAACATGTGCAGCAGCAATGCTGTGTGTTCAGTTCAATTTGTTATCTTGTCATTTGCAGGAGTTCCCGAGACCACTAAGGTCTTGATGCTCACAGACGGGCAGATCGACTCTGTGGGCAATGGCAACTTCTCGGACCTGTCAAACATGACCATGCTGGGCCTGAGCAACAACGCCATCGCCAACATCACGGAGAGCGCCTTCCGGAACCTCACGGTCCTCAGGGTGCTGCTCCTGGACCACAACCTCATCACGAGCGCGTCCATATTCAGCTCCACGTTCAGCCAGCTCTGGAGCCTGGAGATCCTGCAGCTGGGGAACAACGCCATCCGTGTCATCGACGGCGGCTGGTTCCGGGACCTGGGGACCCTGCTCACCCTGCAGCTGGAGGGGAACCTCATCACCAGCCTGGGGTCCGCCACCTTCCGGTCCGACCTGGAGAACCTGGAGACGCTGGACCTGTCGGACAACCTGATCGAGCACGTGGGCCGCGGAAGCTTCCGGGCCCTGCCCCGGCTGCGCAGGCTGGACCTGTCCCGGAACAGCCTGCGCACGGCCCCGGACGCCTTCTCCTACCTGTCCTGGCTCTCGGCCCTCAACCTGGACCACAACCGGTGGAACTGCACCTGCGAGCTGCAGGAGCTGTCGGCCTTCCTCAGCAGCTACATGCAGGCCCCGGACAAGGTCCTGTACAACGGCAGGCAGCTGGTCTGCCTGAGCGCCGCCAACCCCGCCGTGCACACCGTGCTGCAGCTCACCGAGGCCAACTGCGTGCCGCCCAACGAGAACATCACCGTGGTGATCGCCGCCAAGGGCGGCATCTCCGCCCGTCAGTACGCCAGGGACGTCTCTTTGGCCGCGTTGTTCTTCTTCGCCGGTAAGGTTCTTCTTCTGGCCCTCTTAACCCTTCAAGATGTAAGATCGCAAATATGTGATCGGAATGTTCGTAACCGAACGTTCTAATGCTGATGTAGCAATCACTATATTGGTAAGTGAAATAAATGGACTGGAACACTGACTTAGAATTTTGATAAAGCATTATTTTTAAAAAGCCCACTCTCAAAAGGGTTAAATCCCTGAACGGTGTTCTTCGGAAGACAGTGAAATCAAGTGAGTTGTTTGAAAAGGAATAATTATCCTTTTCATAATTGTTCATACAATAATTGCTTGCTTCCACGTGGTGACAGGAGCATAAATGCCTCCTGGAAGGCTGTAATTATATTTTTCTGATTGTGGTTACGGTTTGTAGTTGCTGTTATTGTTTGTGGTTTTAATAATGAAAAATATTTTGATTGCTTGTATCTGCCATGTCTAATTTTATTTGGGAGTATGCATACTGTTGTGCATGAAAATTAGTTTCATAGAGTATGTTGCCTCTCCGGTACACAGGTTTAACACCTTGCAACAAGTTATAATTTTTAAAAATGCTCCACAGCAAGTTTTGGCTCAGATCCTGAGCAGATGATTCACATGGGGAGACCTGTGCCGCTTAATATTTTATTGAAGCATTATAGGTATTAATAAGGTAGATAGTAGAAACAAAGGGCAGAAATTGATTAAATTATGCACCTTTTCTCACTTTCTAAAGAAAATGCATTCTTACAGACAGCAAATAAATCAATAAAACCTCAGACTGGACTTTTTAGTGGAATCAGTATCTCTGGGTTCCATATAACCCAAACTCAACACTGTCACTAAATTCCCTGCTCTTCTCATTATATTGTAGATTTTAGCAAAGGCTCAGAGTAGAATAAACTCTGATAGAGTACATTTTACTCTGATAGGGTACTTTTTATCCAATGTGCTAGAGTTATATAACACTGTAGCACTGCAGACTGATATTTACTGTAAATTAAATGAATTCTCACAATGTGATAATGCACCGCTTAATAGCACAAAGTAACAGATAGCCAACGCCATGTCTGTCTTGATTAATCGCAGGGGGTGTGGGACTAACAGTGGGAGTCCTGTACATTTTTTACTCCAAACTGGAGCTAAAAGGAGCCTTGAGCGCTTGGAGGGACAGGAACTGGGATGATGAAGGAGGCGTTCACCTCGGCGGGGCCGTCCAAAATCGAGGGCTCCCGGAGTGGAGCTTCACAGGGGACGGCAAGACACAGGTCCTCTCCATAACCCACCCAGGGCAGGAGACCAAGCTGATGAGTCCAAACAACAGGGAGCTGTCGAACCAGGGGCCCTGGCTCAGAGACGGGGTCCCATCTGGCCTGGGGCTAGCTGTTCCAAAGCACAATTTCGTCTGCCATCACTGCAGTCCAGGTGGGCACTGGAGGGGGGGTGGATGGTTAGCAGACGGGGCGTGTGTGTGTGTCACAGTATCGCTCTGGCAACGGCTGAGGCCCGCCACCAGGAGTGGAAGGCAGTTAAAAACATAAAAGGTCTATTAGTCATCCATGTTCATATGCAGATCATGAACTGGACATTGGGGACTACATAATTAATGTTCCTCTCATATCAAAGGAAACAGCTGCTATATAACCTGCCTTTGCCACTACAATGCTAAATAGCCTTTTTTTTTTTTTTTTTAACAATAATTTAAAGTTGATTCTGGATAATTACTCATTAGATATGCAGCAATACGTGGCATTATGGCAAAATGAGGTGATAACAATGCCTGTCTTTCTCTATGAAAGGAGAGAAGATTATTGAATCAAAGATACTAGCTAGAATCAAGGTTGTGTCTCTGAATATAGGGGATTGTTTTGTAGTTGCATGCTCTTTGTTTAATGCTATCCATACAGCTATTTTTATCTTGCACTACAGACTTGGGAGGTCAGGGCCAATATCAGAGACAAGGTGGCCGAAGCTCTTTGAACAGGCAAGAGGATGTCCTGTACCATCGCATGGATTTGGAGCATTTCACGGGAGATAAACAGCCGTTGAGTCACATTCGCCACCCACCGCCCTTCCGCAGAGATGCACCCACCCCGTTCACCGCTACACACGGTGAAACGCAAACAAGCGGAACTCGTAGGGACTTCGGTGGCGGTTACTCCCGCCATAATGGCCATACCCAGACCCAGATCCATACTCTGCCAGACTATCTCACCATCCACTGTGCACACTGTCTCAAAACCCACGAGTACAGGCAAGCTGGGAGTACCGTCAGGACTGCCGAAGTGGAGACCACCAAAGAAGGAACTCTCGAGACCAGGTATTGGAGGAAGGGACTGTCGGAACCGAATGCACAACCATTCAGAGAGACGGGCCTTAATGACAAAGAAGGACATGCAGGTATGGAGGGTCACGGTAGACAACCTCACATATGGAATCCTGGAATTAGCATGCCCCTGCAGAGGACTGTGACTTTTAACTTAACAGGGTCTGATGCGCACATGATCACCGCCCCAAAGAAGAAATCTCTCAAGGTCGAAGGTCATAAGGTAAGAAGTTCAGATGTTCAAAAGCGCAAAGAAAAGTACAGGCTGAGTAACGAAAAGGCCAGCAAAAGCAGCAAGCGTGAGAAAGGACCCCATTTAAAGAGACACAAGCAAAGAGTTCAGTGGTCTAACGGTTTATTGAAAGTAAAGCTCAACCTGAATCCCTTTCGGAAAAATAGAGTCCACCCCAAAGAACACCTCAAACAGGAGGATGTGCAGTCAGAGCTGGAAAGAGCAGGCACAGAGGCTAAAAAATCCAAGCTGAGTTCCAAAGACAGAAAGATACTCATTAAACATAGCATGGATAACCATGCTGTGTCAGAAAGAAAGAGAAGAAGTAGTAAGGTATCCAAGACAGACCATGCCGATCATGCGAAGAAGCTCAGCCAAACAACATCGACTAAACAATCACATGACCTCTCCATACAGAGGGTTAAATCTTCCAGGCCGAAGGCCTCCAGAAAAATTGATAGAGTTAAGCACAGTAAGCAGGAGTCACGTGATTTCGAGGCTGTGGATCAAGAGATAAGTGAATCACACTGTCTTCAAAGGAAACGTACAAAGAAAAGAAGACAACAGGATTTGTCACTGGAAGATGATGCAAGGGAATATGAGGCAAATCTTGTGAAGTCACAAGAAGAAAATTCTCTGTCACTTTCAAAGTCTTCAAAAAGGGGTAAGAATTCTCGAAAGACTGACGGAAACAATCAAGAAAGTTCAGCAGAGCTAGAGGGGAAAAGACAGCCTCAGACTGTGAACGTCACACACCAAACATCAGTTAAAGACGATTCAAATTATGTGACAAGAACACTGGAGTTAAAAGCTGAAGAGCCTTTAGCCAGCTGTGGTGTGGCGATGTTACAGGAAATGGCACCCAAAGAGGTCTCGACTGAAGATCAACCAGCCAACCTGGAGTTAAGGGAGGGAGAGGAAACACGGCTTGTGCAAGGCGGGACTTCTTTAGCAACTGAAAAATTGCATCGTACAGATGTAACTGAGGAGTCTCTGAGACCCTCTCCGAATTCGTCTGTGCTCCAAACCCAAGTGCACTCTCCTGATATAAGTCCAACTCAAGAAGCACAGCGTGCTCACATGCTGGACCTCGGAGACGCCCTCGTGGAACCAAAACCTCAACACACAGAAAACAACAAGACAGAGTCTATTCATGAAGAAGATCAAAGCGTCATTCAAGAGCAAACAGCTTTCACTACAGACGAGTCTGGGAAAGAATTGGCCAATACAATGTCTGTGGAGGGTGGAACCAAACAATCTTCCTCTGATTCTGTTGATTCTGTGAGACCAACACCGGGGGACCAGGATGAGCAGCACATTCTGGAAGGGGGCCTGGGGCAGGAGGAACTAAAACCGCTGTCTAACCAAGGAAGCACTGACATGCTACCTAATCAGGAATCAGAGGGCAAGATCATGGACACATTGACTGTGGAGGAAGAACCCAAAAAGGAGAATGCTCCTCTGCTCGACACCCTTCAAGGAGACAACTCAGATGGGGCGATGGTGACAGACGTTCCAGGTACTAGTCCACAAGCCATTGCAGGACCTGCACCTGCACTTCCACAGTCACTCAGCACAGAGCCACTTGCGCATGTAGAGACGGGTGGAAGTTCACTTGGTGACTCATTGGCTGCGCCAGATTCACGACCGGTTCCAGACACCTCAGGTCAAACGACAATGGGTGGGCCTGGGCCTACCAGCCTTTTGGACGAGGAAAACCTCTCCAACAACAACAGCATGACGCCAGACTCACCCCATCCCATCATTATCCAAGAATACTTGTCATCAGCGGGTGGCTCTCCGAAAAGAAAGCTCCGCCTCATTCTTCCTGAGAGACCAAGGAGCCGACCTATCACTCCCCTCGACAGGAAAATACGATAGACCAGAGGGCTAATATATATATATAACCTAGGACAGGTCTATCTCTTTGTAACCGTCCTCATGATCTAATGTTGTTTTTCAGTCAAATAATGGCTATATGTTTATTGGCAGAATGTAAGGATCATGCATATATGTACCTTTGTTTTATCTGTAAAAAAAGATTATTTGTAATTAAATTACCTACAAGAACCCAATGACCTTGAAAGTCAACAACATTTTGAACATGCAGATTTAAGATGAAATTTAGATTAAAAAACAGTTAAATACATATTCATATTGCTTGTGCAAAATGCTGTTTTTAAATCTTGGACTTTTAGGCAATCCCCGTCTTTGTGTTAATATCAATTTCACATTGTGTTGATTATTTTTTATGGCATATAACATGTTTATGTTCTTTTGCCTTAATGTCTCTGAGCATTAATATTTATGTAGACTCACATGTATATGCGTAAATTCCATGTAGGCTTCCTGAAATTTGAAAAGCTTTCAGAACGTCCATCTGAGGCCAAACTGAGGCGGGCAGGGGCAGGAAATTGGAGCTGGAACTGCAGCTTCCTGATGGTCCCCTCTGGTGTGTCCACACTGGAGGAACGACCACATCGGCAAACACAGACAAACAGCATAAAAAGGCTGGAATGGCGGCAGTTAAACATTGTGGTTTTTACTCCCGAATTTTCCTAGTTCCTTTGACCATGAAGGGCCTGGTCAGTTGTAAGCTTGGGTTGGAGATTGATGAGCCTGTCGCTCGCATAAACATACACCCCCACCCACCCCCCACCCCCACACACACACAAACAGAAGAGACAAAGACAGCGAGAGAGAGGCGGACAGACGAAGCCACACAAACACTTGATGAGAATATCTCTGAACGCACTCATATACAGCTGCACATATACACAATCATCAAAACACACACATACATGCATGCACACACACATACACGCACACACACATATGCATGCACATACAGGCAGCCACACACACACACACACACCACACAAGGACCCACGCACACACACATCAGTACGAGACCGACTGTGCAGCCATACTAAATTAAGAGTGGGCTCGCAGCTACAGAAGGGAAAGGTTGTGTAAGGACTCTGTGCCGGCTGTTTATGAAACTCACTTTAAAATGAGAGACCTAAGTGGGTGACTCACAGAACGTCTCTCACAGACACTGCGCAGTCGTGACATCCGTCCTCTTCTGACACGTAATGCTAAATCCAATCTCCCAAGATGCAGCATAATGTTTCCACTGTTTTTCAGCGGTGCCGTATAAACATCAGATTTCAATATTGCGGGAACATTATTGGCCGGCTAAGCAGATTATGCTTGCCATTACGCGGTACGGGTCATAAGGCTTCTCGCTTAGCGGTAACGATGCTGCAGTGCCCTTCAGACATCTTCCAGTTCCTGAGAAACGGAATCAGAGGCCCCTGAGGTCCAGGGCCGAGCGATGATCTGTAGGCACGCCCCTCGTTCAGCAGGCGGAAGAGGGGTGTCATCAGCAGTTTTGTTCGCTCGTGCCGGTGTGGGTATTCATGAGAGGTGAACCGAGTTTCCCCACAAGATGGCTGCTTTATCGATACAGGAAAGCCTCTGTGAAGGAGACATCCATGTCACTCTCTCATACCTCCTCACAGGATTAACGATCCACAGCCACGTGGTGATGTCACCACACAGCGACTCTGCGTCCCCTAAGACATACTGTATGTCATGCCGTATTTTCATTTCAAGTCTCAAATGCAATATGTACATTGGAATGTAAATCAAGATGTGTGTTAATATACATCTTGAATATGAAATATGTCAACAAGACAAATGATCTTTCAAATCTACAACTGTCTTCCTGAGTGGTCGGGGGGGGGGGAAAATTGACTGTTCTAACATTTTTCCATAAATATGTTCTCATGAACAGAGAAGGATCTTTGCTGCTCTGCATATGACTGCTGCAATAATTTAATTAAATTCCAGTGCAGGCGGCCATTGTTGAGAGGCGCGGCTGGAAAATCAGCAGGGGTCGCTGCTCATCAGGGTCTTCATCTGTCCCTGCGGGGAAGTCACAGAGACGCAGGACCATCTGTGGAGCGCGAGTGCTGAACGCGACGGCAGCAATACGGCGTCTTATTCAAACTGATCCCGGCTTCTGCACGGAAAGAAAACGCATAAAACGTGCCTTCATGAGGTTTGTGGTTTTTGTAATGAGCTTTCGTGTCATAGCTTCCCCGTGGCCCGTTACCTACATTTAGTGACATCAGCAGTGCAGTGACAGTGATCAAAACTGTTCACTGTTTCCTTGCAGTGTAGTTGTGCATACAGTGTCCTTTATGTGTTTCGACTGCTTCGTGACATATTCATCCTGGACTGCAAATTCCGTTTTAGCTAAAATACAATTATCAAGCTCCCCTGTATGGAGAACAGCCTGTGGCATTTACTGTATTGTCTGTCTACTATATCTAACATCTGTAAGTTCTTTTCAAATATATGTTTTTATTGCAGTAATTTAAATCACCCCCAGTAACAGTCTTAGATGATAAGCCAATTCAAAGTAGCACAAATAGTACATTTCAGTCTCATAAAGCACTCATCCAAACAACCATGCCAAATCAATTGCTTCAGATTGTAAAACTGACACAAAGAGTGATATTGTATTACCATATTTGTCCGTAAGAGGGTGCTATAAGACAAAAAAGCAACACCGCCTTTGAAACCAGGGGAGATCGGTAACAGTAATTCAGTAAAATCTGCCACGATCTTGGGTTTTATTTTCACAATAGGGCAATCAGTACGATACACAGTCTCCATGTAAAGTACACAGGGCAGCACAGGGTTATCAATGTGGCACAATACATAGCATGTTAGTAATATGCTGTTAAAAAATCAAGTATTCATATTAAGGCCTGAAATCAAAATCCAGAGTCAGCCTTCAGATTATTAGCATGTTCATTGAAGACGTAAATAGGTATTTCCATTGGCCTTATTGTTCTTCTTACTCATTCGATCATTCTCTAACGTGATTGAGGCATACCTGCCCACTTCCTTTGTCTCCTTGACGCTGAGAGTAATCGTCCAGCTCTGTGACCCTGCAGCTAGGTTTTGCTGTGCCAGTCCAGTTCAAGCCAGTGCCAGCATGAGCTACTGTTTTTCCGTTGCCGCGAGCGAGGCTGCCTGCGTCGTCGCGCGCCACGCGGCCGCAAACCATCGGAGTTTCACAGTCTGATGTTGTCCAATAGCGATCTCCCCCTCACTGCACCCGCGGAGCGTAAGTGCAGACTCATCACTTCTCGCTGTGTGTGTGACTTTCAGGTTCTCCCTTTAACTCCCTGTCTCAGCTGTTTATATCCTCCTTACCTCTTTTTTTAATAATCCAGTATACCCAGACACACAGAAACTGGTATCCTTTTTCTTTTCTTTTTTTTTAAATTAACTTTTGGTTATGCGTATTGGCTGCTTTTTTGGTTCCAGATATTGTTAATGAATCTGCATTTGGGTATGACTGGTATAATCTGGTGGGATAACTGCAGCTTCAACAATCCTAAATTTCTATCTGCAGATTAGGAGTAAAATGTAAACTGTTCTGTGTTCATTCAACTGTAACTGAGTTTTTACGAGTCCTAGGTGGATCAAATATATTCTGAGCAAAGCATATTCAGAGTAAAAGATACTCAGTCATCATTCATTTCCACTGAGGGTTTCCTCTGTGCAGCTTGCTAAACAATTTCCACACTAAACAATGATATTCTTTCTTTTATTTAAATTAGTTCTTGTAATGCAATTATTTATTTATTTATTTTTGCTTTGTTTGCGTTTAATTAAATATCATAATTCCAGTTTGCTCTGTTGACTCTTCGCCCTAGTTCGGCGCTGGTCCCTTGTAACCAGTGTGCATTGGCTCTTTGTTCTCTCTGCATCTGTGAATTCATTAAAAACCTTGTTTGTTAATGCATGCTTTGCCCAAGTGAACTGCATTCCCCTATACGATCTCAGTCTGCCGCTGAGCTCCATCTGCTTAATTATTCCACAGGCATCCGTGGCGGCCGTGGTTCCTGTCCCTGTACTTAATAGTCTATTCATTCATTGCCTTGTGGTCTGAATGCAATCATAACCTATACGGTTAATTACTATACAGTCATGAGGCTAAGCTGATTGCATAGGGCCTTGTGACTGAATCACCAGTTCCACAGCAGAGACAGACTCACTTTGGGGGGTGTGAGAACGGGTTTGACGGCCCAAATATGTCCGCTTTGAGAGAAAAACCTGCCCGTAGAATTTTCCGGAATCCTTCAATGGAGCCCCATGGAGTGAGACCTTGCCACCAGCCACTTATAACACCCCCCCCCCCCCCCCCGAAACTGACAACTCCGTCATAATGGCGGATAAAGGATGCGTAATTATAACAACAAGTTGCATTAGAGAAAGAGGCTGAAAATTGCAGCCTTCTGCACTTCTGGATTTTTACATAGGCTGAATCATTTCCATATATTCTCAGTTGTGTTTATTAGTAATTTGCATCTGCCAGATAGCAGTATTAGGGTCTCTCTTCAATGCATTTGAAATCGAACTGCCAGTAATACACAGAGCAGTCAAAGGCAGAACAATCTGATTGCATGATAGGTAGTGAGATCAGAATGCCTTCTTTGCGAGATGATAAAGATCTTGGGTACAGAGATAAAAGTCCAATCGACCCGCTGCAAGGGACTGAACTCTAGTCTGCAAACAACACTCTGCAGCTTGAACTGGATTTGACGGCAATTGTTTAACTTGCGTCTGTGCCATCTCTGCTAACCATGGACGAAGAGCAAAACAAACAGAGAGACCAGGGAGAGGAAGAAGAAGAAGACGAAGAGCGTGATTCTGAAAAAATATTTGGTGTCTTTAGCAGGGAGAGTCTAACCATGCTTGGAGTTGGAATCGGCGTGCTTGTCTTGCTGGGGATCATTACCATAGCTTCTGTTGTTGTGACTTCAAAAGCAGGTAAAGACAATATAAATCATTTGACTTCATTCTCCTTCTTCAAGTTCCAGTGAATTCAAGCATTGCTGCCATGGCTCACTTTTATATCAGGCGGTGCTCAAAATTTCTGCCTGTGTTTATATAACATATCAAGTAGTTTTCACAATATTCATTTGTCTTTATGTACAGCATAAAACATTTTTATCATGATCACTTGTAATAGCTTTAGTCGTGTCATTAATTTCATTATTATCATTCATCACTATCTGCGGCGGAGTGGTAGTTGGTAGTGCAAACAGTAGCAGTGGTGTGAAGGTATTTTATCATTTGGAATATTTGCGAGAGAAATGAAAATTAAATGGTGCGGCTTTAGTTAGTTCAAGTTAACACGAGTGTACAGAATTAAATCTTGAATTTGTGGTTCCCTGTGCAATGCTACAGATCCTACTGAACCCATTCAGCCCTTTCCCACCAGTGGAGACATGCTGGACTACCTGGTCCAAAATGGAGACATCCAAGAGCGAGATGCCCTACATGTCTCTTGGTATCACTCCGCCAACAGCAAATCTGACTTGGACAAAGCCTTGAAAAGTACGCATAGTTTTTAATATATCGATGATTAACTAAAACATACTTTTGGTCTGTAAAGTGCATGAAACATATTTAATAGAAGGACCATTATTGTAAATATCAGAAGCAACACATTTATCATAAGAGCATTATCTGGTACGTGCTGTGGATGAGTCCTTGTCTTCTTGCTCCCTGTTGTCGCTCAGGTACGGCCATGGTTCTCGAGGCTGACGTGAACGTACAAGGATACAACACAGCCAACGAGACGGAGATCCCCATAATGGCTCACCCGCCTGACGTTTACAGTGACAACACTCTGCAGGAATGGCTGGAGTCTGTGCTCAACTCCAAGAAAGGTCCTAAATCGTACATTGCAACAGAGCTGTAATGACACAGAGTGCAATATCTTAACTATGTTTATTGTTGCTGCTATTATCAGTAAGACCAGAGTAGACTATGTCCTCAGCTGCTTGATCAGAGTGAAGGAAAACTATTACACAGGGACCATTAAATGAAGTTGTAGGGTAAAATACCTCCTCTCAGTTAAGTTTAAAAGGTGAAATTTTTTCAAAATGTTTTCAAATTGAAACAACAGTCATAAGCAAACATTTTAAATGACTTCTCTCTAGGGGTTTCGTCATACTTGTTCCTGGTTATGGTTATACACTTTGTTGTACGTCGCTCTGGATAAGAGTGTCTGCCAAATGCCTGTAATGTAATGTAATGTAATGTAAAAACAAGTGTGAGAAATAATGAAAGCTATTAACATCATATTTGTAAGTGAAAGTTACATGCATGTGTCTCAACATGGGATCCATCTTGTTGTCTGTGTCTCGTGTGAGCAGGGATCAAACTGGATTTCAAAAGCATCAAGGCGGTGTTGCCGTCACTGGAGATTCTGAGAAAAAGAAATCAAACAGGGATAAACCGCCCAGTCTGGCTCAATGCAGACGTTCTCCGCGGTCCTAATGTCCCGAACTTCTGGCCTGTTGTCAACAGCACAGCGTGAGTAAACAAATAAAAAACATCGAAAGGGCAAATAAGCATACACACACACACACACATGCACAGCATCTCAGTTGGGTCTATATCTAGTTATACAATATAATGTGCATTATGTCAACACAGAAAATCACACTCCATTGGATTATTGAATTATTTTGACTATTTCAACGGAGACTGAAATGCACCCTAGTGAAATGTGACATAGATGAATCATTTCAGGATTTTTAGTTTCAAGCGGAACAGGCTTTGTGAGTGGAACAGTACTAATGCTCTCCATTAATTTGTTTTAGCACACAGTGGTTCAGTACATGCATGTCCATTTCAAACGCAGCACTGGAGCAGAATGGATTGCCATTTATGCAGTAGATAAGCACAGCAGGTATATGATTCAGCTGTTCTGTTCCAAGACTTCACTGTGTTAATATTTAAAATGCCTCTAGCCTTATTATAAGTAGAACAATGCTGTTATCACTTTTAATAAAGAGAGAAAATGAAAGTCCTCCCCAGGACTCTAATGATAATCACAACATTCCCTTTGAAATAAAAAAAAACTAAGGATTATAACCAAAAATTCATGATAGATTAATGTCAGATACTAGATGATATATGTTGATGTACGATGTTGTGTGGCTTTTTTGAACATAATGTCCAAGGATTACATGTCAACCAAAGGTATTAAGGTTTTACTTTTTCCGTATAATTTCTGACATCCGTCACCTTGACCTTTCATTTGGTGTAGTGTACCTCATGGCATAACAAACCTTGGGCTGTCAATGGAGGTAAAGCACCATCACGAGTTTTGAGCACACATTTGACATTTCATACTACTGAGCCAACAAGATGAGGGTGGGCTTGCCCTGTTGAGTATGATTCCTCCCAAGGTTTCTTCCTGTTTTTATTTGTTTTTTGTTTTTTGTTTGCTACAGGCCCCCCTAGGCTTGCTTTTAGTACTGATGTGAGTCAAGAGTCTGCTCTAAAAATGTTTTGTGGAATTCACTCTACAAATGAAGTTTGGCTTTGATTTGACGGCTGCTTTGCCTTTACCGTAGGTTCTTGGGACTCATCCAAAGCGAATTCCCAGATGCCACGATCTCTCCCGGGTGGAAGGTCCTCTACATACCGTCGACCCCATCCTACACGCGCGCCATGGTGGAGGAGATGTACTCTCTCGTCCAGCACGTCCCCCAGAGGGTCTCCTTCCCCGTGCTGGCCGTCATGGTCAAGCAGGCCTGGCCCCACTTCAGCTGGCTGCTCAGCCAGTCCAGCAGGTGACTGTCCAGTAGGCAACCCAATCACCGTGTATGTAAGGCCAAATATCTCACACGCAGCTCAACGGTCCTCACTGAATTTTATTGGCTGGGGCTACAAACGCAAGCTTTTTGACCTGGTAAATACATGCAGTGAGTGGTCAGACCAACATTCGAAAATGTGGTCTTTGTTGTGCAGCCAATGAAATTTTTCTTGGAAGCGTTAAACTGTGAGTGGGAAGTTTTTCAGTGAGTGATGCGGCCATCTTATGATCACCGTTCATTGCACCAGCAATGACATCAGAACTAAATGTATGCAAAAAATGAAATTCAAACTAAAATATTATGATAACACACAGCTACATGTATAGTACTATAACCACATTAGAATTCTGTTAATAAATCAAATCTGCTAAAAAGTCAATAGTCATCAGGAGATCTCAGCAGAGAACAGAATCTGTGACTTAAATCATTCTTCAGACCTAAATCTGTTATGATTTTGCCCAAGGCGACCTAGGCTTGTAACTGTGAGGCTGTAGGTTCGACTCCCAGGTGGGGGCCTCCCATTGTACCCTTGAGCATGCTGCTTAACCAGTATTTTTTCCAGTAAAATATCTGTATAAACGGTGTGCATGTAAAGAATGTAAGCCATGCAAGTCACTGCGGACGGCAGTGTCTGTTAAAAACATGCAAAATGTAGTGTGTGGCACTCCCGTGTAAAAATTTGCCTGTTCTGTGTTTCCCGTGGGGCAGGTTCAGTCTGACTCTGTGGCAGGGGGAGGAGAGCCCCAGCGTGAACGATCTGCTTTTCATCCGGGACAACAGTAACCCGCAGCGCATCTACTACGACATCTACGAGCCCGTCCTGTCCCAGTTCAAAGCAACGGCTTGTGAGTGACCTTTCAGGGCCCGACAGAGGGGTGGCTATCTCAACCTCACCCACGACTCTTCTTTTTTTCCCTCCATTTTCAAGCCGCTGTACCCTAGTGGTTGCAGGTTCAAATCCCCACAGGTTCACTGCCACCGTACTCATCGTTAATTTAAAAACCAGCTGTTATATGTTAAAACTGTAAACTGTGTTAATCACTCCAGATAAGGCAATCGGTTAAGCAAACACATGATAAAATCTTAATGAAATCTCTCCTGTTTAATGTTACGAAGCCTGATTATTAGATGGAATTACATTACAGGCATTTAGCAGACGCTCTTATCTGGAACAATTTACACAACTTTTTACATACACTTACATTGCATCCATTCATACAGCAGGACTGAAGCAATGCAGGTTAAGTACCTTGCTCATTGAACCTGCAACACTTAGGTTAAAAGACCAATTCCTTACCCATTATACTGCACTGGCGCCCGTACTGAATTAGTCAGTCCCAGCCCGGGGTCATGGTCTGATTTCCATTGTGCAGTGCAGAAGAGGTTTAGGCGGTTTTACCCTGGAGGGGACCTGGTCGACTATTTCAAACCTGCGAACAGCGACGGTATGAACATCCGGTGGGACTGGGTCAGTGACAGAGCCTCCCTGCTTTCCCTGCTCAAAGGTAACTAACTCCCCATGACACTGGGCACGCCACATACCCTTTACTGTGGTTCTGTATTTACGATCACTGTCCACAAATCTCTGAAGTAGTGCTCTGTATTAAAATCTCACTACATTATATTATTTGTAAAAATCTCTTCCATTGAATGCGCTACCAGCAAATATTGGCACTTGCCATATTTTCATGAGCTCTTAACTATAATTAAAATTTTGATTATGCATTTTAAAATATACTAAAAATCCTTCTGCATACTTGTTCTTGCACCTTTCAGTTTTCCTCACATTTTTCTCTATAGTCGACTCAGCTTTGTTTGTGATTTCAATCTATTTTCTAGGTTCTAAAACAGTTCTTGCCTTGTTAGCATTTCCTGAATGCCTAAATGTAAATGTAAATGGGAAATGAGGTTTAATGTACTCCAAGGCATACACTTCAAACAATAACAATGCAAATAAGTAACTGTATTTTGAAGCTCATTAGAAATTGATGGCAAATGAATATAAAAAAATAAAAAACAAAATGTTCGACAATTCTGCTGTTCGCAGACAGCACCGGCGGGATGTTGATCATTCCGGTCGGATCGAAGAAAGACCAGCCAGCGGTCCCAGTGGTGGAGAACTCCAGTCCCGAGCTCTCGCTCCAGGAGTGCCTCGACCTGGTCTCGGCCTCCCCCAAGCTCCACGGCCTCTACTTCCAGGTCAAGTCCCAGGCCGTCCTGACCCCGACGCTCCGCCTGCTCAACCAGAGCTACGCCGAGGACCTCCTGTACCGACCCACCTGGATCAACATGAACGTGTCCCACGGGGCTTTCGAGACCCCCGGCTACGTCTCGGGCGCCGAGTTCCTGGACACGGTCGACCGGGTCTTCCCGCACGTCACCCTGGCCCCAGGCTGGCCCCTCGAGGCCCTGGGCGAGGGCTACACCCAGCCTCTGGTGGAGGACATGCTCCAGCTCTTCAGGGGGGCCAGCCAGGACGTGTCCCTGCAGCTGAGGGCAGTGCCCCTGGGGAGGTCTTACCTGGGCCGCCGGCACCTCCGGGGGGCCCAGCCCCGGTTCTCTCTGACCGTCCAGCACGGACCGGAGCAGGGCAGCTACAACTCGGGGTACATGGGCCTGATTTCGGTCCGAGGAGGGGACATGCACCGCAGCTTCTACAACATGCCCTCGGACTACAAGGCCAAGCTGCTCATGGACGTGTACACCTCCTAAGCCTGGCCACACACTCCCGATGTCGCAACCTCGATCTCAAAAGATTTGTTTTGTTTCGTTTAGTTTCTTAAAAAACAAAATTAGGGAGAGTCGTTGATATTTTTGAAAAAAAAGTTTTTTTTAATACATACAAACTGTAACAAGTGTGCAGTTTAATATACAGACAAATCCCACTGCAGTTAGACTGAATACACCCCTTAGCCCTGTGCAAAATCAGTCTGTGAAACACCAGTCGATTACTAAACCACATTCTGGCAAATACAGTGGATGAGAGTCTGTGAACGGTTATTCAACAGGCCAATAAATCCCCAAGAAACAGTCTAGAAGAAACAAAAAACAAAGGAGATTTAACAAAAGAGGAAATTAATTTGCCACGTAGTTGCTTATTTATTGTTTTTGTCCAGGCCCATAATTTACATTGAAAAATGTGACAGGGTGTTGATGCTCAGTATTCATAAATTATTTTCAGCTCACTGATGTTCCAACTCCTGTATAAAGACTTGAATATGAAAGGCTTGATTGCTGCTCATTAAATAGTGTTTTCTTTATATAGAATTACATTTACAGCATGATTGCCAACATCTTGTCTTGTTTTCACTCATCTATTTGAAAAGAAATAGACTGTGAAGCATAATTATTGGAGATAGAAAATTCCACTTTTGCACCACTGCACTGCCAGAATTCCTAGAAAAATACCCAAAATATAAATATGCCCAGTTCCTGTTAATTGCAGAATGTCTTTTTCGCAACTCGGCCTTGTAAGAGACATCTGTGAAATATTTTTTAGTACCTAAATAATAATATGCAATCCAAATGTGACTACAGTACTGATTCCATATTCCAGAATATTCTATTGAAATATTGCAATATTACAATTCTATTTCTTAAGTCACATCCGGTACTGTTCAAGGTTTGTTGCAGACAAGTATAAGTTGTCGTATATAATGCCATCAAAGAAAGACATGCCTTTAAACCAGTTCACTTCCACTGAACTTACAATAAGGAAAGCACTGTCTCAAAAGGTAAAAAAACGCAGAGTAAAATAAGTCAAACTCCTTTAGCAAATTAGCTCCCAATCCCAGTTAAATGGCACCAATAAGGCTATAAATACAGCTGTGGCTGATGGAATGGTGGAAAAAAACCCACAACATTTACAGTCCATACACCCTGGCTCCAGCTGGGATGTACCGTGTCAGAGCAGTTTGGGGCACCTCATAAGAGGGACCCCCATGTCGGGCTTCTGCCCCGCCCGGACGCCCCTGCTCACAAGGCAGGCGTCACAGCGGAGTGGAGGCCACGGCCTCCAGGCTGTCCTTGTTCTCCTCCAGGAACTGGCTGCAGGACCTGAAGGTGCTGTAGAAGGTGGAGGAGAGCCCGGCGATGTCAGTGGAGATGTAGGGCAGCACCTCAGGCGTGGCCTGGTTGTAGTAGGAGATCTGGGAGACACACGCGAGAGAAAGAGTCACCACTTACTGTGCCCCGCCCCCGAACCCACAGCCAGCTGCTCTCTCTCAGAGTGCCGCGCCGTGCTCTAACCGACACCCTTTTCCGAAGGGCACACAAACACCTAGAGTTCCACACAGTGGTGGCTGAAGCTGAGGCAGTTCACATTAAGCGTCCGGCTCGAAGACGCAGCAGAGCGAACAGAGGCGACGGCTGACTCCCATTTGATTCGAGCCCAAGGATCGTACGATCCACGGCCCTCTAAATTACACCCGCGCGGGCTAATGAATCAGCAGCCTCTGTAAAGCTAAATTATACCTGGGACCCAGTCATTCTGCCTCAATGACACACTCTGTATGGGTGACCCAGAGCACATGCCGCTAATGGAACGTCAATTATGGTGTTGCGTAACTGAAGCTATGAAAGGCCATTTTAAACTGGCAAATGTGTCCAGCAGTCAATAACTAGGGGCTGCCTTGTGAATTTTAATGTGAATAAATACCCGGGAGGGAGGCAGGAGCTTACCTTTGTGATCCTGCTGGAGACCTCCCAGATACTGAACCCCGCACACAGCACCTCCCCTCGTTTGTAGTCCTCCGTGCTGGGGTGAGTGGGCAGGGTGACAGACCGCAGGGCGACCACGTACGGGTCCCTGGAAGGACAAAAAGGTCTTAAGCCTGTGAGAAAGTGCAGTCGCTTCCACGGCGTACAAAGCGAGGCTCTGGTGTCTCTCAGCATGGCGGTAAGGACCCTCACCCAGCATTACACGGCCGCCGCCTGGACGCCAGCAGGATGAAGTCCTGGACTTTCCCCTCTTTGCTGACCGAGGGGGTGACCACGCGGTAGAGCGTGTCGTCTTCGTTCACCTGGGTGATCACCTCACACTGTCTTCACATAAAAAAACAACACACAAAACACAGAAAAATTACCGTGGGTACATATATTTTTTCCATTTGAAAATAATCATTCATATATTCACATACTTTTTCATACACATGTTGTGTTGTTGTTTCATAGTCTCTGTGATAGATTTTGTTCTATATTTCAGAAAGGTGAATTACTAACAATTTGTTCTTACATTGGCCTGCCTTACACAAGCCACACAGGCCTGTTTGTAAATTCAGCCCAACGATGCCACAGCCATCTTGGTTCTTGGCTTCCATGCAATTTCCCTTTTACCAGCTTGTAAAACAATCAAATAGAATCTGATACTCCTTATCTAAGCTGATACATGAGAAAAGCACTCTTCCGAAGGCATTTTGTCCAAATGCATCTTTATTATAAAGGCTTTCTGTCCAAACATGCCAAGGATTAAACAAAGAAGAATGGCAACCATATACCCTACCTCATCTTAATCATGTGTAATTAAGGGCACTGTTGTGCAATACATACAGAGCTCAACCAGGAAAGAGATGGAAGAAAAGTATATTTTTATATATTTAAAGACATATATTACATAAACCATTTCACTGTTAAAGGAAATACGGAGAAATGCATGAACCTTTTAGCTTAATCTTAGCTAAAATAATTGATCCTTTCTGAATGTGGTTACCAAATGATTTACATATATGTAACTGTTCATAACCCAAAGGGCTGAAAAAAGAGCTAAATCAATTTCTGTCTTAAATCTGCAAGAGGAGTGTGTGCAGAAAAACTCTTCAAAAGCAGAAAAACACCAAGTACAGAAAGGACCCGTCCATGTTATTAACCAAGAGGACTCTTCCACCCCTGATTTCACCTTCAAACTGTACACGTGGGCCTGCAATAAGACAACACCACTTCACACCACGTAGTAACAAGACTGTGCCATATATCACTAAGAAGTATGGGGGGGGGGGGGGGGTGTGATTCTTCTTCTATGGTACGTACTCGTAGTTCCTGTCCCACTGTATGATTACCCCACTTTACACCACGTAGTAACAAGACTGTGCCGTATACCACTAAGAAGTATGGGGGGGGGGGGGGGGGTGTGATTCTTCTTCTATGGTACGTACTCGTAGTTCCTGTCCCACTCCTGTCTCCGGCTCAGGTCCGACATCAGCAGGAAGACCTGCTCCACGGGGACTTTCACCTGGGTCTCCACCCTGAAGCACAGGACCTGGTTCTCCTCCAGGGTGTACAGGCTGACCTGGAAACCTTGACAACGTCAACAAGGCCTGCTGGACCAGAGAGCTGCACCATCTGTCACCGCACTGCGGTACTCTGCCACACACTGTGGCTGCTCATAGGGCAAGCTTGCGTGTTACATACAATTTACATGCAGAATAAATCTAGACAAAAGCTGTATGATATCGCATTACATTAGATTCATTTGGCAGACGCTTTTATCCAAAGCGACACATAATAAGTGCATACCGCACAATACTGTGCAATAAGTGAATACCGAAGGTCACTGGAACAGCAGTTCCGATAAGGTACAAAACTCATTATGTAACACTTATTCATAGCCATGAACACATCAAGTCCAGTTCACACAGTATGTTTAGCACAATGGTAACAGGTGCTTGCAAACCATAACCTAATGACGGCCCTGATACAAATCCAGGACCCGTGCAGCACAGGAGGTGAAAGTCACGGCAAAAACATTCTAAACAGTAAAGTTATCCCCATGAATGAATCGAGACAAAAAAGGCCTACAACATTTGCTGCTGCAAGCAATAGGCAGCAACAGCGTATCATTCAACAGCTGGCATTGCTCTCCCACAGAGACAAGAGCGTCTGATAGAAGATCCAATTTCCTGTGATGTAACCACACCAGTGCCCATCGCCCTTATCCCGCCCCTGCCGCCATGCGTTTTGGAGGGAGACCCACCTTATTTTTCTCCGAATTTAACACCCAGTTGTTCCTGGCGGCCATCATCTTCAGGGCAGACACATTGTTGTAGCTCAGGTACACCTGTGGATATTCAGCAAAAACTTTTTTTTTTTTTTTAATGCAGAACATTTAACGGCTTCAAACCATGAAGCGACATGACTGTCCAGACAGATGTCAGGGCTTTCTGTGCCTTGGTCTATCTAAGAGAGATAACAGTATCAGATACTTCACTCTTTATAGAGCCAGTGGGGAGTCAGTAAAGACAAACGATAGCCATTGCACCATTTATTCACAGTATGCTGTTAAAACATATGGAAGCCCTTTAGATGTGTGCACGTTCACTTCAATACCAACGTCATCATTCCACACAGCCTTGCACACGCTCAGACAGGGACATGTTCAGCGCTATGGGTGTGGCCCACGCCGCTCATTGGCAGGTAAGGTTACCTGGTTGCTGGGATCCCAGGGGACGGACAGAGGCACCTCGGTTTGCTTACAGGAGATGATGTACTTCCTGAAGGGAACACACAGAGAGCTTAGTGGGGTTTGTAAAACTGACCCTGGTATACTGCTATACCTTATTCTGCTCAATCCAAACATCAACTCTTATGTTAACTAAACTGAAGGTGTCATGTAGTATAGTGTTCAGGTGAATGGTGATTTACACAGGGAGATTAGGGGTCTAACAGCATAGTCACTGCTATGTCTATTGGGAGGGCAAATGTTCCCATGGGGCTCAATCAGGTGACCTTAGCCTGTGCACCACTCAGGTAAATGATCTGTATATTTAAGGGCGACTTCTTGATGTATGAACGTGACTTGTCTCGCAGAAAACACAACAGCTTATGACAAATAGCAGTGCTCCTAGTATTTCACACTAGTGTTTTTCTCAGTGCAGGTTCTAAGATGCACTCATCCTATAGGTCTCTTACAGGAACCTGTACAGGTCCACAGAGTGAAGGTAGGCTCACATCCATAAACCTTAATCAGCAAGAAATGCCATTTCCTACCATGAATGTCTTCCCGAGCCCCGAGGTGCCATGTGAAGGCACTTTGTTCCCCCAAACCGTTTAACCGGCCCGTTGAATCAGGGAATTCATCCGTCTGATGACGACAGCTGAGCGACTCTGCCCAGTTCTGCAACTGTCAGTGGTTTCAGGAGAGCTGAAGATCTTGTTGGACTGTGAGCCCCTCAGAGTCCAGGGCCTGGTTTTGTTTCCCCGCCCCCCCCACCCCTCAGTAAAAGGTCCCCTGGCTCTGTAGGGTAATCTACACCACCCTTTCCTCCTGAATAAATGATGAGCACTTTGAGCCAGCCCATTGTGTCCGAGACAAAATGAGCACAGCAACAACCATTAATGTAATATACACAGGGACCCCTTTCAGATCCTGGCTTTCGGGGCTGATCGATTTCTCTGGCCTGGTCTGTAATCAACAGCCATGTCTGCGGACGTGAGCAGGGACGTGTTGTGCATCCACCGCCTTTTCATTGACAGGAACAGTGTCAGTTGAGCAAACACCTTTATCTGCACTCCTGAAGTGTCAAAAAGGACACAAACACTCCTCTGAGCCAATAAACAGTTCACGGTGCTTGGCCACAAATGGTGTTAAATGGTGTTGCTGGCATTATTGATAAGGCTAATAAGAAGTCTTATTTCCTGTGCGATTGAAAAGGCAGCTGGTCGCTTCACCTGTCCAATCGAATCTTCCGCCGGGCGATGGCCTCCCGGTATCGCCTCTTCCCATTCTGCCAATGACATCACAGGTATTAACGGGGAAGCTCAAGCTAGACCAAGTCCTGGGCGAAAACACAGCATCACTTCAACCAGACAGGGTATTTCAATTATCCACAGTTATGGTATATCACACCTTTCCAAAAAAAAAACAAAACTTTTCTGTCAGGTCATATGGACTGACTCTGACCTAGTCCAGTTCTACCCCCTTGGCTGGATATGCAGTGTCAGTTCCAATAACTGACCTTGGACTGGCCGTTCAATTAATGTGATCAACTTCCTCAGTTGTGCGTTAATCCAAAGTGTGAACAGTAACACCACCAGCTCTCAAACTCAGCAGACCCAAGGTAAACCCCATGTCCTTTAGCACCAGTGACAGTTATTTTATTTTGTTTCGTTTGAGACGATGTGAGCTCTCACCACAGGCTCCGGTCGGATTCGCGGCAGCGTGCGGGGTTTCCCGTCCTCGTCCAGAACCTCGAAGGTCATGAAGGCGCTGTTGATGTGCCTCAGCGTCTGCCCGGCCTGATAGGCCTCCGCGCACACGCCCACCTCCATGCTATGACATCACAGGGACAGATCAAACAGGGATTAACCTACATAAGCCTCACAGAGGGCAAGCTATTATCCTCTCACAAAATCAGGAGACAATGTCTGCTGTCTGGATGTTCGGATACCTCAAGACAAATTAGACAAATTGTGAAGACGACTCATCAGGGTCACCAAGTGCTAAATCCAGTCACAGAAGGAAGTGACATCATGTTAACCAAACTGACTAAAGAATGATGTCACCAAGCATTAAACGGAGTCACGCTAGGAAGTGACATCGTTATAACCAAGCTGACTAAAGAATGACAGTTAGCTTTAATATGTCCATGACAACTGAGCAAAGCGGCACGCAACTTACAAGGGCACTCCATATCATCCAATCAGTGTTATTATTGGATAATTACTCAGCGTCTCTGTCATACTGTATCCATCCACGCTTTGCTTAACAGCTCTGAGATGTACCCTGTGCTGTGATGCACATAATGTACTGCAGCCACCCATCGCTATGGGAACCTGGGCCAAAACGCCCTTTGTTTTCTGCTCACCCACAGTCAGTTTTTAGCTTTTTTTAATGCAACATGAGGAAGAATAGCCTCATCAGGAGGGCTAGCTTGTCCTCTCCAGGTTCAAGTAAACAAAAAAATAATAATTTCAACAAACTTCTCTTCAGCTTTGAAAAAAAACAGGATTTAAGTCTCTCAGCTATGCAAAAAAAAAAAACAACAACAACAAAAAACAAAGTAATAACAAGAGGCGATGCTGAAGCAATGCTATTAGATTTGTTCCTGACCTGGGTCATGATGATTATAATAAATATGGTCATTAATTCACAAAGTACATAAAGATTGTTAAAAATAAAGCCATAAAGGTGTCCACAAAGCAGACTCTGTGGGAGAATAATGTCCCGGTGTTTTTATTGTTCTTTTTTTTTCCGCTTCTCTGGCCTTGGGATTAGTCTTATCATTGACTTATCTTAATCACCTTCGCATTTCCACGGGAGAATTAAACACCAGCGTGACAAAGTGCAACTGCCTTCCGGGAGAATTAAGCTAACGGTGGAAAGAGAAAAAAGCTAGCATCTACAGTAGGAGGCACTTGAAGATTTTGGGCTGATGCTGGACTCTTGCCGTTGTGCTGAGTGGCAGTTGGGAAACGGCGACATTAATATATCACATATGTAAGTCTGTGAACGTGTGAAAGGTGATGCTCTGTTAAGCCCACCGCGCCACACCTGGCGCTAAGCGCACCTGTGCGTGAAGGTGTTGTTGACGATGGCCTTCAGAACCAGGCGGTCCCCGATTTGGGACGGGCCTCTGAAGTGGAACATGTCTATCGACCGCAGGGTGGGGTGCGCGTTGCACAGGCGGCTATATGAGAGAGAGACGGAGAGAGAGAAAGACAGAGTGACAAAGAGAGGAGAAACAGAGAGAGAGAGAGAGAGAGAGAGTATGAGATGAGACAGAGATTTTGTCTTATTTTCCCAAGGAACTAAACACTTTCTGGACAGAAAAATGTAAACCAAGGCAGCAAGCACTGCTGCACTGCGAGCTAGTGGCTGCAAAAACTAAGAGAAGTAACAAGACACTATAAATGAGCATGGTCACTGTGATATCTTACACTGCATTATATACTTCATGGTCAGTAATAAGAATAAGGGTGACTATGAAAGAAAATGCCCAACAATGCGCATGTTTATGATTACAAAGAACTGTCAAAGTCTAATCTTATTCAATGCAGGAGTGTGACTTTTTTGTCAAACATTAACCAATACAAAGTGGAAACTGCTTGAACCTCAATTATGCATTCAGGGATTCAACACTCACGCACGCACGCACGCAGTGCAGTAATTTTGAATTGAAAGTATGACATGTATGACAATTTAAGTATGACATGTTTGAGACATATGAACACAAAAATATGTTCAATATCACAATATTCACTGACCAAGGATCCACGCTAATTTACAGATGTTGTGAAGGCTGAGGTAAAGACATTTAGTTGAATGGTTCAGCGTTAGTATATCACAGATCTTTGGGAGAGTCACACCAGCCAGTGGAGGGGTGCTACCTGGCAGCAATGGTGGCCACGTTTTCCATCCAGGCCATGATCTGGCCCCCGAAGGTGTTGACCTGGTGGTTGGCGTGAGGGGGCAGCACCAGCTCCACGCTCTCCACCCGCGTCCTCTCCGCGGGCACCGCGTCCTGGTGCTCCTGGCACTCATCCACTGTGACACACACACACACACACACACATACACACACATATGCACATGCACATGCACACACACACACACACACACACACACACACACAGAAACATGCATGTGCACACACAAAAAACAGCACACACAAACAGACACACACATTTACCGAATGTTAACATAATGTTCCACTGAATTCTGCATGCAGTAATATAGACAGTTTGCATTTCTGATGCGCACATGCTAACGTTCAGAGTAATCACTATGCACAGTATTCGCAGTTCTTTTTCACAAAATATATTTTTACAGTCTCCTCCTTTAATGTGAATTGGATTCGGCTGTGGCACACGAGAGAACGACAGGATGGCACCTGATGAAATACGCGCAAGTTGGTGCTTGCCGGGCAACACCAACAAGTTTTTGTTGTTGCACATTCTAAAGCTTTCTGGAGGCAGACGGGCAAGGTCATGCAAGGCCGTTGCCGCGGCGGCGGACCTTTCTGCAGGGTGGCGTTGCTGAGCAGGTCCTTCATGATCTCCACGTGGACGAGCCGCATCCTGCGGCGCTCGGCGGCCACGCTGTGCTCCAGCTGCTCCGCCTGCGTGCGCGGCACCACCGGCTTCAGATGCACCTGCGCAGACGCAACGCGAGCGCACCGCGCGGTTAAGGGGGGCCCTGTCGCCGCATGAGCCACACCCAACTTTGACGGTGAATTTTGGCGGTCAGACATTACATTACAGTACAAGCATTTCGCAGATGCTCCAATCCAGAGCGATTTACAGAATATTTTACATAGCAATTACATTGCATCCATTTATACAGCTGGATATATACTGAAGCAAGTCAGACGAAGCAATTTTCTCAAGGGTACAACAGCAGTGTCCTACCTAGGAATCGAACCTGTGACCCTTAGGTTACAAAACCAGCTCCTCACCCCTTTGATGCTGCCCCCCCTCCCCCCACACTCACCTTGCCCGCTTCCGAGCGCCGCGCCACAAAGGTGGCGAAGGCCTGGCACACCCGCCACTGCCGGTCAGTGAAGAGGTCCTCGCAGCTGACCAAAATCCCCACCTGTGGGCACCGTCACCCCCCCATCAGCAACAAGAGCTGCATCACCTCCCCATCTCCATTATCACAACCCATAATATGCATCTCCTCCAGTGAACAGTTTTTTTAAAACCTGGAGCAAGACCCTAAGGTTCAAAAAATTTGCTAAATTCAATACCAGTGCTTCCCTATTTTCAAGCATCAATTGAATAGGGTGCATTTTGGCTTTATTGTCTAAGATTCCGTTGTGACTGAAGTACACTGTCTGCAGTTGTACACAGACTTGCTGCAGAAGGCTACATGAACTCTAAAATTCTCAAGGACAATAATAAGGCCATATTAATTTCAAACCACATTAATGACTGCAGTCCTCACCTCCATACTTGAGTTGAAAGCTCTGTTGACTTTAGCCGTGATGTTGACCACCTGACCCACCCTGAAGGACAACACAGATCAGGTCACCATAATCAGGTACAAACCTGTAGATACAGGTGACTACAGGCTATAGTCATTGATGGGAGGGTAAGGTTTATGGAACCCAAAAAGGGTGGACCACAGCAAATCATTGTGAGTTGTTCAAACCAATGAGTAACTGATAATACACACAAGGTCCACATATTTTCAGGTTCATGAGCCTCACACTGTCCCAGCAATCCTGTCTGCTGCTTTTCATTTAGTCAGATACTTTTTTTGATTGAAAACCCTATTTAGACAGGATCTCATCCTCTTAGTGAGATTAAGTTAAATTGCTCATTGTTAGATGACGCTACAAGGATAAGGTCAACTGGATGTTCACAGGCTTTGTTCTCATTGGTCCCAAATTCATTTATTGATAGGATGGAAGCTTGAATGTTGTGTCATGCATTAGTCAGCTGCCAGCTGAGGAAAATCTGATTTCATCCGACCTCCCTGGCAACACGCTCCCTCTCAGCTTTTTGGCTCATAGGCAGCAACGTCAGTTTCAGACATTCATTTATTAATTATAATGTATAATATCAACGGGAACCCAAAAATAGCATTACAGCCCTCAGGGACCTGTGAAAGGCACCCAGAGAGATTTGAGAATACACTAATCTCCCAACAATATTGGACCTTGTGGGGGGAAATGTCTGACACTTACACAAAACCCCTTTGACAGGCAAGCCAACGAGAAATGACCCTCATCCTAAATTCAACCACTTTGTGTAACAGGTGCGCACTGATCTGGCACCAGTGCCTGATAGCAGCATCTAATCACCGCAGAGAGGAGGCAGGCAGGGAGGCAGGCAGGCAGGGAGGCAGGGAGGGAGGCAGGGAGGCAGGCAGGGAGGGAGGGAGGCAGGGAGTCAGGGAGCAGGGAGGCAGGCAGGCAGGCAGGCAGGCAGGGAGGGAGGGAGGGAGGGAGGCAGGCAGGGAGGGAGGGAGGCAGGGAGGCAGGCAGGGAGGGAGGGAGGCAGGAAGGCAAAGAGGGAGTCAGGGAGCAGGGAGGCAGGGAGGAGGCAGGCAGGCAGGGAGGCAGGGAGGGAAGCAGGCAGGCAGGCAGGCAGGCAGGCAGGCAGGGAGGGAAGCAAGCAGGGAGGGGAACACATTTGCTGAGGTGTCCTTTGCAGTGCTGCCATTTTAATTGAATTCCACCAGCAGTAATTAAGAACCCCGCGAGTGGCAACAGTGGCGCTAATTACCGAATCCCGCCCTTGTTTTACACCACTCCAGAGGGCTCGTTAGGATCAGCTGCAACGTCGTCAGCAGCCCCCTCAAACCTGATCCGCCTAATAAACGACAGTTTGGGCGACGCAGCTGGAGGCTGTAATGACCTAACGCCACCGGACGGACACCCATCGCAGCGGTGCGGGTGTTGATAAATCGCCGATCAAACGAAATTACGGCCGAGCTGGTCTGAGACGGTAGCAGCTCCGGAGGCTGGCAGGTAGCCTTAACTGTGAAATAAACCCCTATGAATTCTGGGTAGCCTGCTAATCCTGAACCCGTTTAAAGCTGTGCACACATTTACAACTCGGTAGTGGGCTACTCTTAAATAACCACACTTAACACAGCTCTGCTTGGGTACACACACACACACACACACACACACGTTTACAGTATCACATAAACACAATGTCTTATTTCATAGTGGATTTAATCTGCTAGCAGATCAAATTTTAACAGATCAGCACTGATACAGTATACCAGTGTATGAACTTGTACCCCAGTGTGTGATCTTGCTCTCGGGACACTGCACGGGCAGCTGGGGAATTGCCCGGTTCTGTTCCATGACACACCAATGTTGTACATCACCGAGGAGTGACAAATCGCAGTCTGAATCACGCGATGACACCAGCCTTCGTGCTAGAAAGCGCTACGCTCTCAACGAACGACATGCTAAAGCTTTTGTACTGAAAACTCAATCCCCTCCCCTCACATTCCCATGTAGTGTGAGTGAGAGGGCTTAAAAATAGGCCGTTATCAATACCACAGTTGTTATCAAAAACCACACTGACCTCACCTTCAGAGGGGGGGCAAACAAGAGCACGGCACGGCAGTGTAAAGAGAACACAAGCAAGCCCCTGATGCACATAGGAAATCTCTTTGAGTTGTTTCAGATCTATATTATACTCGTATTACACCAGGACCGAGGAATAAGGATTTACTAAAATGTACTTTATATTGATATCTCTGGCTAGGTACAGGTACTAAGCTGGATCATTTAATCCAACAAATGCACACAACTCGTTTGTGAGTAGACGGGACCTCCAGCAAAAGAGTTTGACTGATAAGAATCTATACAAGGATGAGTGATCTTCTATAATTGCTCGTTTAACTTTTGAGATTCAAGATTAAGGCTGTGCAAATGAGCTGGATTTCAAAATGTTCAGACAACACACAACTATTCCTTCAGCTGCTGCTTGTTATTGAGCAAAAAAAAGAAAATAAGGGCTTAATTTTGACGGTGGTTTTGCATTTCCCTTTATCCATTTCAATATATGCACTTTAGGGAAACGGTTTTATGGAAGGTGCTCACTGCTGGTCGGGGTTGTGTATACTGCCAGCGTAACTAAACTGTGTTTTTTTCCTGAAAACGTGAATGAACACTGCATACTCAAAACATGATGAGACTTGCAAGACATAATTTGTGGGCCTTTTCACACACTTTTGTTCGCAACACTGTTGAGTTTCCTGTTCCTGAAAACAGCCTCTTTGAATATTCAGGAAGTGCCTTTTTCCTATCAACAGATCATACATACCATGTAAACGACATTTCAGACATTTCAATCAGATAGCAAGACATTCAAGAAAGATGGCAGCACAGCAGACTCCATCACAGTAAATTACCAGTCCCTGGGTGTGCCAGAAGTGAAGTATATTGGTAACATCTTTTATCCACCCTTAGCCAAGGAGGATGAGCTACACCATATCTCCAAGAGGAGCTTTGTGCTTTCTGCGACTGCCACACTGCCCAGCCAGACCAGGTGAAAGTTCAAGGGACAAATGTTTTGGCTCAAACTTTATGTTTAGCAGATGGAAAAGAGACAGCTGCCAATCTTCTAGTTCTACATAAGGTGGACCACAGTGGACCATAGTCACGGTAGCTAAATGAGTCAGTACATTCGATTCAGTGAGAAAATTCAAAGACATTACAGTTCACCTGAATTTAGTTCACTGACATTTCACAGGCAGACGTTGTGTGGGTCAGTGTGTGTTTATTGCTCCCATCCAAATCAGTGTGCGTTAGTAAAATTGACTAGCCTGTTTTAATGAAAATGAGACAGTTAATCTGGCATTTCAGACAGTATATTTACCCTATCGTATGCTCGAAACAGATGTCGTCTACGGACGCGGTGATGCAAGGACACCCAGCATGCCTTTCAGCTGCAACGAGACAGGAAACAAAAAACATAAGACTTCCTGAATGCAAAAAAACGCAAGAAAGGAAGCATCTACAAGCATTTAAACAGCATTTCTATCTGTACTCAGCTGTCTTCAAAATGTCATTCTCTAAAGGGATAACACTTCCATGCCTTTTTAGCAGCGCTGCAAGAACACTGTTTTTCATCTGGGTTTGAAGTGCTCACCGGATAATTATGACTTAATACTCTCACATCCGCCTCGGAGTTGAAGATCCCTACATCTTCTTTCCCTGTGTGCGCAAGGTAGATACGCCACAGATAGCTATAATCAGTTTCTGACAGCAAGTGTATCAGTCACCCAGAGTCTGTTATCTGCAGAAGATAGACAAACCGCTGCAGATCTTCCTGTGTCCTGAACAATGGATGCAAATGGACTCTGGGAAAAGTCTTTTGTGTACTCACTGAGACAATTACGCATGATATTAACAACGATGAATGATTAGCGGGTGACATTTCGCTTGAACAAAGGCCAACCATCTACCTACTGCAGGCAATGAGATGATTGCCCCTGAGATTGAAAAGAACTTCTCCGCGCCACCTTAAAAAACTTCCCCTTTGAAGAGGTGCTGCACAAAGCAAATAATAAATAGTGGATCCTGCCAAGTCCTCTCCATGAAGCATGACACATGCAGGAGCAGGGAAAGGGCTTCTAAGACTGAACCATTTTGGGCGTACAGTTCCACTCCCAAATGGCAAATGGCCGCCAGCCATTACTTGCATTATCTATTTCTTCGGTTCTTCTTTTACAGTACACGCTGCCCATTTTACACAGCGGGAAACTTAATGAAGTGATTCTGGTCAAGCACCTTGCCCAAATGGCAAGACCCCTCCTAGGATTTGAATCTGCAAAACTTAGTTACTAGACTAAACCCTTTAACACAGTGCAACTCAGTTGACCACTCCAGCCACTTCCTTCATTCGTGCATGGCGTTGCCCAACATTACACAAGTTTCCTTCCCAGTTCACTGAGCATTTCACTGGGAAAGGGTTTGGATAAGTCACAAACCAATCCGATGATACACACACAGTGGGTCAGTGGACAACCTCCACATCCCATCCAACCGGAGCTGATATCCTATCCCGCGATGGGACCCTGTGGCTGGGCGCACTCACCAGACAGACAGGCCGTGGTGTCCATCCACTTGAGCAGCTGGCCCACGCTTATCTCCCCCCGGTGGTTGGCGTGGCAGGGCAGCACGATCTGGCTCATCTTCACCTCCGTGGGGTTCCTGTACACCTCCCCGTTCTCCAGGATGACCGGCGCCTCCTCCTGCTCCTGCAGGGCTCGGCCTTCCGAATCCATGGCTGGAGGATCGAGGGCCTGGGGGGAGGGGGGAGGGGGAAGGGGAGGCAGGAGCGGTCACTGCATCAGGGGCCACTCTCCTCATGGGACCAGAGGGACACCCACCCTATAGAGTGTCTCTTAGAAACGGGCCTAGAGACGGTCAAATCCAAGCTGCTGAATTGAAGTGGCATAAAGGCCATGCCAACCTGGGGGTGCAGCTGAGGTCAAAGTCTCCGCCCTCGTTTAAGGATCTGGTTGAGTAATCGCGCAGAGGGGAGTTGGGAAACACTCCAACTATTCCTCTTTTGACGTTGGCAGCCATTCACGCAATTTCCCGTACACGATTAATCAGAGACGGACCCATGAACACGTGTGCTTAATGCAGCGCTGCTCTGACGCACAGAACTGCAGACGCGGCAGAAAGTGGACTGGATATCACGCAGCTGTTGTCATGTGGTGGCTGGGTCACTGTCTAGAACAATGGGGACTGACCTTTGGGAAAGAAATGACTGCAACCTTCTGACTTATATATAGTATAACGAGAAATACTTTAGATGAGACAACAAGAAGAGACAATAAACACGAAGAGGGGAGGGTACCTAGGGATGGTCTTTCAAAACATGAAACCCTCGAAGGGTGGTGTGACAAGGCGTTTCAATACAGTCAAGCATAGCTCTGTGCCATGATGACATGTCACAGACTGAAAAGATGCACAGAGAGGATTGACAAGCAGAGAAGCTGGCTGTCAAAAAACACAGAAAGAGAAATACAAACACACTCCTGGAATACAATTTAACTTTATTGAGAATACCCTGGAGGAGACAGCATTTGGTTTCGCGATTCTTAATCAAAGTAAATTGGAGTTAAAGGAGAGGGTACGACTTTTCTTTGTTTTCCTCGAACCGTGAAGTGGTTAAAATTTTCAAACATTACATTACATTACATTACGATCATTTAGCAGACACTTTCCCAGAGTGCCTGAATAATGAACAGATGCAAATTGACTTTGCAAATGTTAAGTTAATATGCTAAGTCTGTGAGACTTCATGTATAATGTCAGTTATTAAATTTTCATTTTGGACCTCAAAGCAGGCTGGGTTAAAGGTGCACATGGATTTTTGAGGAGTTGTGGCAAAGTGTTCGCCAAATCATCTTGTACACGACTGCACGAGGGCACAACCACACCCATTATTTAAATGCATACCACATGGCTAGAAAGCAGTTACATAAACAGAACATACGCCACGTGTTCAAATTCAGTACCAGGGACCCACTGTGTATGCTGGGTTTTGTTACAGCCAATATCGTGAGCAATTTTAAGTTACTGAAAACATTGCATTTACATACTAACATAAATTTGTACTTGCATTTATTCCAACATAATGCAGGTTTTGCTTATTGCAATTTTAACTCTTCCTTTGTCCCATATAGGGTGGCACGGTGGTGCAATGGGTAGCACTGTCGCCTCACAGCAGGAAGGTACTAGGTTTGAATCCAGCCTGGGCCTTTCTGCGTGGAGTTTGCATGTTCCCCTGTGTCTGCGTGGGTTTCTGTCCAAAGACATACAGGTAGGCTAACTGGACTAAATTGCCCGTGGGTATGAGAGTGAATGATACAGGAACCAAACACCCATAAGCAGTTGATCCTCAAAATAAAATCTGAAAACTGCTTATGCTTAGACAGCAGACTAAGATGCCAACATTTGGTTATGCAAATTTACTCAAATCTGCTGACCTAATTTCCTTTCCCGTTGTGTTGTTTATGAAGAAATAAACACGGCCAGTGGTTGTGCCAATGCATGCCTTTTGCTCCTAACAAGAGAATCATTGTATTTGTAAAACACCTCCCTTCGCTCCTGACTACATAAACAACGAGTCCATTATCCGACCTTGAGCGTCCTGAAGAACAGTGTTTTAGAAAAAAGATTTCATTCGAAAGCCAGCCTCGCGCCGGGGAAACTCATTCACCCTCCTGGAAGAAACGAGAGTTTCCCGCATTCAATCAGCATAATCATCACTCTCTTGGAGAGAATTACCACCGAGTTGTCTGACCCTTACGCGCTTATCGCATTAACTTAGGCTAGTGTCAATGGGGAAACTAAAATTTGTCGAATTACGTTAATAAATACAGCCTGCTGCATAACCATTCTAGTTTTTTTTTTTTTTTTTTGCTTTGAACTTCAGATGCACGAAGAAAGTAACAGTTTACAAGTCGTTCATATAGTGCTGAATAATAGTTGCAGGTTGGTTATGCAACGCTAATTGACCCCAGAAGGTATAAGAAAAAGTTTTTCCCCTGACATCATCTGTTAATTTAAAACAAACAAATACTAAAAAGCGGATGCGAACAAACACATTATTCAACATAAAGGTAAACAATCCATTGCAATACTTTGCAATAGCCTACTTATATTTGCAATACCTTGCAAATATAGCCTAGCCTGGACATGTTAGTTGGCAATTCCAAAGGAATAATTACTAGCTGTATTTTTTTTTGTTGTATTTTTTACCTTAGAATTAAATGAAGCAGAATTAAGCATTTTTTCAGAAGTGTACTTTCATACTCGCTGCTGGTTGCAACAGTTCAAATTAGAAATTACGACTAAATTGGTTTAATTTATTTAGCAGACTTTATATGGTACTTTTGGCCTCACCACAACATTCCAAAAACTTCATAGCCTGCCTCTCACAAGCACGCACGTGCTGGATACAATTACAGAGTCATTGCGTTTTCTATAGAAATATCGGTGCAGCAACAGCATTTAACGTCCTTCAGACTCCGTTCAAAGCCCGATAAAATCTCATTTTTTGGTAAGAATCTTTACCGTCTCATTTTATGCCTCGGTGTTCGGTCTGTATTTGATTATTTGATATAGTTCTTCGTTTTAAAGTCATGCTGTTAAAACAGATGTACTGCCTGAGATTTCGTTAGCTAACAGTTGCGAAGATCTACTTACTTGGGAAGTTAATCAGAAGCCGTGATCACATCGGTGCGAATCGTTGTCCAAAACAAACGGGCACTGATCTAAAATAAAAGTCTGTGCTGCTGGTGAAAAATGTCACTATTACTAACGAAGTGACAGAGTGGAACTATTTGTTATGGCAGCATATCGCACGCAGCTCATTGGACCAACACTGGCTGAGGAACTCGTCACAGGTCGGCAAGCCACTATTTAAGGTGGAACGAATGACAGGCCATAAATTTCGAGTTTTTAAATCTGCTAGGTGTTAATTTGTTTGAATGTACGTTTATCTTGGTCTACAAAGTTCAGTTACAGACTGCAAATGTAATACAGGTAGTTCAGACCTCATTGATTTACTTTTTACTATAACACACACAGATGAAATGGATCTTAGCACAATTATTATTATTTTTTTTAAAGGAATGATGAGCAATGGCAGAATGCGTGGAGCAAATATTGTGTCAATATCATACTGGTAATGTAAGCTCAAATTTTGCACCCCCCAAATCCAAAATAATGCTAAACGCTCGTAATTGAGATAACGTTGCTTAGCAATCAATACATTTGAGCACAGTCCCCTTACCTCAGTGTGCTTTGTCTCTGATAATAGCTTACGTAAAATAAGTGCAACAGAGACATTACCGATACAAGTTTATTTTTATTATGATAATTATGATAATAATAAAAATAAACATAAAAAATAAATATAAACAAACTAAATAATTACATATATATTATTAACGTTTATTATGTTTCACTATTGAGCCCCAGCCGTAGTCCTGTTCAATGAACTCTACACACATTAGGTAAACATATTGCCTTTACGGCAAGACTTCACACTCAGCTCTTTCTCTGACGTCAGGGACCAGAGAGCTAATTCTGGAAAAGGCCTAGAGGTTCTTGTGGACAGCATATCAGTGCGTCAGTTATGTCTGCCTCCTCTTCGTCACAGGTAGGCTATTATAAAAAAAGCATTGCACTTCCAGCATATTCAATTTCCTTGTCCTCACACAGTTAAAAAGGAATGGCAGTTCACTTCCCACATCCATGTGAATGGCAAGCATCTGAATGTGTCAAAGGAAACTTGTTTCAAATGGTAAACGTTTGAGTTCCACACACTGGGCATGAATTGCTTCCCTTAAATTCTATGCGAGAGATCATCAGCGTCATTAAATACATTCATTCCGCGAGACCCAGCCTGTTTCTTGAGACGCGAGCAGGTGCTGAACAGATCCACCAAACGTTATTTTGCATAGAAGCGTTACGCGGCTAATCATCTGCCTATTGCCAGACCGTCCTGACCATCAGTTGATTGGAACAGCATCTTCTCTGGATGATGCTGTGAAAGAGAAGCCTATATATCTGTGAGAATATCAGCCTTGCAATAGCAAACAATGCACTCTTTGGGATTTGTAGTATAAACAAGAATTGGTATTTCATGAAGCAGGATTACTTTTTAGCTGTATAACTGCACTGTGTAAACCCTAACTATTCTATAAATCTAAGAGACACAAAACTTTCCAGTGATAAATCAACTCTTACAGAATGCATATAGTCTTCTTCTACTCCAGATTACAACCATATGTATTCTGTAAGAGTTGAGTTAACACTGGACATTTTGCTGTATAGTCCCCATCATGGGTGGGTTGAAACAAAAACACAAACACCACACTCATTGCAACAACAAAACAAACTCCAGTACTAGATGCACCCAAAGGACTACATGTAGCAGAAAGTCATTTCCAAATATGTATGGGGCCAAGGTCAAAAAGCAACCGCGGGCTGATTTTCCATCAGGCTCATCTGGGCATGCCCGTCGAAGAGGTCACCACTGTCCTTGGTCCTGAATGTCTCCCAGAACTTTCGGAGATGGCAGAAACCTCGTGCACCATCCAAAGAACCCGGGCTGCATCCAAAAAACTCACAAACCAGTCACATCGTTCATTTGGCTGATCTATAGAAGGAAGGATGCTACATTAGCATATACAAACAGGGCCCAGGAGGAGCCCTATATGCTACTTGGCACGGTCTGTTCACTGCACCACAGGGTTAGGCATATGTTAGCACAGGCATCCTCAGTCTTATCCACAAAGGGTGTGGGTGCAGGTTTCGTTCCAACCAAGCAGTTACACACTTGCTTCTACGAATCAACCACTAGACTCTTTGCTAAGGACCTTGGTTACTAGAATCAGGCATGTAACCCCCATGGGCCCTCTCGAGATAAGACTGAGGATCCCTGTTTTAGGGTCTTCTTAAAAAGATAAAATTGAATTAGAAAACCCCAATGATATTTTGCTGTTACAACTAGAAGCTGATCCTAACTTGGGGGGTATCTACATGGTTGAATTATCGCATTTTGACCATTCCCCTTCGTTTATTTCGAGTTTTTAAGAAGTTCTGTTTGACATCCCCTTGGAAGTCTGAAATCATTTTCAGCCCTGATGATGGTGCCACAAGGAGAAAATCATTTGCTGTCCTCCAAGGCAATGTTATCATAAATACACCGAGGCACATCTTTGTGGTTTATTACAGGGGGAACATATTTCATTTTCCAATAGTAGGACTTTGAGACATTCTAATACCACTATTCCGCACTGACATGAAAACCCTTATTGTAGTATCAATAACCTATTGGGGTTTGTGTGTTGTTCTTATGTATGCAATTTCTGCGATACTGACTTCAGCAAAATAAGAAAAAAAAGAACATGTTTAAAGTAACCACTGTAGTATCTGTCTTGGTACACATTGTGTGGGTTGCATTTATTTTGCTTAACCCAGCATTAAATGATTAGGGCCTATAATGCCTCCAGCAAGGTTCCTGTGCCTGATTTATGTGAGTCAAGCAGGTATTGTCCCAGCGACCACTGTCATACTCAACCCACCACAAGAGAAGTGTGAGAAGTCTTATCTTCTAAGACTTTGAGCGAACGCAAGAAGTGCGCCTGCTGCGTAGTTTGGAATGGGTGGAGTTGGATTGCTGAGGGTGATTTCCTGTCTGGGTGCCTTTCACCAGGAGGCTGGAACACTAAAGTGCAAAGGCTACAGTGATGCAGTTATTTTGCATGAAACATGTCTACAGATTAGGTCTGGGGTTCTCTGCAGTGGCATCCTTGACTTGCTGCACTGCATGGCCTGTCTTAATTGTTACAGCTTGGTCCTGCTTCCTGGTCCATCACGATTTTCCCCTACCTTCCTTTCGCCAGTTCATTTTACTTGACGTCTTATTATCTACCTTATACCTCCCCCTGATGTTCCATTGCTATAGTAATTAAACAGCCATTTTATTGATGAACCGTTGAATGCTATTAGCCTAGGGCAGCGCAGGGCAGCTTAAGACAGGCGACTGTGTTTGCCCTTCTGCACTTATTCCTTGGTGACTCGCAGGTTGGCTTTGCCTGAGCACAGCTGATGAGGCTGTCACCACTGTCACAACACCGCCACGAGAGCTTATATTTTGGATTGAATTATCAAGCGTGAGCTGAAAGAGGCCCGTCTCTGTTGTTCTGCGAATCCCTCAAGCCAGACACTACAGTTTCTGCTATAACCCCAATACATTGTATTTTCAGTTCAAATATGACGGGTTGGTTTTTTTTAAAAAAAAATTTTTAAGAGCTTTAAACTATGGCTGAAGTATGCATTGACCAGAGTGCTCGTTCATTTGTTCAGCAACTTCATGTACACTCTCAAGGAATAACGCATAATGTGTTTTTTTTTTCTTTGTTTTTTTTTTTTAATTAAAGTTTGATTGTTTTTCTCTTTTATTGTGTTTCTGTACTATTGTGCCCAGGGCTGCTCCTTTTGGACACCCATATTTCCTTTTTTTTTTGTTTTGTAAATTTACACTAAAATGTATTTTATTGACTGTCTTGCCTTCAAGTGGTGCAAGTGTCATTCATAACTAACTAGTTATTCTAATATAATTAGCCTTGTATCTTGAAAACGAACAAAAACCAGTGTAAAAATAGAAATAAAGTAATATGTATAATCTCTACAATCCATACATGTCCCAGTAACATAAAAACACACTTGAAATTTGAGAAATTTTTTTCTACAAATTAACAAATTAGTACAGTGGGGACCTCAAAAAAGTCAAGAAGTCAAAAAACGTCATGAGAAAACAGAAGTGATTTTTATGGCATGCACCTTTTATTTCTTGTTTTAGCAGAAAAATCGTTCAGAACGGCCATACAAATCCCCTTGGCTGGCTTGAGCTGACTTGCCACCTATAGGCCTGTAAGAAACGCTTGTATTGAATAGTCCTCTATATGACACACTGCATAGAAACAATGATTCATTAAAACATTTCTGTTCACATAGAATGTTTCATATAGAATTGTTGCCATGGCATGCTTAAGGTTCAACATCGAGTTGTTGATGAGGCGCAAGATATTTATGTGCAACACTGTGTGTTGGGCAGGTGTGTACGAGCTCAATAAAACTGCTTGTAAGCAAAATTGAATTTCAAATGACAAGTGTGTCAAATCCAAATGATTTCGTATAACTGCCTCAGAGTGACTGAGAGGATATGGACTGTTTTTCTAGTGACATTGTAACTGCCATATGCCATCTGGGCCATAATATACACAATGCTGTAGCTGTTTTTTTTTTTTCTGGATACCCGGCAAACAATTCCTATTTCAGACCATTAATGTTAAAATACAATGACCAGGTTACTTTTTAAACTAAAGGGATCTCTATTAAATGTATTAATTAAAAAAAACTTGTATAAAGCAATAGGTGTTTTTATATTAAAATCTATGATTTAAAAAAGCATAGGCTGTAATCGACGCCTATTTCTGCAGAAGACATTAAATGATCCAGCAGTATCAGCTACATTGCATGCTGGTAACATAATATTGACCACACTGCTAAAATGAGTCGCACGGGACAAACTACGACCGAAAAGGAATGTATGTGCATGGATTTTTTCATTACTGCGGCAGAGGCTGCTATGAACCTTCATCAGCGCGGGGTTCTGTCAAAAACAAAGATGTTAACAATCAAGCAACAGGAGAGTTAATTCCTTCCGGGATGAACGCACCGGAGGGGGCGCTGGGCAATAAACGGAATTCTCTGACACAACGCTCCTCCAATGAGTTACAATTTGCCGACAGTTTCAAGTTGCCCCTTCTCCATTTCTAACCCACGAAATGTTGGGACGTTTATATGCACAAGACCGACAAACCCTCAGCAGACCAAATGCCCCAGCTTTGCAGCTTTGTAGAGAGCCATACGCAGTTACGTTTACTTTGGTATTGATGTGTGTGCTGTCTAAGGACAATTATACGTTTATAAACGTTTGTACGTTCACAAATTAGAAGCCTGTAAGAGCGTTTCTATTCCGGCCTTTGGAATTCATTCATAAGTCTTCGGGATTCATTGATGAACAGGGAGCTGTTACGTTTGGTTTATGTGATTGCATCAATGCAGAATATATTGGAATTGAGTTACCTGATAATGTGATTTAGTTTTAGGTTTTATTATTTATGTGCATTATACATAAAGCAGACTGAGGACAAGATAAAATGTCAAATTTATGTAGCCTTTCCATGTTTATGACAACTGAGTTGCCCAGATTGCTTTTATCTGGTCCCTGACAAATTGTGTTCTGCAGTGCACTCTTTTAAAAAAAATATTTCCCCAAATAACATTAACGTTAATATTTCTTTATGTTTTGCCAATTTTGCACATCCCAGGCCTGTAGCAGACTAGATCACGTTTAATGTTTGCATACATCTGGTAAATTCTTGTAAGTCCACAATGATGGAACTGCCTCTGGATTCCTCATAATGGCTACAAGCATACTGTACATATTTAGAGTTTACGGGGACCGTGTGAACCCTGTCTGTTAAATGCAGTCACTGTATGTGAGAACCAAAAGTATTCAAACCTGTTGGAGATTAACAATGTTTACATAGCCCCTGAAGAATATACGACATATGAGTTTGGAGAATTGTCAAGGGTTTGCCATGTGCAGAATAAAATAGGCCCGAATAATTGTGATGTATTAAGAGCGTCAGTAGAGAGAGAGAAAACATTTTAATTAGACGGTGGAGAGCATGTAAATAGACGCAGTGCTCGAAAACATTGCTTTCTGACTTAGAATTAGCATACATTAATATAAACTTTGAAATCCCACTTTATGCTGTAAGCCTTTTCGTGTGTCAAACAACCTTGGAAGGCGAACATAAAGCGATGCATGCAATATTTATATTTGGCATAGTCTCTGCCGTGAAGTGGAAATGATAGCCTTTCAAAGTGGCTTGTTGGGTTGGTACACACAGATTGAAGCCTCCATAGAGCCAGCGCTGGGCCTGCACATCTGTTTCTTTCAAAGCGAGAGAGTCTGGAGAGGCGAAGCCGCTCTGCGCAGCACAGCAGCGTGAGTTTAAGTTGACAGCAAAATGAATTACTTTAGTTTCAGCAGAAATGAATGGGGGGGGGGAAGGGGGGGGGGCTGGGAGGGAGAGGGGCGGCATTGCATAGGCCTAGTTCTATGTATAATGGGATAGGGAAAGTAGAGCACAAACACCAATGGCTTGATCAGAATGTTGACACAGAGAAACACACCGGGAACCATGTGACAGGCTTCCTGTTTATGCAAGAATTTTACACCTGCAGAAAGGCTTTGTGTGCGTCAATTAAATGTGTCCCTCCGTGCAGGTGATGTATGTCAATTCCTCTCACTAAACACTGGGAGCAGCTGTTTTAGCCGTACCGAAAACTCTCCACAGTGAAGAACAACAAGCCAGACTCTCCATACAGAACACACATGACACAGTTCATATGCCCGGTGTTTCCTCTATTGAAGAAACCTGCGTACTGCATGACATACATTGGAAAATGATGACATCACAAAGTGTCTTTTCAGGTCAGAAGGGCTCACAGAAGGGGAAACACAAATCTCAAATGAATTGCAGGTGCAGAATAAAGGTCCTTCTGGAAATGATGTACAGTGCAGTACACAGTAAATACGTAGACTTATTACAGTATATAATACACACATTTCACAGAAGTGTATTGTTGATATTAAAACATTGCATTGACAGAAAATGGCAATTATTTCTGCTATAAAACGGATATACTTTATGCAATATATTGTGAAGCACGGCAATGTCTTGATATTTTATTTCAATATATTTCTAGTATATTTCATTACATTAACAAAATACATTATAAGGCAAATGACAAGGACAAACAGTACCGACACACTGCCGTTGTTCCCAAATGTGACATTTTATTGTGCAATCACAAAACAAACCTTTGACCACAAACACCTGACAAGAGTTGTTTGGTTGAAATGTCGTCTTTGTGATAAAATGTCACATTCCAGAGCGACAGCATTGTTCAACCACTGTTTGTCTGAGTGATGTCATATTAGTGTCATACCAGTCCTCTCAACTTGAGTGCCACGTCCACTGTCAGCCTCTGTGGACATCTCGAACAGTAACTGTGCGCCTACATTTTCTACTATTATTTTGCAACCTGTTTGCACACATGGCTTTTCATGAGTGAAGTGGCTTACACGTGCGAATGACCATGAACTCTGTTCGACTACTTGCATAGTAGGCCCACCTTGCTTGATGTTCAGAATGTGACTCGCATTCCATTTATATGCTTATAACTTGCTATGTGTTCAGGTTATGATGAGCCTAGAGCCAGTATTATATTGATAATATTGTCAGGTTTTCCTTTTTTTAATTCACTTCCTTAAACCGAAGCCCCACTTAATATCACCGACCTGTAACTAAACACCCACTGTTGCTGCTGGCGCTTGCAAATGATGCCGCGCGTCTCGTTTGTCCTATGTGGCTGGCCGTTAAAACTGCCAGCTAGTCCCTAATAATTACCGGATGTGGCAACATTTGCCTAATTAAATGACCCCCAAACGACTGAACGACAAACACACAAATAGCAATGACGTCATACATGCTCCCCATGTCTCCCCGTTGGCCAATCAATCTCATCCATCGCATAGGTGGCAATGCCCTGATGTAGTGCAGTCCCACTAACAGGGTAAATCACAATATTGATTTAGCACGAAAAATGTCATTTACATGAGCGAAACTCATATAACTTCAAAAATGGCAACATTTTCCCGGCTGGAAATGTTCGAATGGTTTTCTAGGATTGGCACTACAAATGGCACGGCTTTTCACTTTTGATTTTACCTACAAATTAAAAAGCAGAAAACAGTATTCAGTTCATTGTGTTCAGGCAGAAATGCTCTCCGGTCTTCCTTTCCTCTGCCAACAGAGGAGGGCGTTCTGTAAGGTGACTTGAAGAGCTTGGGTTTAAAAAAATAGACCGTTTCAAGGCACCCCTAAACTGAATCCAGCCATCAGCCAATCAGAAATACTCTCCTTTTCCTATTTTATTTAAAGAGACAGAACTGGTTTTCTTTTCTCAGTCATTGTCATATGTTATATGCAGTACATAAACATGTTGCTATGCATCGTATTTTTACAATTTATTTTATAAACCCTGCATGTAGAAAGAGAATGAAACATACTTAATAGCATAAACTGAATGGGGCTCAGTGACACTTTAACAACGACACACAAACAAATGCTTGTGATTCTGTGATTCACCAATATTTCAATAACTGAAAAAGGTTTGTTTATGTATTACTTAGCATATTTATTTTGAATGTGTGCTGTGTGTGTTCGTGTGTGCATCTCGTATCAATTTCCCTGCATCAGATAAAGTCATTGAAAATATTGCAATAAGCCCTGACATTCAATAATCATATGCTTAGGGTCGAGCTTGTCACTCAGAATTTCTGTATTATGCTATTCTTGTTGGTGGCAGCAGTAACCTCTGATGTAGGAGGAACGACAACGGCATCATTTTCCTAATTACTCACGTGAGAAGCCGTTTTAATGGGGACTAACACAAAAATAAAATACATATTTAAAGACTTAATAATTCATATTTCATAAAATTATTATATTTTTGACAGTGATGCCTGAAAATATGCTCATTTTCATCTAATCAAACATTTCTACACTTCTGCGCTACAGAAAAACACATATCCCCTTAAAACAACTGCTAATAGTTTGGCTACAACTGGTTTAATCGCCCAAACTAAATGCCTGTTTGTAATTTAACTAATATGCTTATGTGCAAGTAGTTATTCTTTTTAAGGTTATTCGATTAATGATTTTTATTAGACTTCTTACATTAAAAATGCAGGCCTTGTGTTCTCTGTTCCCGACAGCGTTGCCAAAATGAAGTGCAGGCCACCTTTAAAATCAGTTACCTACTCCAACAGGCTTAAGAGAAATAGTAACCGCGTTTTACAACTCTCCGTGTGGATGTTTAAATGACTGACAAGGCACAAGGGGAGGTCCTCAACAAGGCATTGTCACAGTATTGGTACATACATTTGCCAGTCAAAAAAAAAAGTGGGTCCCACCCATCGCCCATGCCGTGACCAGGATCGGTTGAGCAACACGGTTGCAGTGTGATGGGGTCGGGGCCGGGGTTGACGCTTTGACAGCCGTAATAAAGGAGATAGAGAGAAATAGAGCAGGCGAGCTCCAGCATACTGCAAACCATGTTCGCCAAAGGGAAAGGCGCCGCCGTGCCCTCGGACGGGCAAGCTCGGGAAAAGTAAGACTTTTGAAAACCTTTTGCCCAACGTTATAGTTTAGTTTATTCAATTTTAAATTAATATTGTTGCTGATTGATGGTGGGACAGCGGGGTTCTTTTGCGAGACTGTGTCCTCCCTTGTTGCGGGGAATTTAATTAAACGCGGTGTCCATTCTGTGCATGCCCCTGACTTGGCGTTGTGAAACCGCCGAGCCCCCCGCTTTGGGTACTGTACGCACGACTTGGTCCCCTCGAAAAAATGGAGAATTCAGTAGTTTACACGTCTTAGATTTTAGAAAGTTTTAAAGCTGAAAATAGCCGTGATAAATAAAGTTATAACGATATATTTTAATAACAAGCTCGGTCCTGCACCCCCTCAGCGTTCTGCAGGTCAACATAATGGATACTTCAATTGCTGCTGCATGTTCGCTTGTTCAATTGTCTGTAGCCAACCGTACGCAATAATAAAGCGCTAATTTACTGCTTTTGTAACAACGTAGCCTTCTGTTTGTTACTTTGTTTGAAAGTCGTTTGTGCTGTTGTCTTAAATATTTTAATATACACGCATCATGTTACCAGCGACGATGTTCATATTTGTTCTTTTGCATCGGACTGCTTAAGAAATATCGCGGATGTAAGAATCTGTGTCGCTAAATTTCCAAGTATAACAGAAACTTTCGGCATTGCTTTGTTCGTCCGTCCTTCACAGCATAATAACACTTCGTGGGTTTTACGCGTGTGTTTTAACGTATTACATGAATGTCCTGTTTCGTTGTAACTTTGAAGTTGTGTGTTAGTCCACAATCCTAATTATGTATTATTCTCCCCCCACAGACTAGCTTTATATGTATACGAATATTTGCTTCACGTAGGGGCGCAGAAGTCGGCACAGACATTTTTATCAGAGGTAAAGTTGTCGTTTATTGTCTGTTTATTTTGTGCATGACCCCGTGTCTCCTGTGATAGTCTTTGTTTTCGGAGCCCTCTGTGGCCTCCATTTTGAATTTGATCACCTTTTTGCCATTTATTGCTTGTTGCTTTCACAATGCTTGCTCTTATACCGGCGCCCAAAAACCATACATAATTTGTACGCATTGTCTTGTGTGTAATTTCGTTAGATACGATGGGAGAAAAACATCACGTTAGGGGAGCCCCCGGGATTTCTGCATTCGTGGTGGTGGTAAGTATTTATATTTATTTAATTTTTTGCCATTTTTTCAAAAGTTGATTATGATATAGCTACATATATATGGTGTTATAGAATTAAAAACGAATGTATACCTTCAATTTTTTAAATCACAAAATCGCAGAATTAGTTATTGAAGCATATATATAATGGAGTTACGGGGGAAACTATAGCCTACATTTCCAGCGAATGGCTGCGATGAACAATGCCAAAAACGCCTTAAAGTACATTTTAGGTTGGAGCCTATATAATTAATTTGATAGCGCTAACGTGTCTAGGTGCTTTAAATGCGCCGAACCCAATTAGTAAAGCACTCTTCATTTGCACCCAGTGGTTATGCCTTATTAAAACGTAAGCCTGAATTTGTCACAACTACCACGTGTACTGTCGCCACACTCTCACAAACACTATAATTATAATGTGGGCATAGAATGCCAGTTGGTGTTTACAAACAACAGCCCCCCCCCCCCCCCCCCCCCCACTTTGCCGAACCTCAAGTCTTGCTCACTCAGTTCACATTCAGCTAAGAGACGTCTTGGTTGGATATTCAACATTCAAAAGCAGTCCTGGCGAGGACCTCATGTCTCAGCTGTGAATGACACGCCACATTTTTAGGACACACTGTTCTGCAATTGTTGTTAAATCATAACTGACACATGACCCCTTTTCTGTGCCACAGCGTTTTTTGGGACCTATACTGTGCAGCGCCGGAGAGACGAGAGACATGTGAACACTCGAGTGAAGCGAAAGCCTTCCACGATTATGTGAGTATCCTGTTTTATTGCAGCGATCTCTATTGGAAACCGAAAACTGATTTCTGTTTTATTTTTATTTTTTAATTTTTTTTTTTTTAGAGTTAATGGTTTTGTGGCTGCGGCCAGTGTAGGTCAGTCCAGGGTTGTGGACCAATATCTGTAATGTTGTATACTGTGATGGGCAAATCTCTCTTTTTTGGTGGGGTTGTGGGTGTTTAGTGTGGTGCATTAAGGTAACGCGGGCACACTGTGTGCATGTTCAGGTGCGATTACTTTAGGCTGTGCTCGAGTACTCTGTGTGCTTTGAATATTTTAGACTTAAGTTGTTTGATTTTCAGTTGGGAGTTTAAAGCGTAATGTCAAAAGCAGTGTTATTGAAAGCAAATGCAATATCTCAGAATTTGATATTGACTGAAGCAAGGTCTTTTACAAGAAATGAAACGCCTTTTTTGACACTGATTTTGCTTCTGTGTTTTGACAAAAACCAGCCTGTTGATATTCATGTTTGAATTATGTAGTTTGCATATTTGTTTCAAGGGGTACTGAAATGATTTTGGGTGTTGACAGAATTTTATGTTGCCACTGAGGAAATATGAAAATGTGTTTCAGAATGCTTTGACCTTTCTGAGGATATGATGGTTGCTTGTGTGTATTAATTATTGATGCCATAATGGGTACAAATGTTGCAATTGTATCATATCAAGAGGAGTGCATCTGCTCTGCAACAGTCCTTGGAATGCACGTTAATTGAAATTTGTAGAGCTGCCAGTTGATTTGAAATGATACACATGTTTGTGCAGGCTCGCAGCTTAAATAAACACTTTCATTTTTTGGAAAAAAAAAAAAAACCGGTATATGAAATTATGCTGAACCTAATGCCCAGCATGTCTTGTTGATAAGTCATTTGGTATGGTCAGCTGCTGACATTAGCTGGATTGGACTGGCTGGCGTTGTGCTGTAGTTCTCCTGTGTCCATGTAGCAATATGTATCTCCCAACATTTTCGGCTAACCCTAATGCTTATTTGTCTAGTTTGGAAAATGTGTATTTGCATTGACAGCCACAGGTATAAAGTGAATTTTGATATTAAGTGCCTGTTCTTGTTGTTCTGGTTATTGGTTTGAGCATCTATTCGCATAAGTCATTCACTAGCATTTTGGCCTACAGATCTGAATATGCGCCCTATTATAATTCTCATGGTCTGGCTCTCTTGATCAAGGTAGGAATCTATAATATAACGTTCATGCCAATCATTTTCGGCTTTATTGGTTTTCCCCTGTCATGTAGCTCCCACATTGTCGTTATTGTCAGTTCCTCTCGTTCCATACGGCGAATGGGATTCTTTCAGGGTTTTTGTTTAAAGTGGGCAGTAATCCTAGCTGATAGCTGGCCGTGTTGTGGTCTCCGGAGGAGCTGGAGCCCAGTGTTTTCAGCAATGCTGATGCCGTGAGGTCTTGTGTTAGAAAGGCAGAGTTCTTTCATTGTTCTTTAGCGGGCATTCCTCTTACTTCAGCTGGATTTCGGGTACCCGAGAACATCAGGAGATGGCAATTTCCCTGCATATTTATGCCTCTGTAGCAAAATCAAAGTGCACTGTCAAATGTTTCATGTTAAATATTCGTTGTTGCCCATAGAAAAAAAAACTTCAAAAACTCAGAAGCAGTACCTGTCTTGTTGTGGCTGTACAATTTTATCTCAAGCTGCCTCAGTTGGTTAATTCTTTACTGTTTCCAGTCTTAACCATTGCTGATGGCATTGACGTTTATTGTCATGCTATTCTTGTGAGTGATTGGGTCAGCATCTTAAGTGGTGCGGTATGCTTCAACAAACGCACTTGTGTTGTGACATGGCTTCTGTGCCAGAGCGCTCAATTGCAGGCCTAGTGTGCCCACTAGCCGCCAAGCGCTGCAGAGTCATCGTGACAGGGGATTTCAACCAGTGCTTTCTCCCATTTGGCCCCTTTTTTTTTGGCTGGACCGCAACAGCGGGGCCAGCCCTGCAAACGCGAATGTCTGTGGCTGAGTGCGACTGAGTGATGAAGTTACACCATTGGTCGGCCGAGTTATGAAGTTACACCATTGGTGGGCCGGATGAAGTGTGTTAGGTCCAGCCATATACTAGGTTTTGACCTGGTCTTGTTACAGGCTGGTGTTTCAGCATGGCACAGGTTAACCCAGGCACCACGCTTAGCGTTTACAACGGGGGCCCTCTCGGATACACGGTCTGGATTGAAGGTTGGCGGGATAGACTTGCCATCGCTAAATTTAGCGCCCTGTCTGCCTCCTCATTACTGACTGATTGCTGAAGAGCGTAGCTTGAAATGCATCACTGATTGATGCTCTTGTGTACCCCAACTCTGCATTTTATTTGTGTTTATTTATTTAATTCATATGCCTCTTTCATCTTGAAGGGAAAGGGATCTTATGGTAGATGACTTGAGCAAAAAAAAAGTGACTTCAGCGATTGACAAAATAACCCTCCTACTTGTCACCTCAGTGGAGTTTAGTTCAAGACCTGGGCACTGTCGGTGGAATTGGAGGATGCGATTGTTTTTACATGGGTGGTCAATTTAAATGTTCCACTTCGTTGTCCAGGCAAACTGTTGATATGTCAGTGTACTCATATTTAAACAAAACGTTTTGCTCAGTCTATTCATGTCCCTGGCCAGTCTATGGAAGCCAAAAGGCTTTGTGAGTGTTAGACCTTCAGGTGTGGGGCATTTTCCTGTGAAGTAGAGTGGTGTATTTACCTGCCAGCAAGCTGTAGTTTAACTGCAATAAGAGACGCCTCCCTGGTACATCTTCCCTGTCAACATTATGTAAGTGGGTGGCCTCCACCTCAAATAAGTGCTCTCCAGGTGCACTGAACATGAAAGGCAATACTAGGGAAAGAAGGGGCTCATAATTGCTATGGCTGGAAGGTTTTATTGCCTTAACAGGGCCGTTAGAAATGTCAAAATATTACAAGTGGAGGCAGGTTGCAAAGTTAAAATGTCAAGGGCAATTAGATGGTTCACATGTTGCTTCAAATGATCACTTCTGCATCCCGCTGAAATGTGTGTGTCATAGTTTAAAAAAAAAAAAAAAAAATTAAAAAAGGTGCTCATAACATTGCATGACTATTTGTTTTTCCCATCAAATTAACGGCATGCAGCGTAGCGTTTTTCAGAAGGAGACGCCTTCCCGCCATCGGGAACAAAGGGTCAATTAATGACACAATGAGCCGTCAGCGTGTTCCAGCGGCATTTTCGGTAACTTCGGCATCACGGTCGGCCACGAGACGGGGCTATATTGGGCTTGTCGAGGAGAGCGGGTAATTTCGCAGAGTGCTCCTTGACCGCAGACGCGCGAGCGGCGGCCATTAAAGGAAGTTCCGCCGGCGTCCTGGCGGCTCTGACTCACGCTCGGCGTGCGCGTGACGGCACCGCGGTTCCCGGTCTGGGCCGCGGCCTCTCCTCTCCTCTCCTCTGAGGCGGGCCCCCGCTCGTCCCCGGGCCGAGTCCGATCCGGCCGAAACTCTACCCCTTCCCCCGACGCCACTTAACACCCTCGAACAAATCGGCGCTTGCGCCGCCCGGCAAACGACGCCAGTTGCACTTTCGCGGCGGCGGCGGCCGGTGGCGAAACCGCCGCCGCTCTCGGACGGCATTGCGCGCGACGGGCCGTTTGCGTTCGTGCCCCGCCAAAAAACCTTCCGAGGGCCGGTCTCTGAGTTTCACGGCGTTCCCTTCAGAGTGGAAAAAGAGGCCCTAATCCGCGCGGCGAATTCTGATTGGCAGCGTTCGGTCCTGGGCTGGACGCACGCGCGGGACGGACGCTTCTTTTGTGAAGGGGGCCTCTTGAATAGCGTGCGCTTTCCCCTGTCCCTAATGAAAGCAAATTGTCAACAGTTGTTTGGTAACGGGGCTAAATTAAAATCTGTAATTAGTCAATTAGATTAAATGGTTGGCACAACCTGATTGTATCCTGCTGTGTTGGTTATTAAGAGGAAAGGGGTGTGCTTGTTTTAATTACAGAATGTTAATTCTGCCGGTTCAACAACTGAAGTAGATATTTCCCATATGTCAGTGGCTTTGAAGAAGCAAGTCGGCGGGAAGATGAGTCTTATTAGCTTAGAATGGGGTTAATGTGCTCTTTCGGAGAAGCGATTCACAGCTTTTAGAAGCGATTCCGTGTACGTCAATCACCGCTGTTGTTCCACGTTCTCTCAATACCTGAGGCGGCGAAATTAGTCGCGGATTTGTGTTACCCTCTTAAGAGGTTTATTCTTGTTGATTGACTCGTCCGTAATGAAAGGTCTGATTGTGTTTGAGCCCTGGGTGGTTGGAGACGCGAAGGAAAGGGAATCAGAAGTTATGTTGCGCTCGCAGACTGCGTGTTAAAAGATTAAGATCACAAGGGGCTTCAAATATTTTCTTCAGTCAGTGGCGGTGGGCCATTTCAAAGTAAAATTTGAACGCGTAACCGCTGTCATGTCAAAGAGAAACAAAAAAAAAAAACCACAAGCCATTTAAATAAACCCACAGGACTTTGCTGTCGCAAAGTCACCTGACCCCTAATCTGGCTGTGTCAATACCCCCGTCCCTTTAATGTGGAAAGGGAGACTGACAACAGCATGTGGCTGTGTAATGGCTATACAGTTGTCCATAACTGTATATATGGACTAATAATAATAATAATAATTGGGAATTTATTATACTAAATGATAACCGCGCCGGTGGAAGTGTCCTTGTGGCAGGTCCCTGGGCTTGTGAAAAGGCTCCGCCTCCGTCGCACTCAGCCTTCCTGTCCGTCATCTGTGCTCCCCCTCCTTTGTTTGTTTGCGGTGTCATTGTTAGCCGCGGCGTGTCTGTACCACGCGCGGGCGCCTGCCTGCCTGCCTGGGCTCTGTCTGCCTGCCGCCCCCGTCGCCCCCGCCGCCCCCGCCCCCGCCCCCGCGCTTCGTGCCGCCGCTGTCCGTTTGGCAAAGCGCTAAGTGACAAATTTGTAGCCGCAAGTAAGCGCCACCCCTCGCAAGGCCCCTGCGCCTCAGTGTTTTTCCACTGTCCTGCTCCACGGCAACGGTGGGAGCTCGGGTGGGGGGGGAGGGTAGTGGTGGTGACTGTCACCTTTTTAATAATTTTTAAAAAAATTTTTATTTTGTAATCGGGGGGATTTATTTTCCCTCCCTGCGAGTTTGGCGGGACGGCGGTGGGCCCGTTCCCCACGGCGACCCCGGTCAGGGCGGGCATCTGCCGCCACACGCGCCGCTAACAACGTGAGA